>NC_091633.1:58382494-59005675 GCF_027580195.1 Bos mutus
GACTTAGCCCACCAGGCTCCTCTGTTCATGGAATTATCCCAGCAAGAAGACTGGAATGGGTTGCCATTTCCTCCTCCTGTTGTTGATTCACTTTAGTGGAGACTAACACAATATTATGAAAAAAATTACACTCCAGTAAAAATTAATTATAAAAAATCTAAGCCATTTTAGACATGTGTCGATCTCAATAAAGACTTTGTGCTAGCAAAAAAAAAAAAAAGGAAGCATAAATGAATGATAAGACAATAAATTTGAACACTCAAAAAAAAAAAACAAACACTCAAAACCCCAAAAAACTCGCTGCAAAGCAGATTAAAATGAGACATATGGTCACTTAAGGAGCAGAAGATCAGTTTTACAATGAGGTGGAACAGCAACAACGTGAACTAGATCTGAAACAGCCCCAAAGAAGGTGTTTGGATACTCTATCACAAATGCCTTACTTCCTCTAAGAATTGTGGAAGTCCTTCCTTCTTGACTCAGAAAATAATTTTGCTTAGTCAGCAACTTGTTAAATAGAGTCTATGTCTATTTTTACCCGCATATTTTTATTTTTGGCTGTGCTGGGTCTTTGTTGCTGTGTGGGCTTTTCTCTGGTTGTGGAGAGTGGGGGCTACTCTCTAGCTGTGGTGCTTGGACTTCCCGTTGCAGAGACTTCCCTTGTTGTGAAGCGTGGGCTCTAGGGCACACAGGCTTCGGTAGTTCTGGCTCCTGGGCTCTACAGCACAGGCTCAATAGCTGTGGCAAGCAGGCTTAGTTGTTCCATGGCATGTGGGGTCTTCCCAAATCAGGGATCAAACCTGTGCCTTCTGCACTGGCAGGAGAATTTTTTACCACTGAGCCACCAGGGAAGTCCCACAGATGGTTTTAGAGAAGCCTATTTATGAAACTGATATTTGCAGCTTCAGGAAATGGAGCCACTGCAAACAATATATTTACTGGGGAAAAGATGGAGATAGATATCCGTTGACATCCCAAGCTCCCTGAAAGCGGGGGATAGAGGAAGTGTTGAGATGCAGACATGGAGGAGGCTCAGGGGCACAAAGGGGCCCCTGAGGACCAGTACAAAGTCCAAAAGCCCCAGAATCCTGGAGCCCCTCTGAAGGCCCCACCGATGCACGTGAGACAACTGCAGCAAGGTTTACGATAAATCCGCATAACCAACCTTCATCAAGCCAGTAACTTGCTTAAACTCACTGTTTGCTGCCGGGGTAATACCAGGTTGGGCTGCAGAACTTTTTCTCAACAGATAACCAAGTCAAAGAGACCTGAGGGGGAATTAATATGAGCAATAAAGATTATTTCAGACATTTTGAAGAGGAGAGCAATTAACATGAGCCCTAGAATGCTTATTTCCCTTTGAAAATAGGTATATAAATTAGCTACTATCCCTACAAGAGACTATTAAGCAGCTATTAAAATCATGTTTTCAAAAACAGTTGATATGGAGACTCAGGATAAAATAGAGAAGTGGAAAACAGCCACCTCAAAAACTGTATACACAGAAATAAAATCCTGCTTGATTCTTTTCTTCCTCTGTGCTGTGTTACTTTTGCCTGGAACATGCTTATACTCTTCTCACATGTCCTACTTCTCTTCTGCTTAAGATATCAGTTTGATAGTTCCTCCTCCAGGAAGCCTTCCCTGACTTCCTACATCTGCATTGGGGTCCCAGGTCTGTACTAATACTGTACTCTGTTTCTCTCTTTTATAGAACATACCCTATTGCATTGTAATTATTTTTGTGTCCCCAGTGGACTGTTAAGTCCTAAGCAGGCATGCCCTGCCTATGGCTGTCTTATTTACCACTGAGTGTTTGGGGCACAGTTGATAATACTAGTGAATACTTGTCAAATCAGTCAATGGGAAAGTAACTAATCTCAAGGAGTCTTGAGGCACAGCAACTGTTCTTTAGGTTGGGAAGATCCCCTGGAGAAGGAAATGACAACCCACTCCAGTATTCTTGCCTGGGAATCCCATGGGCAGAGGAGCCTGGGGGGCTACAATCCATGGGGTTGCAAAGAGTCAACACGACTGAGTGACTGAGCAATCACGCGTGCATATATCGAGATAGACAGAAATCAGTCAGGAAATCAGTCCTGAATATTCATTGGAAGGACTGATGCTGAAGCTGAAACTTCAATACTTTGGCCACCTCATGCAGAGTTGACTCACTGGAAAAGACCCTGATGCTGGGAAAGATTGAAGGCGAGAGGAAAAGGGGAGGACAGAGGATGAGATGGCTGGACGGCATCACCAACTCTATGGACACCAGTTTAAGCGAACTCCGGGAGTTGGTGATGGACAAGGAAGCCTGGCATGCTGCAGTCCATGGGGTCACAAAGAATTGGACATGACTGAGTGACTGAATTGAACTGAGATATCCCCTATATTATATCTTAGCTTCAAGTTAACTCCTGTATGGGGATCCCTAACAAGGCAGGGAGGAGAAAAGGAAACAGCCAAAATGCAAATTCCTACCTTATTCAGTCTGAGCTGATTGGCCTTGAGAACACTTTTCTTCATGAGACCTTGTGCTTTCTTGGAGAATCACTTCATTCACTTCTTGAAGCTGCTGGAGCACTAACACACACTGGAATGTTATCATTTGTTATTCTGCACAATCCCTTTTCTTGTATCTGTAGGTCCTGTGACTTTCGTTCTAGTTCCAGAATCTGGCAGAACACACTGTAGAGCTGAGGGGCAGCCCAGAAATTGCCCTCAGTGCTGGTGACCGGGTGACATAGGAAGCCCCTACATGAACCAGAGGCCACAGGACAGGAATGGACGCTTTGCTCTTGGTCACCTGGAAGGATCAGATAGCTCCTAATGACATGGGGCGCAGGAACTGACCTGGATCAAGGAT
Source organism: Bos mutus (assembly GCF_027580195.1). Lineage (NCBI taxonomy): Eukaryota > Metazoa > Chordata > Mammalia > Artiodactyla > Bovidae > Bos > Bos mutus. The sequence continues at coordinate 58,385,361 of NC_091633.1, forward strand.
GGATATGCAGGTTTCTGCAGTCAGACATGCTGACACTATGCGATCTGACTGGAGACAGACTAAACCTGTACAGCTCTCAGAGTAGTAACTGGAGGTGGGACCCAGCATAACACACTGAGTGTGGAAGCAAGACTGCATGGTGCCCTCTAGTGCTGCATATGCATAATGGGAGGAAAAATGTGAAATCTGAAAACACAAAAAATACGACGTTAGATTATGTTTCTTCCTTTCTGGCATTTCCCCAATCTTCTTTATATTCTTATTGAGACCATGTTCAGGATCACCATCAAATCCTACCTGTGAGATATCGTGCAAAGGTGTCAGGCAAATCCACCTCTCTTTGGAGAATATCAAGTTAATACCTTTAAACCTGATCTTATCCATTTCTAAGGACTATATGTATACTCCCTTAGGCTATTTTTTCTTATTGTCATTAATCAAGGGAAAGCATGCATTATAATGCTGTATAATGTTGCAAACCAGGAAAGTGAGCTTGGATCTATTAACCTAGCTCAGACTTGTTTCCTGAGAGAGAACTATTTCTTTTTGTCAGTTCCTTATGCTCCAACTATTTCACAATTACCTTCTTCCTGAAGATGGTTGTGGGCTAGTCTGCTCTGCCTGTGCAGAAATCTGCTTTTCATGTTTTATATGGAGGCTCAGCAAAGTTGAGACATGGTGCTGGCCCTACAGGCCCCCTTGGTATCTTGTCACCTTAGGAATCTCCAGCCTGCTTTCCCAGCATGGTTTAACTTCTGTCCTTGACCTTCTTTTGTTATCTTATCATTTCAAAATTAAAATAAAACAAACACAAATTTAGACATATCTGACACTCAAAATAACCCTGTTACAGAGGCAGAATAGATATTATCATTCTCCTCTTATACGTAAGAAAACAAAAGGGTGGATAAGAAATTGAAAATATATTCCCTTAACTTGATTTGACTGTAAGTGCTTTTTGAAACATTAATTTAGTTTCCGATATTTAAAAGGAGGTATATTTTAATTTAAAGGGTTAAAGTGAAGCCGCTCAGTCATGTCCGACTCTTAGTGACCCCATGGACTGTAGCCCACCAGGCTTCTCTGTCCATGGGATTTTCCAGGCAAGAGTACTGGAGTGGGTTGCCATTTCCTTCTCCAGGGGACCTTCCCGACCCAGGGATCGAACCCAGGTCTCCCGCCTTGCAAGCAGACGTTTTACCCTCTGAGCCACCAGGGAAGCCCCAATATTTTAATTAGAACGTGATAAAGAATAGATATATGAATATGTATAACTCAGTCATTTTGCTGTACACCTGAAAATAACACAACATTGGTAAATCAACTATACTGGAGTATGAAATTAAAATTTTTTTAAATAAATAGAATAAAAGCAGGTATATTTTAATGAAACATCAGGAGGGGGGTTAATTAATAATCTGGCCCCTCTGAAAGCCCAGAAGATCTGTCAGGGGTGAGGTTGCATTCCCATACAGTGATGCTGCACTGGGGCTGTCCGTTGGGACGGGTAGGCTTTCTTGAGCTAGCCAAGCCCTCTGCCTGACGCTTGCCACTGTGAACTTAGACAACCTTCTCATCAGATAAAATCTCAAAACCTCAGCATCTTACAGCAACTCAACTTCACTTCCTGCTCACAGTTTGCTTTTGTCTGTGAAGATTTCAGATTCCAGGATCCAGACTGAGGGAAAAGCCACGCATCTGGAATTCTTGTTCCAGAGGGAAAAGAAAACACGCCCCAGTGGGACAGTGGCTTTTCAGGCTTCAGCTCAGACACAGCATCCATCATTTCTGCTCACATTCTATTGGCCAAAACAAGGCACAGCCCAAAGTGACATCAACGGGGCAAGGAAGTACCCTTGCTCCAAAGGTAAATCCTGTAAATTGTAAAGCAATGGCGAGAAAATATAAAACCCTTATAGGCAGGGCAGTGAATAACTAAGAACAATGATACAATCGACCATGTTCATCTATACTCTCTGTCTTGCTCCTTTCTGCATTTGGCTGTACAAATCCAACTTAGATTGTTAGGAGACCTGTCCAAGGTCCAAAAGACACAAGATTTTAACCAGGTCGCGGTTTCCTTTCTTTACAGTTTTAATGCAAAGTGCTGTGTTTTGGAGCTGTGCTCAACCATGGCCTAGAAGTCAGGAACTCTCATTGGTGAGGAGGCAGCGAGCAACAGCTCCAGGTTGCCTCCAATCCCATCGTGTTATTCTACTGGCAGGGGTCACGCATCATCTTTCAGTTGAGGACTAATGGGTCCATTTTGTTTTGAATCCATTTAACTGTCCAATAAACGATTAGTGAGCTCTTACCAAGCGCTGGAGGTGCAACCTTCCATAATTCAAGTTCCCCTCCAGGAACTTACAGCCTACCTGCGGAACAAACAAGAAAGAAGGCTAGTGCATTATGGAGTGGCCAGCATTTATAATATGTGAGTTTTGGAGCACATGATAGAGCCTCTGAACTCAAACCTGGGGGTTGGAAAGGCTTTCCATAGCAAGCAAGGACACCTAGAGAATGAATAACCAAGTCAAGGGAGAAGAAGGCACATTCCAGGCAGAGAAAACAGCGTAAGTAATGGTCTGCACAACTGTTTGAAGTTCTAGCCACAAACGTGCACATCTGTGCTTTTCAGTGTCTAGAGGTCAATCCATACTGCCCTTTCCCTTTGTAAACAGGCATTTGGCCCTGGTTCTCTACATGAGGAAATACTGGGAATGCATAGCAATAAGAAATAAAGGACAAATATACAGCAATTTCTTACATTTTAAACAATTGTAACACACAGGTTTCACAGGTGCAATGTGATGGATACACATACACACACATATACACAGATATACGTGTGTGTGTGTGTGTGTGTGTGTGTGTGTGATCACCAGTCACATCGAGATATAGAACACTTTTCAACATTCTCACTGTTTTCTTTCTTGCTCATTCTGGTCAATACCGATCCTCAGTTCAGTTCAGTTCAGTTCAGTCACTCAGTCGTGTCCGACTTTGCGACCCCATGAACCACAGCACGCCAGGTCTCCCTGTCCATCACCAACTCCCGGAGTTTACCCAAACCCATGTCCATTGGGTCGGTGATGCCATCCAACCATCTCTTCCTCTGTCGTCCCCTTCTCCTCCTGCCTGCAAACTTTCATTGAGGTAATTGCGACTGTGTCTTCTAATACTTTTGGTTGGTTTTGTCTGCTCTTGAACATCCTAAAAATTGAATGATGCATTAGAACTCTTTTGTGTCTGGATTTTTTCACCTATAACATAAAGACTGAGAGACTCACTCAGGTTGATTTTGTGTGGACAAGTAGATCTTTCTTTAGTATGGTGGTTATCCAACTGTTTCAGCACCCTTTGTTGAAAAGACGATCTTTTCCCAATGTATTGTTTCTTTACTGAAAGTAGTATGTGTTTGGAGAAGGCAATGGCACCCCACTCCAGTACTCTTGCCTGGAAAATCCCATGGATGGAGGAGCCTGGTAGGCTGCAGTCTATGGGGTCGCTAAGGGTCGGACACAACTGAGCGACTTCACTTTCACTTTTCATTTTCATGCATTGGAGAAGGAAATGGCAACCCACTCCAGTGTTCTTGCCTGGAGAATCCCAGGGACGGGGGAGCCTGGTGGGCTGTGGTCTATGGGGTCGCACAGAGTCGGACACGACTGAAGCGACTTAGCAGGAGCAGCAGCAGCAGCAGTATGTGTTTTTGTCCTCTGACTGCTTTTCAGGTTTTTTCTTTGTCTTGTATTTTTCAGGAGTTTGATTATGATGTGACTGTGTGTAATTTTCTTTGGGATCTGAGTTTCTTAAATTTGTAAGTTGACATTTTTAGCAGTTTTGGAAAATCTTGACCATTACCTTTCAAATATTATCTTTCTCTCCCTTCTGAGATTTTGGTCATGCATACAGTAGACTTCTTTTTGTTTGTTTGTTTATTTTATTTTATTTTTAAACTTTACATAATTGTATTAGTTTTGCCAAATATCAAAATGAATCCGCCACAGGTATACATGTGTTCCCCATCCTGAACCCTCCTCCCTCCTCCCTCCCCATACCATCCCTCTGGGTCATCCCAGTGCACTAGCCCCAAGCATCCAGTATCGTGCATCGAACCTGGACTGGCAACTCGTTTCTTATATGATATTTTACATGTTTCAATGTCATTCTCCCAAATCTTCCCACCCTCTCCCTCTCCCACAGAGTCCATAAGACTGTTCGATACATTAGTGTCTCTTCTTCTTAACTGTTGCTCACACATATGGGTTTTCCACCGAATTCTTTTTTTTTCTTACTGTACTTCAGTTTGAATTCCATTTAATAACCTTTAATAATCCTTCATCTGTGATGTCTAGTCTGCCATCAAATTTAGTTCTATGTAGTAGTGAAAGTCTCTCAGTCACGTCTGACTCTTTGCAACCCCATGGACTGTAGCCCACCAAACTCCTCTGTCCATGGGGATTCTCCAGGCCAGAATACTGGTGCGGGTAGCCATTCCCTTCTCCAGGGGATCTTCCTGACCCAGGAATCAAACCCAGGTCTTCCACATTGCAGGCAGGTTCTTTACCCAGTGAGCTACCAGGGAAGCCCAAATTTAGTTCTATATGTGGTCCTGTATTATAAGTTCTTTGATGCTGATTTTGCATGTTTAATTTGAATGCATGTTTAATTCTTTTTCTATAGGTTCCAATTCATGGTTGAAATTCTACTTACTTCATTCACTCTGTGTAACTTTTGCTGTTATTTCTTGAATGTACTAATCTTAATTATTCTTTGGTCCTTGTCTGTTGACTGCAGTATCTGGAAATCTGTATTTCAGCTTTTATTTTATTTATTTACCTTAATTATAGTAAAATATGCCTAACTTAAAATTTACCTTTTTAGTAATTTTAAGCCTGCATTCGACTGGCGTTATTTGGTGTATTCACTTTGTTACAATCACCAGCTTTTAGTTGTTAAAAATATCAATTATTGGCCACATTTTCTTGCTTCTTTGCATGCCCAGTAATTTTTTCTTTTGTGCAGGACATTGACCTTAGTTTTGAAACTTCCTATCCATGCAGCTTCCATGGAGATGCCTTAAGGAAGAGAGTCATCATGGTTTGTTACAGGCCCCTTTTCTTTCATAAGTTTTGTTTTGTTCTAATTTGTTTTTGTTGTAATTTTTTTTGTTTGTTTTGTTCTAATTTTCAATTTAGCTCCCCAGATTACAGAAAACAAGCTTTGTGGTTGGGCTCCTCTAGTTCCTAATCTGTTATGTCAGCCCTGATGAGCCACCGAAAGTTCAGATAGTTTTTTCTCCCACTTCCACAACCTAATGTCCCCATGGAAGAAATCAACAAATAGGTAAATTCCCCAGGGAAAGAAAAGATCCCCTCTATGTGATTATGTGGACCCCTGTGCTTGTGCTTTGTCCTCAGTAACGTCTGACTCTTTGAGACCCCACCAACTGTAGCCTGCCAGGCTCCTCTGTCCATGGAATTTTCCAGGCAAGAATACTGAAACAAGTTGCCATTTCCTATTCCAAGGATCTCTCCAACCCAGGGATCAAACATGAGTCTCTTAAGTCTCCTGCATCGGCAGGTGGGTTTTTTTTACCACTAGTGCCACCTGGAAAGCCCATGTGAACCCCTATGATGTCTCATATCTGCACCTGATTATGATAACAATAACAGAATTTTTCTGATGACAGTCCCTCCTTTCCCTAATATGCCAAATTTGGAGGAGTAGTTGTATCACAGGTTTTAAGTTCAATAAAGTAAAGTCACTCAGTCGTGTCCAACTCTTTGAGACCTCATGGACTGTAGCCTACCAGGCTCCTCTGTCCATGGGATTTTCTAGGCAATAGTACTAGAGTGGGTTGCCATTTCCTTCTCCAGAGGATCTTTCCCATCCAGAGATCGAACCTTGGTCTCCTGCATTGTAGACAGACGCTTTACTGTCTGAGCCACCAGGGAAGTCCTAAGTTCAATAAGCAAATAACAAAGGGTAACTTTTAGTGACAGACTTTCAATTTCTTAAAAACTAATCCAAAGAAATACATGTTTGCTTGTTCTGGGATTATAGATCCCAATATCTGTTCTATCTCCCCTTTCTTGGCTGCACTGTTGGGATCAGAAGACAGAAACTTGAGTGAATTTGTTTAGGCCCTGGAAGCCAGCTGAACCCAAAACAATAGATTTGTTTTCAGGTTATAGTACCATGGGATGCATGCTACACTGTTACTCTGTTGGCTCTGTTATTCTTGCTTCTGATCAATCCATGATATTAATGAAGATTTATTGAATGCTCTCAACATATATAAAAAGCAATCAAAAAATGGGCAAACGATTCGAAAGGACATTTCTCCAAAGAAGACAGACAGATGGCTAAAAAGCACATGAAAAGATGCTTAATATCACTAATTATTAGAGAAATACAAATAAAAACTGCAATGAAATATCACCTCACCCAGTCAGAATGACCATCATCAAAACCAATACAATATTGTAAAGTAATTAACCTCCAATTAAAATAAATAAATTTATATATTTTTTAAAAAGTCTAAACAATAAACGCTGGAGATGATGTGGAGAAAAAGGGCCCCTCTGGCATGTTGGTGGAAATGTGAATTGATACAGTCACTATGGAAGTCAGCATGGAAATTCCTTAAGAAACTAGAAATAAATCTACTGTATGACCCAGCAACCCTGCTATTGGGCATATGCCTTGAAAAAATTGTAGTTTTAAAAGATACATACACCTCAATGTTCATTGCAGCACTATTTACAATAGACAGGACGTGGAAGCAACTTAAATGTCCACCAACAGAGAATGGATAAAGAAGATGTGGTAGAAGATGGCAGAGGAGTAGGACGGGGAGAACACTTTCTCCCCCACAAATTCATCAAAAGAGCATTTAAACGTCGAGTAAATTCCACAAAACAACTTCTGAATGCTGGCAGAGGACATCAGGCACCCAGAAAAGCAACCCAACTCTTCGAAAGGAGGTAGGAAAAAATATTAAAGACAAAAAAAAGAGACAAAAGAGGGAGAGACGGAGTTCCCTCCCGGGAAGGGAATCTTAAGAAGAGAGAAGTTTCCAAACACCAGGAAACCTTCTCACTGCCGAATCTGTGCCAAGCTTTGGAAGCACAGAGGGCAACATAACAGGGAGAAAAAATAAATAAACAATTAAAACTCGCAGATTGCGAGCCCTACGGTAACTCCCCCAGCGGAGAAGCAGCGCAGACGCCTGCATCCGCCATTAGCGAGCGGGGGCTGGGCAGGGAGGCGCGGCGCGGGCTGCATTGCTGAGAGTAAGAATCTGGCCTGAATACCCTGAGTGCTATCTGAGCGAAATAATTTGGGCTAGCAAACCAGACTGTGGGATATCTACCACGCGAAAAGCCAGCCCTAACCTAAGACCGCCAGGCCCGCGCACGGAACAAAGGACTGAACAGAGATAGCCGGCTGCAGACCTTCCCCCTCCGGTGACAGGCAGCCAGAGCTGGAAGGGGACAATCGCAGCCCCAGAGAGACATTATCTATAAAACTGTAAGCAGGCTTCTTTGCTAACTAAAACTTCTTGGGGGTCTGGACGGTCAACATCTGCCTGAGAAGGTGCGCCAGTTTTACACCCAGATAACCGAGTGGCGGGGAGGCATTAAGTCGCAGCATTGGCGCTCGCCAAACTCCTCATCACCTGAGCTGCTCGGACCTGGGAAGAGCACAAAACGCAGGCACAACTGAGTCTGCGCCTCTGAGGACTACCCGAGTGCCTGAACCTGAGCGGCTTGGACCTGGGAGGTGCATGCAACCCAGGGCCGGCCTCGGATTGTTCCCGGCGGAACAACCTAGAGCCCGAGCAGTGTGGGCAGGGTGGTGGCACGCGCGCCGTGAGCGGGCAGACCCAGGGTGGCTGAGGCACTGCGAGCCCACGCCAGTGTTATTTGTTTGCAGCATCCCTCCCTCCCTCCCCACAGCGCGACTGAACAAGTAAGCCTAATAAAAAAAAAAAAAAAAAGGGTCCTCCACCATCCCCTTTGTGTCAGGGCGGAAACCAGATACTGAAGAGACTAGCAAACAGAAGAAGATATAACAGAGAGAAACACCTTGGAAGCTACAGGCAATAGATCAAAACCCTGTGGTTACTACGGACTACATAGGAAGGGGCCTATAGATCTTGAGAAATATAAGTCTGACCAAGGAACTAGCCAAAAATGAACTGAACCCACAACACCCACAACAAAACCAAGAAAGTCCTAGATATATTTTTATTATTTTTACGATCATTCTTTCTTTTTTTTTTAATTAAAAAAATTTTTAAGTCCTCTATTGTTCCTTTAATTTTCACTTTTATAACCTATTACTTTGCAAAAAAAAAAAAAAGACCCTATTTTTTTTCTTCTTCAGCAAACTTCATATATATATATATTTTATAATTTTTTGACCTTGTTTTTTTTTTTTCTTCTTTTCTTTAACATTGTATTTTTGAAATTCCAAACTCTACTCTAGATTTTTAATTTTTGCTTTTTGGTATTTGTTATCAATTTTGTACCTATAGTTTTTTTTTATATAATTTCTGTGACTTTTTTTTTTCTTCTTCTCTGTTTCTTTCTCTTCTTCTTTTATGTAACATTGTATATCTGAAATTCCAAACTCTACTCTAGATTTTTAATTTATGCTTTTTGGTATTTGATATCAATTTTATACCTGTATTTTCTTTATAATTTTGTGACATTGTTTGTTTTTGTTTGTTTGTTTTTCTCTCTTTATTTTTTCTTCTTTTTTTAACATTGTATTTTTGAAATTCCAAACTCTACTCTAGATTTTTAAATTTTTGCTTTTTGGTATTAGTTATCAATTTTGTACCTGTACTTTCTTTATAATTTTCGCGACCTTGTTTGTTTTTGTTTGTTCGTTTTTTCTCTCTTTCTTTTCCTTTTTCTTTTCTTTAGCATCGTATTTTTGAAATTCCAAACTCTACTCTAGATTTTTAATTTTTGCTTTTAGGTATTTGTTACCAATTTTGTACCTTTAAGAACCCAATCTTCAGGACCCATTTTTCACTAGGGAGTGAGATTACTGGCTTGACTGCTCTCTCTCCCTTTGGACTCTCCTTTTTCTCCACCAGGTTGCCTGTGTCTCCTCCCTAACCCCTCTCTACTCTATCCAACTCTGTGAATTTCTGTGTGTTCCAGACGGTGGAGAACACTTAGGGAACTGATTACTGGCTGGATCTGTCTCTCTCCTTTTCATTCCCCCCTTTTATCCTTCTGGCCACCTCTGTCTCCTTCCTCCTTCTTCTCTTCTCTGTATAACTCCATGAACATCTCTGAGTGGTCCAGTTGTGGAGTGCACATAAGGAATTGACTACTGGCTAGCCCACTCTCTCTGCTATTGATTCACCTCATCTCATTTGGGTCACCTCTAACTCCCTCCTCCCTCTTCTCTTCTCCATGTAACCCTGTGAACCTCTCTGAGTGACCCTCACCGTAGAGAAACTTTTCATCTTTAATGTAGATGTTTTATCAATGGTGCTGTATAGAAGGAGAAGTTTTGAAACTACTGTAAAAATAAGACCGATAACCGGAAGCAGGAGACTTAAGTCCAAACCCTGACTCCAGGGAACTCCTGACTCCAAGGAACATTAATTGACAGGAGCTCATCAAATGCCTCCATACCGACACTGAAACCAAGCACCACACAAGGGCCAATAAGTTCCAGGGCAAGACATACCAAGCAAATTCTCCAGCAACAAAGGAACACAGCCCTGAGCTTCAAGATACAGGCTGCCCAAAGTCACCCCAAAACTATAGACATCTCATAACTCATTACTGGACATTTCATTGCACTCCAGAGAGAAGAAATACAGCTCCACCCACCAGAACACCGACACAAGCTTCCCTAACCAGGAAACCTTGACAAGCCACCTGTACAAACCCACACACAGTGAGGAAACGCCACAATAAAGAGAACTCCACAAACTGCCAGAATACAGAAAGGACACCCCAAACTCAGCAATTTAAACAAGATGAAGAGACAGAGGAATACTCAGCAGATAAAGGAACAGGATAAATGCCCACCAAACCAAACAAAAGAGGAAGAGATAGGGAATCTACCTGATAAAGAATTCCGAATAATGATAGTGAAATTGATCCAAAATCTTGAAATCAAAATGGAATCACAGATAAATAGCTTGGAGACAAAGATTGAGAAGATGCAAGAAAGGTTTAACAAGGACCTAGAAGAAATAAAAAAGAGTCAATATATAATGAATAATGCAATAAATGAAATTAAAAACACTCTGGAGGCAACAAATAGTAGAATAACAGAGGCAGAAGATAGGATTAGTGAATTAGAAGATAGAATGATAGAAATAAATGAATCAGAGAGGATAAAAGAAAAACGAATTAAAAGAAATGAGGACAATCTCAGAGACCTCCAGGACAATATTAAACGCTACAACATTCGAATCATAGGGGTTCCAGAAGAAGAAGACAAAAAGAAAGACCATGAGAAAATACTTGAGGAGATAATAGTGGAAAACTTCCCTAAAATGGGGAAGGAAATAATCACCCAAGTCCAAGAAACCCAGAGAGTCCCAAACAGGATAAACCCAAGGAGAAACACCCCAAGACACATATTAATCAAATTAACAAAGATCAAACACAAAGAACAAATATTAAAAGCAGCAAGGGAAAAACAACAAATAACACACAAGGGAATTCCCATAAGGATAACAGCTGATCTCTCAATTGAAACTCTTCAAGCCAGGAGGGAATGGCAAGACATACTTAAAATGATGAAAGAAAATAACCTACAGCCCAGATTATTGTACCCAGCAAGGATCTCATTCAAGTATGAAGGAGAAATCAAAAGCTTTTCAGACAAGCAAAAGCTGAGAGAATTCTGCACCACTAAACCAGCTCTCCAACAAATACTAAAGGATATTCTCTAGACAGGAAACACAAAAACAGTGTATAAACTCAAACCCAAAACAATAAAGTAAATGGCAACGGGATCATACTTATCAGTAATTACCTTAAATGTAAATGGGTTGAATGCCCCAACCAAAAGACAAAGACTGGCTGAATGGATACAAAAACAAGACCCCTACATATGTTGTCTACAAGAGACCCACCTCAAAACAGGGGACACATACAGACTGAAAGTGAAGGGCTGGAAAAAGATTCTCCATGCAAACAGGGACCAAAAGAAAGCAGGAGTAGCAATACTCATATCAGATAAAATAGACTTTAAAACAAAGGCTGTGAAAAGAGACAAAGAACGTCACTACATAATGATCAAAGGATCAATCCAAGAAGAAGATATAACAATTATAAATATATATGCACCCAACACGGGAGCACTGCAGTATGTAAGACAAATGCTAACAAGTATGAAAGGAGAAATTAACAATAACACAATAATAGTGGGAGACTTTAATACCCCACTTACACCTATGGATAGATCAACTAAACAGAAAATTAACAAGGAAACACAAACTTTAAATGATACAATAGACCAGTTAGACCTAATTGATATCTATAGGACATTTCATCCCAAAACAATGAATTTCACCTTTTTCTCAAGCGCACATGGAACCTTCTCCAGGATAGATCACATCCTGGGCCATAAAGCTAGCCTTGGTAAATTCAAAAAAATAGAAATCATTCCAAGCATTTTTTCTGACCACAATGCAGTAAGATTAGATCTCAATTACAGGAGAAAAACTATTAAAAATGCCAACATATGGAGGCTGAACAACACGCTGCTGAATAACCAACAAATCACAGAAGAAATCAAAAAAGAAATCAAAATTTGCATAGAAATGAATGAAAGTGAAAATGAAAACACAACAACCCAAAACCTGTGGGACACGGTAAAAGCAGTCCTAAGGGGAAAGTTCATAGCAATACAGGCACACCTCAAGAAACAAGAAAAAAGTCAAATAAATAACCTAACTCTACACCTAAAGCAACTAGAAAAGGAAGAAATGAAGAACCCCAGGGTTAGTAGAAGGAAAGAAATCTTAAAAATTAGAGCAGAAATAAATGCAAAAGAAACAAAAGAGACCATAGCAAAAATCAACAAAACCAAAAGCTGGTTCTTTGAAAGGATAAATAAAATTGACAAACCATTAGCCAGACTCATCAAGAAACAAAGGGAGAAAAATCAAATCAACAAAATTAGAAACGAAAATGGAGAGATCACAACAGACAACACAGAAAAACAAAGGATCATAAGAGACTACTATCAACAATTATATGCCAATAAAATGGACAACGTGGAAGAAATGGACAAATTCTTAGAAAAGTACAACTTTCCAAAACTCGACCAGGAAGAAATAGAAAATCTTAACAGACCCATCACAAGCACGGAAATTGAAACTGTAATCAAAAATCTTCCAGCAAACAAAAGCCCCCGGTCCAGACGGCTTCACAGCTGAATTCTACCCAAAAATTTAGAGAAGAGCTAACACCTATCCTGCTCAAACTCTTCCAAAAAATTGCAGAGGAAGGTAAACTTCCAAACTCATTCTATGAGGCCACCATCACCCTAATACCAAAACCTGACAAAGATGGCCACAAAAAAAGAAAACTACAGGCCAATATCACTGATGAACATAGATGCAAAAATCCTTAACAAAATTCTAGCAATCAGAATCCAACAACACATTAAAAAGATCATACACCATGATCAAGTGGGCTATATCCCAGGGATGCAAGGATTCTTCAATATCCACAAGTCAATCAATGTAATACACCACATTAACAAATTGAAAAATAAAAACCATACGATTATCTCAATAGATGCAGAGAAAGCCTTTGACAAAATTCAACATCCATTTATGATAAAAACTCTCCAGAAAGCAGGAATAGAAGGAACATACCTCAACATAATAAAAGCTATATATGACAAACCCACAGCAAACATGATCCTCAATGGGGAAAAATTGAAAGCATTTCCTCTAAAGTCAGGAACAAGACCAGGGTGCCCACTTTCACCATTACTATTCAACATAGTTTTGGAAGTTTTGGCCACAGCAATCAGAGCAGAAAAAGAAATAAAAGGAATCCAAATTGGAAAAGAAGAAGTAAAACTCTCACTATTTGCAGATGACATGATCCTCTACATAGAAAACCCTAAAGATTCCACCAGAAAATTACTAGAAATAATCAATGACTATAGTAAAGTTGCAGGATATAAAATCAACACACAGAAATCCCTTGCATTCCTATACACTAATAATGAGAAAACAGAGAGAGAAATTAAGGAAACAATTCCATTCACCATTGCAACGGAAAGAATAAAATACTTAGGAATATATCTACCTAAAGAAACTAAAGACCTATATATAGAAAACTATAAAACACTGGTGAAAGAAATCAAAGAGGACACTAATAGATGGAGAAATATTCCATGTTCATGGATTGGAAGAATCAATATAGTGAAAATGAGTATACTACCCAAAGCAATTTATAGATTCAATGCAATCCCTATCAAGCTACCAACGGTATTCTTCACAGAGCTAGAACAAATAATTTCACAATTTGTATGGAAGTACAAAAAACCTCGAATAGCCAAAGCTATCTTGAGAAAGAAGAATGGAACTGGAGGAATCAACCTACCTGACTTCAGGCTCTACTACAAAGCCACAGTTATCAATACAGTATGGTACTGGCACAAAGACAGAAATATAGATCAATGGAACAAAATAGAAAGCCCAGAGATAAATCCACACACATATGGACACTTTATCTTTGACAAAGGAGGCAAGAATATACAATGGATTAAAGACAATCTCTTTAACAAGTGGTGCTGGGAAATCTGGTCACCACTTGTAAAAGAATGAAACTAGACCACTTTCTAACACCATACACAAAAATAAACTCAAAATGGATTAAAGATCTAAACGTAAGACCAGAAACTATAAAACTCCTAGAGGAGAACATAGGCAAAACACTCTCCGACATACATCACAGCAGGATCCTCTATGACCCACCTCCCAGAATATTGGAAATAAAAGCAAAAATACACAAATGGCACCTAATTAAACTTAAAAGCTTCTGCACGACAAAGGAAACTATAAGCAAGGTGAAAAGACAGCCTTCAGAATGGGAGAACATAATAGCAAATGAAGCAACTGACAAACAACTAATCTCAAAAATATACAAGCAACTCCTACAGCTCAATTCCAGAAAAATAAATGACCCAATCAAAAATTGGGCCAAAGAACTAAATAGACATTTCTCCAAAGAAGACATACAGATGGCTAACAAACACATGAAAAGATGCTCAACATCACTCATTATCAGAGAAATGCAAATCAAAACCACTATGAGGTACCATTTCACGCCAGTCAGAATGGCTGTAATCCATAAGTCTACAAGCAATAAATGCTGGAGAGGGTGTGGAGAGAGGGGAACCCTCTTACACTGTTGGTGGGAATGCAAACTAGTACAGCCACTATGGAGAACCGTGTGGAGATTCCTTAAAAAACTGGAAATAGAACTGCCTTATGATCCAGCAATCCCACTGCTGGGCATACACACTGAGGAAACCAGAAGGGAAAGAGACACGTGTACCCCAATGTTCACTGCAGCACTGTTTATAATAGCCAGGACATGGAAGCAACCTAGATGTCCATCAGCAGATGAATGGATAAGAAAGCTATGGTACATATACACAATAGAGTATTACTCAGCCATTAAAAAGAATACATTTGAATCAGTTCTAATGAGGTGGATGAAACTGGAACCTATTTTACAGAGTGAAGTAAGCCAGAAGGAAAAACATAAATACAGTATACCAACGCATATATATGGAATTTAGAAAGATGGTAACAATAACCCGGTGTACAAGACAGCAAAAGAGACACTGATGTATAGAACAGTCTTATGGACTCTTTGGGAGAGGGAGAGGGTGGGAAGATTTGGGAGAATGACATTGAAACATGTAAAATATCATATAAGAAACAAGATGCCAGTCCAGGTTCGATGCACGATACTGGATGCTTGGGGCTAGTGCACTGGGACGACCCAGAGGGATGGTATGGGGAGGGAGGAGGGAGGAGGGTTCAGGATGGGGAACACAGGTATACCTGTGGCAGATTCATTTTGATATTTGGCAGAACTAATACAATTATGTAAAGTTTAAAAATAAAATAAAATTTAAAAAAAAATCCCAAAAAAAAAAGAAGATGTGGTAGATATACATACAATGGAATATTACTCAGCCATAAAAAAGGAGGAAATAATCCCATTTGCAGCAACATGGATGGACCTAGAGATTGTCATATTGAGTGAAATAGAAACAGAGAAAGATAAACATCATATGTTATCACTTATATGTGGAACTTAAAATAAGGGTACAATGAACTTATCTACAAATCAGAAATATAATTACAGATGTAGAAAACGAGCTTACGGTTACCAGGGTATAAGCAGGGAGAGGGGTAAATAGGAGAATTGGGATTGACATATACACACTACTATATATAAAACAGATAACTAATAAGGACCTATTGTATAGCACAGGGAACTCTACTCAATACCCTGCAATGACCTATACAGGAAAAGGATATTAAAAGAGTAGATACATGTATATGAATAACTGATTCCCTTTGCTGTACACCTGAAACTAACACACCTTTATAAATCAACTATATTCCAATAAAATTTAAAAAAATAAAAGTTATTGAATGTTAACTAAATATCAGGCTCTGTACTAATTATTTCTTATGGGTAAAGTATTGATTCTCATCATTATTCTACAAAGTAAGTACCATTCCTCTAGCATATGATAGAACCAGAATTTGAATCCAAGCAGTGTGTCACCAGGGCCCAGGTTTATATTCAGCACTACACTCCCTCCTGCCACAGCACAGAGTGAAAAGTTAATTGGCATGGTTTGGAGGAGCAGGGAAAGGTCAAATACTAAGATAAGGACATTGTTTCTTAGTTGCATGCAGGGCTAGGTAAAGAACCTTTACATAAAGACCTCTCTGTGCCATGAAACAAGTGTGTACTGTTCAGAAGAATGAACTTGGCTCATTATGGCTGGGGAGTAAACAGTGAGAAGTGGCGAGAGATATAGTTAAAGACTGTAGTCAGTGAGACCATAAACTATGTAGAGTTTAGGGTTTTATCCTGTGGACAACTGGTAAACCACTGAAAGATGTACAGCAGTGTGATTGATTCCATGCTGTCCACAGGATGGAGAACAGGTCTTAGGGAGGGAATACTGCTGACAAGGAAAACAAGAAGAAGACCTTAGCAGACATTGGATGTGAGAGTAAAGCCCAGTGATTGAATAAGGTAACTGTCACAGAGTGAGTTGAATTGACTCAACAACTATTTAGAACTTCATATGGTATGAGTGACTGTGTGGATCACAATAAACTGTGGAAAATTCTGAAAGAGATGGGAATATCAGCCCACCTGACCTGCCTCTTGAGAAATCTATATGCAGGTCAGTAAGCAACAGTTAGAACTGGACATGGAATAACAGACTGGTTCCAAATAGGAAAAGGAGTACGTCAAGGCTGTATATTGTCACCCCGCTTATCTAACTTCTATGCAGAGTACATCCTGAGAAACGCTGGGCAGGAAGAAGCACAGGCTGGAATCAAGATTGCCAGGAGAAATATCAATAACCTCAGATATGCAGATGACACCACCCTTATGGCAGAAAGTGAAGAGGAACTAAAGAGCCTCTTGATGAAAGTGAAAGAGGAGAATGAAAAAGTTGGCTTAAGGCTCAACATTCAGAAAACGAAGATCATGGCATCTGGTCCCATCACTTCATGGGAAATAGATGGGAGAACAGTGGAACAGCATCAGACTTTATTTTTTGGGGCTCCAAAATCACTGCAGATGGTGACTGCAGCCATGAAATTAAAAGACGCTTACTCCTTGGAAGGAAATTTATGACCAACCTAGACAGCATATTCAAAAGCAGAGATATTATTTTGCCAGCAAAGGTTCATCTAGTCAAGGTTATGGTTTTTCCAGTAGTCATGTATGGATGTGAGAGTTGGACTGTGAAGAAAGTTGAGCCAAAGAATTGACGCTTTTGAACTGTGGTGTTGGAGAAGATGCTTGAGAGTCCACTGGACAGCAAGGAGATCCAACCAGTCCGTTCTAAAGGAGATCAGTCCTGGGTGTTCATTAGAAGGACTGATGCTGAAGATGAAATGGCAATACTTTGGCCACCTCATGTGAAGAGTTGACTCATTGGAAAAGATGCTAGGAGGGAATGGGGGCAGGAAGAGAAGGGAACAACAGAGGATGAGATGGCTGGATGGCATCACCGACTCGATGGACATGAGTTTGAGTGAACTCCAGGAGTTGGTGATAGACAGGGAGGCCTGGCGTGCTGTGATTCATGGGGTCGCAGAGTTGGACACGACTGAGCGACTGAACTGAACTGAACTGTGTTGAATTGGAGAAGGGAAATTAGAGAGGTAGGCAAAAGGTTACTTCCAACCTGTCCAACTTGCATGAGTGGGTAAAGTGCAGGCTGATTTACGGAGATGAGAAACTCTGGAGGCATTAGCAGCTTTGTGATGGAAACCACGAGCTTCATTTGGTAATAACGAATTTGAGGCTTCTCTGGAAGATCCTAGTGGAGAGGCCAAATAGGAAAATGAATGATTGAATTTGGCATTTGGAAGAGGAATCTGAACTGGAGATAGAGGCTTGGCTGTTACTAGCCGGTACATGGAGAGAATGGAGTGTTTTGATGGACAGAAGACAAAGAGAAGTTTGAAATGTATTCAGGTTAGATGGACTGTTTCCACAATGTCCCAAGCCTCACCTTGAGATCTGGAGACATGGATGGGACCTAAGCCATATTGTTTTAACTAAGTTCCAGGTTCCTGTAGCACCTAACTGGAGCCTTATAAAGATGCCACTTGTCAAGAATTCAGAGGTGGGCTCATGGTAGACATATAATTTTTTATGTGACCATTAATTTTGACCATGACCAATGAGCTCACACATGGATACCTGACAGCACTTGAGTACATCTGATTCCCCACTGGAGGATACTTTCTTGAGAAACACAGAAGACAGGCAGTTAGAAATTCAGCTCTATTAGTGATGGAGTTGGCGGGTGACTATCAACCAAAACTTCCTGAGCTTCATCGAACTGCGTGGATTCCCGCCCTTGGTGACGCCTGGAGTTTGTGAGGTAGCCCAGCATCCTTCCAAGAAATTCTCTTGTTCTATGAAGCTATTTTGAAGTGGGTTTGGGATACTTGTAACCAAAAGAGTCTTAATTAGGACAGGCTTTGATGTGTCTAACTAGGGAATCATTAACAGAATAAAGCAAAGGCTGATGCTGAGCTGAACTGGCGGGGGACCAAGACAGACGACTTTATAAGTCCTAAGGCTTGAGGGAAGACAGCGGTGCCCGCGCTCTGGGACGTCACTGCACATCACTGGGCGGCAGAGGACTGAAGGGCCCTTTTGTGCATGGCTAATCGTGTGGGGATGTTTAGCATGATCCAAATGTGCCCCGTATTCCTGTCATGACACTCCCAGAGGTGAGATGTGAGCCTGCACTGTCTCTTCCAGACAAACCCTGCTGAGTCTTCTTTTTTTTTTTTAACTATCTGTCTAGTGTAGAAGGGATTCAATTACCCTTTAGCCTTAAAAATATGCCAAAGGATGGTGTTGGCCTTCTGTGGCTTGGAGCAAACTCGTATTGCACAAATCTGTTTCTCATTTATGTGGTTCAGCCAAATCACCAGGGTTGTTTTTTTCCCCCTCATAGAATGTGGCCGTACAGAAGGCCAGCATCTTTTTTTATTTGGGTGTTCTACTCAGATCCTGGACAGAGTAGGGAAAAAGAAGAAATGACTGGAAATTTTTGATATCTATCTTTACAGGACAAAATGTCTCAGAATAAAAACTGAGGGGAGGAAGCATTTTTAAAATATTCTGTTAACTTTCATATTTCTAATATAAATAAAATTATTATAGGTTAAAAATACTAGATTGGCATCCTATCAGTGTGTATGATTTAACCGATGAGTCATATGAAGATGTTCTCATGCACGGCCTTCAATACCAAAATTGTGAATGGCACTAGATGGGGTTTAAAAGAATGTATTGACACAAGAAAATACAGTGTCATAAGAAAGAAAACAAGGTTTCTGCCAATAGCTATTCAATCTCTTCAATAGCGAGTTAGGAATTTATTTGTTTAAATTTGACAGATTATAATGGTTCTGCAAAATGCCATAGCTAGTAAAAAAATTAGAACCCAGAAATAACCGAAGAGATATTCTTTAAAAAGACACAAGACTTTTAAAAAATGACCCAAATGAACTTTATAAAACAGAAATAGATTTACATAGTAAACAAATTTATGGTTTCTAAAGGGGAAAGGACAAGAGGGGAAGGATAAATTAAGAACTTGGGGTTAGCAGATATAGATTATTATATGCAAAATAAAACAAGGACCTATTGTATAGCACGGGGAACTATATTCAACATCTTGTAATAATCTATAAAGGAAAAGAATCTTAAATAGTGTATATATAAATATATGTCCATTTTATATATGCTATATATACCTGAATCACTTTGCTGTAACCTGAAATGTTGTAAATCAACTATATACTTCAACGACAGTAACAACAGAAAAGGCTTGAGACTGTCGATGAGACGCCCAACTGATATCATCCATCAGTCTATCTGGGAAGACCAAGTACAACATAAATGTCTCACTTTGACAGTAGATATCACTTAGTAAAGAAAAATGACTCTGGCTCAACACAGGGTCTCTGCCTCGAGTGAGCAGGGTGGAGGAGACCCCTGGGTGTATCCCTCGTGGTGTTTTGAGTAGGGGGACTCAAACACCGAATGCGATTTGAGCTGGTTATTTCTAGCCAGGCTACGAGACCACCCTCAGTACCTTTTCTGGATCTGCTGAGCTACTCTTTTTATTTTTTCATTTTTGTTTTTTGGCTTCATTAGCCAGCATTTATTCAGCTTGAAATCATAAAACTCTAACAGAGTAGAAGAAGGCACACATCATCAGACGGAAGGGGCCTGAAATTCACAGTTTGAGGCAATGCCACACCTGGGACCCAGGATGTCAGATTCTGCCCAGATCCTCTAATCAAGGCATTAGTAGCTCTGTGGCATCTCTATCCTGTGCTGGAAGAAGGTCAAGGACACAGCTTGAGAAGGCCCTCTCTCCGTGGAGGCTGGGCTTCGGCTGTTATTATTTAATCTTAGAGGAAAGCCAGGGTGGCTATTTGTAGCTAGTAGGAGGTCAGCAGTACCTTCAGAGTGTGGCTTGAGAGCAAAGGCCAGTTGGCTGGACCTTGTGACTCATCCTTCAACTTTGCTAAGTGATGCTTCTATGGCAGGGACCTGATACTCATCCACTGCTTTAAAGACGCACCTCTGTCTTTCTAGCTCATGCTACCCATCCCTTCCGCCTTAGTTTTAATCAATCCAGAAGATGGCATTAAGAAACAAAGGGGACATGTATGTGTCTTTTAAAAAACGACACAGCCCTATGATAGCCTAATATTCAGTTCAGTTCAGTTCAGTCACTCAGTCGTGTCCAACTCTTTGCGACCTCGTGGACTGCAGCACGCCAGGCCTCCCTGTCCATCAACTCCCAGAGTTTACCCAAATTCATGTCCGTTGAGTCAGTGATGCCATTCAACCATCTCATCGTCTGTCGTCCCCTTCTCCTCCTGCCCTCAATCTTTCCCAGCATCAGGGTCTTTTCAAATGATTCAATTCTTCACTTCAGGTGGCCAAAGTATTGGAGTTTCAGCTTCAACATCAGTCCTTCCAATGAGCATTCAGTACTGATTTCCTCTAGGATGGACTGGTTGGATCTCCTTGCAGTCCAAGGGACTCTCAAGAGTCTTCTCCTATACCACAGTCTAATATTGTTGGTCAAAAAGTTCGTTCAATTTTTTCTGTACCATCTTATAGAAAAACCTGAACAAACTTTTTGGCCAACCCATTACATCCTCCTGGGATGTACATGAATAGAGTACACATCTTTGACCATGTAAGCTCAAGCAGTATATCCAAGAAATGTAATTTATACATTCGAAAAGTATTTCACAAGGTGCTACCCTTACATGGATCATTACAAAAAAGATGTTCAGAAATTCTTTTCTCCCCATTTACGCTTTGCAAAATTTACTCACCCTTATTTATCTTATACAGAGGAAAAAAAGAGAACTTTGTATTTACCCTGTGAATGCAAAAACCATTCAAACAAATTAAGCCTTCAGCAAATACTTTCTGCATATAACCTTCAGCTGATAGCTGGTGAACGGATACCTTGTGTAAAATTTGAGGTTTTTGCTGATGTGGGAACCTTATGTTTATATGTGCTTACCAAACAGAGTTGCTCAGAACCTGATAAGTCGCTACTTATTCCCCTTTTCCAAGTGGCATAACTTTGCACCAATGGACAAGCGCTACTAGACAGCTCACACACAGTGTTTTGGGTTATTCTTGGTTCCTTCTTCAGCCACAGGCCCTTCAAGGAATGCCTGGGTGGCGGGTCTACATGTAGACCTCCTGCCAAGAAGCTCACCATGTGCTCCCTTTCGATGGCACTCCCATCGTGTCTAGGCGACCACTTTTCTTAGAATTATCTGGCAACTGGACACTCTGTATTGAGAAACCATTCTGCTTTGCACATTTTCTTAAGCCGGAAATTTCATGTTCAAGACTTTATCTTATTACTGGAAGAGTTCAAAGCTTTAGCTCCAGGAATACAAGAAAAAAAAAAATTTAAACCACCTAAATAGCCAGTAATAGGGACATGCTTTAAAAATATGATGAAATATTATGATCAGTAAAAAGAATGTGGAGAGGAACATTTAAAGACATGGATAGTCACAATATAGGGTTAAAAAATATGAGTTGTGAAATACTATATTAACTGTTTAGTATATTGTAAAAAAAAATACAAATTGCAAAATAATTGTCCTGTGTGATCTTTTTTGTGGAGAATTACCTACTCTTGTGTGTTGCTGGAGTGCCTGTATATAAATGTAAAGGAACAAGACTAAAAAGAATATACTCTCAAGTAAGGATATTTTCCCCCTCTTTTTGCTTATTAAATATCATGCCATGAAAATACATTGTTGTTTACTAGGGAAAAAATCAGCTATTTTATTTATAGAATGAGTAGAAAAATCGCAAAACAAAATATACAATTCCTACCTTTGGAAGATCCTTCTTTTTTAAAAGAACACATTAGTACGTTTGTTCTCTGTTTTGGTCACTAGAGGTCGCTAAAGTCATAAAGATGAACAGCCACCCCCCCTTTTTTTTTCTTCTTTTCCGTTTTCATTTTGAGTTACAGAGGGATGGTTCTGGCCTCTCCTGTTAGGCAGTTTTGAAGCATTTACTGGAAGACCTCTTGCTGCTTAGACTTAAGGAGAGTAAACTGTTTGGACTAGTTTTTTTCTAACATTAAATATTCCCTGAAACAGACAGCCATCTATCTATGGGACTATTCAAAACAAATGGGTGTTTCTGGAGAATGTGATTTATTTCCCCCTCTGATACCAAAGAGCCTCTTGGCTGATTGAGTTCTGAGCCATGCTGTGGAGACAGAACCACAGAACACCCAGCAGCAGGCACACACCGCTTCAGATGAAACACCATGGACCATTTCAAGGAAAAAACGTTGTGCCTTTACTGGTAACATGTGTGGTGTAGGAGGGCTTCAGTGAAGCAGAACATTCAAGAACACCCATGGCATCTTTTTGAATAACAGACCACACTACCTTTTCGCATGGTAATGATCCTGCATTTTTTCAATTCAACATAAGCCCAAATACCCAGACCCTAAAATTACAGAGAGGAGGGGAAGATTCAAAAACTACCTTAGAATCCTGCAAGCACTCAAGGAAACTCTGTCTCACTCCAAAGGTTTCATCAAGCAGAGAAAACAAGATGTAATAACTAATCTCAACTTTCTCAGCCTGCTCCCATTTCAGGAATAAAAGACCAGGTTTCTGTAACTGAATAAGATGAGGCATGTGGAAGGTGTATGCTTGTCAGGAGTTACGTATGGTGGACAAAGATGTGATAATTGGTGAGAAAACTCTCATATTTTCAATGCTTCAATTACCAAGAGAGAAATGAGTTACCTGGTCCTGCAGATGAGTCTGTGTTTGAATCGGTCTCCCGGCAAAACTAAGCAAACCATTCTTTTCCATAAGAACTCCCAGCGCTTAGATAACTGACAAATCCAAGGTCAAATCTTTGGTACAAGTCATAAACTAGGAGACTTCAAGCCAATATCAACGTGACACGTTTTGCAGGCAGGCTTATTCCTTATTCAGTGGACCTCATTTGACTTTGATCTCGGTTAACTTTGAAGTATCCAAGGTTCCCACTTTCCATAAGCTTTTTTTTTTTTAAAGTTAAATCAGACAGGCAGGCAAAGGAAACCTAAACCTTAAAAGAAGTGAAAACAACGAGACACAGTCAGTTATATATTTTCACTACTTTGTTTAAAGTAGCACATTGCTGTACTTAAAACACTTCACATCACTGAGTTATTTATTAAGCTGTAAATAAAAGTCACATTTTCCACTGTATCTTAGGAGACACATTTAAAAACATGGTATTGGGAACCTGTTGTATGATTCGTGTGAGGAGTTTAGTTAAATGCAAGACTACAGACTGCAGTTCGTGGTGCCCTAGAAACTATTACCAAGAAAGAGCTGTCAACTCACAGGAAATATTTATATAGAAATTCTAATATTGGAGGCCTTATGTCTGTAAGCTGGTCTTTTATGGAATTTCACAGAGCACGTATTCTAAAGTCTACTAGGAACTCAGGTTTGCATTTGTATTTATCAAGTGTGTTTATCAGAGGTATTACCCATACCTCAAACACTAATTAATTTTATTTCACTCTTATTATGTTTCACATATATGGGACTATTTTTCTTATTATAATAAAGGCAAATTTTGTTTGAAATGAAGTACCTATCCACAATCACACACATATACATGTATTTGTGTATGTGTGTTTGTAAACCGTATTTGTGTAAACCATCATTTGGTACAAAATCCGTTATGTATTGTTTATAAAATTTGTCTTAGAGGGAATTAAGAGACAAATGTCCTTTTTGAGAGATTTCAAAATTCAGGCCACCCAGGTACTATTTATTCTCTCTTCTGGAATACCTCCTCACCTAGTCTTCCTCCTTTGTCTAAATTACAAAGTGGAACTTCGGTCTAGTAAAGAAAACAGAAAATTTATGTTATACCGGGTCATTAGCAGAGTGTCCTGAGGACATTTCATATTTCTATTTCAGTTCTATCCCAGCAAGTAGCAAAAGGTATGAGTCACATTTTGGTCATCCAGAAGGACTAAATTCTCTCTGGGGTAAGTCTGGTCTTGCCAAAGTACAAATCTGATCATTACTGGACATGAAATCTGAATAGTGATTCACGTAAGAACTTGGTACAATTGAGTTATCCCTGGGCTTGAGAAACATTCTGAAGTGGAGTGAAACTTCACATGTCTAGAAGCAAGAGATCCCATTCCTGGACATAGGAAAGAAAGCCAGGAAGGAATTAGCTTACTTTTCTGTAAGTGAGAAGTTGAAGGAAGAAACTTTGAAGGAGAGAATGTAGAGATAGAACGACGATGTGGATAAAGGTGCCTAAGCCTCTCTTTCTTCTAGATAAAAATTGTTTATGGAATAAGATATCCGACATATGTTAAGGCCCCATTTGGCTTTGACTGTGTTCTTTGGAGTGAGACTGGGGACTACCTTAGTAGGCTGGGATGTCAGAAACACCAGTAGGGCAAACACTGCATTTTGGACTTTGATACATTCAACTTGAATCCTAAAGCTGCGCAATGATAGATAAGTTATTTAACCTCTTTGAGCCTCAATTTCATCATCTCTAAAACAGAGATAATGCATGCCTTGACAGACTGTTGTGAAGATTAGGGGAGAGTCTAATATAATGCCTAGCTTGTGATCAATGTTTAAGAAAAGTTTTGTTTCCTTCCCCTGAAAATTGTAGTGTTAAATGATGTAATATTTATAAAAGCGCTTTGTAAACTATAAAGTGCTAATCACACATCGTTCATTATCAACGCTACTTTAAACCTGTATTTAATACGCACTTATATCTTTGACAGAACTTCAGGCAACAGTATATGACCTCAAACTGATATAGGAATTCTACCATATAATCCAAAGCTAAATTTTAAAGAATATTCATATCCTCCCAAGAAAAATCATATAATGATTTAACAAAGAACTAAGTTGATTATTTGGAATAACTACCATTTCTCCTCTTCTGAACATCAAAATGCTTCAGAGATAGGTAAGAAAATACGTAGGGTAGGAGCGGAATGTTACTCAGTCAGTCATGTCCAGTTCTTTTCGACTCCATAGACTGTAACCCACCAGGCTCCTCTGTCCATGGGACTCTCCAGGCAAGAATACTGGAGTGGATAGCCATGCCCTCCTCCAGGGGATCTTCCCTACCTGAGGATCGAACCCAGGTCTCCTTCATCGCAGGCAGATTCTTTACCATCTGAGCCACCAGGGTCCCATGGAGTGAAGAGAGTAAGAGATAAAAGGAAGAACAGGTGCAGTGGAACATTCCACCAGGGGCTGATCAAATATGGCCTGTGATCCTGATTTCTGGGTCAGCCAAAAATTTCATCCTAATTTTTCTGTCACATTTTATAGAAAAACCTAAAGGAAATTTTTGGCTGATTCAAAACTTTAGGGAACAGAAAACCATTTTAAAATGTAGTTTAATTTGAAAGACTTTTATTTGATACCTACCAGTAAATAGGGATGGGGGAGCCTGGTGGGCTGCCGTCTATGGGGTCGCACAGAGTCGGACATGACTGAAGTGACTTAGCAGCAGTAGCAGTAGCAGTAAATAGATATCACAAAATAGTTCTGAGAAAGACTGATGGTTTGGGGTTCAAGAGAGACTTTCTAGGAGTAGCAGGTTATTCTGCAAGTTTCTCTGTGTGTGTGTGTGTGTGTGTGTGTAGGAAAAGCTAAAGTTGGGCAATCAAACCATGGGCTCATCCTGGCAAAAGCTGATGTCCCTTGAGAATGAGACCCGGAGGATGCAGTGCCCTGGGAGAACTACCCCCAAGCATGCACTGAAAATAGAAACTGAATGTTTAAGCCACTAGAACACAGAGTATATACAGGCCTCTCCTGTGAGCAGGAAGCATTTGGAATTGGTTAAATCCAAGTTAATACTCTGTGGGATGGCTTCATAAATCAGGGTCCTAATGTACAGTGACCTGTTCAAAGTCTGAGAAGATATCTCAGAAGAATCAAAGTCATAGGTCAATCTGATATGGAATGACTAGGCAGAGTCAGAGGAGAAGACACAGCATCAGGCTGAGAGAACTTGCTCTGGAGTGAGGCCAGCCTGACACCGCCCCTTGCTTTGGGACCCAGTCAGCATGCACAATGGCAAGCTTCAAGGTTTTCACTTAGAAGATGAAGATAAATAAATACATGAGAGCACTGATGGGAGGATGACATGAGAAAATGTATGTGCAGATTTTAACTGCGTCCAGCAAATATAAGTAGCTACGACTATGAAAAATATCATATTAATAAAATACTGACAAAAAAACTCTATCATGGGGGTAAGGGCCTCCAACCGTGGGCCCTTTGTGGAAATATGTGAGGAATGTAGGGGCTGTCCTGAAGAATGCTCTGTGCTAATTTTAACTGAAAGTGAAAAATGACTGCTTAGATAACAAGAACCAAACAAAACGGGAATCATATTGTAATATGTCCGTTGAATGTCTCTTCAGATAATAGTTACATTAGACTAAGTAGAAACAGCCTCGACCTAGAAGGTGCATCTCTTGAACTTGGAAATTGTCTTTGTGGAAATTATCTTTGTGCCCACAGAAATGAAAGCATATATTTGTTTTTAGATCTGGAGAAGGCATCATTTAAAAATATATATCATTATACACTAGTCAGCTAGAAGAGATACATTAAAAATGTTATATTCTAGTAAGTATCTCTAAAATATATTCAGACTTGTACTTGATCTTCATTTAGGTCTTTTTGGTCATTTTGGCCAACAAAATAGATGACCCAGAAAGGACATGGAAATCCTATCAGATAATCCAAAGTCAAATGGACTGTATTCATTTTTTTCTGGGAGAAAAATTTTACAATAATTAACAGAAACTCAGTTTATTATTTGAAACAATGACCATCTTTCTTCCTCTGTACATTAGAATGCTCCAATGTAAGTAACTGCAGAAAGACGGGGGGAAACGATGCATCTTCTTTTTCCTCGTTGTCTACACTTTGTCTGGCACTGCCCTTGGTCCATGCCATATCAATTGTGAAATCTACTTGGAGGGCTGGAGGCAGTTCTTAGAGGAAGGAAAACAAAATCCCAACTACAGTAAGGCCCCTCCATATGAATGAGTTCCATTCTGAGAGTGTGTTTAGAAGTCCAACCAAGTTAGCCTAGGTACCCAACTAACACAATAGGCTATCTGCCACTGCTTCTATGCTTGCTTCTAGACGTCCTTGGCTTGAAATAAAGACACTCTACTCCTGTGCTCTATACAGCTCTGTACAGCAAAGTACACAAAAGCACAACCATTTGTAGGGGATGCACGCAAATGACAATGTACTTCAGACATGTGAATTAGCTTTTCTGATTGGACAAGTGAATGCACATTTGCATCTCTGAAAGTTTGCAACTTGAAGGTTTGCATGTAGTGGTCCTATTCTAGAGTGAGTGTTCTATACAAGTAGAAGAAGGAAAGAGTATCACTCGGGGCATCACTTTTGATCATCACTCATGATCAACACTGCTGAAATTTGTATCTGCAACCCTCAAACCCTCTTGGATGATTCACTGATATGGTCCTAGAAAGCCATGCCTTGTTATAGTCAGCAGGTATAATTTGTGGTGGTTTTTTTCATGAAAATAAGTATATTCTTATATACAAAATATTAACAATATAGTTTTCAATAGTGCAGCCACAAAAGTAGAAGATACTAGTAAGAAAGTAGGGTTGAATAAACTCAAATTATTAATACTACTTCCAAGAGTCGCAGATTCACTGTTACAGAGTACAGCCATGGCTAAGATAAGATTGACGATCAAAATGCGAGGAACAGTCTGGGAGAGAGCCGAAGGAGGATTGCACCAAGAGAGCAGCTGTGGAGCTTGAAAGGAGAGGGAGGTGTAAAGAGAAGGGGTAGAGGGTGTGTAAGGGCTGAGATCGAGGGAATAGTCTAAGATGTCCCTCCAGCTTCCAGACTAGTAGACTGTGAGGATGGTGAATCTATTCCGAGATGAGAAAAAACAGAAAGAGAACAAGTATGGTGGAAAAGATAATGTGCTTGCATTGGATAGCTGAATCATCAAATATAACCAAAACTCAAATGGATATTGAGGTCTATTTTTTGGGAATATCCATTTAAAATAAAAGGTGATTCAATATAAAGCTAAATTATACATCAAGAGCAATCAGTGAGATAAACAGGTACAATTTAGTCATGCCACAGCTCTGCCTCTTGTGAGTCAATAAAATTGAAATGGATGAGACTCCTCATAAGTACAATCAATTTGGAACATAATATATAAATATCTAAAGCATTGAAAGTATTGTTTTTATTTAACAATTGTGTTTGTAAGAGTCTGTTCTAGAAAAAAACTAATCACAGATACAGACAATTGCAAACTACAATAAATAAGACTTCCATGGTGCCTCATAAAGAAAGCTGAGTGCTGAAGAATTGATGCTTTTGAATTGTGGTTTTGGAAAAGACGCTTGAGAGTCCCTTGGACTGCTAGGAGATCAAGACAGTTAATCCTAAAGGAAATCAGTCTGAATATTCATTGGAAGGACTGATGCTGAAGCTGAAACTCCAATACTTTGGCTACCTGATGAGAAGAGCTGACTCATTGGAAAAGACCCTGATGCTGGGAAAGATTGAAGGCAGGAGGAGAAGTGGATGACCAAGGATGAGATGGTTGGATGGCATCACCGACTCAATGAACATGAGTTTGAGCAAGCTCTGGGAGTTGGTGATGGACAGGAAAGCCTGGCGTGCTGCAGTCCATGGGGTTGCAAAGAGTCAGACACAACTGAGCAACTGAACTGATGGTGGCTCAGTGGTAAGGAATCTGCCTGCAATGCAAGAGATGAAGCTGGAGGTGCGAGTTTGATTGCTGGGTTGGGAAGATCCCCTGGAGAAGGAAATGGCAATGCATTCCAGTATTCTCTCTGGAGAATCCTATGGACAGAGGAGGCTGGTGGGCTACAGTCCACGGCGGGGGGTGGGGGGGGGCAAAACAGTCAGACGTGACTCAGTGACTAAACAACAACAATTAAAGGAGCAAAAAACTGAGATCAACCTGAGAATCCAATTATTAAATCATGATACATCTATAAGGCATAATATTAGATAGCCATTAACAGTTTTCTTGAAGACTCTAAAATTGTAGGTGTATTAGTTTTCTCTTGCTATACCACAAAGCACACCAAAACCTATTAGCTTAACACAACAGACATATATTGCATACATGCTAAGTTGCTCCAGTCTTGTCTGACTCTTTGCAGCCCAATGGACTGTAAGCCCACCAGGCTCCTTTGTTCATGGGATTCTCCAGGTCAGAATACTGGAATGGGTTGCCATGCCCTCCTCCAGTGGATCCTCCCAACCCAGGGATCAAACTCTTATGTCTTCTGCCTTGGCAGGCGGCTTCTTTACCACTAGCACCACCTGGGAAAGTGGAAGTGAAAGTGAAAGTCACTCAGTCGTGTCTGACTCTTTGCGACCCCACGGACTATACAGTCTGTGGAGTTCTCCAGGCCAGAATACTGGAGTGGGTAGCCTTTCCCTTCTCCAGGGGATCTCCCCAACCCAGGGATTGAACGCAGGTCTCCCACATTTAAGGAAGATTCTTTACCAGCTGAGTCACAAAGGAAACCCAAGAATACTGGAGCAGGTAACCTATCCCTTCTCCAGGGGATCTTCCCAGTAATTGAACCGGGGTCTCCTGCATTGCAAGTGGATCCTTTACCAACTGAACTGTGAGGGAAGCCCAAACATAAACGTAAATGAGGCCACCTGGGAAGCCTCAGACATAAATTACCTCACCCGGATTCCCAGGATTGGCTGAGACGTGGTTTATCTGATGCCCCTGGTCAAGGTGCTTCCTGAGAGCTCAGTCAGGCTGTCGGCCAGGGTGATAGTTTTTTCAAGGCCTGACTGGGGCGGGAGAAGCCATTCCCAAACTCATACGTGTGGTTATGGGTAGGCTTTCTGGCTGTTGGCTGGAGGCCCCAGTTCCTCACCGGTCATAGTGTTGTGCACAATACGGCAGCCAGCTCCCCCTAGAGTGAGAGAGGAGACACAGAGAGAGAGGCGGCCCGCCCAGTGTGAAACCTGAAGTCACCTATAAGGTAATTTCCGAAGTGACATTCCTTCATTTCTGTCATCCGCTGTTGATGGCACAGGCCAGGCTTGGGACAGTGCATGGGGACTACACAGGGGTATCAGAGCCGTACGTAAGGATCAATGCGAGACACAGGGGTACGCAGAGCCGTACGTAAGGATCAATGCGAGACATCTTGAAGACGAACTACCACAGGAGGACGATGCTGATGAAGCGGATCACAATCAAGAATACTAAAGAGAATGTAGTTACTCAAAACATGAAAGCCAAAATGTGAAGATATCAGAATATTAACTATGCATATCTCTATTGCAGGACTAAAACAGTTTTTTTTCTCTATAATCCCAAAATTTTAATAATTAGCCTGTATTTTATTCATTAGATTCTTCATAAATGCCAAAGAACCTCAGAAAATAACAGTTTTTATCTTATTTTTTTAATTAATCTTTATTGGAATATGGTTGCTTGACAATGCTGTGTTAGTTTCCACTGTCCAGCAAAGTGAATCAGCCAGACGTATACATATATCCCCTCTTTTCTGGATTTCCTTCCCGTTTAGGGCATCACAGAGCACCGAGTAGAGCTCCCTGTGCTATACTATAGGGTCTCATTAGTTATCTGTTTCATACATAGCATCAGTAGTATATATATATGTCAATCTCAATCTCCCAATTCATCCCACATCCCCTCTCCACACCCCCACACCCCCCGCCCCGCCAATCCCTGGTGTTCTCACCGTCTGTGTCTCTTAATTCTGCTTTGCAAATAAGATCATCTATTCCATTTTTCTAGATTCCACATGCACACATTAATATATAATATTTGTCTTTCTTTTTCTGACTTACTTAACTCTGTATAACAGTCTCTAGGCCCATCCACATCTCTTACAAATGACCCAATTTTATTTTCATTCCTTTTTATATTGAGCTTTTAATGTTAATTATGTTTATATGGACTCAAAGTTGTTCCAATAAAGCACAAGTCATTGACTAAGAAAAGTATTGATGTATTCTACTAATTTAATACAACTGGTTAGTTAACCTTAGGATCAAGAGATTATACTTTGATTTCTTTTTGAAAAGCTACTTCATATTTCCTGGAGTAGGTATTTTGTAGAAATTCAGATATAATAACTGGCTTCTAGGTTGATGACCCTTAAGATGTTTTGCTTTTCAGTTTTCCCACTTCATCAAAGGTACTATGTGCTTAGGCTACAGAATCGCTAAGGAAACTTTTAATTCTAAAATTCATCAATTTATAGCAGCTATTTGTTAAAAACTTAAATAAGTACAAGACACAGAGCTTTCTTAGCCAATGGTACGGCAGTCCAACATTCATGAAGAATTTGAAGGTGTTTTTTGGAAAGAAAAGTTGAGGCAAATGTTTATTTTTTTACTTGCACCTTGAAATCTAGGCCTTGCCTCAACACACCAGAAGTTGGCATTTGGAGATGTAAAGGAACAGAGAACTCTTCTGCAGCATTTACAGAGTTTCAATTGCTTGCTACATGAAGTAGGGCATATTTATGGGCTTATTTAGTCCTGAGAAGTGTCTGCAGATACCCCAACCAAGGTCTTCCCTGGTGTTTTAATGTATACTGATACTTCCTTCTGTAGGATATCCACTCTGCTTGTCTTCCCACATGAGAGAGTACAGATGTTCCTGAAAATATCTCTGCTTGGATGCAGAGGTACTTGAAGCAAGATGCTGAGAGAAGGGGACAAAGCTTGGAGGGAGGTGTTGGAGCAAGGAAGACAGCTGGGCAGGGCTTTCCAAGCTCCAGTCACATAAAGCTTTCTCTAGGAAATGCCTGTACTTCCTTTTTTTATGAGACTGGGCTCTAGCTGTTACAGAAGCCAGAGATGTTCTAATCTGCTTTCAATGTTTCAAAATGCAAATATCCCCATTATCATGACACTCTTGGTTGTTCTGTTTGTCTTATTGAGGTCCTAAGATTGCAATTCAATGCATTTCAGTTGGTGAGTGTCCTAAAAAATTAAGCCACTACAACATGTCTGAGAAATAAGAGTGTCTGAGAAATAGTCCTGGAGATAGAGTAGGAAGGTCCAAAGAAAAAAGAAGACTTGTTCTGACCCCCAGCAAATAAAATGAATGAGTGACTACAAAATCTAGTCACCAAAGCTCTATAAACATATCTGAAAGTGCTACTCAAATGATAAAGCTATGCCATTGTGAAAACAGGATTCATGATCAGGACTAGTAAGTAATATAAGTGATGACAAGTGCAAATAAAGAGTTAAATGTTTAATAACCTGTGGTTTATTGCACTCTTGAGGGTAACAAGGTGCTTCCTTGAAGATGGGAAGCACTGAAATCTACCTCCAGGGAGCTACAGATTTACTAGAGGGGAGAAATGCCTTGAGGCTATTGCTGTCAAATAACTTTGTTTGACAAAGTCAAAGAGACAAATTTAGAAGTCCACATTTACACTGAGATGATGGTGGCTTCCCCAGTGGCTCAGGGGTAAAGAATCTGTCTGCAATACAGGAGATGTGGGTTCGATCCCCAGGTCAGGAAGATCCCCTGGAGGAGGAAATGACAACCCACCCCAGTATTCTTGACTGGAGAATTCCGTGGACAGAGGAGACTGGCCGGTTGCAGTACACAGGGTCTCGAAGAGTTAGATATGACTGAGCGACTCCAAGGCGTGCACACACACTGTGATGATAACATATTCTAAAAAAAGAGGGGGACTGAACTCTCAAAATAGCATGGAAAACAATACACACAAAGTAATTCAGATTGACGTTTGTGGGCTAAAACACATCTGTTCCAAAGCAAGCACAGTAGGGCTTCTAGGCATGTATTTCTGCTAAACCAAACCAAATCCGTGTGCCAATGAATGCAGAAACTTCTTGGCCATGGTCAAATCACAAGGCAGATGGAGAATCCATAAAGATGAGTCTGAGAAACAAAACCCCACTGGTCTCATCTTTCCCCAACTCTTTTCCAAAGGACCACCTCCTGCCTCTAAGCTTAAATAAAATGAATGAAAAATGAACACAGAGTAAGATGGTCACATCCACCAAAACCCATTTTTCCTCTTCCACAATGAGGCATCATTGCTGAGAGGCAACTGCTCAGTCAAGAGTGACAGTTCCCCAAACCTTCTTGTATATTGGGGCAGCCACACAATTATATAGTTTTCTCATGACAGAATATGTTTGTAAGTTGTTTCTGAGTTGGCTTTATAAGTAGGAGTTACACTTTCTAGCTGGTGCTAGTAGAAAAGAACCTGCCTGCCAATGCAAGAGACACAAGAGACACAGATTTGATCCCTGAGTCGGGAAGATCCCCTGGAGGAGGGCAGGGCAACCCACTCCAATATTCTTGCCTGGAGAATCCCATGGGCAGAGCAACCTGGCGGGGTACAGTCCTGTAGCATCTCAAAGAGTTGGACACAACTGAAGTGACTTAGCACATGTGCGTCTTTTCTACACTTTTTCCCTTTCCTCCAGCTCAATGTGGATAATGGTGATAAGATCTAGGGATGGTGGTCTCTGATTCATGACATGGAGGAAACTCACCCACTAGGTAGAAGACAACATTTCAAATGACTGAAAATAAGCATCTATTAGATTCAGTTCAGTTCAGTTCAGTTCAGTCGCTCAGTCATGTCTGACTCTGCAACCCCATGAATCGCAGGATGCCAGGCCTCCCTGTCCATCATCAACTCCTGGAGTTCACTCAGACTCATTTCCATCGAGTCAGTGATGCCATCCAACCATCTCATCCTCTGTCGTCCCCTTCTCCTCCTGCCCACAATTCTTCCCAGCATCAGAGTCTTTTCCAATGAGTCAACTCTTCGCATGAGGTGGCCAAAGTATTTCAGTTTCAGCTTCAGCATCATTCCTTCCAAAGAGAACCCAGGGCTGATCTCCTTCAGAATGGACTGCTTGGATCTCCTTGCAGTCCAAGGGACTCTCAAGAGTCTTCTCCAACACCACACTTCAAAAGCATCAATTCTTTGGCGCTCAGCCTTCTTCACAGTCCAACTCTCACATCCATACATGACCACAGGACAAACCATTGCAAATTTAGGGTTTGTTTCAACATCTGTGTTACCTCCATTTGTAAATAGCTGAGTAAAATTTTTGGTGACCAGGATTTGGGGGAAATACTGAAACAGATTTGTAGTCATTTTGGGCTAGAAGAAATGTCAGAGATACTTCTTGCTTTTTTAATTTTCAAAGTCTGGTTTTACAGTACTAAAAAGAGGACTCTCCTTAAAGAAATCAATACAACTTTTTTGCCTTTTTGATGTATGAACTGGTCCCTACTTATCCACTCAAAAAGCCAAGACAGAAGCATTTGTTAATAAAGGCATTTACAGGTAGTCAGATCAGATCAGATCAGTCACTTAGTCGTGTCCGACTCTTTGCGACCCCATGAATCGCAGCACACTAGGCCTCCCTGTCCATCACCAACTCCCGGAGTTCACTGAGACTCACGTTCATCGAGTCGGTGATGCCATCCAGCCATCTCATCCTCTGTCGTCCCCTTCTCCTCCTGCCCCCAATCCCTCCCAGCATCAGAGTCTTTTTCAATGAGTCAACTCTTCGCATGAGGTAGCCAAAGTACTGGAGTTTCAGCTTCAGCATCATTCCTTCCAAAAAAATCCCAGGACTGATCTCCTTCAGAATGGACTGCTTGGATCTCCTTGCAGTCCAAGGGACTCTCAAGAGTCTTCTCCAACACCACACTTCAAAAGCATCATTCTTTGGCGCTCAGCCTTCTTCACAGTCCAACTCTCACATCCATACATGACTACTGGAAAAACCATAGCCTTGACTAGATGGACCTTTGTTGGCAAAGTAATGTCTCTGCTTTTAAATATGCTATCTAGGTTGGTCATAACTTTCCTTCCAAGGAGTAAGCGTCTTTTAATTTCATGGCTGCAGTCACCATCTGTAGTGATTTTGGAGCCCCCAAAAACAAAGTCTGACACTGTTTCCACTGTTTCCCCATCTATTTCCCAAGAAGTGACGAGACTGGATGCCATGATCTTCGTTTTCTGAATGTTGAGCTTTAAGCCAACTTTTTCACTCTCCACTTTGACTTTCATCAAGAGGCTTTTGAGTTCCTCTTCACTTTCTGCCATAAGGGTGGTGTCATCTGCATATTGAGGTTCTTGATATTTCTCCTGGCAATCTTGATTCCAGCTTGTGTTTCTTCCAGTCCAGCGTTTCTTATGATGTACTCTGCATAGAAGGAAACCTCTAATCAACCAAACCAACTTGACCTCCACGATACAACTGTCTTGTGCTTTCAGAATCTATCAATGCCTTTCCCTGAAATGTGATTGACATCACTGACTCAGCTGTATGTGACTCCACCATCACCCCCACCCCCACCCCGCCCCCAGCCCTCGGAACCGAGGGCTTCCCTGGTGGCTCAGACAGTAAAGAATCTGCCTGCAATACAGGAGACCCAGGTTTGATCCCTGGGTCGGGAAGATCCCCTGGAGAAAGGAATGGCAATCCACTCCAGTATTCTTGCCTGGAGAATCTCATGGACAGAGAAGCCTGACAGGCTACAGTCCATGGGGTTGCAGAGAGTCAGATGTGACTGAGCAGCTAACACACTGTGCCTGGAACCGGGTTGTCAGGCTAAATAAAGATAGTGTAGTAGATGTTTTGCACAATTTGTTTTGCTGCTACTTCTGTTATAAACCTTGAAAAGAAGTATACACTTTTCTGATACTCATGCCTTGCCTTTTACTCATCTTGGTGCAGATTAAGTAGGCTCATTGCAAAAGCATCTAGTAAACTCCCTGTGTAATGTGTGAAGGGCTCTGTGTGGGACAGTGGTGTTCTGGTCTCCTTAGCAGCTTGTAGAAAATATGCTTCTTTGTCCTATGGCTCACCACAAAGCTTAACCTTCCATCCTGACTTGTAACAGCAGCTAGTAAATTAAGGACAAACTAATTCTGTAAGAGATGGGACTACCAGACCACCCGACCTGCCTCTTGAGAAATCTGTATGCAGGTCAGGAGGCAACAGTTAGAACTGGACATGAAACAACAGACTGGTTCCAAATAGGAAAAGGAGTACGTCAAGGCTATATATTGTCACCCTGCTTATTTAACTTCTATGCAGAGTACATCATGAGAAATGCTGGGCTGGAAGAAGCACAAGCTGGAATCAAGATTGCCAGGAGAAATATCAATAACCTCAGATATGCAGATGATACCACCCTTATGGCAGAAAGTGAAGAGGAACTCAAAAGCCTCTTGATGAAAGTGAAAGAGGAGAATGAAAAAGTTGGCTTAAAGCTCAACATTCAGAAAATGAAGATCATGGCATCCAGTCCCATCACTTCTTGGGAAATAGATGGGGAAACAGTGGAAACAGTGTCAGACTTTGTTTTTGGGGGCTCCAAAATCACTACAGATGGTGACTGCAGCCATGAATTTAAAAGACATTTACTCTTTGGAAGGAAAGTTATGACCAACCTAGATAGCATATTCAAAAGCAGAGACATTACTTTGCCAACAAAGGTCCGTCTAGTCAAGGCTATGGTTTTTCCAGTGGTCATATATGGATGTGAGAGTTGGACTGTGAAGAAGGCTGAGCGCCAAAGAATTGATGCTTTTGAAGTGTGGTGTTGGAGAAGACTCTTGAGAGTCCCTTGGACTGCAAGGAGATCCAAGCAGTCCATTCTGAAGGAGATCAGCCCTGGGATTTCTTTGGAAGGAATGATGCTAAAGCTGAAACTGCAATACTTTGGCCACCTCATGCAAAGAGTTGACTCGTTGGAAAAGACTCTGATGCTGAGAGGGATTGGGGGCAGGAGGAGAAGGGGATGACAGAGGATGAGATGGCTGGATGGCATCACTGACTCGATGGAAGTGAATCTGAGTGAACTCCGGGAGTTGATAATGGACAGGGAGGCCTGGCATCCTGCGATTCATGGGGTTGCAAAGTTGGACACAACTGAGTGACTGAACTGAACTGAATGACACTAATCTACATAAGAGAGTTGGCACAGTGTTATTTCTCAGAATTAGGCAAAATTTGTTTAATGTGGCTCGGTCATTAAGTAAATAAGCAAAACAAAGGAAGACAAAAAAAATAAAGGAAGCTGGTTAGAGAAGAAATGAACCATATGTTTGATTTTGTCTGCTGTCAGCCTCATCTTTCATGATTCTTTCTTTGATCATATAGAAAGAAGATCTATCACAGATGTTTACCCAACCAATACGAACCAATGAGACAAAGCCATTTTGAAAACTTTTTACTGATACAAAATACATATATTGAAATGCATATTTATCATAAGTGTATACCTTGATGAATTTTTCACAAACTGGAAAGACTTGTGAAGTCAGCACCCAGATCCAAAACAAACATGACCAGGGATCTCTGGTCATGCAGTAGATAAGGATCCACCTGCCAATGTAGTGGACATGGGTTTCATGCCTGGTCCAGGAAGATTCCATACGCTGTGGATCAATGAAGTTCGTGCACCACATTTACTGAGCCTGAGTCCTGCAACTGCTGAAGCCCATGTACCTAGAGCTGGTGCAACAAGAGAAGCCATCACAGTGAGAAGCATGTACACTTCGGTGAAGAGCAGGCCCTGCTTGATTAGAGAGAGCTTGTGCAGAGCAGTGAAGACACAGTGTGGCCATAAACAAATAAAAGGTAACCAGCCCCCTAAACACCCTCCCCTGTTCCCATCTAGTCATAAAGTCACTATCCTGAATTCCGACAGCACAGCTTACTTTTTCCTCTTTCTGCAGTTTATACCAATGGAATCATACAGTAGGTACTTTTTTTTTCATATCTGACATTTTGTTGACTCTTTTTTTTTT
Organism: Bos mutus; assembly: GCF_027580195.1. Classification (NCBI taxonomy): domain Eukaryota; kingdom Metazoa; phylum Chordata; class Mammalia; order Artiodactyla; family Bovidae; genus Bos; species Bos mutus. The sequence continues at coordinate 58,423,647 of NC_091633.1, forward strand.
TTTGTAAGAATTACCCTATTGTGTATACCTGTAGGCCATTTATTCTCAATGCTGTATAAAATTCCATGGAGCAAATATGTCACAATTTATTTATACACTGATAGACATCTGGATAATATCCAGTTTGGTTTGGGACTACTACGAATAGCACTGCTATGAACATTCCAGTGAAGAAGTCTTTTGACAAAAGCAAGTACATATGTATTTGTGTCTATAAATATATATATATATATATATAGAGAGAGAGAGAGAGAGAGAGGAATTAGTTGAGTGCTGAAGAGTTTTACAAAGTGGTTGTATAAATTCACACTACTACAAGCAGTGTGTAAATATTTGAGTTGCTTCTATCTTTGCCTATATTTGGAATTTTATATGTCTTTATTGCTTTAGTCAGTTTGTCGACTGTTTAATGGTATTATATTGTACTTCAATTTGCATTTTCTTGGTTACTAATGAACCATGTATACTTGAGCATGTTTTCACAGACTTATTGGCCACTTTGACATCCCCTTTATGAAATACCTGTACAAGTCTTTTAACCCATTTCTCTACAGAGTTGTCTATGTTTTTCTTATTGACTTGTTGGAGTTCTTTATAATCTCTAAATAATTATCTTTTTCTTCCCTGGTAGGTTGAAGCTTTACTCTCTTAATGTTTTCCTCTGACGAACCTAAGTGCTGAATTTAATTCTATTGAAAAATTTTTATTGAAGTATGGTTGATTTACAATATTATATTAATTTCAGGTGTATAGCATAGTGATTCATTATTTTTATAGATTATCTTCCATTAGAAAGTATTGCAAAATAATGACTATTATTCTATTTTGTAAAATATATCTTTATTGCTTATCTATTGCACACACAGTAGCTTGTATCTTTGAATCCTCTACTCCTGTCTTGCCCATTTCCCCTTCCCTCTCCCCATTGGTAAGCCCTAGTTTCTTATCTATATCTGTGAGTCTGTTTCTGCTTTTGCTATATATATTCATCTGTTTTATTTTTTAGATTCCAAGTGTAAGTGATAACATGCAGTATTTGTTTTTCTTTGCCTGGTTTGTTTCACTACGCGTAATATTTCCTAGGTCTATCCACGTTGCTGCAAATGGCATTATTTCATTCTTTCTTAAAAGTAATTAATTTATTTTTGACTGTCCTGGGTTTTTATTGTTGTCCACAGGCTTTTCTCTAGTTGCAGCAAAAGAGGGCTAATCTCTAATTACTGTACACGGGATTCTCACTGTGGTGGCTTCTCTTGTTGCAGAGCATGGGCTCTCGGGCACGCAACTTCAGTAGCTGTGGCTCCTGGGCTCAAGAGCACAGGCTCAGTAGTTGAGGCACACGAGCTTGGTTGTATCACAGCATGTGGGATTTTCCCAAATTAGGGATCAAACACGTATCCCTTGTATTGACAGACAGATTCTTTACCACTGAGCCACCAGGGAAGCCCTATTTCTTTCTTTTTTGTGGCTATCTGTTGATGAATACTTACGTTGCTTCCATATCTTGGCTATTGTATGGAATAGAATACAATATTCCGTACAATGAGCAGTGCTGTTATGAACATTGGGTGTGCATGTATCTTTTTGAAAGAGTGTTTTCTTTGTTCCAGATATACACCCAGGAATGGAGTTGCTGAATCATATGGTAGGTCTATTTTTAGGTTTTTGAGGAAACTCCATATTATTTTCTGCAGTGGCTAAACCAACTTACATTCTCACCAACAGTGTACCAGGATTCCCTTTTCTCCACATCCTCATCAACATTTGTTATTTTTAGATTTTTTGATGATAGCCATTCTGAAAGGAGTGAAGGGATACCTCATTGTGGTTTTTATTTGTATTTCTCTAATATTTAGCAATATAGAACATCTTTTTCTTGAGTCGGTTGACCATCTGTCTGTGTTCTTTTGAAAAATGTCAATTCAGGTCCTCTGACCAGTTTTTGACTGGGTTGTTTGGTTTTTATATTGTCATATGAATGAATTGGTGTCATTTGTTAAATATTTATTACCTCAAAATGCTGTTTTCTGGCAGACCAGCTTTAGATTTAAAGCTGGTTGTGTTATGGTCTGGGGTTTTCCAGTAGTCATGTATGGATGTGAGAATTGGTCTATAAAGAAAGTTGAGCACCGAAAAATTGATGCTTTTGAACTGTGGTGTTGGAGAAGACTCCTGAGAGTCCCTTGGACAGCAAGGAGACCAAACCGGTAGATCTTAAAGGAAATTAGTCCTGAATATTCATTGGAAGGACTCATACTGAAGCTGAAGTTCCAATACTTTGGCTACTGGATGCAAAGAACTGACTCATTGGAAGAGATGCTGATGCTGGAAAAGATTGAAGGCAGGAGGAGAAGGGGATGACCAAGGATGAGATGGTTGGATGGCATCACCGACTCAATGGACATGAGTTTGAGCAAGCTCTGGGAGTTGGTGATGGACAGGGAAGCCTGGCGTGCTGCAGTACATGGGGTTACAAAGATTCAGATACAACTGAGGGACTGGACTGAACTGAACTGAGAGCTAAAGCAGAGTTTCTAAAAGTTTTTCTTTCAGTCTGATGTCAAGGATTGTGTAGCTAGAATGTTCTTCACTTTGAGGAGCCCCAGATTCATCGTCTATATCTGCTGTCTCCTCTAGTCCCTGGAGAAAGGACCAAGTACCCTAAATAATATTTGTTCCTTTTTAACATTTCCATCCTAGTTAATTACAGAAAAAGTTTATTATACAATAAAGTGCTATAAACAAACAAACAAAATTGTCACAGGAAATACCTCCAAGAATTACACAGGACTAAAAATAAGGGATTGCAATGTTTTGCTTCCAGACATGGAAAGATTTGTTTAACAAACCATTGCGTGTGCGCTAAGTCACTTCAATCATGTCCGACCCTTTGCAACTGTATACACTGTAGCCCACCAGGCTCCTCTGTCCATGGGATTCTCTAGGCAAGAATACTGGAGTAGGTTGCCATGCCCTCCTCCAGGGAATATTCCTGACCCAGGAATCGAACCCACGCCTCTTAAGTCTCCTGCATTAGCAAGTGGGTTCTTTACCACAAGAGCCACGTTTAAATGTTAGTGTATTTGGTTAAATCGTCAGCAACTCAACAGTAGATCCAGTTTTATTCATCTTTACTAGCCTTCATGATTCCTAGCACATTGCTGCATGTGAAGTCCACACACAATATATACTTGTGGACTTGGATTTTTGAAACTGTACAGTGTGAGTTTAAAGTCATCTCTTCTTCATTTTCTATGTACCTAGAACTTGGAAAATGGATCTTTTAGTTGTAACCCTTTCTCTCTAGATTTGTTCTTTTGCTTAAGAAAAAAGCGATAGAAAGGAAAACAAACTCAAAACATTAAAATGATTTCAAGTCCTGAATCTTTCCTGTAGGAATGTGTAAACAGATAACTTAAGACCTCCTCCTCTTATTTTTTATGGGTTAAATTTTCTCTCAATGTGATCTTGTTTTATTTTGAAATGCAAATATTTTTAAAAGGATACATTGTAAGCAACTGGAAAATTGGTTTTAAGCACATGTGATATAAGATTTCACAAATGTTGAGGGTCATGGTGTTATTTCCATGACTATGAGATTTCATAAACACATCATATAACAGCTCTTCGTGGTTTAGTATCTTTCTGCATCACTGAGGTGGCTCATTAAACACAAAGGTATTTTCTACCCATTACTGTAGATAACTATGCTTTGTTGTATTTAAATGAATATTTTACACATAGATCTATGCAAAGTGTAAATACACCTCCTCGGGTTATATATCTGCTCTAAGCACATCTAGATTGAGCACGGTTTGATCCCAATGAACCTACAGCCAACCCTATGAAGGTAAACTGGTAACACACATAAAATCAGTTATTTTCCCTGTGCTACATTTAGAATATTCACTGCTCTAACCACTGAATTAATAGAAATTTCATTGTCTCTTCAACCTAGGTCAGTATTAATTCTGTTGATTGATCTTTAACATACAGTTGAATTAAAACTGCAGAGGAAAATCTCTTTTTCTTATTAGATTGCTGGGGAAAAAAAAAAACCCTCTCATATTCTGTGATATCTGTTTCTCATTTGTCTTTGGAGAAAGGAATGCCAAAGAGCTGCCTTGTTTCCCCCTTCAGACATTCAGAACCTCACCAAACTGCCGTCAAACCAGGATGCACACCCCAACATGTGACTTTTTTTTTGTCCTCAGGATCATAGTCAATAAATTTGATTAGTTTGTAAAGCATGCCAAGCCACCAGCCCACAAAGCAGGTTGAGCCAATATCTTCCCTCACTCCCCGTTCCTCCTAGACCACCAGGGCTCTGGTTTGTATTTTTAAACCTGGGTTAAATTGTGGCATAACCACAAACCATTGTATGCTATTAACAGTGGGGTTCCAGTGAATGACTGACAAACAAAATCTTAGCACACAAAGTCTTCTCCTCTCAATGGTAAACACATGTTATTAATGAAACGTTTCTAACAGGCCGAGGCAGTTTGAAGTCTGTCTTGACTGACAACACCGTATTTTGCTATCTGGGCTAAACAAACAAAATAAAACTTTGAAAAATAGTACTATAGAAGAATCTGTTTTGGTGCATCACATAGATATCATCGGCCGCTCTGAATTCTAAATTTAACTTCCTCTCCTCCAAACCTGGATTAGAGGGTAATATTCATATTTCTACAGGGTTCAAAGACAGTGGATAGTTCCAACATCTTTCTTAAGAAGATCTGGATGGTGTTATTCATCCAAGGGTCTTACATGGGTCACAGCAGGGAGATCCAGGTGAATATCAATTTATGTGCAGTTCCAAGACTCAAATCCAGTTGCTTCGAGAGACTTGCTGCTGGGAGGTAGGATGCTAAATAAAGAACAGATTTGATTCATCCTTAGCTTCCTCTAAGTTCATGAGGTAAGTGAGTGGAGACTTTGTTCAGTATGTTTGATGTTTTCCTTTATCAGTAACACTGGCTTCTTAGTGTGTAGGCATCTATGAAAATAGACAGTGAGTCTTTTGTGTGACTTTTCCAAACTCCTGTTTAACATAAAGGGATAGCAAACCCCAAACCAAATAAAACAACACTGGCGTTGCATTTGAGATGTCTTTGAAACATTCCAATGTTTTGGACCACCAAACTCGAACCCACGATGGTTGCATTGCGTTTTGATCAAATTGGGCAGTGCTGCCTCAGGCTGGTTTGCATTTCTTCCTTCCAATTTACCCTGACTCTGTTAGAGTAACCAGAGAATTACAGAAGAACAATGTGCCGTTAATCTGCTCTATAGCATTCTTTTGAAAAGGAATTGAGTAGCCAGGAGACAATGGCAAGACTCTAATTTCAGAGTGATACCGGTCAAAAAAGAGTTCCTAATGGCAAATGTTTCAGGGGTAGATTGTCACTGTTTATAACCGCATCAGTGTGGCCAAGCAAAGGTAAATACTTTATGCAAACCACATATCCATGCTATAAATTATTCTTCTCCCTGAGTTAACTGGGTTACTTGCTTTCCACGGAATTGATGAGGTCAAAAATTAAGCTGCGTGTACCCTAACATAGTTTAAGAGCAACACTGAAGAAGAAACATCTAGAATATGCACTGAAGGAAAAGGGTGTCAATGAATGAGTTTAACCAACCCCACCCACTCTTGGTTTCTTTTCTGGTCTCTGTTCCATGATGCCTTATTCCCAACTACATTGCAGATCCTGCTCACAGCGCCATACTCTTTGCACTGTTTGCTGAACCCAGGGTAGGCAAGGCGTGAGCTAAGAAGCTGGAAGGAAACTCGAGGAGCCATAGGAAGTGCAGACGCATTTCTTCTCTCCTGGCTGGCATGGCAGCCTTAACACAGCCTCTCTCCTGGCTGATGTAACAGCTGTAGCAGCAACCACAGCATGACCATAACATAATCTCACATAACATAACCATGATGCCACTCCAATGTAGCCCCAATGCAGCAGCAGCCAGGGCTTTCATGGTAAAACTCATACAGACCTATTGCACAAGTAGCCCGTGACCAAGCAAGGACCCCGTGACATGCACACTCAGCGCTATAAGTGATCTCAGCCGTTATACAACCATGCAATCACTGTTTACAGAACATGGGGCGAGAGAGTGTGAGAGCGTGGGGCAAGAGAGCCTGACTGGCACCATCTTGTTAATTTCCCCACACCCACGAAGAGGATGGTCTCTGTATTCGGCCTTCCCCTTGCCCAGTTAGCTTGCCTGTGACCATCCCCATTGCCTGTGTGATCCTTCTACTTGCTGCAGTGGTCCTTACTGCTGAATTTTCTTAGGAGATGGGAATCCTGACACCATTATTTTGGTGCCCAGAATCTTCTTCTTGCTCTCAGGGTCTGTAGAATCCTAACCTGCAAAGCAGACTCTTCCAAATGAAAACATTCTCCCCTTCCCACAGTGGTGGACTTGATCATTTAAAAATCCTCAGTTCAAAGTGGTAATGATGAATGCAAACCCTCTGAGGGTGTTTTTTCAAAATAGAGTGCGTGGACAGACCAAGCCTGAAAACACATTCACAAGTGAGTAGTAATTGGCAAACATTGAAGACTACATAAAGAATAAAGGCGGGCTGCTAGCTGTCCCTTCCTGCCTTAGCCCATGGTTGAGTAACTGCTCCAATGCTGCCTGGAGCCCATTTAATCTTCTCTACCTGAATTCCTTGTGTTCATAAATTATACTTTATTTACTCACAATCCCATTTCTCTGTAAAATAAAACAAAAAACTCCAAATTCTTTGGAGTTTGACTGAAGAAGCTTGCTCTATATTTATTTGATTTGACTAGTAGAGAAAAATGAAGGATGCCTCTATGTTTTATGATAGAGAATTAAAGAATTTCAGAATTTTACAGCTGGTAGGGCCTCAAGGAACTCAAGCCAGAGAAATTTAAATGATTCATAACAGAATGAAGACTAGGACCTAAATGTCTCTGACTTTTCAGTTCTTGATGCTTATATGGTATCATGTATTACAGTACAAATTATATTGTGTAAAATTTTAAAGCAGGCTATTTGTAACATATTTAAAGTAAAAGTGCTTATGTTATTCGTAACTTGATTGAATAATATAAATCATGATATGCATATATACATAAAGTCTTGGGGAATCAGAGACTTAACTTTAAGTATACTTTCAATTTGCTCTTTTAAGTTTGATATGCTTACAAATTTCAGGATAAGCAAAAGCTTTTGTGTCATCATCTCAGTATTAGGAAACTAGCCACAGTAAAACATCAATATCCATTTCATCCTTGGGTTTTAAATTGATGAGTGCTCTATTGTAAAATTAAAAATGAATTCAAAGATTTAGCAGAAGATGAGCCTGGATGAGACAAATGTTCCTTCCATGAGTAATTCTCAGATCTTAAACTAAATGAAGCACTACAGCATCACTGCCTATTTTATTCATTCATTCATTTCATAAGCATTTGTGAAGTATTTATTCTAAGCCAGATACCATGCTAGGCACTGAGAAACATACAAAGTGGCATTTATGCCTGGGCAGTGACTGTTATATCCTAACCATTATTTGTATTCTCCTCTTTTGTCAGGACGCACAACTAAACTGCGCTTTGGGCTCCGTTACCATGTTCTGGCCACAGAATGAAAGTAAAAGTGTTATGTGCCCCTTTCTATAAACAGGCCTGCTCTATAAATATATTCCTCATATGATTCCCGCATCTCTCTCTGTCTCATCTGTCACATACATGGAGAGGACGCGAAGGACCTAACAGAGAGAGGGGGATTGCAAGAAAATGGGAGCTTGGGTTCCTGAGCAGCTGAGTAAAACAGAGGTTCTTCCCATCACCATAAACCTACACTGGACTCTGACTCAAGCAAACAGTAAATTTCATTGTGTTACATCACTAAGATGCATTAACTGTTTGTTAGAGCAGTTGGTCAGCTATCCCAGTTTTGCTACATGTATAACAGCAGCATAATTAGTGGCTTGAGACAAACACTGTACTGTGTGTTGGCAATTTGGACAGGGCTCAGTAATCTCTTGCGGGGCTTCCCAGATGGTGCTAGCGGTAAAGAACCCGCCTGACAATGCAGGAGACATAAGAGACGTGGGTTCAATCCCTGGGTCAGGAAGACCCCCTGAAGAAGAAAATTGCAACGCACTCTAGTATTCTGGCCTGGAGAATCCCATGGACAGAGAGCCTGGCGGACAAACAGTCCATGGAGTCACAAAGAGTCGGACGCAACTGAAGTGATTTAGCATGCAGCACAGAAATCTCACTGCTGGGTACGTTGTCGTTGCTTTTCAGTAGTTCAGTCATGTCCAACTCTTTGTGACCCCATGGACTGCAGGACTCCAGGCTTCCCTGTCCTTCACTATCTCCTGGAGCTTGCTCAAACTCATGTCTATTGAGTCGATGATGCCATCCGACCATCTGGTCCTCTGTTGTACACTTCTCCTCCTGGTTTCAATCTTTCCCAGCATCAGTTAGCTCTGTTTAAGTTAGCAAAAAGCCTTAGAGCTCATATAAAATTACTGTGTGCCACAATCCCAACCACCACTAGATGAAGACGCTGAAACTGAGGATTAGTCTTTCCTGATGTTGAGGCTTTATTCTTGATATTCCTCTAAAAAGAGACCAAAGTAATTGTGAAGATGCCTTGTATCTGCAGAATAATCGCAAATTACCATGGTCACATCAGCACAAAAGCCAGATTCTTCAGACAGATCCAAGAGGTTTATCTCCTGTGAGAGGTTGCTCAGAGACAGGGAAGCAATCTCCTCTGTTCCAATTACTATTGCTTCAAAATAAATCAGCTTAAAATGTAGCAGCTGCAACTACTTTTTATTATCTCATTGAATTTGGTGGGTCAAGAATTCAGACGGGGCACAGTAGGTACTGCTCCATGTTGTCTAGCCTTCAACTGGGGAGACCCAATGGCTTAGGCCTGAAATCATCTAAAGACCCATTCACTCATGTCTGGAGCCTGGACTGGAATGGCTTGAAAATGAGGATGGCCGACTGGAGATTCTACACTCCTACCTCTCTGTGTGGCCTGGCTTCCCCACAGCATGGCTGCCTCAGGGTTGTCAGTTTCAGGCACCAAAACCCAGTGTTCTAGAAAAAAAGATAGAAGCTGCATTGCCTTTTTAAAATTCCTAGTTGGTTTTTTTTTTTTTTTAATAATTAATTAATTAGTTTTTGGCCATACCACATGACGTGTGGGACCCTAGTTCTCTGACCAGGTATCAAACCCACATTCCTTGCATTGGAAGGACAGAGTCTTAACTGCCGGACTGTCAGGGAAGGCCTGAAGCTGCATTACCATTTATCGCCCAGCCTTAAGAGTCACAAGTCGGTCCTGCCATACCCTATTGCTAAAAGAAATCAGTAGGCCATACAGATTCAAGGAGAGGGGACATAGACCTCTACCTCTCAATGGGAGAAGTGTCAAAGGATTTTGGAACCACGTTTGAAAGCCATCCAATTTTTTTTCTCATAGCTTATCTCTAATGTGCATTTCTCCTTTTCAGCTTGAGGACTTTGTTTGTCATTAGTCTGAGGCCCAGGGTGGGGTAAGAAGTAAGGGATGAGGAATATTTGCTCTGACTCATGATGTCGTCTTCAAAATATTTTATCCACGCTATGAGTCCTTTCCATTCACCGACAGCCTGAATGTTTTCAAGCTCAAAAGCCAGAAAGAGGCAGAAAGAACACTCTGCCTTTTGTTGCTGTAGTCTTTCCCTGAGGTAGAAAGTCTTACAGATAAACCTAACTACTAGAAGGGGTGGAAGACCAGAGGGCTAAGGGAAATACTGTGAGAGGGGAAAAAACCAGTTAATATTATTGAATGGAATTTTCTTTTATGTGTTTAACATGTAAATGCTATTCCACCAAACCTGCAACAAAACAAAACAAATACACAAAAATAAATACCTCTCCTATAATTTTGCTAAGTAATACCACCATTCCTGTTTGGAATAGCCTCTTTCTGTGGGTATAACTTTGTCTCTCTCTTTCTTTTCAACTTTTTCTACAATTACATTTTGAAAGATTATTTTGTCCAATTTAATGAGCCCAATATCCTAGGAATGTTCTAGCAAGTCTAACGTATAGGAATATCTACCCTTTAAAGTATATCAGAGTCTATGGTGAAATCTCTCCTGCTGATCTCATACCATATGTAATCTGAATATAGTTCAGCTTTTCATCCTCTTCACTACATAGATCAGAGATATAAACCTATTTGGACAAAGTGAGTTATCCAAGGATCTAAATTCTTTGAACTCTCCAGAAAAACTCATTGACAGGCTAAGAACAACATGTACAGGTTTTTTTTTTCTTGGGATCTTTCAAGTCAGGAAAAAAAGCTTTTCTAGAAAAATAAAATGTGAATATTGATCAAAACAGATGTTGTTAGCAGTTGTGTAGCTATTTCATTCTTGATTCCTGAGCTATTCATTGGCCTGTAGTGTTTGTACTTTATGCCCATGTCTATTTCTGAGTTGGTTATGGCAAGTGGAGAATCTGAATCTATTAATTACTCCCATTCTTGAAACTGGGCTGGCAGGGGTGAAAAAAGGGGTTAGCTTCCTGGAAAATACTTGACTGCATGACATAGGGATGAATAGCTAGAGACGAGTAAGACTGTCATGGAGGAAGAAACGGGGAGTAGATACAACCAACCATATTTATTGCAAACAATAAAAAAAAACACACACACACGCAAAACGGAAAACCTGAAGCATGTAGCCGGTGGGTCAGTACCGATGGCACATACCTATAAGCCTAACATTTATTCAAGAGATGGCTAAGCACTGGCTCAAAGAGTGAAGGAATAAACATGTTGAGTGCTGCTGATTCGGAGAAGGCAATGGCACCCCACTCCAGTACTCTTGCCTGGAAAATCCCATGAACGGAGGAGCCTGGTGGGCTACAGTCCATGGGGTCGCTAAGAGTCGGACACTACTGAGCGACTTCACTTTCACTTTTCACTTTCATGCATTGGAGAAGGAAATGGCAACCCACTCCAGTGTTCTTGCCTGGAGAATCCCAGGGATGGGGGAGCCTGGTGGGCTTCCGTCTATGGGGTCGCACAGAGTCGGACACGACTGAAGCGACTTAGCAGCAGCTGCTGATTGGACTCTGTACAACATCAGGGTAAAGGGCAAGGCAGCCAGTGAAGACACCAAAGTGGCCAAAGAGCTGCCTGCCAGCTTGTAGAGATTATCCAGAGGAAAAGTGAATTTCTTGATTGTTGATGTAGACAATACTAGCCTCTTGGGAAAATGATACCTGCTAGATTCTATATCAGCAGAAAGGAGAAAGTGTACCTAGTCTAAAGATACTAAAGGTAGATTCTTACTCCTATTTGGTGCAAATTCATATACATCGATGGCTACATACTTAAACCTATCTTAGACAATTTGGGCTTACAAATAGAACTACAAACAAATGGACAAATGGTCTTTGAGAATTGAACGTGCGGTTTCATATATGTGGGGCACTGTTCTTTGCTTCAGAGCTGAATGGATCTTTGAAATACCAGGCCCTTTTGGCAAGTGTGAAGCACCAGTGTTGAGAGGCTAACATTTGGGAGCCATTTTTCTTTGGAGCTAGAACAGGAGTTTGAATAAAATCCAGTCTGAGTCAGCTTCTAAACAAAGATGAAATTCAAGTTTACAAAGCTTACTTGCAAGCCGCTTATTTATATATTTTTAACATTTGCCTTAAAAAGAAACATTGGTGTATAACTTCGTGAAATGCTGAGTTGAATACTCAGCAAAAGCAAACTTAAACTGCTTTCAAAACTTGTCTTCCAAGCGGGGCTGGCAGCAGTGCTATGGTGACCATCCAGTACACAGAGCCCTGGAAACCCTCCCCCTGGGGCGTTAAGGAACTTTTGTCCTTGGACAAGTCACTTCACTTCTTTAGGTCAGAGACTCACTTATTGGACAGCATGCCCAAGGCACGGAAATATGTTGTTGTTGTTTTTTTTAATTTTATTTTATTTTTAAACTTTAGAATATTGTATTAGTTTTGCCAAACATCGAAATGAATCCGCCACAGGTATACCTGCGTTCCCCATCCTGAACCCTCCACCCTCCCCCCCTCCCTTCCCCTCCCTCTGGGTCGTCCCAGTGCACCAGCCCCAAGCATCCAGTACCATGCATCGAACCTGGACTGGTGACTCGCCTCATACATGATACTATACATGTTTCAACGCCATCCCCCCAAATCTCCCCACCCTCTCCCACTCCCACAGAGTCCATAAGACTGTTCTATACATCAGTGTCTCTTTTGCTGTCTCGTACACAGGGTTATTGTTTCCATCTTTCTAAATTCCATATACATGTGTTAGTATACTGCATTGGTGTCTTTCTTTCTGGCTTACTTCACTCTGTACAGTAGGCTCCAGTCCCATCCATTTCATTAGAACTGATTCAAATGTATTCTTTTCAATGGCTGAGTAATACTCCATTGTGTATATGTACCACTGCTTTCCCATCCATTCATCTGCCGATGGGCATCTAGGCTGCCTCCATGTCCCGGCTATCACAAAGAGTGCTGTGACGAACATTGGGGTACACGTGTCTCTTTCCCTTCTGGTTTCCTCAGTGTGTATGCCCAGCAGTGGGATTGCTGGATCATAAGGCAGTTCTATTTCCAGTTTTTTAAGGAATCTCCACACTGTTCTCCATAGTGGCTGTACTAGTTTGCATTCCCACCAACAGTGTAAGAGGGTTCCCTTCTCTCCACACTCTCTCCAGCATTTATTGCTTGTAGACTTATGGATTACACCCATTCTGACTGGCGTGAAATGGTACCTCATAGTGGTTTTGATTTGCATTTCTCTGATAATGAGTGATGTTGAGCATCTTTTCATGTGTTTGTTAGCCATCTGTATATGTTAATGGCTATTTTCATCTGACTTTTAGAGTTGAGGAATCTGAGTACAGCTAAGCCACTTGTCACCAGTCGAACACTGAGTCAGTAGGCTAGGAATGGTCTGCATATCCCTTGACTCCTAGGCTAGGACTCTCTTTCTTCTCTTGTGTCTTTCAGAACGTAGCAGTAAACCTGGCTGTGTCTGATGAAAGGGCGTCCACTGTCGGTGCCACCCACAGATAAGCACTTCTGACTCTGTAGCTCCCACCTGGTATTTCTAGCGTTCAAGAAGGCTTTCCCTGTGGACCCCACCTGTCTCGGCATCTCTGAAGTACATTCTACAAGCAAGCACAGGACAGAAAAACATAATTCCTTGCAATGAACCAGTAACTCCTAAAACCCTGAACATGCTCAGAGAAGCATCACTTGGATTAGTGGCTTAAATGCATTAGTCTGAATGATCTGACTGACTTTGCATTATGTAATAAGGGCAAACCTCAGAATGATGGAAGCATTACTTTGCAAAGCTAGCTATAGCTTTCAGAAAGAAAGTTTAGCAGTAAGAGAGATGGCAATGTAAAAAGAAAATTTAATCTTTCAGCTAGCCTCTAATGCAATACAAGACACAGCAAGGCAAGTTTTTGATGTACTTAGGGCAATGGTAATAACGAGAGGCAATAGGTCCAAGATCCACAATTCCCAGTGTAATTTCCTCCAGAGCAGTTTACAAAGATGGTTTGCTTTCACTGGGCCTTGAAACGCCTATCTCCTATCCTAAAGTGAAAGGTGCTCAGTCGTATCTGACTCTTTGCAACCCCATGGACTACACAGTCCCTGGAATTCTCCAGGCCAGAATATAGGAGTGAGTAGCCTTTCCCTTCTGCACGGATCAAAGCCAAGTCTCCCACTTTGCAGGCGGATTCTTTACCAGCTGAGCCACAAGGTAAGCCCATCTCCTGTCCTAAGAAACCTTCAGTTATGAAAAGGAGCTCACATCACATGTGAAAAGCCTCCACTTCATCTTTTTCTTTTGTATGGAATACATTTTATACCTGCTTCACAGCTGAGAGAGGTAGAGTCCTGACCTCAGATGGTCACCATGGAGGATTACAACAACTCTCTATTTCATCGGGAGGATATTCAGTCATTAGGTTCTTGGGGTGATAATATTAATACCAGGCTCGCACCAGCCTATTGCTTCCAGAGCCTGAGCATCGTGAGAAGATGGCTCCGTGTGTCAGACCTGGCCTCCTCCTGGACGCTCTCTCCTTCCTTTCCACACATTCAGGGCCAACTGATTCTTCTGACAGGCTCAGTACAGTAAGTCCCCTGCAACCTTCAAGTTGCAAACTTTCAGAAGTGTGAACGTGCGTTCCCACTTTCAGTTGTGTAAATTAGTTCATGTGTCTGTGAGATTACTGTACTGCAAGATTAAAAAATGTTTTCTTTGTCTTTTGTGTTTGTTTTTTATGTATTATTTGTGTGAAAAGTAGTATAAAATTATTACAGTACAGTACTATATAGTTGATTGTGTTAGTTGGGTACCTAGGCTAAGTTTGCTAGACTTATGAAAAAAGTGGACTTAAGAATGAACTCTCAGAAGAGAACTGGTTCATATATAGGGGACTTACTGTATTGGCTCCTCAGGAGTTAAGTCTTTTTAACCTAACAACTTGGATGGACGTATGTACTTGTGCACGCTCAATTGTGTGCGACTCTTTGTGACCCCAAGGACTGTAGCCCATTAGTCTCCTTTGTCTATGGGATTTCCCAGGCAAGAATACTAGAGTGGGTTGCCATTTCCTTCTTCAGGGGATCTTCTCGACCCAGGGATCAAACCTGGGTCTCCTGCATTGCAGGCAACTCAGAAATGGGCCTCAATTCACACGGGCCTGGCCCTGCCCTTGCCTCTCCCATCCCAATGAGTTTTGACTTTGAGTCTTGGACATGAAATCTCTTCTGATTTTGCTTACCTAGGACCCAGCACCTTCTTCCTCTGCCCTGGTGTTCTCTATCCTCCAGTAGCTGAGAGTATGGGCCGAAGAGTCAGAGAAGCTCAGATTCTGGTCTTTGCTCTGTGTTCATCAATGGAATGACTTCAGGCAGAACTGTTCCTAGGAGGAGTCTGAGTTGCTCACCCACCCAATGGGGACAATAATAAAACTTATCTCAGAGAGTCAGAGAGTTGATATGAAGATGAAATGAGATACCATATGTAAAGCACTTAGCACAGAGTCCATAAAAACTGCTTCGTAAGCTTAAGCTATTACTATTAATATCAATACAATATACGCAGAAGTATAGCAATTCTATTGCTCTGTGCTTTATTCTAATCTTTTTTTCTTGGGTGGAGATTTATATATTTCTCCAAAGCTTAAGATTTTTCTTAATTAATAGGTCAAATAGCAAGCATTTATGATGTAATTAAAAATGGTGCAAGATGAGGGGGAAAAAAAGGCCTTTTCTCCCAAAATTGGATTGTAGATTGTTTTTTAAGTCAGGAACTATGTTTGAAAGAGTTTTCAGATCTCCTTCACAACTGAGCCAAATGTAGAGTATCTGGGGAGAATGAATAGACTTTTTGATTGGTTTGAAACCAGAGCAAGGTATAAAGTCATATCTTATGACTAGAACTCAGCTGGAAATTTTGCACCTGCATGCTGAGAAAGGCAGAATAAGTAGTCTTCAGAAAGCAGTGACTGGAAGCCCACTCAACGCAGAGCCCGGTTAACTACATCATGCCTTTAGCCTAGGGCACCCTGACCACTGAGAACAGGACCAGGTGTTTGGCCGGCCCTCAGCTACTATACCCTGTATGCAAAACTCTGCCTTGAAATCAAATGCAAGCTGTCAGAAATGCTCAGAAAGAATCGCTCAGTTGATGAACAAAGTATTCTTCAAAACGGTGTAAATAAAACATTCTTGCTCATCATCTTCGATTCCTAATTATTTATCAGACTATCTGGCAAGGGTAATACCCCAACAGATATAGCTTTTCTCTATCAGATACTCACTGAGAGACAGTCATCAGGGGTACAAAAAGGAGGAACAAGAGGAGCACACATCAACCACCAGCAGCAAAAAAACAAGTTTTGGGTGTTTATGTGTCTGGAAAGTTTTGCATTTAAACACAATGAAGTTAATAAACACAGATTTATGAAATCCTGTCTTTCATCCACGAACTATGGCAGATTTGAAATACATGGATTCTATTTCTGAGTGTTGAAATTCAAAAGGATGGGAAAATCCCAGGACTAATTCTTAACCATAATCACAATTTTTACTGGTTTGGAGAATTATCTTGACATTTTTCCTCAATTGTATTTAGGCATCAGACTTCCCTGGTGGCTCAGAGCTAAAGAATCTTCCTGTAACACAGGATACACAGATTCAATCCCTAGGTTAGGAAAATCCCCTGTAGAAGGAAATGGCAACCCACTCCGGTATTCCTACCCTGGGAAATCCCATGGACAGAGGAGCCTAGTGAGCTAGTCCACGGAATTGCAAAATAATTGGACACAATTTAGTGACTAAATAACAACAATCCAAGTGTATGTTTTATTCTAGTCTTTTAACTATTAATAAAATAATCTGCACAGTCTATACAGGTTGCCTTGAATGTAGCCAGGGAAAGAAAAGATAAGACTATCAAGCATATTCCAAATGTTATTAGTAATTTGGTAACTTGAATATCTTGTCAAAGATGATCACCAAGAGCATGTATTCTTTGGAGCTGAAATTTTGCTCCAGATATTTAAGGGACAACACTGAAAATTCCAGAAGAAGAAAGTCTTTGCTTGGATTGTGTCTCACTGCCTGGATAAAATGATATTCAGTTATTATTGGCTTTATTGTTTACTGTGAAAGGTAAAGAGTGGATTTTTTTCACATGAGTTTCTGTATTTCAAGTATTCTGATATTTCCCAGATATTTTCATCTATCTTGGTCTCTTTTTATGGTAATGTTATATTGCCTTTGTTGCAAGGAATATCATGCAGTTGATAAAATCAGGTAAAAGACAATTTGTTTTGAAAAACTAAAAAGCTTTGTTTAAAAAAAAAGGTCTTAGTCTAATAAACAAAGGTTTAGCAGTGTCTGTTTTGGAATATCAGAACTGATTACCTGAAAGAAGAGTTTTACAAACATAGTTCTTTCAAGCTGAGGTGTTTTGTGATATTTAAAGTATCAGATGTAAGCATGTCCTGGTGATGTTGTTTAATGCAAAGGAAGCAAAGCCCCGGACACTCAGCTTGCTGGCTAGCCACCAGGTAGGGGGTGAGACAGGCAGTTCCCAGGAGGCTCCCATATCACCCTATGTGCAATCGTGAGCATCTAAAGCATGCTTCCTTTAGAGGCCATCTCATACTCTTCATGCCAGCCATCTTTATGTGTCCACATGTTTACTCCTAATCTAACCCTCTCATGGGCCAAATAGAGCACCAGGCAACCCGCCTGGGCTACACTGTCATTGAAATAGTCTGGAGAGAAATGGGATTCAATAGAACAGCACTCCTGGCTTCTTGCCCCCGCCCTTTCACGCTCCTCCTCCCAGTCCATTCCTCTCTTTGATTGGCACACGGCATCTTTCAATCAACATGCCTTAAATGAAAAAGCCTAGGGACTTCCCTGGTGATCCGATGGTGAAGATCCTTGCTTCCAGTGCCGGGGATGCAAGTTCAGTCCCTGGTCTGGGAATTAAGATTCCACGTGTTGATCTCCCGTGCTGCACATGGTATGGCCAAATAAGTAAATAAAAAGTAAATGGCAAGACTATTAAAAAGTTGGCTGTACTGGGTATTTCCTCTCTTTTCTTCCCTGTCCAAACATTCCGGTGCAGCACTACTAGATACTATGGATCTATATGTTCACAAAGCTGAAATTCAGGGTAGCAGGGCATAAATGGTGAAACGAATAAAGTATCAAATAAACAAACCAAACATTGGTTACATATCTAAGCCACATGCTCTAACCTAGCTCTCACTTAAAGTTGGTATCTTCATCTCCAGCTGACTGACTCCTCTTTCAAATCTTCAGAATTCAGGTAATTGTTCAGAACTCACGCTAGGAAAGGGGGCATCTTCAACTGGGCACCTCCAAATCCTGACAATTATGTGAATAGCTGTAATCCAAATTTTCAAGTTATCCCACCAATTTCCTTGGCCTGGAGATTTTCTCAGATAATGGAGTTTCACAGTAATTCTCAGGTCGACAGGGCTTGAGTCTTTAGTAAGAATCTGGAAGTGTTTCCTTTTGCTTCCTTATCGCTTTTATTAGGTGACATTTTAGTGGCTATAAAATAGTTGCAGTTTGTAAAACTTTATGATTATTTTGTCAGAATTAAGCCCTTTAAAAAAATATCCAATTTTCTACAACATAAAATTTCTCAGAAAAATTCTAGGATTAGACTATTTGTATATTAACTGGGTCTATCTGCAATTAAATTCTTATAAATGATTAGTGTTAGTCACTCAGTTATGTCCAACTCTGTCCATGGGATTTCCTAGGCAAGAATACTGGAATGGATTACCATGTCTTCCTCGAGGGCATCTTCCCAACTCAGGGACTGAACCCAGGTCTCCTGCATTGCAAGCAGATTGTTTACCATCTGAGCCACCAGGGAAGCCCAAGAATACTGGAGTGGGGAGCCTATCCCTTCTCCAGGGGATCTTTCTGACCCTGGAGATCTTTACCATCTGAGCAACCAGAAAAGCCCCTATCAATGATTGGGTCCACATGTTTTAACTCCAGTTCACTTACTTCACAAACAATTGCTTATCCCATGGTTATTGGAAATCAGCCCCACTGAGTATAAAGAAATGATCGGATTTGCTCATACTCAGTGAAGCTGATTTCCAATAACCATGGGATAAGCAATGTTTTGTGAAGTAAATGAACTGGAGTTAGAACATGTGGACCCTTACTGAATGGGCTTGGAGCCATCACTTCACTTTTCTGGATGTGCTCATCCTACCTGGACCTTGAGAAAAATAACGTCAATTTGCCTGCCTCATAACACTGCTTGGAAGGTCTGGTGATGTGAACATTTGATGAAAAGGAAAGTGTTGTGCAAATTTCTTCACTAGTCCTGTGAAGTCTCATGACTAGCTCTCCAAGTACCATTTCACACCATTGACCTCTTATTTTCTCTGAGATACCATAATGCTCATTTTCAGGTTTTCTTCTACTACTTTGGCTTCTCCTTTAACATCTACTGAGCTGGTTTGGTGGATGCTTTCCTACCAAACCATTCTAGCCAGAGTTTCCCCGAAAAGAGCTAAGAGCTTGCAGGCAGATAGTTTATCTGGGCAGCAATCTTAGGGAGCAAGTTTGAGAAACAGGTTGAGTGCAGAAGGAAAATAAGGAAAGCTGGTGCCAGAATGAGTTGGGCACCACTTGGGAAATTAATCCTAGATCTTGCAGAAGCTTTTGAGGAACTTTATAAAAGGCACCTCGGAACTACCCGGGGATGCAATGGGGAAGCTTTTATCCATCACCTCCTGATCTTCCGTTGGTGAGCCTATGGGCAAGAGGTGCTCTTGACTTTTAGGTTACACTTACATGTGTTCTGCGTGGTTCCTGAGAGTGTTCCAGGCAGCACAACAGGGAAGATCCAGTGTGGGCTGCTAAGAGACTGTGTCAGCTTGCACATGTGCAAATCCTGTAGTAGGGAGCAAGGAACCAGTCACCATGACAGTGGCTGGAATAAGCAAGAGGTGAAGTGAACTAAAGTGGTGCAAAACAAGTGTAAATATATACATATCTAGATATTGAGAGGAGAAGGCAATGGCACCCCACTCCAGTACTTTTGCCTGGAAAATCCCATGGATGGAGGAGCCTGGTAGGCTGCAGTCCGTGGGGTCGCTGAGAGTCGGACTCGACTGAGCGACTTCACTTTCACTTTTCACTTTCATGCATTGGAGAAGGAAATGGCAACCCACGCCAGTGTTCTTGCCTGGAGAATCCCAGGGACGGGGGAGCCTGGTGGGCTTCCGTCTATGGGGTCGCACAGAGTCGGACACGACTGAAGTGACTTAGCAGCAGCAGCAGATATTGAGATTCCTAGATCCTCTTCTCAATATATTATGCTCTTTCCAAAGTGATCGCATCAATTCTTATAGCTGAAATGATCCTATATAAATATGTTATTCCCAAATATGTATCATTAGCTCAGATTACATTTCTGAATTTCATATTCATTTATTTGATTTTATGGCAAGGCATCAACTCTAGAATATTTCAAGGAATACAGGTACGTGTAGAAGTAACTCTTGATCTTTCCCTACCAATCTCTTCCCTTCCTCATTCTCAGCGGCTTAGCAAATAGTATTTCCAACTGCTTAAGCAAATGCTTTACTTCTCTTTTGCTGTGTAACACATTACCACCAAATTTAGAGGTTTAAAAGAATGATTCAGCTCTCAGTTTCTATGTGTAAGGGATTCAGAAGCAGCTTAGCCTGGTGATTTTGGCTTGGGGTCATCACATTGCAGGCAAGGTGTTGGTGGTCTGCAGCTATTCCAAGGCTTGACTAAGGTCTGGGAGACTCTCTTCCAAGCTGTACCTCTCGTGTGGATCTTAGCAAGAAGCCTTAGTTCCTCGATAGCTGTTGGCAGGAAGCCTCCGTTTCCTGTCACCTGGGTCCCTTCATGGGGCTGCTTTGCCCAGAGTAACTGACCCATGGGGGCAGGAACAAGGTAGAAGCTACAATGTTGTTTTTGACGCTACCTTGGCAGTCACAGGCCATCATGTTTTCCATATTCCTCTGGTCACACAGACCAACCCTATCAAGTGTGGAAGCCAGTAACACGGGGTGTTATTACCAGGAGGTAGGGAAAATTGAGGCCCACGAGGGAAGCTGCCGCCTACTGCACAAAACCTGAGCGTGATCTTTGATCTTTCTTCTTCCTAGCTTTATTGTCTCAAGACTTGTTGATTTATCTTCAAAACATCTCTCAAACCTGTTGATTTCCTCTCTCTCTTCACTGCTGTGTCTCCAAGCAAGTCCGGTATAATATCTTGCTTGGACTATAACCTTCTACCTGGATTTTTTGTCTTTACTCATGCTTCCTTCGAATTTTTTCCTTAGAGTAGCCAGAGTAATTTTTTTTGAGGTGCATGCATACACAGACACATGTGTGTGTGTGCGTGCGTGCTGTACTCAGTCATGTCAGATTCGTTGCCACCCCATGGACTGTAGCCCACCAGGCTCTTCGGTCCATAGACTTTTCCAGGCAACAATACTGGAGTATTGCCATTTCCTTCTTCAGGGGATCTTCTCAACCCGGGGATGAAACCTGCATCTCTTGTGTCTCCTTCAAAGGCAGGTTCGTTCTTTATCACTTGAGACACCTGGGAAGCCATATATACATTCTTTTATAGATTTTTTTCCCATTATAGTTCATTATAAGATACTGAATATGGGTTGAATATAGTTCCAAGTGCTATACAGGACCCTGGTGCTGATCTGTTTTATATAGTAATTTAACACTTTTATTTTATTTTATATTGGTGTATAGTTAATGTACAGTGTTGTGATAGTGTCAGGTGTACAGCAAAGTGATTCAGTTGTACATCTATCCATTCTTTTACATATTCTTTCCCTGTATGTTATTATAAAATATTGAGTACAATTCCCTGTGCTATTATACTAGGTCCTTGTTCGTTATCTGCTGCTGCTGCTGCTGCTAAGTCGCTTCAGTCGTGTTCGACTCTGTGCAACCCCATAGATGGCAGCCCACCAGGCTCCCCCGTCCCTGGGATTCTCCAGGCAGGAACACTGGAGTGGGTTGCCATTTCCTTCTCCAATGCATGAAAGTGAAAAGTGAAAGTAAAGTTGTTCAGTTGTGTCCGACTCTTAGTAACCCCATGGACTGCAGCCCACCAGGCTCCTCTGTCCATGGGATTCCCCAGGCAAGAAGAGTACTGGAGTGGGTTGCCATTGACTTCTCTGTGTTGGTTATCTATTTTTTACTTAATAATATGCAGCTGTTAATTTCTTATGGTATAGTTTCTATCTCTCCCTCCTTACATACCCTCTCCACCAGCCACCATCACACCTATTCTTTTTGACCAGTCAGTTAGTTCACTTGCTCAGTCATGTCCGACTCTTTGCCACCCCATGAATCACAGCATGCCAGGCCTCCCTGTCATTCACCAACTCCTGGAGTTCACTCAGACTCACGTCCATCGAGTTGGTGATGCCATCCAGCCATCTCATCCTCTGTGGTCCCCTTTTCCTCCTGCCCCAATCCCTCCCAACATCAGAGTCTTTTCCAGTGAGTCAACTCTTTGCATGAGGTGGCCAGAATACTGGGGTTTCAGCTTTAGCATCATTCCTTCCAAAGAACACTGAGGACTGATCTCCTTTAGAATGCACTGGTTGGATCTCCTCGCAGTCCAAGGGACTCTCAAGAGTCTTCTCCAACACCACACTTCAAAAGCATAATTCTTCAGTGCTCAGCTTTCTTCACCGTCCAACTCACATCCATACATGACTACTGGAAAAACCATAGCCTTGACTAGACAGACCTTTGTTGGCAAAGTAATGTCTCTGCTTTTGAATATGCTATCTAGGTTGGTCATAACTTTCCTTCCAAGGAGTAAGCGTCTTTTAATTTCATTGCTGCAGTCACCATCTGTAGTGATTTTGGAGCCCCCAAAAATAAAGTCTGACACTGTTTCCACTGTTTCCCCATCTATTTCCCATGAAGTGATAGGACCAGATGCCATGATCTTCATTTTCTCAATGTTGAGCTTTAAGTCAACTTTTTCACTCTCCTCTTTCACTTTCATCAAGAGGCTTTTTAGTTCCTTTTCACTTTCTGCCATAAGGGTGGTGTTATCTGCATATCTGAGGTTATTGATATTTCTCACAGCGGATGTTGGCAATTTGATCTCTGGTTCCTCTGCCTTTTCTAAAACCAGCTTGAACATCTGGAACTTCATGGTTCACGTATTGCTGAAGCCTGGCTTGGAGAATTTTGAGCATTACTTTACTAGCATGTGAGATCAGTGCAATTGTGCGGTAGTTTGACCATTCTTTGGCATTGCCTTTTTTTGGGATTGGAATGAAAACTGATCTTTTCCAGTCCTGTTGCCACTGCTGAGTTTTCCAAATTTGCTGGCATATTGAGTGCAGCACCTTCACAGCATCGTCTTTTAGGATTTGAAATAGTTCAACTGGAATTTCATCACCTCCACTAGCTTTGTTCATAGTGATGCTTCCTAAGGCCCACTTGACTTCACATTCCAGGATCTCTGGCTCTAGGTGAGTGATCACACTATTATGATTATCTTAGTCATGAAGATCTTTTTTTGTACAGTTCTTCTGTGTATTCTTGCCACCTCTTCTTAATATCTTCTGCTTCTGTTAGGTCCATACCATTTCTGTCCTTTATTGAGCCCATCTTTGCAAGAAATGTTCCCTTGGTATCTCTGATTTTCTTGAAGAGATCTCTGGTCTTTCCCATTCTGTTGTTTTCCTCTATATCTTTGCACTGATCACTGAGGAAGGCTTTCTTATCTCTTCTTGCTATTCTTTGGAACTCTGCGTTCATATGCTTATATCTTTCCTTTTCTCCTTTGCTTTTTTTTTTTAATTTTATTTTATTTTTAAACTTTACATAATTGTATTAGTTTTGCCAAATATCAAAATGAATCCGCCACAGGTATACATGTGTTCCCCATCCTGAACCCTCCTCCCTCCTCCCTCCTCATACCATCCCTCTGGGTCGTCCCAGTGCACTAGCCCCAAGCATCCAGTATCGTGCATCGAACCTGGACTGGCATCTCGTTTCATACATGATATTTTACATGTTTCAATGCCATTCTCCCAGATCTTCCCACCCTCTCCCACTCCCACAGAGTCCATAAGACTGTTCTATACATCAGTGTCTCTTTTGCTGTCTCGTACACAGGGTTATTGTTACCATCTTTCTAAATTCCATATATATGCATTAGTATACTGTACTGGTGTTTTTCCTTCTGGCTTACTTCACTCTGTATAATAGGCTCCAGTTTCATCCACCTCATTAGGACTGATTCAAATGTTTTCTTTTTAATGGTTGAGTAATACTCCATTGTGTATATGTACCACAGCTTTCTTATCCATTCATCTGCTGATGGACATCTAGGTTGCTTCCATGTCTTGGCTATTATAAACAGTGCTGCAATGAACATTGGGGTACATGTGTCTCTTTCCCTTCTGGTTTCCTCAGTGTGTATGCCCAGCAGTGGGATTTCTGGATCATAAGGCAGCTCTATTTCCAGTTTTTTAAGGAATCTCCACACTGTTCTCCATAGTGGCTCACAGCTATTTGTAAGGCCTCCCCAGACAGCCATTGTGCTTTTTTGCATGTCTTTTTCTTGAGGGTGGTCTTGCTCTGTGTCTCCTGTACAATGTCACAAACCTCTATCCATAGTTCATCAGGCACTCTATCTATCAGATCTAGGCCCTTAAATCTATTTCTCACTTCATAAGGGATTTGATTTAGGTCATACCTGAATGGTCTAGTGGTTTTCCCTACTTTCTTCAATTTAAGCCTGAATTTGGCAATAAGGAGTTCATGATCTGAGCCACAGTCAGCTCCTGGTCTTGTTTTTGCTGACTGTATAGAGCTTCTCCATCTTTGGCTGCAAAGAATATAATCAATCTGATTTCAGTGTTGACCATCTGGTGATGTCCATGTGTAGAGTCTTCTCTTGTGTTGTTGGAATAGGGTATTTGCTATGACCAATGCGTTCTCTTGGCAAAACTCTTTTAGCCTTTGCCCTGTTTAATTCTGTATTCCAAGGCCAAATTTGCCTGTTACCCCAAGTGTTTCTTGACTTCCTACTTTTGCATTCTGGTCCCCTATAATGAAAAAGACATCTTTTTTGGGTGTTAGTTCTAAAAGGTCTTGTAGGTCTTCATAGAACCGTTCAACTTCAGCCTCTTCAGCATTACTGGTTGGGGGCATAGACTTGGATTACTGTGATATTGAATGGTTTGCCTTGGAGACGAACAGAGATCATTCTGTCATTTTTGAGATTGCATCCAAGTACTGCATTTCAGACTCTTCTGTTGACCATGATGGCTACTCCATTTCTTCTGAGGGATTCCTGCCCACAGTAGTAGATATAATGGTCATCTGAGTTAAATTCACCCATTGCAGTCCAGTTCAGTCCGCTGATTCCTAGAATGTCTACATTCACTCTTGCCATCTCTTGTTTGACCACTTCCAATTTGCCTTGATTCATGGACCTGACATTCCAGGTTCCTATGCAATATTGCTCTTTACAGCATCGGACATTGCTTCTATCACCAGTCACATCCACAACTGGGTATTGTTTTTGCTTTGGCTCCATCCCTTCATTCTTTCTGGAGTTATTTCTCCACTGATTTCCAGCAACATATTGGGCACCTACGGACCTGGGGAGTTCTTCTTTCAGTATCCTATCATTTTGTCTTTTCATACTGTTCATAGGGCTTTCAAGGCAAGAATACTGAAGTGGTTTGCCATTCCCTTCTCCAGTGGACCACATTCTGTCAGACCTCTCCACCATGACCTGCCCATCTTGGGTGGCCCCACACGGCATGGCTTAGTTTCATTGAGTTTGACAAGACTGTGGTCCATGTGGTTAGACTGACTAGTTTTCTGTGATTATGGTTTCAGTGTGTCTGCTCTCTGATGCCCTCTTGCAACACTTACCGTCTTGGGTTTCTCTTACCTTGGACATTGGGTATCTCTTCATGGCTGCTTCAGCAAAGCACAGCTGCTGTTCCTTACCTTGGACAAGGGGTATCTCCTCACGGCCACCCCTCCTGACCTTGGACCTGGGGTTGCTCCTCTCGGCTGCCGCCCCTGACCTCAGGCGTGGGGTAGCTCCAACTTTGCCTAATCATCAGTTATCAGATTAAATTTTAGGATGACCTTGCCTAACTCCCTGATTTGGTCCCATTCTCTTAATTTCTAGATCTTTCCCAAGTTTGTGACCATTATTAGCATTTATCATTATAAATGTTCTGTGTCTGACATCCATCTCAGTAGGCAGAATGTTGCCAATTTTGCTCACACGTGTCTATCCACTGACACGCACAATACTTAGCATAGCATAGTTATTAGCTAAACAGTTGTTGAGTAAATGAATGCTTTACCAAAGAAAGTCTTCCTTCTTTCATAGTTTAAACAAAAAGTGGTCCTGTCTCTCTATGTCAAAATTTCCCATGAGATATGAATGACTGTTTATCAAAGAATAAAGAAGAATTCTGCTAAAGGAAATAAAATCTGGGTCACTGTCCTCATTGCTATAAACTGAATTGAACAAGATACAAGCAACCAGAAAGATAACAAACACAAATAGAAACAAACAAGAAGATATTTCAAATGAGGCCACTGAGCTCACGAAGCATGTTGTTCTAGATGAAAATGTCCACGTAGAGCTGTGATACAGTTAAGGAGTTCAAGTCAAAGTGAAAAACAAATGACTTTATGTGGAATGTTTTGCTTTATGGATCATTTATCTATCCACAGTGACAAAACAAAGATAAAGCCAACATCTTCGAAAAGTTCATTGCTTCATCTACCATATTCTGAGCTGCTGCTGCTGCTGCTGCTGCTAAGTCACTTCAGTCATGTCCGACTCTGTGCGACCCCATAGACGGCAGCCCACCAGGCTCTGCCATCCCTGGGATTCTCCAGGCAAGAACACTGGAATATTCTGAGCATGATGAATCAAAGACAATCTTTCGACAAAACAATCCTTTTTTTCATTCTTAATGGTATCAATCTGCGCTTCCCAGGTAGCAAAGAGGCAAAGAATCAGCCTGCCAATGCAGGAGATTCAGGAGAGGCAGATTCGGTCCCTGGGTTGGGAAGATCCCCTAGGGGAGGGCATAGTAACCCACACTAGTATTCTTGCCTGGAAAATTCCATGGACAGTGGAGCCTAGCAGGCTACAGTCCATGGGATCGCAAAGAGTTGTACACACCTGAGCAAATGAGCACACGCATCAAGCTGAAGGTTCTCATACACAGAAAAGCTGAAATGTTCACACATGATCTTCACACAATAGACCACTCGGGGACCTCCCTAGTGGTCCAGTGGTTAAGACTCTGCACTTCCACTGCAGGGGACGCAGGTTCAATCCCTGGTCAGGGAACTAAGATCCCGCTGGTGCTAAGTGCAGTTCAGAAAGATTAAAAAAAAAAAAAAAAATCGGCCATTCAGATGAGAGCATTTCAAACTTTCACAAGCTATAGCTTGCTGGAAGAATTTCCCATCCTCTGTCATCACTCATGTTTTTCACCCACAAACATTGCTTTTCAGCATTATAGAACTCTTACCCTTTTTTTTAGGAGGATCTGGTTTTTTTTTTTTCTTTAAAATTCATTTACTATTTACACAATGTCATTTGTGTGACGGTAAAATGCCTTAAAATATTATCTCTTCTCTCCTCCCTTCCTCCATCTTCCCATTCACCTCCTTCATCCCTTTTAACCACCCACACATCAACCTGGGGCATCCTAACGGATTTAACGATCATTTTTCAAATTCATCCCTGTACAAATTGTTACTTTTATAAACACTTAACGAACCTAGCTGATGAAGGGAGGAAATGACCTGCTTTAAACCTAGGAAGGACCAATTATAACCATTTCATCTATATATAACCAAAATAGATTTCTCTTGCAATTGCTGAAGTGAGAACTAAAACTTCTTTGAGAATATGAACTTTCCGTTTCCTCTATGATTTCTCATAGCTTAAAGAAGCAAACTTTAAAAAAGTTACCCTTCCACGGTCAGTTGAGACCTAACTCCTTGGAATGAACATATAATTTCTTAGAAGGTGATGAAAGAAACAGTAAAAAGAAAATGAATTTCAGCACTTGGTCATATAAAACATCTCTGGAAGCTCTCACTACATCTGCAAAGTTGATCTGGCCTAATGAGCAAGCAAACGTTTCCTTAAATGAAGGGAAATATATATTTTTTAAATTCAATATGCCATTTAAATTGAGTTACAAATACCTTACAGAAACAGCTGAGGGTTCCAAAACAATTTTTTAATGTGTTTCGGAATTATTGATAGAATGAGACCTTAAAAAATATGAAAGAGGACTTGTTGATAGAATACACATGTTACTATGGTGATATTTTTGGATCATACTGTTCGCCAGGAACATGGTGTAATTCTGGCTAATTTCAGTTCCAATTAAATGGTGTTGTGACAAAACAGAAATGTCTCTAGGTCACATCAGTGTGATTTGCACTGGGAAATTACATTATTTTTCATTAGAAACATCAGCTACAAGGCATGACTACACAGCTTCATAAATCTTTATGATTTAGAAATGGAAAAATGCGCTCTTGTAATGTAATCACTATTAACAAGTGTCCTACATTCTCAGGATAGTAGTTTGTAACTAGAAAACAACTTGAAGCTTCACCCTTCTAACTACTACTCCAACACCTCCCTATCAGAGTTCCAATTATTAGCTGCTGAGTCGTGCAGCCCTCCCAAAGAACCAGCGAGGGTGGATTCTGGATTACAGCTTTCTTGAAGTACAAGAAGGCAAGATTTCAGTGCAAATCTCTTAAGAAAATTTTCTCATAGGATAGAATCTAAGACTGTGCTTTATTTGATGTCTTTGTGTGGGTTTGCAAAAAAACACTGGGGAGATGAGTCTACTGCTTCTGTACAATGGAGTGATGAAAGCCACTGGTCCCACTATTTACTCCATAATATTTGGTGACTGGGTACCCGGGAGCTAATCCAAACGCACACTTACTTGATGTCAATGATGTTCAGAATGTTCAGGTGTTAAGAAGGAGGTATAACAAGATGTTGATTTTAATGGTATTTTTTGCTTCTCTTCTGAATATGGGCTTCTAGATAGCCCTTTATATTTCTCAAGGATAAACTAAACTGGTACTTCCCAATGCCCTGCAGATGGAAGACATAGAAAACAATCATATCTGTACAGCACATCTGGGCAGGTAGATGAAGCTGTTTGAGGCTGAGGTGACCTACTGACCTTTTGAAGACTCCAGGCACAACCACCTCCAGGAGATTGAGGTGATCAATATCCCAGAGAGCCCATGAACTGTGACATCTGAGTGTGCTGTGGCTGAATAATGGAAAGTTCTGGCTCCCAATCTGTTTTCCCATCTTCTCCACAGATGCCTGCATTTATTTGGATCCTCTGAATCCAAATAAATCACCTGCGCTAATCTAAATTGCACAACCCATCCAAAATTTACAAACAGCTTATGCCACTCATTTGAGCATTACTTTACTAGCGTGTGAGATGAGTGCAAATTGGGCAGTAGTTTGACCATTCTTTGGCATTGCCTTTCTTTGGGACTGGAATGAAAACTGACCTTTTCCAGTCCTGTGGCCACTGCTGAGTTTTCCAAATTTGCTGGCATATTGAGTGCAGCACCTTCACAGCATCGTCTTTTAGGATTTGAAATAGTTCAACTGGAATTTCATCACCTCCACTAGCTTTGTTCATAGTGATGCTTCCTAAGGCCCACTTGAGTTCACACTCCAGGATCTCTGGTTCTAGGTGAGTGATCACACCATCGTGATTATCTTGGTCGTGATGGTCTTTTTTGTACAGTTCTTCTGTGTATTCTTGCCACCTCTTCTTAATATCTTCTGCTTCTGTTAGGTCCATACCATTTCTGTCCTTTATTGAGCCCATCTTTCCATGAAATGTTCCCTTGGTATCTCTGATTTTCTTGAAGAGATCTCTAGTCTTTCCCATTCTGTTGTTTTCCTCTATTTCTTTGCACTGATCACTGAGGAAGGCTTTTTTTTTTTTTTTTTTTAAAGGCTTGTGCTACCTGATTTCTTTCTCCACAGTGCAGGGATTCTGGCTAAATGCTTTACTGTCTACTAAGGAAGTCACCATCCATAGATACATTACCTATTCCTTTTTTTTTTTTTTTTTTTCTATAATCTTTTTTTTTCCTTTTATTTTTTTAAATTTTATTTTATTTTTAAACTTTACATAATTGTATTAGTTTTGCCAAACATCGAAATGAATCCGCCACAGGTATACATGTGTTCCCCATCCTGAACCCTCCTCCCTCCTCCCTCCTCATACCATCCCTCTGGGTCGTCCCAGTGCACTAGCCCCAAGCATCCAGTATCGTGCATCGAACCTGGACTGGCATCTCGTTTCATACATGATATTTTACATGTTTCAATGCCATTCTCCCAGATCTTCCCACCCTCTCCCTCTCCCACAGAGTCCATAAGACTGTTCTATACATCTATACATTATCTCTTCTTGCTATTCTTTGGAACTCTGCATTCGGATGCTTATATCTTTCCTTTTCTCCTTTGCTTTTCGCTTCTCTTCTATTCACAGCTATTTGTAAGGCCTCCCCAGACAGCCATTTTGCTTCTTTGCATTTCTTTTCCACTCCTTGGAAGGAAAGTTATGACCAACCTAGATAGCATATTCAAAAGCAGAGACATTACTTTGCCAACAAAGGTCTGTCTAGTCAAGACTATTTTTTCCAGTAGTCATGTATGGATGTAAGAGTTGGACTGTGAAGAAAGCTGAGCACCGAAGAATTGATGCTTTTGAAGTGTGGTGTTGGAGAAGACTCTTGAGAGTCCCTTGGACTGCAAGGAGATCCAACCAGTCCATCCTAAAGGTGATCAGTCCTAGGTGTTCTTTGGAAGGAATGATGCTAAAGCTGAAACTCCAGTACCTTGGCTATCTCATGAGAAGAGTTGACTCATTGGAAATGACCCTGATGCTGGGAGGGATTGCGGGCAGGAGGAGAAAGGGACGACAGAGGATGAGATGGCTGGATGGCATCACTGACTCGATGGATGTGAGTTTGAGTGAACTCTGGGAGTTGGTGATGGACAGGGAGGCTTGGCGTGCTGCAATTCATGGGGTCGCAAAGAGTCGGACATGACTGAGTGACTGAAGTGAACTAAACTATGCCACTCATTATCAAAAAATCAAGCAATCCAATCAAAAAAGATCTAAACAGCTTTTTCTCCAAAGAAGACCTGCTGCTGCTGCTAAGTTGCTTCAGTCGTGTCCGACTCTGTGCGACCCCATAGATGGCAGCCCACCAGGCTCCCCCATCCCTGGGATTCTCCAGGCAAGAATACTGGAGTGGGTTGACATTTCCTTCTCCAATGCATGAAAGTGAAAAGTGAAAGTGAAGTCGCTCAGTCGTGTCCGACTTTCAGCGACCTCATGGACTGCAGCCTACCAGGTTCCTCCATCCATGGGATTTTCCAGGCAAGAGTACTGGAATGGGGTGCCATTGCCTTCTCCGAAAGAAGACCTATGGATGGCCAAAAAAGCACACGAAAAGATGTTCAACATCACTAATTATTACAGAAATGCACATCAAAACAGCAATGAGGTATCACCTCACAGCAGTCAGGATGGCCATCACCAAAAAATCTACAAACAATAAATGCTCGAAAGGGTGTGGAGAATAAAGGACCGTCCTGCTCTGTTGGTGGGAATGTAAATTTTTACAGTTTCTATGGAGAATGGTATGCTGTTGTGCTCTTTATGACTGTTGTGTGAATCTTTATGACTTCATGGACTGTAGCCCACCAGCTTCCTCTGTCCGTGGGATTTTTCAGGCAAGAATACTGCAGTGGGTTGTCATTTCCTACACCAAGGGATCATTGTGACCCAAGGGAGTGAACCTGCATCCCCAGCATCCCCTTCATTGGCAGACGGATTCCTTACCACTCAGCCACCTGTGAAGCCCTCATGAAGAATGTTATAGAGGTTCCTTAAAAAACTAAAAATAGAGCTTTATATTTCTGAGTAGAGTGAAACCTATTACTGAAAGTAATTCTCTCTTTATTCAGTAGTTAGTGGGGCCTCATATCTCCAAACAATAAAGGGTATTCTATTCAACTTTATTGCCTATAATGTGTGCATGTCATGCTTTCTCTCCTTTTCACAAACAAACACACACTGGTATGGGTTCAGTTTCTGCACATGTGTAACCTATATATATATATATTCACACTCATGCGTATATGTATACAATCCTTAATGGGAAAATATGCTCTAAACAAAATTTATGGAAACAAGAACTCTATAGGTTTCACAGTGGCGAAAGATTATAAATCATATTTATCTTATTTTAAATACTCTTTCTTTCCTTTAGCATTTTTGCTCCATAGATTCAAATGAGATTTAGTACTTTATGTTCTTGAGAATAGACAATTCCATGGGTTTCATCTCCTGAATAATCTTGAAACCAATCAGTAAAAATAATTTTATACCAAAGAGAAAAAACAGACTCTGTTTCCCAGAGTTTTATAGACAGCTTCATTTCTTTTTTCCCAAAGTACTTCTATCTATGACTGTCTTTATCTGGTAACTGGGAAGACTCCAATGCCATAGGACTAAGAAAATAAAATCAAAGAATATTAAAGCTGGAAAAAAATCTCAGAGATTAACTTGTTTAACCCAATAATTAAACAATAAACTTTAGAAATTAACTTGTTTAACCTTATAATTTTGAAAAAGAGGTAACTAACATGGAGAGATTAAATGATTTTCCCTCTCAGCTAATCAGTAGCAGAACTAGGACAGAAATTTAGATATTCTGGCTTCCAACTTGGAGCTTTTGCTGGTGTACCTGCTATTTCTCATTACTTGAAAGTTAAAGGGTTCAATGAGATGAAAAGATAAGAAAATTAAAAATGTAGCTTTTCATTGTGTTTTTTCTGAATCTTCTTCTAGTAAGGAATATACTAGCAATATTTACATATTCATTTGTTTATCTGAGTAAATAAATGCTATTTTGGAGAATGTATTTATTGGAAAAATACACCAGGTAGCTAGTAAAGCAATGCTCAAAATTCTCCAAGCCAGGCTTTAGCAATACATGAACTGTGAACTTCCTGATGTTCAAGCTGGTTTTAGAAAAGGCAGAGGAACCAGAGATCAAATTGCCAACATCTGCTGGATCATGGAAAAAGCAAGAGAGTTCCAGAAAAACATCTATTTCTGCTTTATTGACTATGCCAAAGCCTTTGACTGTGTGGATCACAATAAACTGTGGAAAATTCTAAAATAGATGGGAATACCAGACCACCTGACCTGCCTTTTGAGAAACCTATATGCAGGTCAGGAAGCAACAGTTAGAACTGGACATGGAACAACAGACTGGTTCCAAATAGGAAAAGTAATACGTCAAGGCTGTATATTGTCACCCTGCTTATTTAACTTATATGCAGAGTACATCATGAGAAACACTGGGCTGGAAGAAGCACAAGCTGGAATCAAGATTGCCGGGAGAAATATCAATAACCTCAGATATACAGATGACACCACCCTTACGGCAGAAAGTGAAGAGGAACTAAAAAGCCTCTTGATGAAAGTGAAAGAGGAGAGTGAAAAAGTTGGTTTAAAGCTCAACATTCAGAAAACGAAGATCATGGCATCTGGTCCCATCCCTTCATGGGAAATAGATGGGGAAACAGTGGAAAGAAACAGTGTCAGACTTTATTTTTCTGGGCTCCAAAATCACTGCAGATGGTGATTGCAGCCATGAAATTAAAAGACTCTTACTCCTTGGAAGGAAAGTTATAACTAACCTAGATAGCATGTTCAAAAGCACAGACATTACTTTGCCAACAAAGGTCCATCTAGTCAAGGCTATGGTTTTTCCTGTGGTCATGTATGGATGTGAAAGTTGGACTGTGAAGAAGGCTGAGCACCAAAGAATTGATGCTTTCGAACTGCGGTGTTGGAAAAGACTCTTGCGAGTCCCTTGAACTGCAAGGAGATCCAAGCAGTCCATTCTGAAGGAGATCAGCCCTGGGATTTCTTTGGAAGGAATGATGCTAAAGCTGAAACTCCAGTACTTTGGCCATCTCATGAGAAGAGTTGACTCATTGGAAATGACCCTGATGCTGGGAGGGATTGCGGGCAGGAGGAGAAAGGGACGACAGAGGATGAGATGGCTGGATGGCATCACTGACTCGATGGATGTGAGTTTGAGTGAACTCTGGGAGTTGGTGATGGACAGGGAGGCCTGGCATGCTGTGATTCATGGGGTCACAAAGAGTCGGACTGAGAGACTGAGAGACTGAACTGAATTGAGTCAACTATCAAGAGTTTGTTGGTTTGGCTTGTGTATGAGGACTAGGCATATAATTTGTATTTAGAAAAAGACATAGAATTGTATCTAGAAAAAGGTTGTGAGAGTTCTAGTGACTTTTTAAAAAATTCTTATATAATATGGTCTAAGAGATGATGCTGTGAAAGTGCTACATGGAATATGAGAGCAAATTTGGCCACAGGACTGAGAGTGGCCACAGGACTGGAAAAGGTCAGTTTTCATTCCAATCCCAAAGAAAGGCAATGCCAAAAAAGGTTCAGACTACTGCACAATTGTACTCATCTCACATGCTAGCAATGTAATACTCAAAATTCTCCAAGCTAGGCTTCAACAGTACATGAACTGCGAATTTCCAGATGTTCAAATTGGATTTAGGAAAGGCAGAGGAACCAGATATCAAATTGGAATCAAGATTGCCAGGAGAAATATCAATAACCTCAGATATCAGATGATACAATGCTTATGGCAGAAAGCAAAGAGGAACTAAAGAGCCTCTTGATAAAAGTGAAAGAGGAGAGTGAAAAAGCTGGCTTAACACCCAACGTTAAAAAACTAAGACCATGGCATCTGGTTCCATCACTTTGTGCAAATAGATATGGAAACAATGGAAACAGTGAGACACTTTATTTTCTTGGGCTCCAAAATCACTGCAAATGGTGATGGTAGCCATGAAATTACAAGGTGCTTGTTCCTTAGAAGAAAAGCTATGACCAACCTAGACACCATATTAAAAAGCAAAGGTATTACTTTGCCAACAAAGGTCCATCTAGTCAAAGCTATGGTTTTTCCAGTAGCCATGTATGAATGGGAGAGTTGGACCATAAAGAAAGCTGAGCACCAAAGAATTGATGCTTTTGAACTGTGGTGTTGGAGAAGACTCCTGAGAGTCCCTTGGACTGCAAGGAGATCAAACCAGTCAATCGTAAAGGAAATCAGTTCTGAATATTCATTGGAAAGACTGATGCTGAAGCTGAAGCTCCAATACTTTGGCCATCTGATGCAAAGAGCCAACTCATTGGAAAAGACCCTGTTGCTGGGAAAGATTGAAAGCAGGGGGAGAAGGGGACAAAAGAGGATGAGGTGGTTGGATGGTATCACAAACTCGATGGACATGAGTTTGAGCAAGCTCTAGGAGGTGGTGATGGACAGGGAAGCCTTGCATGCTACAATCCATAGGGTCGCAAAGAGTCGGACACAACGACCAACTGAACGAACTGAACTGAAGATCTTTCTGAATTCTTTCCTTCCACTGTATTTCTGGGTCAGTTAATTCTTAGGTCCTTAGGAGACACTTTTGCTGTATATATCTTTCATCTTATCTCCTGAAGGTGAGACCCCTTGTGGTCTCCACATGTTCTTCATCTACACTCTCAATTTAGGAGACTCCCTGTCTGAGGTGATACTTATGCACATAGGCATCAGTTTCTGCATGCCACTTCTTTCCTCTCCAACATTAGAGTTGCCAATGACCTCTTATTGTTTTTCAGGGCCAGCACCAATGCCTGGGTTTGGATTTCATTGCGGTTCATCAACTGGCTTCAATGCATGTACTCAAGTTTATCTTTCTCTCATCTTTCTTGAAATTGAACGTCCCCCTTCAGCTGGACCGATCCTTCCTCATCCCCCCACTGTAAGTTTGTTTATTTCTATTTCTTTATCTTTACACTTGAGTTTATCTCAGTGGAAAACCACCCCCCTCCCTGCATCTAAAGACAAATTTAAAACGTTTCCAGAACTCATAGTATCCATGAAACTTCTCCAGATGACTTTTAACTAAAAATGCCTGACAGCATTTATTCTCCCAATGAAGTTAAATCTATTCCATGCCACAGAGTAAATTTCTATTCATCATCTCAACTAGAAAGTTTCTATTGCTTCCCTTGCTTACAGTATACAGTTAATTGGTTGCCATTATAATAATGCTGCTGCTGCTAAGTCGCTTCAGTCGTGTCCGACTCTATGCGACCCCATAGATGGCAGCCCACCAGGCCCCTGGGATTCTCCAGGCAAGAACACTGGAGTGGGTTGACATTTCCTTCTCCAATGCATGAAAGTGAAAAAATAAAGTGAAGTCGCTCAGTCATGTCCCACTCTTAGCAACCCCATGGACTGCAGCCCACCAGGTCCCTCCGTCCATGGGATTTTCCAGGCAAGAGTACTGGAGTGGGTTGCCGTTGCCTTCTCTGATAATAATGCTAATTGGCATTAAATACTTAAATATATAAATTCATTTACATTACTCTTATATTCATTAATTTATTGATCCTCACAAAACCTCTATTTATATTAATATTTATAATAACATAGTGATTATTATTGCCCTTATAAATAAGGAAATTGAAACGCAGAGAAGTGGAACTTACCTGGCAGTCCAGCAGTAAAGACCCTGCTTTCACTGCAGGGGGTGCAGGTTCAATCCCTAGTCAGGGAACTGAGATTCCACATGCTGCAAGACATAGCCAAAAGTAAAATAAATAAAACAAAAACAAAAGAAAATCAAAGAAGTCATATTAGCATTAATTGGAAATGTTGCTGTTTTGTTTTGCTGAGTATAACATTAAAAAAAAGTCTACTATTACCTTCCATATTTTCTAAATGAAATAACATTTGCTGCCCTGGCATAAGATGTTTGAAATGAGGAAAAACTCATCTTTTTGTGATAACTCACTGTACTTTCTTACTTTGCCTCATTTTAGTGAAAGTTTCATTAAACTAGGGAAGAGTTTTAGCATTTTTCTGTACCTAACATTCTTTGATTTACGTAATTAAGGAGATAGATAATTTAAGCTTCTTTTTACTTTCTTTGCATTTGAGAGGTACATAGCTACACGAGAGTAGTTTTCCCTGACCATCCGTGTGAAATAGGTGGGAATTTTCACAGAGCCAATGTTTCATTCAGCCGTCACTTTGTAATAGCCGGAGGCTGACTCAGGCTCAACCAAAAGTATTTAAGGATTATTTAGCAAACTCACATTCGCAAATTAATTTTCAAGAAACTATTTTTTTGGGGGGGGAAATGGCTTTTCCTTTCTCAGCATTTTGTATGCATTTTTCTTTCTTAAACTACAATTTTTATTAACTTCTTCAAGCTACGAAAACAGGCACCATCTAGCACCACACAAAGAAACCAAACTAAGCAGACAAGAACTTGAGGGTTGTTGGCCTCACACTGGATTGAAACTTGAAGGCACTAACCCATGTGAGGCCCATCGTGCACTGGCCAGAGGCTTCCCGGGACTGCCATTGGTTTGATCCATGCTGGAAACAGCTAAACTGGTGCGGGAAACAGCTAAACTGGGAGATGGGAAATAGATGAGGAGCTGATTGTACCTTCCTCCAGTTTGTACGCTTGAGTAGTAAGTTAGAAGACAAGAGTAATAGTTTCCATTCCTGTAACTCTAAAGTTCTTTGAATTTTGTGATCACATTTTGCCAAATTGAACCATGTGTCTTCCTGTTCAGTTTCAGTCTGAAATCACCAACCTGCTTGTCCCTTTCCTTTGCTTCTCGGGCTGCTGCACCAGCCAGTTGGTGGCTGGGCTCAGTCTTGCCCTGGGGCTTGCCACTGAGTAGTGGGAATTGGGTGGGAGACCCTTTGATGGACTAAATCCGCAGTTACTTTGTATTTCTGTTTCTGTTTTGTCCACAGGAGGGTAGAGATGTTGATACAGTATGACTTTGCTCTGTGCTTCCAGTCAGATTCCAAACCAAACTGTGTTCACTGGGAAAGACGATGCTAACTGTCTGACTCCACAGTCAACCTAACCAGGAGGAACTTGGCGTGTGAGTGTGGCTGCCTACAGGGTTACCGTTTTCCCCTATGACCTTGCTGCACCCCTGCTTATAGTTTTCTCCCTCAAGTACAACAGCTGATCAATTTTATATATTATTAAAGATGGTGCTGGGTGTATTTCTTTGGCTGAAACTATTTGCCAAGTTTGGATTCTTTTGTACTTCACCTTTGGTTTTGTATAAATATATACTTGCTCTCATGTAAGAGGATGAACTCCATGCTGCTGCAGCTGCTGCTAAGTCGCTTCAGTCGTGTCCGACTCTGTGAAACCCCAAAGACGGCATCTCACTAGGCTCCCCGGTCCCTGGGATTCTCCAGGTAAGAACACTGGAATGGGTTGCCATTTCCTTCTCCAACACATGAAAGTGAAAAGTGAAAGTGAAGTCGCTCAGTCTTGTCCGACTCTTAGCGACCCCTTGGACTGCAGCCTACCAGGCTCCTCCTTTCGTGGGATTTTTCAGGCAAGAGTACTGGAGTGAGATGCCATTGCCTTTTCCGGATGAACTCCATACCTAAGGCAAATATCAGGCTCAAAAAAAATACTCTCAGGAAAAGATTTTAGGTTTAATATTTAACTTAAATGTCCTCTGCCTGCTGTCCGGAACCTTTTTTAAAATTTATTTATTTATATTTCTTTCTTTTTTCAAGGATGAAGGATGCAGAGGAGAGTGGGTTGCTAAAAACAAGACAACAGAGTTGCTGGAAATAATTCCATGTAGCTTTTAAACGGTGACCATTCTATCCTCAGGTGTTTTAAAGCACAGCCCTTTTCCACCTTCCAGAACATCTGTGGTTAAGTTCAGAAGGACTTTGGAGATTTTGCACCCTTTTGAAACCCACAAGCTATGTGTTTTCTGAGGAGATACTGCTCCACAAATTGAGCTTCAAAGTGGGGCCCACCCAGGTAAGCAAATAGTTGTAAATGTAAGTAAACTGCAGTAAAAGAAAAGAAAAGAATTAAAATCCAGATTTCCCTAAAGAATTCTAGAACCCTTTGGTTAGTTTCTCATGATCTATGAGACCCTCAAATATCTTCCTGACTTTGCTTTTGAACACCAGCAGTTAAGGTTTGGTTTTCTAATAATGAGGTATTGAGTGTATTTGACTGCCCTCTCTTCCCAAATCTGGGATTTTTGTCCAGCAGATGTTTCCAGTTCTGTTACTGTTGTTGAGTTGTGTGTGGGGTATGATGATGTAGAAACCCAGAGAATAGTTTGAGACCAGGCCAAACATTGTTTCTTGTTGCTTAATACAGGCCAAATTTGAACTCATGCTTCCAAAGGTTCAAAAGCTAGCACATTCACTCTCCCTGGAAAATACACTCCAGAATAATAAATCATTCTTTTAAAAAAAATTCAATCACTTTTGTACATCATATCATTACTACATGCACCCACTCCCTTTCAAAAGTGGAAATATGCTTTATGTGTCAATTCCCCAAAACTCAGAAAGCAAGTCCCATTTGCAGACTGAAGGAAATATGTCCTAATGAGGCAATATCTTAAAAATACTGTCAGTGTGAACTCCGCAGTCAAGAGACCTGGTAACGCATCCAGTATCTACAGGGAAGATGAAAAAAGAGTTGAGCCAAATGGTATCATGTTTCTTCTGGGGTTTTCCTCTCTCCTGGTGTGGATGGGAGCTTGAGGTTTTATCACAAAGGGATGAAATGGCAAGAAATCATTTACTGGCCTGCTGTCATGGAGAAAAGGCATTCACATCTGTTTCTGGTATTCTGTTGAAGAATCTCTCCAGTTGATAATTTGGATTGGAAGCAAATTGGTTTGTTTTCCTAGGTCCTTTTCTTCCAAGCTCAGATAAAACAAACCTGTTCTGTGGGTCCAGTGGTTTGTATTCTAAATTCTTGGTTTATGTAGCACAAAATCCCTCTATTATGTTGCTAACACATGATCCATCTTAAAGAGAACAAAACTGAATTTTAGCAGGATTTATATTATAGAAGCTCACATGACTGACAACACTTTATATGTGTGTATTCACAAGTGTGTATGTGAAATTAGAATTTGTATAGGTTTTAAATGTTATTCTATCTTTTAATTTATATTTGCTTCAAAATAGCTTGCACCTGTAATAGTAATTATGACTTCTTGCTTTGAAGACTACCCCAACATTAACCAAGTAAGGGAAAAATAAGGATGTAGTCAAGTGATAAAAGGTGACAGTAAAGTCTCCTGTGATAAGGTAGTCGACATTTTCCTTGCTTGACTCCTAGTTGAAGAATACTATGGAATATTTTTTTTTTTATTTTTTAATCAATCAGTAAGGGCGGAGAACACCATATGTAGACAAGTTTTTAAGTTGAAATCTTTAAGATCATGGAAAGCAGAAGCCTTTCGTCATACATGAAAAGAGGACAAGCACAGAAGTAAATAAAGAAAAAGTGAAAAAATGTGAATGCATAAACACAGAAAAACATATATACACATGCCAAATATGGCTGTGTTTTAGGTTTGTTGATAGGCTAAAATGACCGGAGCCAAGAAGCAAACTGGGAGGGTAACAGGAGTTACTAGGAAAAAAGAAACTTCTGTGTCACAGAAAGAGAGAGCACTATTTTAGATGAAAACTGTTTTAACAAATATCTAATCAGAAAAATTACTTGTCCTTGATTTTAATTTTTTTTTTTTTTTTTGAATCCTGCTCTAATTTCCTCCTGAAAAAGAGTGTCGAATATTTTTCCAAATTTATTACCAAGTTAAGTGAAATTCTACAACATGGCTTTGGTTCTTTCAATTAGATTTTTAAAAAGAGATTCAAATTGGGTTAATGACCATTCTTTTGAAGTGATGGAACTTTTAAAAATCTTGTACAAAGATAATTTTTTAGGGAGTTATGAGACTGAAAAATGTGAAATTGTTTTAGAAAAGATGTTGTCTCTGTCTTTTGCCAAAGTCCAGCAATATAAACAAGTAGCAGATTTCCTGTAAAGTCTAATGAGACATAAACACAGATAGTAAAGGAGAAATGAACACCAGAACACACTGTTTAAAAAAAAAATCATGAAACTTGTGGCATTCATAGATTTATTGAGACATATTGTTTGGAATTACTCGACTTTTCTAGTTAAAAAGAAATATAAAACCATCTCAGCCAGAAGTAACCTGGTTGACCGATGCCATTTTGAAGTTGGTTATGATCTTATCAGCAGAGTCTAGCCTTTGTCTGAGATCGTCCCATAACCTCTCTCTTTCCTATATTATTATACACATTTCAATGGGATACATTCTTTTTTCTATTGCAAGAACTCATCCTTCATGTGGAAATAAATAATCTTACTTTTAGATCTTTTAAACTTTAGAATCTAAGGAACTGAAAAGAATCAAAACCAGTTTTTTAAAAAGGAAATTATGTTTATGTAATCTTATGGCAAAACCCTACCTCAGGGCAGAACTTATCAATTCGACTTTTTGTAAACAAACAATCCAATAAAAGGAAAAATGTAAAAAACTAACCTATGAAAAGTTAGTTCATAAATGGACCAAAGAGTTTTACACTGTAATTTGAAATCCAACATTTCTGGGTTGAAATAAAAGGAGTTGATGCTTTAAACAAATTTTATAATATTTCTGCGTTTCTACTCTCTATCAGCTCATGTAAATTATTTTTATTATTTAATATGCTGTAAAAGTTGGTTATTGAGTCTGGAACCTTTACTTAACTAATTATTTTTCATCACTTGACATTTCAGAAAAAGAGGCCAATCATAGGCAACAAACTGATGTCCTAAATTTATTAGACAAAAAGGACAACTTCAAAATATGCCCTGGATTTAGTAAGATCATAGAATGCAAAGGTCAGAAGTAGTCACAGAAGCAGAGACGCTGCTCTGAAATGAACAGACTTCACAATTGGACAAACTGCAGAAAGAAAATCCTAACTCTACCTCTCACTTGCTATGTACCCACCTTTTAGTTACTTCATTTTATTACTTTAAAAGTATACAAACATGATTAGAAATTGGTAAGTAAAATCAAAACATTAAAGATTTTTTTGTTAGAAACAGGAATGACTTTGGGCAGGAAGAAGATACTCTGAAGTCTCAAGTCATATGTTCATCTCTGTGTTGCATTGGTACTCAAATAGTAGGGATCTGAGGAGGAGGGGAATTAGGTAGAGAAAAGATCCTCCCTGTCTCCAGGGCTGATACCCAAGAGTTACATCTGGGCGGGCCCCACCTTCCTCAAGGTCAATCATAAAGTCCCTTCCAGAAAAAGGGATCCACTGTGAGAGCCACAATGTGAATGCTTTATCACCGAAAATAATCTTATAAACTTAAAAATGTATGATAAAATATGATAAAACTATATTAAAATGAAACTGTCCCCATAACCATTATTTTTGTTACTAGAAGTAACATTGCAATAATTACTAATAAAATAATTTCAGAAGGTCAGAAAGTCAGAGTGAGAGTAACTCAATGTTCAAGAAGATTGTATTCTTCCAAATTAGTTCTTCTGCTCTTAAGTATTATTTGAATGCTGAAATTCTTAAATTTATAAAATATTTATTAAAATTATTCTTATATTTGAAAAATATAAAATACTATAAAAATTAGAGAACGTTTAAAAAAGAACTTAAGAAAGACTAAGGAAGAGACCACTTGTGCTTTTTATTCTTGACTTTTTCTCCTGAGTGGTAACAATGAAATACAGTAAGTGGTATTTCCATCATTTTTTCAATTGCCATGATAGAGTACTTATTGATTTAAAAAAATTATTTTGAAACTTCAGAAATTTGTCTCAAAATGAGGCATTGAAGTGCATCTGCCGTGGAATAGGCCTATTTGCTTCAGCATTATTTTTCCTGGAGTAGAGCAGTCCCTGGCACATTGGGAAGAATAAAGGCTTTGGAGTCAAGCAGACCTAAGCTTGTGATCCATTGGCTTCCCTCCCTGGTTATGGGAGTTTGGGCAATTTGTTTAACGTCAAATGCTGGCTTTGAACATCAGTATTTTTATCTGTAAAATGGGAATAAGTAGAATATTAGGGTATCATGAGAAGAGTTATCTTATATTCAGTACCTGGCTTTTGGTATATGCAGAGCTTTTTTAATTGTCTAAAAACTATCACCCACTCATTATTATCACCCACTCATTATTTTTTATGGAGTACATAGAGGCAGTCAACAAATATGTCAGTATTCTAACACACAAGGATGTTGTTTCAAAGTCAAACAGATGTCTCTAAACTAACAGGTTTATAATATAGGAGAATATTATTTTAAAGTAAAAAAAAATTCTCTCAAACTGGTGGAAAAGCTTTCTCTCATATACTAGATTTCTAATTGAACTGAACACAATGACTCACATTCTTATAAATAGAGCATATTTTAGTAATGAAGACTTTCAAAACTGACTTAGGAAACTCCTGCACATTTAGAAGAGATAGACTTTTCCTTTCCTGAGTTCAATTGTTTCATATTTTTATTACCTGTCAAACCAAGGGTACATTTTAACCATAAAAAGCATAAAACGCCAAATTTTTAAAATGCTGTAAAACTACCATGAATGTTGTTGATGTGTATAACCCGAGTCACTCAGTAAAGAAGAGTAAAGACAGGTTTTGCAATGTCGAAAAAGTGGTATTATCTGTCCACCATATTTGAAAAATGTTCCAGAATGTGAAATATTCATATACTATAACTATATAACTGAGGCATGAAACAATTTTTGAAAATGACTGCCCACAAAAATATACGTAAACTGGAATCCTTCCGGTTCTTCTGGTTGACAGATACATTTATTGGTTCACAGCGACTAAACAACAACAACCAATGTATATGTTCTCCCCCAGTGGAGAAACGTATTTTTCTTTTTCTAGAAATAATTTATTGGAGTATAGCTGCTGTACAACGTTGCTTTAGTTTCTACTAGACAGCAGAGTGAATCAGCCGTGTGTATACATACATCCCTTCTTGCCTGGGTTTCCTTCCCAGGTAGGTCACCACAGAGCACTGAGTTGAGTTCCCTGTGCTATACAGTAGCTTCTCATTAGTTATTTATTTTATAGCTAGTATCACTAGTATTTATCAGTTCAGTTCAGTTCATTTCAGTTGAGTTCAGTCGCTCAGTTGTGTCCGACTCTTTGTGACCCCATGAATCACAGCACGCCAGGCCTCCCTGTCCATCACCAACTCCCAGAGTTCACTCAGACTCACGTCCATCAAGTCGGTGATGCCATCCAGCCATCTCATCCTCTGTCGTCCCCTTTTCCTCCTGCCCCCAATCCCTCCCAGCAGCAGAGTCTTTTCCAATGAGTCAACTCTTCACATGAGGTGGCCAAAGTACTGGAGTTTCAGCTTTAGCATCAGTCCTTCCAAAGAAATCCCAGGGCTGATCTCCTTCAGAATGGACTGGTTGGATCTCCTTGCAGTCCAAGGGACTCTCAAGAGTCTTCTCCAACACCACAGTTCAAAAGCATCAATTCTTTGGTGCTCAGCTTTCTTCACAGTCCAACTCTCACATCATACGTGACCACTGGAAAAACCATAGCTTTGACTAGACGGACCTTTGTTGGCAAAGTAATGTCTCTGCTTTTGAACATTCTATCTACGTTGGTCATAACATTCCTTCCAAGGTGTAAGCATCTTTTAATTTCATGGCTGCAGTCACCATCTGCAGTGATTTTGGAGCCCCAAAAAATAAATTACATTAGTATGTAATACATATATATATGTGTGTGTATATATATCAACCTCAGTCTCCCAATTCATCCCACCCCTCCATCCCCCACTTGGTGGCCATACATTTATTCTCTGTCTCTATTTCTACTTTGCAAATAGGTTCATCTATATCATTTTTTTAGATTCCATATATATGCATTAATATACGATATCTGTCTTTCTCTTTCTGATTTACTTCACTCTGTAACAGTCTCTAGATCCACCCACATCTCTACAAATGACACAATTTCATTCCTTTTCATGACTGAATAATATTCCATTGTATATATGTACCACCCTGGAGGAGGGCATGGCAACCCACTCCGGTACTCTTGCCTAGAGAATCCCCATGGACCGAGGAGCCTGGCAGGCTACAGTC
The DNA here is from genome assembly GCF_027580195.1 of Bos mutus. Classification (NCBI taxonomy): domain Eukaryota; kingdom Metazoa; phylum Chordata; class Mammalia; order Artiodactyla; family Bovidae; genus Bos; species Bos mutus. The sequence continues at coordinate 58,468,491 of NC_091633.1, forward strand.
CATGGGGTCGCAGAGTCGGAGACGACTAAATGACCGAGCCCACACATGCACCGCATGTTTTTCACCCATCCTCTGTTGGTGGACATCTAGGTTGCTTCTGTGTTCTGTCTATTGTACACAGCGCTACAGTGAACACTGGGGTGCATATATCTTTTGGAATTATGGTCTTCTCCCAGTTTATGGCCAAGACTGGGGCTGCTGGGTCATATGGTAGTTCTAGTTTTAGTTTTTTGAGGAACCTCCATACTGTTCTCCATAGTGACTGTATTAATTTACATTCCCACCAACAGTGTAAGATGGTTCCCTTTTCTACCAGGAGAGAAACTTTCTCTGTAACTTTGTAAAGACAAGTGATGCTTTGGTGGTGGCAGCATCTCCATTGGTAGAGGTGCGTTTCTCTTTCGGTGACAGGCAGCACAGTAATTTTTCCTCCCTACTTACGGTAGAAGGAGGATCATGGGCAATGTCACTTTTCATAGTTCTTTTAACATCTTTGACTCATAAGTAAACTAGCCTGTGGTAGAGAAAAACCCCACCCTTCTCATTCCTCTGGTAAGATAATGATGGTAATAAAAATCACAATAATAATGAGGAGAGGAGAAGAAGAAAGGAGGAAAAAGTAGGAAGAGGACAGAGAGGAAGAGATGGCCAAGGGTCAGCCTGCCCACTCACTTTCAAGGGTCAACTTGACAATAAAATGTCAAAACATCTGCCACGTGAGAATTGTCTGGGACCTGTATTTTTGAAAGGCAGATTTCTGAGTTCCACCTTCAAATATTCTGAATCAGCCTGTCTGAAGTAAGGCGCAGGAATCTGCAGCTAAAGTCTAAGTCCCCAGGTCTCTCTGTGGCTTCCTTGCAAGGCTGGGTGTGGAATTATCCTGGCATTGCCTTGCTGCCCACTCTTGTGTCTTTATTCCCTTGTCACACAATGCTAATGTAGGAACAGTCTCAGGCTTCATTGAACAACTAGGGTCCACCAAGAGAAGCTAATACACAGCAGCTACAGACAAAACTTAACTGTTTAGAAGATGCGCAGTATCCCTTTCCCAAGAGAAAAGAGTGTTCATCAAAATTAACTCTCTCCAGGGTACCCTTGTAGACACAGCCTGGTTCCTAGTGCCTGTCCTTTTGCAGACTTCCTCCAAATGTTCCAGGACTCTTTAAAAAAAAAATTCTCATTTCATATTGGAGTAGAGCCGATTAACAATATTGTGATAGTTTCAGATAGACAGCAAAGGGACTTAGCCATGATACGAGCATCCGTTTCCCCCCAGACATCCCTCCCACCCAGGTTGCCACATAACATTAGCAGTGTTCCTTGTACTATTCAATAGGAAATTGTTGGTTATACATTTTAAATATAGCAGTATATAATGTCGATCCCCAACTCTCCAACTATCCCTCCCCCTGAATCTTTCCCTCTGGCAACAATAAGTTCATTATCTAACTCTGTTAAGTCTGTTTCTTTTTTTTGGTAAATACGTTCATTTGTATCATTTCTTTTTATATTTCTGCATATATGGGATGTCATGATATTTTTTCCTTCTCTGTCTGACTTACTTCACTCAGGATGACAATCTCTAGGTCCATTTTTGTTGCTGCAAATGGCATTATTTCATTCTTTTTAATGGCTGAGTAATATTCCATTGTGTGTATGTGCTACATCTTATTTATCATTTCCTCTGTTCATGGACATTTAGGTTGCTTCCCTGCCCAGGACTCTTTTTTTTAGGGAACATCCACATCTCTCTCACAGTTGTGGCCTGATGACTCCTCTCCATTTATCTAGACTTCTGAAGACACAGTGTCCCCAGAAGAACATTTTTAGTTTCTGAAATAAGAGCACAGCAGGTAAGCCTCCTTGGGAGGATGTGGGTGGGAAGAATGATGGCTTTCTACGGTGAGATCGTGTAGTGTCAGCTTTGACATGTCAGATCTTGTTTTCTTAAAAATGTCCCTTAGGAGTTGTAGGTGCTGAAAGATGAGGTTGTCTAGTTATTCAGCAAATATGTACATTCCACAGACACCACACAGGTTCATGCACACACAGCTCACAAACACATGAATTCATACTGTTCGTTACAGTCCAACTCTAGATCCAAAGTAAGGAAAAAAAATTACGTAAGTAATATGATCTACACAAGATGGCCATCCACAATGCAAATGACATGTGGGGGACTTGCTGATAAGTAATACCTGTTCCCTCTTAGATTAGGCTGTATTAGCAGCCAGTCAGCATTGGGAGTATATAAGAAATGGTGCTCATTACTGACCCATCTTCTCACAGAGACTAACACAGAGACTCAGTGGAAAATTTAGAATTACCTCTCAGGGCACATTTCTGGGTTTGTTGTGAGTAGAAGAGATGCGGTGTGAAGATTTATGATCTATGGCTTCCCAGGTGGCTCAGCAGTAAGGAATCCACCTGCAAGGCAAGAGTAGCAGGAGATGCGGATTCAGTCCCTGCATCGGGAAGATCCCCTGGAGGAGGGCATGGCAACCCACTCCAGTATTCCTGCCTGGGAAATCCCATGGACAGAGGAGCCTGGCAGGCTACAGTCCATGGGGTCACAAAGAGTTGGACACCACTGAAGCGACTTAACATGATCTTCCCATAGAAAGCAGTCCCCCAGGGGTTGAAGTCTGGTTGGAGGTGTTTAGCTTATACTTTCAGTGCTAGTTATAAATACTTTGCATTTCTTTGGTGTTTGAAATTTTATTATTTTTGTTGGGTCTTCTCTGATGGTTCAGTGGCTAAGCCTTCATACTCCTGATGCAAGGGTTCTGAGTTCCATCCCTGGTCAGGAAACTAGCCCTCGCATGCCACAGCTAAAAGGCCTCTCATGCCGCAATGAAGACCCAGCACAGCCACATAAACCCACTCTAGTATTCTTGCCTGGAAAATCCCATGGACAGGGAAGCCTGGAGGGCTGTTACCTGACTGTTATTTTTCAATCAACATGGAATAAAATTGAACTCTGTTTTTGGTGTAGAGTTGTATGAATTTTTAACACATGTATAGATTTGTGTAATCAGCTGCATAATCAGGACAGATTAGTTCTGTCACCCTTCAAATCTACCTCTTGCTAAGCCTTTATACTCACTCCTCCACCCAACCCAACCCCAGGCACCACTGATCTGTCCTTTAGTTTTGTCTTTTCGAAAATGTCATACGAATGGAATGATGCAGTATGCGTTCTTTTGAGACTGACTCTTTCACTCAGCAGAATGCCTTTGGGATTCATCCAAGTTTTTGAAGGGATCAGTGGTTTGATTTTTTCTTTTTTTTTTTTGTGGAATAGGATTCCATTATGGACATACCACTGTTCTTCTTTAAAATTGAAATATAGTTGATTTACAATGCTGTATTCATTTCTGCTGTGCAGTGAAGTGATTCAGCTATAGAAAAATATATACTTCCTTTTTTTAAAAAAAATTCTTTTTTCTTATGATTTATCACAGAAGACACATACCACTGTTTTATCCATTTATCCATGAAAGATGTTTTGTTCATTTCCACATTTTATCAATAATTGTTATGAATAGAGTTACTATGAATATTTGCATATAGATTTTTGTTTGACGGCAAGTTTTCATTTCTTTTTAGGGAAATACATCAAAATGGGCTTGCTAGGTCATTGTTGGAAGCATATGTTTAAATTTATAAGAAACCGCCAAACCATTTGCCAGAACGGCTATAGCATTTTGCATTTTTACCAGCAACATATGCGAGTTCCCTACTCCTCTTGTCACCTCTAAGTATTGTCAGTAATTTTTATTTTAGCCACTCTGATAAGGTATAGTGGTATCTCATCATCATTCCAACTGGCATCTCCCTTGTGGCTGTAGATACAGTTCTTTCCTTCTACAATATGTTTGAATATATCTGTCTTTGCAAATCTTGCATTGTCCATTTCAGGGATAGCCCTCAAGAATGAGCAAGGCACTGGGCATAGAAAGATGAATAGGACACAGTTCCTGCCCTCGGGGAAACTCACAACGTGGTGGTAGGTACACAGGCCGATCATGACTGCGTATAGATCATGTACCCAATGTAAATCAAAACAAAATTATTGAAAAATGACTACACGATTATAGAGTTTTTCTTGTAGAGTTAAAAGTACCGATCCTTCTCTCTGTGGTCCATTTGTTGTTGTTGTTAGTTGCTCAGTTGTGTCCAACTCTCTGCGACTCCAAGGACGGTAGCCCGCCAGGCTTCTCTGTCCATGGGGTTTCCCAGGCAAGTTACTGGAGTGGGTTGCCATTTTAAAATTTCTAAATTCAAAGATTTTCTATATTAATGATGATGAGAATTTAAGCCCCTCTTTCCACAAAGAATAAATAGGACAAAAGTAATTGATGCCCATTCTACCCTCAGTTTAATTTTTCTTGTGCTTTCTTTGATGGCTTTTAATCAACATGCTCCTATGATTTGACCTTTTAATTCTTTCCTTTCTGATAGTTCAGCTTGCCATTTGGTGGTACCTTCATTTAACTTTTTTTTAATGTAGATCCTATGATAAGGCATTTATCCATCATGGTCAGTTACCACTCTGAGCGCTTACTGTTTAGAACAACACAACCCAGCAGCTTTATTTGTTGAATGTTTACTGTGTAATAGCTGCTGAACTAAGCACTTCATATGTGACATTTGGCTGAAATCTCACAAAGGTTCTTCATCTATGACCAAAAAGGAAACTAAGGCTAAGAGAATTTAAATAACATATCTAAAGTTATAGAGACAATGGCAGAAAAAGATTTAAACCTGAATCTTTTTGACTCCAGAGCCTTGCATAGAGTGCATGTTTAATAACTATTTTGCTTCTTTTTACTTCTCAGGGCTTTTTATTTATTGTCTAAATTCCAATTTAGTTCAAAACTTCTTCATGTTACTATACTTTTCAATTGTGTGTGCTTTTTTTCTGGACAAATTTCATTCCAAGAAGTGCATGTCCCTGACAAAATTTCACATTAAATACTTTTGTGAATAATCATGACTTCAAGTTATACCCTAGATTATCTTTCCAATACTTTAAGGGATAAGACAATTGTCTAGGCCCAAATTACACATTTATGAGAAAGATTATGGGTTGCTCTTAGGGCAAAATTTCTTGGTGAATATAATAGTCATATTTCTTTCAATACACTTTCATTTATATTCTCTTTTCTGTTATAACCATAGAGATGAATAATTAGAGAGATTAGGCAACCTGTCCAGGAGCGGGGAGTAGTGACAGACCCAAGAAGGGACCTCAGGTCTTGCTGCACTTATCCTAGTCTCCAGTTCTTTCCAGTACATCCTCATCACTTTGCTCCCCAGGCTCGGGTTGGCAGATTGACTTGTCTTCGAATCATCACAAAGCCCAGAGATAAAAACCTATTTTGAAATGAAAGAAACTACTTTACATATGCCAATAGACATTACCATCTTCTTCTGGATGAAAAAGAAACATGCTTCATCTATGTTCTGTGCTACCAGTAGCTGCAAAGAGCACCAAAATACAGGGTCAGCAAGTGTGTCCAATATATATCCTGCTATAAATATTCTAACTTAAAGGATATATTTGGTATGTTTGATATCAATGTTCTTAATGTTTCACAGACTCTTGCAGAGCTTATGTTACTCTGTATATTCCCTTCCACAGAAGACAGACATTCCTTAGGGGAAATTAGATGGGAGGGGCACTTTTCCATACTCTCTGGAAATAATAGGGACAATTGCACGTGAAACACACTTTATCAAACAGTGCTGCTCTAAGGTGAAAGCACATTTTGCTTGCAATTAAACTTCAGGTTCAGTGCTTTTTACAAATAGATTCATAATGGAAAACAAATGTGTTTTAAATGGAAAACAAAGAATAAGTTACGAACTCTTCCCCTAACTAAAGAATGCTTATCAAACATGGTGTTTTTCCACTGTAAATAAATCTAGACGGTAGCTTACTGAGTTGTGTTTGTTTGCCCTATAGATCTTGGGTGAATATGTCTGTGACAGATAATGAAAAATTATCTGTATGACTAAAGCAAGAGATTTTTTTTAATGTAGTTATAATCATGATCTCTTCTTATTAAACATTCCTATGAACTTCAAACTCACAGTGAGTTTTGTTTCACTCCATCAGAGTCTTTCTATACATGGGATGGTCTTTGAAGTGAGTTGGAGCCCTCCATGTTGAAGCAAAATGAGGGTAACATGGAAGCGAGCCCTAGAGGCTACTTTAGAACCCGTGATGACCACCATCACGGAACCAGATGATTCTAACCACCGTAGAGAGAGCCCTGCATGCACTGATGGTCTGCAGGTCTGATGTACAATGCATTATAAAGACAACAGAATGGTCTTCTGCTGCAGATAAATACAATACAACAATCTAAATGTGGAAAGTAGGGGGGTTTTTGTTTCTCTTATCAGTCTAACATCACAGAAATCTTGACCTAGAAATAGAAATCAGAGGACCTTTATCCACATTTAACCTACCAAAGAAATGACACCCATTAGAAGAGTGGTTTAAAGTTATAAATGGTTGATCAGCCCTTCTATCCAATTCTGTATTAAATATTTGCTTAATTATACATTATCATAAATTCATTTGAGGAAATGTTATAGCCTCTGACTACTAGATTATCTTTACAATGCTTTTGTGCTCTGCTGCTGATCAATGGTTTGCTACGTGGACAGATGCTGCCTTGTTATAAAACAAGATTTCTTTCATCTTGGGCAGTTCATTAATTTTTCAGAAACAATTTAGGGAGTATGTAATTTATTATGAGTACTGTGTTAGTCACTGGGGATTCAATAGGGAATTCAGTTCAGTTTAGTCACTCAGTCGTGTCTGACTATTTGTAGCCCCATGGACTGTAGCACGCCAGGCTTCCCTGTCCAACACCAACTCCCAGAGCTGGCTCAAACTCATGTCCATCAAGTTGGTGATGCCATCCAACCATCTCATCCTCTGTTGTCCCCTTCTCCTCCCACCTTTAATCTGTCTCAGCATCAGGGTCTTTTCAAATGAGTCAGCTCTTCACATCAGGTGGCCAAAGTATTGGAGTTTCAGCTTCAGCATCAGTATTTCCAATGAATATTCAGGACTAATTTCCTTTAGAATTGACTAGTTTGATCTGCTTGAAGTCCAAGTGACTCTCAAGAGGCTTCTCCAACACACTTCAAAAGCATCAATTCTTCGGTGCTCAGCTTTCTTTATGATCCAACTCTCGTATCCATACATGACTACTGGAAAAACCGTAGCTTTGACTAGATGGACATTTGTTGACAAAGTAATGTCTCTGCTTTTTAATATGGTGTCTAGGTTGGTCATAGCTTTTCTTCCAAGGAGCAAGTGTCTTTTAATTTCATGGCTGCAGTCACCATCTGCAGTGATTTTGGAGCCCAAGAAAACAAAGCCTCTACTTCCATTGTTTCCCCATCTATTTGCCTTGAAGTGATGGGACCGGATGCCATGCTCTTTGTTTTTTGAATGTTGAGGTTTAAGCCAACTTTTTCACTCTTCTCTTTCACTTTCATCAATACGCTACTTAATTCCTCTTTACTTTCTGCCATAAAGGTAGTGTCATCTACATATCTGAGGTTATTGATATTTCTCCCGGCAGTCTTGATTCCAGCTTGTGCTTCATCCAGCCTGGCATTTCTCATAATGTACTCTGCATATAAGTTAAATAAGCAGGGTGACAATACACAGCCTTGTCGTACTCCTTTCCCAATTTGGAACCATTCCATTGTTCCATGTCCAGTTTTAACTGATGCTTCTTGACCTGCATACAGATTTATCAGGAGACACATAAGGTGGTATGGTATTCCCATCTCTTGAAGAATTTGCAATAGGGAGCAAAGTAGAAATAATGCTTATACTCTATCGTCTTGAATGAAAAGTCAGCCTAGGTGGCAATAGCAGTAAAGAACGTGCCTGCCAGTGCAGGAGATGTAAGAGACACAGGTTCAATCCCTATGTTGGGAAGATCCCCTGGAGGAAGACATGGCAATCCAATCCAGTATTCTCACCTGGGAAATCCCATGGACAGAGGAGCCTGGAGGGCTACAGTCCATGGGGTCACAAAGAGTCAGACACGACTAAAGCGTCTTAGAACGTATTCACACATAGCTGATTTACAGTGCTGTGCTAGCTTCAGGTATACAACAAAGTGATTTAGTTATACATAAATACATTCATCTCTTCTTTTACAGATTCTTTTCCCACGTAGGTTTTTATAGAGTGGTGATCAAGACCATCCCCAAGAAAAAGAAATGCAAAAAGGCAAAATGATTGTCTCAGGAGGCCTTACAAATAGCTGAGAAAAGAATAGAAGCTAAAGGCAAAGGAGAAAAGGAAAGATATATGCATTTAACAGAGTTCCAAAGAATAGCAAGGAGAGATAAGAAAGCCTTCCTCAGTGATCAATGCAAAGAAACAGAGGAAAACAATAGAATGGGAAAGACTAGCGATCTCTTGGGAGAAGGCAATGGCACCCCACTCCAGTACTCTTGCCTGGAAAATCCCATGGACAGAGGAGCCTGGTAGGCTGCAGTTCATGATTCGGACACGACTGAGCGACTTCACTTTCACTTTTCACTTTCATGCATTGGAGAAGGAAATGGCAACCCATTCCAGTGTTCTTGCCTGGAGAATCCCAGGGACAGGGGAGCCTGCTGGGCTACTGTCTATGGGGTCGCACAGAGTCGGACACAACTGAAGCGACTTAGCAGCAGCAGCAGCAGCGATCTCTTCAAGAAAATAAGAGATACCAAGGGTACGTTTGATGCAAAGATGGGCACAATAAAGGACAGAAATGGTATGGACCTAACAGAAGCAGAAGATATTAAGAAGAGGTAGCAAGAATACAAAGAAGAACTATACAAAAAAGATCTTCATGACCCAACTAGGGCCAAACATCCTGGAATGCAAAGTCAAGTGGGCCTTAGGAAACATCACTATGAACAAATCTAGTGAAGGTGATGGAATTCCAGTTGAGCTATTTCAAATTCTAAAAGATGATGCTGTTAAAGTAGTACACTTAATATGCCAGCAAATTTGGAAAACTCAGCAGTGACCACAGGACTGAAAAAGGTCAGCTTTCATTCCAATCCCAAAGAAAGGCAATGCCAAAGACTGTTTAGACTACTGCACAATTGCACTCATCTCACACGCTAGCAAAATAATGCTCAAAATTATCTAAGCCAGGCTTCAACAGTACATGAACCATGAACTTCCAGATGTTCAAGCTGGATTTAGAAAAGGCAGAGGAACCAGAGATCAAGTTGCCAACATCATTGGATCATCAAAAAAGCCGGAGAGTTCCAGAAAAGCATCTACTTCTGCTTTATTGACTACAACAAAGCCTTTGACTGTGTGGATCACAACAAACTGTGAAAGAGATGGGAATACCAGACCACCTTACCTGGCTCCTGAGAAATCTGAATGCAGGTCAGGAAGCAACAGTCAGAACTGGACATAGAAAAACAGACTGGTTCCAAACCAGGAAAGGAGTATGTCAAGGCTGTATATTGTCACCCTGCTTGTTTAACTTATATGCAGAGTACATCATGCAAAATGCCAGGCTGGATGAAGCACAAGCTGGAATCAAGATTGCTGGGAGAAATACTAATAACCTCAGATACACAGATGATACCAACTTTATGGCATAAAGTTAAGAACTAAAGTGCCTCTTGATGAAAGTCAAACAGGAGAGTGAAAAAGTTGGCTTAAAGCTCAACATTCAGAAGACTAAGATCATGGCATCTGTTCCCATCACTTCATGGCAAATAGATGAGTAAATGATGGAAACAGTGTCAGACTTTATTTTCTTGGGCTCCAAAATCACTGCAGATGGTGACTGCAGCCATGAAATTAAAAGACACTTGCTCCTTGGAAGAAAAGCTATGACAACCTGCTGCTGCTGCTGCTGCAAAGTCGCTTCAGTCGTGTCCGACTCTGTGCGACCCCATAGACGGCAGCCCACCAGGGCTCCCCGGTCCCTGGGATTCTCCAGGCAAGAACACTGGAGTGGGTTGCCATTTCCTTCTCCAATGCACGAAAGTGAAAAGTGAAAGTGAAGTCACTCAGTCGTGTCCGACTCTTAGCAACCCCGTGGACTGCTGCCCACCAGGCTCCTCCGTCCATGGGATTTTCCAGGCAAGAGTATTGGAGTGGGGTACCACTAATCTAGACAGCGTATTAAAAAGCAGAGACATTACTTTGGCAACAAAGGTCTGTCCAGTCAAAGCTATGGTTTTTCCAGTAGCCATGTATGGATGTGAGAGTTCGACTATAAAGAAAGCTGAACGCCAAAGAATTGATACTTTTGAACTGTGGTGTTGGAGAAGACTCTTGAGAGTCCCTTGGACTGCAAGGAGATCCAACCAGTCCAGCATATTCATTGGAAGTACTGATGCTGAAGCTGAAACTCCAATACTTTGGCCACCTGATCGAAGAACTGACTCATTTGAAAAGACCCTGATGCTGGGAAAGATTGAAGAGGGGAGGAGAAGGGGACGACAGAGGATGAGATGGCTGGATGGAATCACCGACTCAATGGACATGAGTTTTGAGTAAGCTCCGGGAGTTGGTGATGGACAGAAAAGCCTGGCATGTGGTAATCCATGGGGTCACAGAGTTGGACATGACTGAGAGACTGAACTGAACTGAAAGAATTGGTTTTAAATGTGAACATGTAAGATAAGATCGATTTGAGTCCCTCCCTAACAAATAAATACGAAAGACATAAATCTGCTTCTTTGGCCATGAACCCAAAACAAACTGCTATCTCATGAGCAGATTATAAGTTTGGTAGTATGATCACTTTATTTTCTGGAGAAAAGAATAGAATAATCTCTTTCTTAGGCTAATGCAATATGTTTTTAAATGTGCTATTTACAGCCTCTCTGGAACCCTTCCACTCTGATCTTTACAATACAAAATCTGTCTGAATCTCCGAGACTCAATCAAACATCACTCTTAAGGTGTAGAATAGGTAAGTCTAGTAGCAGAAACCTCAACTGAAATTTAACATATAACTGTTTCCTTATTTGGTATTCTGTTTCCTCATCCTCATCCTTATTCTTAATTATTCTGAAATCTCTCTGAGTTGAGGCCAAAATGGTTTTATTTTCTTGTTATTTAGCACTAATACTTAGCATGTATTAGGGGCTTGATAATTATCTACTGAATAAGTGAGTAAATTGGGACAGGGAAACTGATGAAATATGTTTGTGTCTTTTCTAAGTTTAAAAGGTTTTGTAGCCCAGAAGCTACTAGAAAGTAACTGAGTACATGTGAAACACCAATTTGAATTTTAAATGACTCCAGTGAATGAGCTTCTATCACAATTTCCTGTGACACAGCAACTCATCTGACAAAAATCTTTTACTATTTTACTCAATGCCTTCCAGAAAATATAAGGAAGGCACCAGCTTGCTAGAATTTCATCAATGTTTGGTCAGACCAAAAATGTCTTTATTATTTTAAAAAGAAAATTACGGATCCAGGGATACAGTCACTTTTTCAAAGAGAACATATTGTTATATGGGGTAAAACTATGATGAGTTTATACTTGAAAAACATTAATTTTTTAAAAATACAACCAAAATTCTCTGTCACTTCAAAGGATATGTTATTTTTCTTTTTGGAAATGCTGTACTTATGAGAAACAACAAAGATCCAAAAGAATCATTTTTCTCATAATTTTGTTAGTATTTTCTTTTCCTTTCCCCAGGACAAATTTGAAGAGTTTTGAAATTAGATTATCACCTTTGAACTGAAGTCTCTTTTCAAAACGGAGTTTAAAAATTCCTCCTATTCTTTTAAAATACAACTATGCTTTTTAAAAAAGAAGCAAGGTCAAAAGATATCTACTCAGGTTTCTCTATTCTGGTAAGATGGGTCAGAAACAAGTGCAAATTAGTGAAACATGTAAGAGACGTCAGTTTAAAAGGTAGCAAAGTGTGTGAGCGCTAAGTCGCTTCAGTCGTGTCTGACTCTTTGCGACCCCATGGACTGCAGCCCATCAGGCTCCTCTGTCCATGGAATTCTCCAGGCAAGAATACTGGGAGTGGGTTGCCATTGCCTTCTCCAGAGGATCTTCCCTACCCAGGGAAAGTAGGGATCAAAGCCGTGCCTCCTACATTTCCTTCATTGGTGGGGGGTGGGGGGGAGGATAGACTGAGCAGCAGTGATGCGTGTTGTTTCTGAGCCACAACTTTTCAGAAGGGAGGGCTTTCTCTCTTTGAGTTCTCCTCCTGCAGGTTGCAAGGCAGGTGGAAGTGTCAAGACTGTAAGAATGATGGACTGCCAAGATGGAAGAGGTTTAGTTTCTTGATTTATTACTTCATAGAAGCATCTTTGCATATTAAATGCATAAGAAATGAATTACCATGCAGTTTTAGCAGTTATATATTTTGAGTTTACTTATATAGAAGCTTAATCTCTCCCAACAAATGGATGTTGTTGTGCGTTTAGTCTCTAAGTCATGTCCAGTTCTTTGGCAACCTCATGGACTGTAACCTGTCAGGCTCCTCTATCCATGGGATTTACCAGGCAAGAATACTGAAGTGAGTTGCCATTTCCTTCTCCGGTGAATAGATAGGATTATACTAAAATATTAGACATGAAATAAAGATGTTGTTTCACTGAGAGAGAAAAATATTAGTGAATTTATGGAGGTATCACCAGAGACTAGCAATGGTCAAGAGTGGCTAGAGCATCAGTGCGTGCTGGTATGGACAAGTTGACTGGGTTTAGAGGATGAAGCAGGGAGGATTGAGCAGATTCTGGAATATTGTATAAGTTAAGGTGCTTTGGTTGCAAGTGACAGAGAATTGAAACTGGATTTTTTTTTAAAGCAGTTTATTATCTAATAAAACAAGACGTTCTGAGGAAGTACACCCTGGGCACATTGGCTAAGTCTTTGTAAACTGAAGTCTCTTATCTCTTTCCTTTTCCATGTGTTGACTTCACCCTTAGGCTTGAAACAAAAGGGCTGAAGCCTTTTCAGATGAAATATCCAGATCTAACAGCATCTTGGGGGGGAAACAGTTATTTTGTTACCTAAAGACATGTGTGGGGTCTGGCTGCTTGCCGCTCAAAAGCCAATAAACAGGCCAGGTTGGTGGAAAGAATAGTTTGCTTTATTTCTGAGGCCAGCATCCAGAGGGCGAGGGCAGATGTCTGCCCAAAGGCTGACTCCCCCTCATTACTGACAGTCTGTGAGGAAGAGCTTTTATAGACAGAGGAAGAGGGCTACACGCAGAAACGGTATAGTCAGCTCTGACAGTCATCTTCAGATTGGTCATCAGTGGTCTGACTGGCATCATCTTGGTTGTTTTAGGTACAGTTAATCTTCAGTTCGAAGGTCGGTTTGTTTCCATTACTTTGAGGCGAATTCTTAGAATTGTGGCAGCTTGTTCATGCATTGGAGAAGGAAATGGTAACCCACTCCAGTGTTCTTGCCTGGAGAATCCCAGGGACAGGGGAGCCTGGTGGGCTGCCGTTTCTGGGGTCGCACAGAGTCGGACACGACTGAAGCGACTTAGCAGCAGCAGCAGCATATCATGGCTACAGTCTGGTCATCATGTAGTTAACTTCTCCATCTGGTGGGGGGTTTCAGTATCTGTAAGACAGGGCACAGGATATGGCTCAGAATATTATCTTTACTTCTTGAGAAAGAATTAAATGTCCCTGACTCTGTTTAATGACTACATTATTATTATTTGGTCTCCTTTGACTGTTACCCTCTGTTTCTGCATTTCTCACTTCTCTGATTAAACTTATTCTTTGACTAAAGCTTTCCACAGACAAAAGGCAGGGAGAGGACCTTGCGGGGTGGGCAGGTAAGGACCATAGGGTCCTGCTCTGTTGTCCCCATGACCACTTTTTAAAAGTGAGGGAAATTTTCCCAGTATTTTGTTTTTGTCTCCATGATAAGCAAAAATGTAAACATATTTTGGAAACCTGGATACATATTCAGATTTTCACTTTTTAGATAATTATTTTATGTCCATAAACTCAGATTCTGAGTCTTTTTAATCTATTTCTGTTCTCAGGGTCTAATACTCCTCAGAGATCCCTGTGGAATGAGGCAAATTTTCATAATCCTCTGAAACAGTGATTCTCAACTGGGTTAGGGAACTTCGGAAAAGTCTGGAGACATTTGATGTTGTCTCAACTGGGAGAGTGCTGTCGGCTAGTGGGATGAGGCTGGGGACACTGCTAAACATCTTACAATGCACAGGAATCACCAAAAGAATGATCTGGCCCCAAATGTCCATGGAGCTGGAGTCGAGAAACCCTGCTTGAAGATTTTAATCAAGCCTGTTTTGGTAAGTACCCTTACCAAAGGACCATCCATTATAGATGCTGCAGTTATACAGACACCTCCTAGGACTTTAGGGATCCTTAAAGACAAGTTGGTTAATAATAGCAAAGACTCAGAGACTAGATCTTAACTATTTTGGGTAGATCTAGCTTTCATGTAACCTTCAAATAAGCTGTTCCAAGCTTTGAAGATCCAAGACACGGGACCTGGGAGGCTCCGCTCACGAGCTGGCAGCCCTGTTGGTGATGTTGTATGCAGGCAATGCCAGCCAGATGATTTTACCCTAATCAAGATTTGTATGAACATGACATTTTGCTTATTCTGTTGCCTTTTTGTTCTTCTGATTCATAAACAGCAATAGCAGAGCCGAACAATGATCCCTTCTTGTTGCAGACACACATGTGCAAAGTGCATGAAGGGTTTCAATGAGGCCAGCAATGCCAAAACAATTCAGATTATACCTCATCTGCTGCACTCCAGGGTTTCAGACTACAAAAGTGTGCAAACACTGTAACCCTCTATATTTATATTCAACTGGTCTTAGGAGTGGCCACACAGCATTCTCCGCAGGCATACACGTTCAACACATATTAAAATCATCAAAAGTGCTCTCTATATGCTTAGATGAAAACTTTTTGATTCAACACCAGTGGATAATGTCCTATCAGAAACTATAAGTTCAAATATTTGACCCAAAAACTTCTTTTCTTATACTTCCAGTTCTCCCTTTTCTGAAACTAGTAAAAAGGGTAACACTTTCAACATTTAACTGAAGTCTGTGTGTATGTGTCTGACTCTTTGCAAACCCATGAACTATAGCCCACCAAGCTCCTCTGTCCATGGGATTCTCCAGGCAAGAATACTGGAGTGGGTTGCCATTTCCCCCTCCAGGGGATCTTCCCGACCCAAGGATCAAATCAGAATTTCCTGTGTCTCCTGCATTGCAGGCGGATTCTTTACTACTGAGCCTGATAGCTAAAAATATTCATTATAAAGGCTATACAGTGCAATATTTTGGCGATGCATTCCAACCTATTATATAAGATAAGGGTCAAACTTTCCACAAAGAGCCAGACAGTAAACATATGGTTTCATGGGTCACATAGGCTCTTTTGAAACTACTCACCTGGGAACTATACTCAGTATCCTGTACTAACCTATAATGGAAGAGAACGTAAGAATACATATGCAAAACTGAATCACTTTTATTGCACACCGGAAACTAACACAACATTGCAAATTAACTTTATTTTAATAACAATTAACTACTCAGCTCTGCTCTTGAAGCAAGAAAGCAGTCAGAAAATATGCCAACGAATGAATGAGATGGATTCATGCTTTATTTACGGACTCTGAAATTCAAATTTCATGTAACTTCCATGTGTCACAAAATATGATTCTTTTTTATTTACATTTTAACCATTTATAAATAGAAAAATCACTCTTACCTCATGGGCCACAAAAACAGACAATGGGCTGGATACCCCACAGGCCATAGTCTTCTGACCCTTGATCTAAGGAACGTACCTGTTTATAAAGATAACATAAAATATAACACCAAGTAGAAGGATGATGGTTACAAGAAAGACAGGAGAGATACTTCAAATTTCCATCTTTAGCCTAAAATACATTTTGAATAAATCATTCTAATTTAATAGTCAAAATGATTTGATTTAAAAAATGATATTACAGTGAATCTGTGATAATAATATTGTACTCTTTTATTAAAAGGATAAATTTCTAAGAAGACTTAAATTCTTTGACAGTGCTCAATTTTTTGGTGGAAATGATGATGGATGGCTCTGAACAGTAATCAGGGAAATTCTATCAGGAATATTCTTTACACATCTTAAAATGTTTACCTCATATTTTCTTTATGTGTCAGGTTATCAAGGATTTGGTTCATGGTACATCTATTGTAATTAAATAAGGTAGTAAAATTATTCCTAAATCCATTTTACTTAAGTGTCTGTGTTACTGATCATTAAGAATTAGAGGAAATTTGGTAAAGATATTCAAGGTACTTAAATCAGGTACGTACATCCTAAAATGTAAAACTATCTATGGGTTCAAGGAATGGACTCCGCATAATGGACTATTCCCTTTCTTCTCTTTAAAAATATCCTAAATATGCATCTCAAAGATAACTGATTGGGTGAGTATTCCTTTGATTCACATAGACTTGCCCCAGTAGGAGCCATTAGAACAAATGGGATTACTCCTTCCCTCCATAGATCAACATCTAATGAATGCTCATCCTTCTTGTCTCCTCAGCTGAATCCTGAAAATAGCAGTTATCAGAAGCCAATACTATCTGAGTCTACTGTTTTCAGTACCTGCCATACCATGGACAGAGGTGCTTAGTGGGCTGTAGTCCTCAGGGTCGCAAAGAGCTGGACAGGACTGAATGACTAAGCACTCACTCACACCATCTGAAGTCATGTTGGTTTCTATCATGTTTGCTGCTGCTTCTGCCTGAAAGCTCTATGTCTCTTGTTATTCAAGAGTAACTGGAATATGGGGCTTCCCGGCTAGCCTAGACATCCCCTGGAGAAGGACGTGGCTACCCACTCCAGGATTCTTGGAGAATCCCATGGACAGAGGAGCCTGGCTGGCTACAGTCCATAGGGTCACAGAGTCGGACATGACTAAAGCAACTTAGCACATACGACTGGAATATAGTCTCCTTTAAGAAGCTTTTCAAGTACCTCATCCCTACATTCTTTCACTGAAGCCGTATCTGTTACAGTAATTTACTGTCGCGCACTTACTGCTTTATGTATTCCAGCTCTCTATCTTTTTCTGTAAGCTCTCGGAGGACAGAAGTTTTCTAGCTTCAGCACGCAGCTTCACGCTAGATGTAGATGTAGAGTAGATATTAAATATTAAGTGATCAGAAGGTTGGTCTTCTTGAACCTCTCATATCATTTTGGACTGTTTAAAAGGAAGTGGGTGTCTCTACTGAAGCTAATCATGTCTTGTAACTTGCTGTCAGAACTCTGCTGAGGGGCCAAAACCCCTTCACCCCTTCCCTGCTGGAGCCCAAGAAAAACGTGGAGCACACCCCTTTACTCCTAACCCACAAGCAGCTCCAGAATGTCTGTCCTGAAGAGGCTCAGAGAAGGAAATCTGACAAGAGGGTGGAAATGGGAAGAGGACCTAGAAAATGTGTCTCTAAGTGACAATTGCTGAGCAGGAACAGTATTTTTCTCGGGTGTTTACTTGGAGTGGCTTTTGAGGATTTTCAGAGACAACAGGGAGTTGGGCTGAAGCTCCTTCAGCCAACTCTTATTTTAAAATGTTATGTTTTAGAGTGGCTCATTATACAATAAAAGGTAACTGACCCAAGTTGTAGATATTATCCACTGCGATCGCCTCTCCATCGCTGCTACGTCTACCAGCATAAGACTGTAGACTGTAAAACATAAATGGTTGTCCTCGATGGAAAGTGAAATCACAGAAGGAGATGAAAACGTAAGGGAAACTAAATTTATAGCATTGATATAGATTTTTCCTTGCATTGAACGAGGAAGCCTGAAAGATTAACAATCATAAAGAAGCTACTTTCTCCCAATGAAATGTATACGCCTACATCTATACTACTGGTGGATTTAAATTTCTCCAAAAATCCTTTGAGATTCCTCTATATAAAGGGGAAATCTTAATTCTTTATTCCTTGAATGTGGGTGGACTTTGACTTGCTTCTAACACACAGGATATCACAGAAGTTATATTATGCCACTTTGGGCTTCATCTATTAGCTCTGGGGCTTCCTTCTTGCCCTTTCTCTTGAATTCCTTGTTCTGGGCAAGCCAGTTAACATGTGATAACACTCAGGCAGCCCTGTAAAGAAGTCCATATGGAAAAAGAGTAAGAATTCCTCCCACAAGTACTTGAATAGCCATCTTAAAAGTGGATCCTTCAGCCTCAGTCAAGTCTTCAGACTGACTGCAGGCTTGGCCAACAACTTAACTACAGCCGCATGAGAGACTGTAAGAACTACCCAGATTACTAACTCATTAAAACTCTGAAACAATGCTGTTGCTGTTTAGTCTCTCAGTCGTGTCTAACTCTTTGCAACCCCATGGACTGCAGCACGCCAGGCTCCGCTGTCCTTCAGTATCTCCCAGAGTTTGTGCAAACTCATGTCCTTTGAGTCAGTGATAATCTCTAACCACCTTAACCTCTGTCACCCCCTTCTCCTGTTGCCTTCCATCTTTCCCAGCATCAGGGTCTTTCCAATGAGCCAGCTCTTCGCATCAGGTTGCCAAAGTATTGGAGCTTCAGCTTTAGCATTAGTCCTTCCAATGACTATTCAGAGTTGATTTCCCTTAGTATTGACTGCTTTGATCTCCTTGCAGTCCAAGGGACTCGTATTTAATTGCCTACATGATATTTCACTAGGATGTGTCTCTGGCAGAGTGCTTTCAAAGATGGCAGCAATAATTTCTCCCAAGATCCTTTGCCCTGTGACCATGACAGATAGATAAATGTGCTCAGTCATATCCAACTCTGCAACCCCATGAACTGTAGCCTGCCAGGCTCCTCTGTCCATGGAATTTTCCAGGCAAGAATACTGGAGTAGATTGCCATTTCCTACTTCAGGGGATCTTCCCAACCCAGGGATTGAATCTGTGTCTCTTGTATCTGCATTGGCAGTGGATTCTTTACCACTCCACCACCTGGGAAGCCCATGGTATATGTTAACAATGGAATATTAGTCAGTCATAAAAAGAATGAAATGATGCCATTTGCAGCAACATGGATGCAACTAGAGACTATCATACTGAGTGAAATAAGTCAGAAAGGGAAAAACAAATACCACATGGTATCATTTATATGTAGAATCTAAAATATGACACAAAACAGAAGCAGACTCACAGATGTAGAGAACAAGCTTGTGGTTGCCAAAAAAGAGGAGAAGGTGGGGGAAGGATGGAGTGGGAGTTTGGGATTGGTAGATGCAAACTATTATATATAGGAAGGATAAACAACAAGGGTTTACTGTGTAGCACAGGCAACTATATTCAATATCCTCTGATAAACCATAATGGAAAGGAATATGAAAAATAGGAAAAAGTATAACTGAATAATTTTACTGCACAGTAGAAATTAACACATTGTAAGTCAATTATACTTCAATAAAAAATTTTAAAAATCGACACATACCAACAAAACTGTTATTTTGAGGGGGACAGGATGTACTAGCACAACTGCTGGCTTCAGAACTGTACAACTTGAGCCACACATCCGGGGACCAGAAGCCAGGAGCTGCCAATGTCACATCCAGGAACATAGCTGAGATAAATGCTGGCTTACCTGCCACTCTGAGTCTGCTAGACCCTTATGATAAAAATGTGTGCCTCGCACCCAACTGTCTGTCACTTAACTCATATCTGAATTCAAGTCTTTCATGAGTATATATGGTTGGTGCAACCTATGTCGCATTCAGAATGCTAGTTCAAGGGAGTCTAAAATACAATTTTCAATTGTTGATCTCTGCAGTTAGAAGACCTACTAGAAGGAAGCTGGAATAGATGTAAAGTATGTCAAGCTGCCACATCTGTCCTTCTCCCCATGACATTTCTGCTACTCTGTCATGCCCCCTGTTAATTCTTTCATGAGATGTATCACAGTTTAAAATTACACATATGTATGTGTGTATAAAATTTTCCATTTCCTCACACTTGTGAAAGAAACCTGCCCTTGAGTGCAGGAACATTGTTTTGTTCATGGAAGCACTTAGAATGGTGGTTGGCACATGGCAACTCCAACCAATAGTTTTAGAATGGGAAAGGAGTAAATACATAAATAACAAGTAAGCAGTCATTAAAAATAGCAGTCATTTTGTGATGCTGTCCCTTCGAGGGGTGTCCCTAGAGATGTCACTTCTCCTTTAATGTGGCTCTCCTGGACTAAGGAGTAGCTCCAGCCTGCAAGAGACTACTTTCTTCTAGTCTCTTAATTTACAGCCCCACCAGTATCTCCATCCTTTCCCCTTCCAAAAAGTTTCCCTCAGTCCTTGGTGAAAGTCTTTTAGAGCCTGGTAGCGTCCCAGGCATTGGCTGAATATGGATTAATGTTGGCTTATATTCCATTTTAAGGTTATATGTGGGAGAAGAAGAAGGTGGGGAGGGATTGGCTCCAACTGATGAACAAAAATGAATATGGTGCTTGCATTTCTGCTTCAATCTATCTTTCCACCAATGAGATGTGTGGACATTCTGGATCCTTCTTGAGATGGATTGGTAATTGTATTTTTGGAACATAAACACTGCTTATCACCTAAGCTGACAACTCATTGAAGAAAGAATACTGCTCTATTTGAAGAACTCTGTCCCTTCCCAAGAGAATTCATAATTCCTAGTAATGGAACTGATGGGTATTATGTCCTTTCCTCCTCTCAAAAACACTTCCCTGATAGCTCAGTTGGTAAAGAATCTGCTAGCTGGGGAGAGCAGAGGCTCCTCTCTAATTGGGGTGCTCAGACTTCTCATCGTGATGGCTTCTCGTTGTGGAGCACAGCTCTAGGACAAGCAGGCTTCAGTAACTGTGGCACGTGGGCTCAATAGTTGTGGCTCCTGGGCTCTAGAGCACAGGCTCAATAGCTGTGGCACATGGATTTAGCTGCTCTTTGGCATATGAAATCTTCCCAGATCAGGGATCGAACTTGTGTCTCCTGCCTTGTCAGGCAGATTCTTTACCACTGAGCCATCAGGTAAGCCCCTATTGAATTATTTTGATACATTTCAATAAATTTGTAGAGAGAGTAAAATTGTGGGGATGGAAGGAATGGGGTGCAGATCATTTCTTACCAGAACACCAATAAGGGAAGTCAGAGGGTAGTTTATTTGGAGTTTATCCTCTGTCATTGGTCCCTTAGTCACTGGGATTATGTTTATTCTACAATTTTTCTATAAAAGAAGCAATGCAAGAAGTAAAAGCTAATGACCAGCCTCCCACCTGCATTTAAGGTCTGTTGGACAAGTGAGTTAGGTACTTTGTATTCTCTTTTCTACCCTTAATCACAGATCCCATCTCATCTCAACATATTAGACAAAATATGTTCTCCCTTCCATTGAATCTCTGCTGCTGCTGCTCCTAAGTCGCTTCAGTCGTGTCCAACTCTGTGCGACCCCAAAGATGACAACCCACCAGGCTCCCCCGTCCCTGGGATTCTCCAGGCAAGAACACTGGAGTGAGTTGCCATTTTCTTCTCCAATGCATGAAAGTGAAAAGTGAAAGTGAAGTCGCTCAGTCGTGTCCGACTCCTTAGTGCTTAACTAACATTAAACTTACCTCCATAATCCTTTAGAAGGAAATAGCAACCCACTCCAGTATTCTTGCCTGGAGAATTCCTTGGACAGAGGAGGCTGGTGGGCTATAGTCCATGTGGTTGCAAAGAGTCAGATACGACTGAGTAACTAACACTTACATTTTTCAACCTCCATAAACCTGATCAGTGAAGTGGTCCTACCCAAGGGCCATAGGAAAAGAAAAGGGAAACAGAAGTATAGTAACAAGGTAGACCACTCAGAAGAAATCAATGGGAATAAAGTTTTAAGAGGGAAGATGAAACTTTGGAAGCATAAGCATACAGTTGTTGCTTCAGACTCAGAAAAAAAACAAAAAACAAAAAACAGTTCTATATTTGTTTCTAAAAGCAAATACAGAATTTGGATTATGATCAATTCCAGTTTACAAACAGATTCATAAGAAAATGAATCTATAATTGGGGATAGGAAAGAAGAACCAAGATGAGGAATTCACCTTTCTAATTGCAATATGATGCAGAGATGAGGGTGGTCATCTGTCCTTAAATACTGAATAAAAGAAGGTTATGTATGCATGCTCAGTCACTCAATTGTGTCGAACTCTTTGCCACTCCATAGATTGTAGCCCACCAGGCTCCTCTCTCCATGGGATTTTCCAAGCAAGAATACTAGAGTGGGTTGCCATTTCCTATTCCAGGGGATCTTCCCAACACAAGGATCAAACCCACATCTCCTTGCACTGACAGGCAGATTCTTTAAGACTGAGCCACCATTATGACTGATCTGTTAAAACAGGCACACCTTAAAGAAAGAAAGGGAAGTGAAAGTGAAAGTTGCTCAGTCATGTCCAACTCTTCGAGACCCCATGGACTATACAGTCCATGGCATTCTCTAGACCAGAATGCTGGAGTGGGTAGCCTTTCCCTTCTCCAGGGCATCTTCCCAACCCAGGGATCAAACCCCGGTCTCCAGCTTTGAGGGCAGATTCTTTACCAGCTGAGCCACAAGGGAAGCTCAAAGAAAGAAAGGTTGTTTAGACTTTATATGCAAGCATGGGATGTTCATTAATCTTGGTAAAAGTAGTGCTGCTGCCCGAAGATATTAACCACGACTTCATGTGAAGATTGAGTGTGTGAAGAAGGCTCATTTCTGACGATGCCATCTTGGTGGACCCGTTCTAGGTCTCGCTGCACCCATTCTAGGTCTCACTGCTTGAAATATGACAAGCAAACCATCACTGCATCATGAGAGGCCAAGGCCTGCGGTGCTGTGCAGCTCCATCCTTCTAAAGCAGTCAGCACCAGGAATGAGAACGCCCAAGACTTAGGCTTTGGTCAGAGTGGGTAGATGTTAAAATAAATGTTGATCTTTGGGGTTAAAGAGAAACTCGGGAGCTTACTGTCCAAAACCAGGAAGAGTCCTTGAAGCTTTTAACCTTCTTTTCAGAGTCTAGAAGTCACACATAGGAGGCTTTAAGTTTATTCTAAACTCTGCAGTCTGTGATGGACAATAATGTGGTTTCTGTTTTGCTTGCTAGATTGCCTGTCTGTGTTTATTTGTGGGTTGCAGCTAACTGATCACACACCATATCTGTTCCATTGTGGTAGACCAGTGCTATTTGCTTTGTTATTTTCCTGGAGGTTGTTTGCAAAGTGTTTCCAGACGTCAAACAAATGGGTTATCCCAAGCACTCTTGTTTTCTAAGCACTGAGTGCACCTTCTCTCTCAAATTGGGTTGAAACTAGAATCTGTTGATTTAGGTGGTTAAAAGTATATAAATGGAAGATGTGGATAGATGGATGGATGGATGGATAGTTTAGACAGATGGATAGACAGATGATAGATCCATAGATAAATAGGATAGGCTATATCAATGATCTAACTTTTTAAATAATTTGTTTATGAAGTCCTGAGAATTAGTTCTGGAGTTGTATATTAGGAGAGCACGAGGGAAAAGGGTAATAAGCACAAAGGAGCATAAAAGGGAGAGAGAGAGGCAGAGACCAAGAAACAGAGTGAAAGTCAGCTCAAGTGGGTGACCATAACCTCTGGCAAGACATCAGACAAACAAGTTCAACCCGAAGTCAATTTAACTTTATTGGACCACACTGTCTCAGGCAATTAGAAAAATATTTGTAAAACATCAGATGAGAAAAAGGAACGTGGAGCCCAATAATGCAAAACAATGTTTATAAGAGAGAAATCATGAAGTGGGAAGAGTAAACACAATTATTCTATCAGCACCTCCTGTTCTTCTAAAGATTACTTAACTTACATGGAGGGAATGCCTTCAAACAAACAGCCAAAATAGTTTCTCTCTAGCATACTCCTACCCCCAAAGGAGTGAGTTTTAAGACCTCTAACTCTCCCTAAGAAAACAACAAACCCTGAGGAATTTTCAATTTTGAGGAATTAGAAATAATTACAGACTAGATTCCATAAGCTTATGGATAATTTTTAAATCAACTAATAACCCCAAGCCAAAGATAAAAATAAAAATGGTCTTTATAGTTCTATTTTGCCCTTGCTTTTCACTTTAGTGAAAAGGTAATTCACAACCCACACAAGTGATAGTCCCCAAGCTGAGACTGTAATTATAAGTTTATCTGGAGAAGAGATTGCACACAAACTCTTCATCCAAATGGGCTTTCTAGGGTCTTCGTAGTTCAAGTCAACTGAACTCACCTCAGTGTGGTATTGTATAGTTCAGCTTGTTTTGCCAAGTCTTACAAATTGCAGTAACTGAGTATCTCATGCAGGTGGAAAACATGAAATGTTGTATTTTTTGTCATCTTCCATCATACACAAAACACACACACACACTGTTCATGGTCTGCACTTCACTCATGTCTAATAAATGGCGGTCCTGCATATTGACTCCTCCAAATTCCTTTTTTCCAGCCAGGCCTGTTCTCTTTCCAGAACCATCCTTGGTATTACCTAATGTCCATGGGGTTGCAAAGAATCAGACACAAGTGAAGTGACTTCACACACACACACACGCACCCACACACACACATTCTTATCTAATCCTTTCAAATCACTAAATTCTCTACCTACTACTGAAAAAAATTGATGGTATAGGTTCCTTCTCAGACAAAAATATACTATCTATGTAAAAACAAAGTGAAATTTATGGTGTAGAAATCTTCCATTTCTGCCATGGACCTTCCAGCTAACAGCTCAGCCCTCAGGTCGGTTCTGCTTCTCTGGGAAAATAGTACGCATCAAAATCTATATTTAAAAATACTATTTAAAATATATTTTAAACTATTAAATAAACTATTAAAATATATTTTAAAAATACTATTATGAAATGCACACACAGATATATTTCATATAGTGTGACTCCTAGAGAAATATCAGGAAAAAAAGTATCCAGATTTCTAAGATTTCAAATACCAATTATATGCTTGAAGATTTCTAGTCTGAGGCTTTGTTTGTAACCATCATTTGCTTTTTAAAATCCAATGCGCCTTGTGACTTTTAGAAACTTATTTTAAAGGAAAGGGAACCATTCTCTATGTGTTTACTATGATTATGTATAACAAGCAGTAGAAAAATGTGGAGACTAATAGAAGGAATGGCTTCATGCCTATTGTGAGGGAATATTGGAAATACCAACTAGATGATAAGTCAACATCCACATATTCATACACTCATGTGTGTATACGTGAGTTTGTGTGTGTAAATCTGTTTTTTTCTGTACCATTCTGCTTTAAATAGCTTTAGAATTTGGAAGCTTCCATGGGCATCTGGTCACTTTTTACATACTATTATTGAATCGCTGTTCTTGGAAGAGACTGATGTGGCAACGCATTTCTGTTAACTTCCCCTGAAGAACGTCACAATGGGTAATGTTCTGTGGGTGGTCATGCAGTGAGACACTGGTGTCTGTCTATGACACATACTGTATATGAAAGAGGCGTAGATAAAGGTAACTTGAATTCCATCCCTCTCTGTTTATACGATGCTTATCACCATGCTATCTAGACACCCAACCGAGAAGCTTTTCAACAAGGAAAATTTCCTGCTCGGTTTCGTTGAAATCCATGGACGAGGCGTCTGGGCAGGCTCTGGAAGGGTTAATAGGCACACATGCTTCTGGGTAGTCAGAGACGAAAATGGATTGACCCAAGTGGCAACAATTTCCCCATTTCCAAAAATGTAAGCAACTGCTTCAGTGGAATACCACTGGAAATGAATATTCTATATTATAAACATACTCTAAGTGCATTTGCAGGCATCTAGCTGTTTAAACTGTTTTTTACCTAAACCAGTGACTTTTGTAAAGATATAGCTATTCACAATCCTTGTTTATTTTGAATAGTAATAGCATGGAAAATTTCAAAGGAAAATATTTGGCTATGTTTTCTGTAGGAGAGAGCAAATTCTTTGAGTGTATGTGTTGTGTGTATGCATATGGGCACAGATAATATATATTACTTTTAAAAAGCATTAAAAGTATATATTCTTTTTTTGAATATTAGTGTAACTTTCAGTAACATTGGCCCCATGATATTTTCTTTTTTGTGTTCCATGATAGAATTGATACAATACAGCATGTGGTTGACTAAGACCAAACATCAGTGAATTCAACTGAACTTTTTACAAAGTCAAATAATAACGAGTCTCTTAGAACATCTGTATTTTCTTTTGGAGAGTCTTCACTTCCTTCCTCTTTCTACCCTCTAACTTCCTTTGTTTTCTTTTAGTCTTGAACTGTAACTGGGACATTCTGGAACATAGATTTATTCTTCTTGACCTCAGCTGTGATTAATCCACCCGAGACAAAGATCAACTTCTGGCTAACACTTGTTCCCTCTTCCTTATATCAGTAATGCAGATTTACCTACTTGTTTGCAGTATCTGCTCTAAGTGTAGTTGAAAAGAAAATCCAGAGAGCAAAGATGTAAGAATTAACTGACTGATTTAACAAACACGTGTTGGGTACCATTTATGGCCCTGGTTAGACAGTATTTTTAATGGGTGGATATTAATTTTAATGCATGTGAAACTCAGAAATGCAGATGAGGTTTAAGAGGATGATGAATGGCTTACAGTCCACATTTGTAGGTCCTGTTCTTATTCCTCCACCATATGGTAGAGAAGCAAAATTACAATTTTCTTTGGGTGGGAGGAGGTACTCAGGTAGATTAATCACACACACTGGCAGCTAGGATGAATGAAACCTTAGTTAACACTAAAAACCTCATTGGAACCATTAGTTCTGACCTCTTTATCAAAACTTTTACCCAGGCTGCTAAGAATTAACAAGATTGATGAATCTGAATTTCAGCTTTTGCCTTTTTCTACTGGTCATTTGTCAATCAGTAGCATTCATTGAGAATTCACTACATAGAGAATATTGTGCAGACTTGCAGCCTCCAAACTCTGTTAAGGAAAAACTACTTTAAGGAATATTAACAGGCTTCTGGAGACAAAGTTGCTACTTTTGCAATTAAGTTAGTTCAATGGTTAAGACACGGATTTCTTTTTACAATAAGCCTTCTCAGAGAATCTAATCTTCTAACACAAATCTAATATTTGTCAATACAAAAGAGGATTTAGTATTCAATGCTTCCCTTTGTTATCCAAGCACAAATTAATATTTCTTGGAAATAGCATTCTGTAGATTTCAAAAAAAGGGGGGGCTGTGGTCACTCCTTTCATAGAGGGTGTTAATATCTCTGTTGTAAAAGTGATTACAGAACCAATGTTTTTAGGGTATAAAAGGTCAAAAATTGCTTAACCCAGTGGTACTCAAGCCAAAGTGAATATTAAGTTTTCCTTGGATACCATTAAAAAATAAAATTTTCAACATCTGACCCTCCCCCAAACTTATGTAGAATTTAGGGGGATAGAACCAAAACCCCCAAGGTTGTGGAAAACACTGTCCAAGCCAATCCAATCAATGCACAAGTGAGACCAACAGCCTTTCAAAGAATCTCCAAGCCTCATTGCCCAGGCATCACTGTTCAATAGCAGAAAACTACGTCCCTGTCCATTCCCCAGTGTATTAGAGAGATGTCCTGAACTCACAGCCTAGCAATAGTAACAGCAACAGGGATGCAAATAGTTCCACAAAGGATGAGGTACACCTGTCTAGGACTCTCAGAATTTGTGCTAGAAAATACAGAGATAATGGAGTCACTACATCAAGGCCACTGGTGCTGATGCATGGGAAAAATTCAGGAGACAAACTGGGACCATGATGGTTTTTGAAGTTAAAAAGAGGCAGAAGCTAGAAAGAAACAGCTGTGAAATAAGGGGGGGGGGGAAGTAAACAGAATATACGAGGACACTGAACCATCATAGTATTTCTAAAACTGTGGTTTGGAATTCGGGATTAACATATACACCTCCTCATACCTAAAACAGATAAATAAGAATTAGGTAGAAACTAACTTTTACCTATTGGAAAGACTTCACAGTGCAGCTAAGAAATAAATCGTCTTTGCAAATATAAAAGGGTAAAACAGTTTTAGAGAAAGACAAGGCGAGTACTTCAGGGAAGTGTATAGATGGAGTAAAAAAGGTCATGCACACAATGATACTTCGAAGGAGGGTGGGGAGAAATGAATGGCCAAATCAAGAGGCATTTGTTGATTGGTGCCCTGGCATAAAATCCATGACCTAGACTTTAAGCATGGGTCAAGAATTAAATAGGAAAAAGATCACCTTGTTAAAATGTCATTATTTTAAAGCTTTTTGTTGTTGTTCGCTCTTCAGTCACTAAGTTGTGTCCAGCTGTTTGTGACCCTACAGACTGAAGCATGCCAGGCTTCTCCATCCTCCACTGTCTCCCAGAGTTGATTCAAACTCATATCTGTTGAGTTGGTGATGCTATCTAACTATCTCATCCTCTGCTGCTCCCTTCTCCTTTTGCCTTCAATCTTTCTCAGCATCAGGTCTCTTCCAATGAGTCAGCTCTTTGCAGCATGTGGCCAAAGTATTGGGGCTTCAGTAACAGTCCTTCCAATGAATATTCAAGGTCAATTTCCTGTTGGATTAACTGGTTTGATCTCCTTGCAGTCCAAGGAACTCTCAAAGCCTTCTCCAGCACCACGATTTGAAAACATCAGTTCTTCAGTGCTCGGCCTTCTTCATGGTCCAGTATTCACATCCATACATAACTACTGGGAAAAACATAGATAGCTTTCACTATACAGACCTGTATTAAAAAACAATGACCTTTAAGGTCAAAAAATGAAGATGATGGCATCCAGTCCCATCACTTCATGACAAATAGATGGGGAAACAATGGAAACAGTGACAGACTTTATTTTCTTGGGCTCCATAATCATGGCAGATGGTGACTGTAGCCATGAAATTAAAAGAAGCTTTCTCCTTGGTAAAAAAGCTATGACAAACCTACACAGCATATTAAAAAGTGGAGACATTACTTGGCCGACAAAAGTCCATCTAGCAAAGCTATGGTTTTTCCAGTAGTTATGTATGGATGTGAGAGTTGGACCATAAAGAAGGCTGAGCTTCAAAAAAATGATGCTTTTGAACTGTGGTGCTGGAGAAGACTCTGGAGAGTCCCTTGGACTGCAAGGAGATCAAACCAGTCAATCCTAAAGGAAATCAATCTGAATATTCCTTAGAGGGATTGATGCTGAAACTGAAGCTCCAATACTTTGGCCACCTGATGCGAAGAACTGACTCATTAGAAAAGACCCTGACGCTGGGAAAGATTGAAGGCAGGAGGAGAAGGGGACAACAGAGGATGAAATGATTGAATGGCCTCACCAACTCAATGGACATGGGTTTCAGCAAACTCGGGGAGATGGTGAAAGACAGGGAAGTCTGGCATGCTGCAGTCCATGGGTCACAAAGAGTCAGACACGACTGAGGTACAGAAAAACAACAACCTTTAAGGTACAGTGTTGACCACTTTCTACCCTTTGACATTTAATCCTCCAGCACATAGGAAAAGCAGGGATGAACAAGTATGCCCATATGCTGGGAAGAAATGGAAGCCAAGAGATGTAAAAGTTTTGCCCGAGACCGGTAAGAATTTAGGTTAAGACTTAAAACACAGACCTGAATTCGTAGGCTATAGTGTGCGTGTTATATTTTCATAGGCAAAATAAATGCAAAGCTAGCCTCAGAGGGAAAGAAATCAAGAGGCTTCGTTAATCCACTTTCTAGATCCTAAAGTTTCTGTTTTGCAAGAGTTAATTTTTTCTTATTAAAGTTGATACAATAAAATTATGCTGGAGCAGAAGTTTGGAAAACAGCCTGCAAGTTTATGGGAACCACACTATAGGAATTTAAAGAATTTGAGGTGCTGCAATGATTAGGAATTTGTGTGTTATAGCTGCTGCTAAGTCACTTCAGTCGTGTCCGACTCTGTGCGACCCCATAGACGGCAGCTCACCAGGCTCCCCCATCCCTGGGATTCTCCAGGCAAGAACACTGGAGTGGGTTGCCATTGCCTTCTCCAAGGCATGAAAGTGAAAAGTGAAAGTGGAGTCACTCAGTCGTGTCTGACTCTAGCAACCCCATGGACTGCAGCCTACCAGGCTCCTCCATTCATAGGATTTTCTAGGCAAAAGTACTGGAGTGGGGTGCCATTGCCTTCTCCGGCACATTTATTCAAACTGGAAATGTTTATTGTTTAGTGAAAACTCAGTGCTTGAAACTGATAAATTAACTTAAACACCAGCATGAGGTGCTATTTTCAGCACATTCCTAAAAAAAACTTTCAAAGACTATATAATAAAATAGAAATATTTATAGGAAAAAATTAACTAAAGGATGTGTCAACCATTTTTTCAAATCAATCTCTCCTTTTCAAATGCTTCCTCCATGTGTCAAGGAAACTTATATGTTTAGTAGAATTCTGTATTTTTTTTTTAAGGACTTAGAGGGAATCTTTCTCATTGCATCTTAGAGCAGAAGAAACATAAATCTAGTGTGAAAACACCCAGGATGACAAAAAGTATTGTTAGGATAGGAACTTTTTAAGGATGGGAGTGATAATCACCCTCCCGGCTAAAGACATGGAGGATAAATGCAGGAGGTGAACAGTCTGGCTTAAGCATCCATGATTATGTCTCACTTCAACCTTCATTATCTATTCTGACATTGTTGATGTTGTCTAAGCTTTTGTTTCTAAGTTTGTAACATGGAAAAAAAAGTGTCTAGAAGCATTTTTCAGATCATATATATATTCCTCCTAATTTTTATGTTATATGTCATTGAAAACACACAAGAACCAGAATCCTTTTCTCTTTTGAGTTAAGGTACTTTATGCAGACATGTTTACTCTGAGTTGTAGGAACATGAGAAAATAAAGGAAAGAAAAGAGAACGTAAGTTCTCTGAGAGTCTAGGTCACATGAATTCGGATGATTCCAATTACTTTGCTATGCTTGAATTTATCTCTCTATACTAAAAAGCCATGTGCTTTTGGAAACCTCTGTAATAATACGCCACATGTAATCACAATTACATAATTATACAATATAAAAACGATTACTTAAGTAACATTACCGGTTAACCCTGGTAATTACCTGTACATGTATGTGGGCAAAACAGTCGATTTGAGTGCAGAAGACAACTCTGCTTGAAATTGTTTTTATGATAAAATTGTGGCAGTTCCAAAAAAAAAAAAAAAAAAAAACCACTAAAAAGGCACAGCTTTGATTGCTTGGCCTGTGAATAAACTTTCCAGAATGCTTCTCAGATTTGGCACAGCATAATGTTGCAAGCCAAAGAATCAAAGACAACTTGCTGAAGAAAATGTGTGTGAGGTTGGTAAATAATTCAGCCAGACATTTTAGGCTGATTTGAAACTTTAAACAGGAGATATTCTAATTGAGGGTAAAGTTGAAAAACTCAATTTGTGTACAAGTGAAATCATGCTTGCCCCATCTAATAATAGGGTGACATTAGCCAAATAAGGTCATCTAGAATCTGTGTCTCCCAGAAACTGGAACTGCAGTGGGAAGAGACACAGGGAGGACCAGAAACTCAGAGCTGTTTTCCGAGGAGGCAGCATGTCACCGTGAGCAGCTCCCTCCAAAAACATTTCAGTGTTAGGAGTTGTGCTCTAGGCTGTGTGAGCCATTGGGTCAATTTAGTTGAATGAGGCAGCTGCCTTTAGAGAAAAGAAAGAAACGTAAGCTCACCAGTTTAGGGAAGAATAAGTTAAATAATTTAATTGAATTGACCTTTGCTTAGTCAAAGAGGACCCCAAGCACTGGCTACGGAGACAGAGCCAGAGAGCAACCAAGGGGATGGTTTACTTGATGCTCGATCAATGGCTTACCCTCAGGGACATTGCCTAGAGGTCAAACCAAAGAATGATCCATCAACTGGAACAAAAAATAAAATGCTGATGGTAATTACACCATAACATGTTAAGAAAGGGCTCATTCGGTGGAAAGCTTTTTATTTTTTTCCTGCTTTATTTTGCTTTGCATAAATAGGCTTCATCTTAAAATCTTGTTCAAAATTTAATTCAATGTGCTTTTCTCTTTGCTCCTAAACTCACTGAAGAGATGGACTGCTCTACTGTCCATAAAAATCAATACACGGTATCAAAAATTTTATTTATTTAATAGAAATTGACCTTTTCCCCTTATATGTAACTTTGTCCTCTGATCTATCACTTACTACAAGGTTCTTAGAGTTTCTCAGTTAAAACATGCATAGTAAGCTATATTTATTTTAACAAGAATATTTCTTTGTAATGAGTGCTGGAAAAGTAAAGATAAGCCAAATATACTAAGCAGCAGATAAATCAAATTAAATTTAGCTGAAGAGAAGTTTAGAAAATTGACATTCACCCCCAAACCAGCCTTTGCATTACTGAAAAAGACACAAATGCAAACATCACGTAGAGTGAATTCCCAACACTGAGTGTCAGTTCTTTCCAGCTGTTTAGGTATGTGGCAAGGAAATGACCCATGGTCAAGAAAAATACACTCGTTGGTTCTGCAATGTGCACTAAATAATCTGAAGTAGGGGCAGCCACACAAGTTCTAACACTTGTGAGCTCACATAGGGATTCCTCGGAAAGGGGGTTAAGAAGGCACAGGGAGATAGACTGGTCTGTAGGGAAGAAAAAGAAAAATCAAAGAATGAGGTCTGAAATTCTCCAGATACCAGTATATGAACTCTGTATTTTTTTTTTAATCCAGAAACAAAAGACAAATAAAGTCATCTTAATCTTACTAATAAAAGCCTCGCAAAACTTGGCCATTAAAAACAGAGGTACATCCTAAAAAGACAAAGAAAATCAACAAAAAGCTTATCTGAGCTGTTAGGATTTAAGGGACATTCAGTATTCCTTTTGATATGGGAATATTATTTTCTTTACATTTAAAGAAAAATGAATACCAGGTTAAGAGGTACTCATTTGTAAGTAATTATATCCTTTGTTAGGTGGACAAATGATATAACTTTGATGGGGGGTCTAGTGTTCACTTTTTTAAAATTTTTTTATTAATTAATTAATTGATTGCTTTTTAAAATTTTTTGGCTGTCCTGCGTTTGTTGCTGTACGGCTTTTCTCTAGTTGTGGCAAGCGGGGCCTACTCTCTCTCTAGTTGCAGTACGTGGGCTTCTCATTGCAATGGCTTCTCTTTGTTTCAGAGCATGACCTCTAGGGTACACAGACTTCAGTAGCTGTGGCTCCTGGGCTCTAGAGCTCAGGCTTATTAGTTGTGGCTCAGGAGCTTAGTTACTCCTTGGCATGTGGGATATTCCTGGACCAGGGATCAAACCCATGTCTCTTGCACCAGCAGGCAAATTCTTTACCACTGAGCCACCAGGGAAGCATTCTAGTGTTCCCTTTTTCCAGTGCGGTAAGTCATTCAGCATTGATTGCAACATTTTGGGCCAAGTCTGATTTTATAAAAGTGATATTCAGTAAAATGATGGGAGGGCTTCCCAGGTGGCACAGTGTTAAAGGATTCATCTGCCAATGCGGGAGACACAGGAAACTTGGGTTCCATCTCTGGGTCAGGAAGTTCCCCTGGAGCAGGGAATGGCAACCCATTTTAGTATTCTCGCCTGGAAAATTCCATGGACAGAGGAGCCTGGCAGGCAACAGTCCATGGGGTTTCAAAGAGTCAGACGTGACTGAGGGCCTGAACACACACACAAGATGATGGGAGAATGTAAGCTTATCTTAAAAGGGAAATCTGTGTTTAGTAGGAGTCCAGAGCAAAATCAAATTAGATTCACAAAATGCATTACACATTGATAAGTATAACTTGGTTGTTTAGTGCTTTATAGCTTTCAAAGTCTGTCCCATTGGTTATCCATTTTGATGCTCAAAAAAACTGTTGTATTGGAGAAAGTTATGGACAGGAAGGCCTGGCGTGCTGCAATTCATGGGGTCGCAAAGAGTCAGACACGACTGAGCGACTGAACTGAACTGAACTGATTATCATCTCTACCTTGCATATGAATTAACAAGTTCAAAGAATCTCAATGACTTTTCTCTCTTCTCTCAGATCCCTCCTTGGAGCCCAGGGGCCTATGGTTGAGTGTCTGGGGAGGGTGATCAGGAGCCTTGGACTCTCTGTGCCCCTTTTACCACTTTAGTCGTTTGGAGGTCACTATGGGTATATTTGTCACCTGCCTGTTTTGAATGCAGTCTTTGGCCCAAAGCTAAACAGGAAGTAGAATGAGGACCATGGATGTAGTCTGAACTTAGGCTGTATGGTGCTGTTTAGAACCTAGCCAGAGACACGTAGACACAGTTGAAGCCAGGGTAATCTGTCTGAAACACACAATGTGAAATAGAGAAAAATCGTGAGCAGGTTAGAATGGAAAGCATAAATTTAAACATTATGCTTTGTCCCACCTAACTTGCTTTCTACTAAGCTGATGGTTCTGTTGTACATAATATTTAATTTTTTGAAAACAATTTTTATGATTATCTTTTAATGGTTTAGACAATAGTCCAATTCCCCTGAAATGTAATCTCCCTATGGAAATGCTTGGTGAGTCCATCATCATATAATTGTTTAAGATGTTTGCCTGATAAATTCAAGGCAAGGTTTTCTGAAAAACCATGAAACTGTCTCATCTTAGAAAGGTTAAGAAGATGGTTCGGAAATCAGATCACCTTGTATTAGAACGCTGCTTGTGAAATGAGTTGTGTTTGGTAAATTATTCAATCTCCCTTTCTTTAGTGAGAAAACTAAAAAATGAAACTGAAAAAAATGGAAATGGTTAAAAAGGATGCCCATTTCATAGCAATTTTGTTAGGTTAAATGAAGTAATCCACATAAAGCATTTAATGGATGTTCATAATACGAGCTCTTATTTGGGAGGATTTTTTGAGACACAA
Organism: Bos mutus; assembly: GCF_027580195.1. NCBI lineage: Eukaryota > Metazoa > Chordata > Mammalia > Artiodactyla > Bovidae > Bos > Bos mutus. The sequence continues at coordinate 58,503,406 of NC_091633.1, forward strand.
GCAAAATTCTGTAAGTGACAGAACGTAGCCACATCCTAATCACTGCTCCCCATGAGCCCCAGCAAAACTTCCTTTACTTTCTCTCTCTAAAATTAAGTTGCCTATTCTGGACATTTCATGTAAATGTAACTATGCTGTATAAGGCCTTGTATGCCTGGCTTCTTTTATGTTGAATAACGTTTCCAATGTAATCCATATTGTAGCATGCATCAGTACTTCATCCTTCTTATGGGTGAATAATATTCCACTGTGTGGGTATACGGAGAAGGCAATGGCACCCCACTCCAGTGTTCTTGCCTGGAAAATCCCATGGGTGGAGGAGCCTGGTAGGCTGCAGTCCATGGGGTCACTGAGAGTCGGACACGACTGAGCGACTTCACTTTCACTTTCCACTTTCCTGCATTGGAGAAGGAAATGGCAACCCACTCCAGTGTTCTTGCCTGGAGAGTCCCAGGGACGGGGGAGCCTGGTGGGCTGCAGTCTATGGGGTCGCACAGAGTCGGACACGATGAAGTGACTCAGCAGCAGCAGTGTGGATATATCACCTTTTGTTTAATCATTCATCAGTCAGTGGACATGTGGACTGTTTTCACTCTTTGGCTATTATGAATAATGCAGCTATGAAAATTCATGTACAAGGTCTTGTGTAAGCATATAGTCTCGGTTCTCTTATGCATGTACCTATGTGTAGAATTGCTGAGTCATATCATAAATCAGGTTTTAGCTTTTTTCAGAAAATGCTACCTTATCTTCTAGAATGGTTGCGCCACTTTACATCTCCACCAGCAGTGGATAAGTGTTGCAATTTTTTGACCTGCTCACCAACACCTGCCATTGTCCCTTATGAAAAATTACAACCATCCCAGTAAGTGTGAAGTAGTCTGTCATTCTGGTTTTGACTTGCATTTCACTAATGGCGATGGTGTTGAGCATCTTATCATGTGCTTAGTGGTCATTTGTACACCTTTGGAGAAATGTCTATTCAAATCCTTTGCCCATCTAAGAAGATGCAAATGAGCCTTTCTATTATTGAGTTGTAAGGGTTATTTATATATTCTATATACTAGATCCTTATCAGATATATTGTTTAGAAATATTATATATATGTGTGCGTGTGTATGTCTCTCCCATGTGTTCTATTATTTGTTTAACTTTAGCTTTGGTTGCATGGGTCTTTGCTGTTGATTTCTGTAGTTGCAGTGAGCAGGGGCTGCTCTCTGCTGCAGTGCACAGGCTTCTCTGTGCGGTGGCTTCTCCTGGTGCAGAGCATGGGCTCTCGAGTATGGGCTTGGTAGTTGTGGTGGTCTTCATTGCTCTGTGGCAGCTGGACTCTTCCCGGACCAGGGATTGAACTGTGTTCCCTGCATTGACAGGTGGATTCTTAGCCACTGTACCACCAGGGAAGTCCTTATTTGGAGATATTTCCTCACATTGTATGGGCCATCTTTTAATTTTCTTGATAATGTTCTTTGAAGGACACTTTTAATTTTGAAAAAGCCTAATTTATCTGTTTTTTAGGTGTCGTGTCTAAAAAAATCAGTGCTGAATCCAAGATCACAAAGATTTACTCACATATTTCCTCTAGAAGTGTTATGATTTTAACTATTACATCTAGGTGTTTGATCCATTTTGAGTTATTTTCTATATTTTGTGTGAGACTGGGGTCCAACTTCATTCTTTTGCATGTGGATATTTGGAGAAGACCCGGATACTGGGAAAGATTGAAGACAAAGGAGAAGGGGGCTTAGATGCCATCACCGGCTCAATGGACATGAATTTGAGCAAACTCGGAGGTAATGGTGGAAAGAGGAGCCTAGTGTGCTGCAGTCCATGGGGTTGCAAAGACTTGGACATGACTTGGTGACTGAACAACCACAAAATCAGTTGTTTATCTTCATTTACTGAAAAGACTATTCTTTCTCCATTAAATTGTCTTATCTCATCTAAAATTCGGAGAAGGCAATGGCACCCCACTCCAGTACCCTTGCCTGGAAAATCCCATGGATGGAGGAGCCTGGTGGGCTGCAGTCCATGGGGTCGCTAAGAGTCGGACACGACTGAGCAACTTCACTTTCACTTTTCACTTTCATGCACTGGAGAAGGAAATGGCAACCCACTCCAGTGTTCTTGCCTGGAGAATCCCAGGGACGGAGGAGCCTGGTAGGCTGCCGTCTATGGGGTCGCACAGAGTCGGACACGACTGAAGCGACTTAGCAGCAGCAGCAGCATCTAAAATTAATTAACTGTAAATATATGGGTTTATTTCTAAACTGAATTCACTTTGAGTTAATTTCTGTATATGGTGTGGGATAAGAATCTAAGTTCATCCTTTTACATATGACTATCCAATGCCCTAGTGCCGTTTGTTGAAAAGATTAATCCTTTCCCGTTGCTATTGCTTTGGCACTTTTGTTGAAAATCAACTGATTATAGATATAACAGTTTATTTCAAGAGTCTCAATTCTGCTCCATTGTCTATCCTTGAAAGTTTCCTAATCTTATTTTTGTCAGTAGGCATGCATGATAAGGGAACATATTCTACTTACATACAGAATCCCATGTCATTTTTTTCTTCCAAGAAAAATAAGGCAGAAGTTAAATTTTAAAAAAGGCAAGCGAGGTACCGATTAAACTAACTAATGGATCACAGGAAGAAGAGCCCTGTAAATCATGAGAACTAAATTTGAATTTGAACTGACAGAGTAAGAAGATAATGAAAATTCACAGCCGATAGCTTCCGATTTTTTGCCAAGTAAAGAAAGAAGATGGATAAGAAACACTGCAAAAAATAAGTTAGCAGGGCAGGGATTAGGGTAAGGGCTGTATCAGTACTGATAGTACTGTCATAAACAACATCCTTGAAGTTGATTTTCCTGCCACACAGTATCTCTTTATTATTCCTTTGGCAGTGGGCTAAATTAGAGAGCAGGGGAAAGGAAAGAATTGTTGACAAAATTCTACATGCAGTCAATGGTAACCAGTGTCCTGGGAAGGAGGACTCATGGAACATTAGCAACCTTTATGCAATGCCCATGTCGTGCTCAGGAAGGATTGCAAAGAAAACTCTTGACAGCCCAAATAGGAGCTGCATGTGCTCGCTTAGCTGATAGACAATAGAGGTTCCTCTGGGCTTCCCTGATAACTCAGCTGGTAAAGAATCCACCTGCAATGTAGGAGACTCTGGTTTGATTCCTGGGTTGGGAAGATCCCCTGGAGGAGGGCCTGGCAACCCACTCCAGTATTCTTGCCTGGAGAACCCGCATGGACAGAAGACCCTGGCAGGCTACAGTCCATGGGTAGCAAAGAGTCAGACAGGACTGAGCGATTAAGCACAACACAGCACAGCACAGCAGTTCCTCTACCTGCCACAGACATTGCGTTCTCCTTCTGATCAGCCATATGGAATTCTGCCTATGGGATGGAGGAGACTTTTTAAAAAATCAAGCTAAAGGACATGCCACAGGAGCAATGCCTATATACTTCTCTCAAATCAGATCTGTTTGAATACAGGAAACGTTGGGAGCAACCACTATAGAAAAGATAAGGAACTAGACATAGTTTGTTTCAGTTTTGCCTGAATTTCTAGTCATTTTATTTAAGGTGTGTGTGTGCTCAGTCATTTCTAACTCTTTGCAACTTCGTGGACTGTAGCCCGCCCTGCAACTCCATGGAGTTTTTCCAGGCAAGAATACTGGAGTGAGTTCCTGTGCCCTCCTCCAGGGGATCTTCCCGACCCAGAGATCAAACCGACACCTCTTGTGTCTCTCGCATTGGCAGGTGGATTCTTTACCACTGTACCACCTGGGAAGCCCCATTTTATTTAATGCAGCTGCTACCGCTAAGTCAACTCTGTGCGACCCCATAGACGGCAGCCCACCAGGTTCCTCCATCCATGGCATTTTCCAGGCAACAGTGCTGGAGTGGGGTGCCATTGCCTTCTCCGATTTTATTTAATAGTGTGATGCAAACAGAGGATAAACATGGTAGAAGGTGTCATAGCACTGAAAGTACTAAGAAAGAAACATACTGGTTCAGTAACAAAAAACAGTGCGTAAACTAGAGAGTCGTGGTCTATGTTAAAGGACAAGATAATGACACTTGCTCCCATAAGGATCAAATCTCGAGTCATGTGACTATTTAATAAATATCTAGTTACCTTAAAAAAAAAGATCAAACAAAACAAACCTAAGCTACTAGAGGGAGAAGAATGAAGTGGCTAAGAGCATGGATACCAGGACAAGACTCCCTGTGTATAATTTCCAGATCTGCGCCTTGCTATGCCTCTGTGAACTTGGGTGAGGGATTTAACTTCCCTCAGCCTCTGTAGCCTCTTCTACAAAAGGAGTGAACATTGTAAGCACTTCACAGAGTTGTAGTAAAAATTAAATGGGTCACTAGTAGGAAAGCACTTATAAATATTAAATTCTTATTAAGTGTTCTGTAGGTACTTGCTGTTAAACCTCTTATTTTGTTTTATTATAGATCCTTTTCAATTCCAACTAAAAAAATAAGGGGTCCTTCAAAGTGTTAAATATCAGTTCACCTCACTTTAAGCTTTTTTTATTTATTTAATTTTGGGCTGTGGTGGGTCTCTGTTGCTGGGCAGGGGCTTGTTCTGCTTGTGGCGAGCAGGGGCGAAGCCCTAGTGGCAGCTCATGGGTTTCCCATTGTGGCAGCTTCTCTTGATGCAGAGCATGGGCTCCAGAGCACAGGCTCAGTCATGGCTCACGAGCTTAGTTGTCCAGCGGCACGTGGAATTCTCCTGGACCAGGGATCAAACCTGTGTTCCCTGCATTGGCAGGCAGATTCTTAACCACTGGGCCACCAGGGAAGGCCACCTCACTTTTGTTAAATGGTTAGTGTATAAGGTTGTGTCAATATTATTTGGAAATAGGTAGGAAGAAACTGAAATTGATGTTTAATGAAATATTCAAAGTGCTAATTATATGTTGTTCCTGATTCACAGTTAAATCAGCACTTCTGAAAAGAACAATATAATGTAGATAAATACTTTCAAAATGAAAGATAGTCCTATCATTATGGCAATAGTAAATATATATTACTTTTGAAAATTTTGCATATAAATGGTATGTTTTGCAAAATAGTTTTTACTTAGATAAATGAAACAGAGAAAGTCAAGTGTACATTATTTTCATAATAGGTGTGCTCCTGAAAAGTTCAGTACAAGTAAGATATTTAAACACTTGATAGAGTATTAGTGATCCTTTTTGTGAAGTGACAAATCCTTTCTGCAATGTGAATTACCTTGTTAATTTAATTTGTGTGTGTATACACAAATAAACATATATTGGGCTTCCCAGGTGGCTCAGTGGTTAAGAATCCACCTGCCAATGCAGGAGATGCAGTCTCAATCCCTGGATCTGGAAGATCCTCTGGGAGAAAGAAATGGCAACCCACTCCAGTATTCTTGCCTGGGAAATCCCATGGACAGGGGAGCCTGGTGGGCTACAGTCCATGGGGTCACAAAAGAGTCAGACACAACTTAGGGACTAAAACAAATACACACACACACACACACACACACTGGTTTAAATTTATAGTAAAATCAAGAAGTATGTGCATCAGTAGAGTAGTTTCTAGAAGCCTTAGCATCTTTAGGTGATCAGGAGATTCAGTATCCCTTTTCTTTGTGGTCATTAACTCCTTTGGACATGACACATGAGAAATGGATGCTCTCCTAGCCTCCGGCCAAGGTTAAGGTCAAGATCTGGCATGGGACTTCTTCACATGGCCTATGGAATGGCTTTTTACACACAAGAGATACAGGCTGCCAATAGCTCCCTCTTGAGTTGATCTATCTCATTCTAGTGATAATCATAACTTCAAGTGGGAACTTCACAAACTCTGTCTCAGACTTCTCTACACAGTTTAGACTTCCTGTTTTGCATTCTGCTTTTCCCCTCTCATTTCTGTTCTATCTCAATCTGCAGAATTCTGAGATTACACTTCCTAAGGTAATTGTAGCCTTCTGCTTTCCTTCTCCATTTCTCACCATTCCCCTATTTGTTTTTTCCATAAAATTAATTTCTATTCATCACCCTCCGCAACCTTCCCGCTCTGGTTTCCCCAGCCATCCTGTCAGAGTTTTATGGTTTGTTTGCACCTAGGGTCCGTAATGCTACACTTTTCTTTGTGGTTGCCAAGCAATGGCATGTCATTAACCCTCAGGGGAATTCCTAAATTCCCAAACACACTCATTCAAAAAGGTCACCCTTTAGACATCTGTCTTCCTTTCTGACCTGCTGCCGATAGGCAACAGCTGCTCGGCCATACTTAGCATGCATCGTGTCTATTGTCTACCACAATTATTACACCCCGAGACAGTCCTGCTTCCTACAGGATGATATAATTGTTCTGAGATGCTAATCCTACCGCTGTTGGCTCTGTTGGTGGGGAGAGTGATTCTTCCCAAGAAGTGGTGGTTACTTTCTCTAGGAACACAGTTATCTAGAGAGACTGCTGCTGCTGCTGCTAAGTCGCTTCAGTCTGTGCGACCCCATGGACTGCGGTCCACCAGGCTCCTCCATCCATAGGATTTTCCAGGCAAGAGTACTAGAGTAGGGTGCCATTGCCTTCTCCAATCTAGAGAGACTACGTACCACCAAAAAGGAAATAAGTTATGCTATCTAGGCACCATCCTTGTCTACCTACAGTACTCATAACAAATCATAGCTGACATTGCACCCACTCTCCAATGCCAGGCCCAAGGGACTATCTGAAAACTCATGTTTGACATGTAGTGCCCACCTCAAGCTCCTTTCTTATCAATTATTGTCTTAGGGGAATAAGTGCATTAGTTTCTTAATTCTCCCTAACACTTGGCCTCATGTTTACGTTTGCTCACAATCTGTTTGCCTGTGTAGCATCCCCTTCCTCAATTCTCCCCCACTGGCTTCAGTCTAGACAGTGTTTAAAATCAAGCTCAAGTTTCACCATCTTCCATGGAACCTGCCCCCCAAGTGATTTCATCCTATGAAATTCATCCCTCACAATTTTCTTTAGTACATTCTTTTTTTTTTTCTAACCACTGATTTGACCATTATCATATTTCTCCCACAGAATTTCAATAGTTTATAGTTGAAAGGGACCTTAGATAATTTACCTGTTTGTTCTTTTATACAAATGATTAACTGAGGCCTAGAGTCTGAGTGGCTTTTACAATGACCCTCCCTGCCTCCCTCTGAACTCAAGAGGATCTGAGGCTCTGCTCTTCCACACCTGGGGTCTAGACATTGAAGAATATAACACCGGCCTGCAGTTTTGACATACAGAGGAAAGGGAGCCTATGTTTGAGTCTTGGATGGAGGAAGGCTCAGGAAGATACAAAGCTTTTAATTCCAAGGAAAAAGGACAAGATTAACAATTAGCCACCACATAAAAGGTCAACCATATTAAATAGTCACATTTGAGTGACTAGTTTTAGGAGTTAAGGCAGAGAATATCTACTATGATAATTAGAAACCTTTTTAAAATAATTGGAAAATGAGACTTTAGGGAATGGTCTAAGCCAATGTTCTTAGCCACAAGCAAAGACATATCAGTTCATACAGAAGATTGACATAATGGTAGTATGTGTGTGTGTGTGTGCGTGTGTTAGTTGCTCAATCATGTCCGACTCTTTACAACCCCATGCTCCTCTGTCCATAGAATTCTCCAGGCAAGAATACTGGATTGGGTAGCCATTCCCTTCTCCAGGGGATCTTCCCAAATGAGAAATCAAACCTGCCTCTCCTGCATTGCAGGCAGATTCTTTACCATCTGAACCACCACAGAAGCCCAAAATATATATATATATATATATATATATATATATATATGAGCATGAGTGCAAAGTCGTTTCAGTTGTGTCCAACTCTATGTGACCCTATGGGCTTCAGCCAGCCAGGCTCCTCTGTGCATGGGATTATCCAGGCAAGAAAACTGGAGTGGGTTGCCATTTCCTTCTTCAGGGGATCTTTCTGATCCAGGGACAGAACTCAGGGTCTTACATCTACCTGCATTGGCAGGCGGGTGGTTTATCACTAAGCGCCACTTGGGAAGCCTATATACATATAAACATACATATATATATATATATATATTCATATATGGATATGTATATGCTGCCTTTATATATATTATTAATATATATATATCAAACATATATATATAGTATGTTATATAAATATGTCTTTTCTTCTATTTGATTGTGACTTTTTAAAAAGGTTCTTTGATGTGGACCATTTTAAAAATCTTTCTTGAATTTGTTACAATATTGCTTTTGTTTAATGTTTTGTGTTTTGGGCCCCAGGGTATGTGCGATCTTAGCTCCCTAACCAGGGATGGACCCCCACATAGCCTGCATTGAAAGGGCAGAGTCTTAACCACTGGACCTCCAGGGAAGTCCCTGACTGTGACTTTCTTGAGGGTTGGACTACCTGACATATTGCCATCTGCAGCACCTAGCCATGCCTCATTCACAGGGAGAATACAAGAAAAGTTGGTTGTCGACCATGCTAAGTTTCATCTGGTCCTTAGAAAACTTTCTCAGTTAAGAAACAAGTTTTAAAGTAACAAGATAAGGGCCTTAATGAGTTCCTCCCCACCCACCCACCCCGGCCCCCAGGACTGCCTTCCCACCTCCGAGTATCCTGGCTGTAGTGACAGTCTCACCCTACAGTTGCTATCTGAATGCCACACGCAAGCCCCAAGTTTGCAGGCAAAATCCTCTGACTACAAGCTGCCACTCCACTGCTCTGAGACTCCAGAGGCAGTCAGCCCCAAGGGAGTCTGAACATCAAGGTCTCTCTGTGGCCTTTGGAAACTCCATCTGGCATGGTGGTCTTGAGGAAGGAAGTAGATGCCCTCCCAACCGCCAGCCATGGTGAAGCAGTTGGAGATTCATTCCCTGTGGACTGAAACTCCAAGATGAGAATAGCAGGACAATTAAGGAAGGGGTTGGGCCCTTCTCAGTCCACACATTTCTCATTCTCAAAATCAGGATACCTCCCCAACCACACATTGCACAGAAAGGCTCCTAGGAGGTCAAATGGGTGGTGTTGTCACGCGATGTTCTACCTATCGGCTTTTGCAGTAGAATCCATCTTGGCTGCACATGGCAGGATCCTGAGATATGGACTCTGAATCAAATATGGACTCTGAATCAGGCAAATCAAAATGAATGGCCAAAGGAAACCCTGAAGAAACGCCCCATAAAAGTAATTCAACTTTCACAAGGGCGAAACTTGCGAACTCTCCCTCTGAGTCTTCCCCTGTGTCTATCAACATGTACTGTGCTCTTTTCCTCCTAATAAATACTTAGTTGTTTTCACAACTTTGCATCTTTTCATGGGAATTCTTTTCTGCAAAGCTGAAGGGTGAGGTCCCTTGTTAGTGACCACTGGTCTAGTGGCTAGGATCTGGTGCTGTCGCGGCCACAACCCAGCCTCATTCTCTGGCTGGGCGGAGACCACCCCAGATCAGCCTTGCTGACAAGCGAATTGACATGATCTGCTTAAATGACTTTTGGGGTCAACCCATCTTGGCATTAACCTAACTAGTGCAAATAAGTTTAAAATGTTTAAGGGACATTTGCACTGACAATGCCAGAGCCATTCAGAGAGAACGATGCTGCCATGTTCAGAGCAGGGCTGCCCCAAGCCATGCTCCATGCCTGGATCACTCACTAGGTCACCCAGCACCCCTGATCTTTTCCTCCATGTCCTTGGTCCTTCTGGGCACACAGCCCTGACCCCGCGTATGCAGAGCCTGCCTCAGTGGTGGTTTTCAGCTCCATTTCATTTATTATCCTGCTAGACCCAGCCTCCTCCTCCTAGGCGCAAATCTAGTGACAGAAATTCTTTAAATTAAGAAGGAAACACAAACTATCTGCTGCTCAGGAAGAAACGGCAGGACCGGACCTACCCTGAGACTAGGTGAACTTTACTGGGAAGAGAATGGTGAAATTTTAGCCCTCACACCTCTTCCAGAAAATATGCATATGAAGACATTCCTGCCCCGAAATACCGAGGGCGTGGAAATGGATCGTTAGGGTAATTTGATAGGCATGAGAACGCACTTACACAGCCCCTCTGACCCCTGACTGCTCTGGTCCTCCTCAGACCCCAGGGAGCGGTGTGACTCAGGTCAACTGTCGCTTATCCACAGTGACTGGGGCAGCAGAAGCATGGCTAATGGATGTCCGTGGTGAATTCTCAAGCCTTGTCTTACTCATTAATTTCATCCTTCTTCCCCGCCAGAGCTTGCTAAGTGGCCAGGCTGAAGCCTCAGTCCCCAGCCCACCCTCAGGAAGGGTGCTAAGTGACCTGGGATAGAGGTCTTCACTAGGGTTCAAAGACTACAGTAAATTAACAGAAAGAAACATGGAAGTATTCCACAAAGTAAACAGATTCCCAGTGTCCTGGGAAAAGCAATGATAAAGGAAAGTAGAGGGAGCTGGGCCTGCCAGAAGCATCACTTCATATCATGGTTTAAGTACGCATCCTTATCTAGCCCTTAAGGCATTCTAAGGGCGGGTTGGGTCCAACCCTTTGCTTATGGGTAGAAGTATCCTTTCCCTGCTCCTAAGTCACAGTTAAATTCCTTCTTTAGCTAGAACTAGTGTGGATGGTGGGAAAGGAGTGAAAGTTATAGAAATTTAAGAGTCAGGAAGAAAAGCTGAGCATGATTAACAGTGTCTGAACTGAGACCCTTGGAAGAATGTCATCCCATTGGCTTTGGTGTTTGCCAGAGCTGATGTGAAGTGACTACCACCAGATTCTCCGGCCAACTGTTGGCATTGCTGCACAAAATGCTCAAAATCAAATCAGTTCTTGGCCTTCACGTTCAATTTATAGCAGGTGTGCATGTTCGGTTGCTTCAGTCGTGTATGACTTTTTGTGACTTTATGTACTGTAGCCCGCCGAGCTCCTCTGTCCATGGGATTCTCCAGGCAAAAAAAACTGGAGTGGGTTGCCATGCCCTCCTGCAGGGGATCTTCCTGACCCAGGGATCAAACCCACATCTCCTGCATCTCTTTCACTGTAGACATATTCCTTCCACTGAGCCACCAGGGAAGCCCTCCACTTACGAAGTTCTCAGCTGTTACCGTGATGTGTGGTCCTAAGATATTGCTGGTTTGAACATCCTCTCCCAACCCTCTTCACTGTAGATACTGTTCACGGACAAAAATATGCTTCCTAGGAATGGTTAGAAAGATTTTTGCTTCTCCCACAGTGGCCTCCTCCTACGTTGGTAGAAAAGCTGACTTAGTAGAGTAGCAAGTGATGTTATATTAGTCATGGCATCGTTTTTCAACTGATGGGGGAAGAAAAAAAAACTCTTTCCACCTGCAAAAATAAACTCGATATCATCTCCATACATTTTTATATCATGTCTTAGGAAAAAGAATCCACCCCCCAAACTCTTGACTGGATATCACTTTATCTGATGGTTGAAAAATGATGCTGTGACTAAAGGGCTATCATTTTTCCTCTCATAAGAGACTAAGATTTAAGGAGAAAGCAGATTGAAGGGGGAAAAAAAAATCAAAGTGCACTTCTCATGTATGTTTCCCAAATTAGTGACACTTTTATGTGAAATGCTGCAAATAATGATACTTAAAGTGCCTGTCAATCTTGATCACAGTTTCAAAAGTTCTGAAAAGAATTCCTCCCGAAATGAAATGGCTCCAAAATGTTTATGTCACCAATCTTTTCCATATTATGTAAGTGTGTGAGGACAGAAATGACATCTGTTCTTATATGCCATCTATTCTGTCAGCTACAAACTTATAATCATTTTAGTAACATTGACAAAGATCCTGAATTTCATTTGGTTGGTGTTAAGTATTTCTTATGGTTACAATGAGTGAATCTCAAGTGGTAATACTTCTCTTGTGTCTGTAAGTTGAGTCCATTTATTATAATATACTAGGAGAGAAGGAGATTAAAAGAAAGCCTTTGCTGGGATGTAAATTCTTTTTTAGTTGTAAATTAACCAGGGGCCAAGCTACATCTGAGGGCAAGTATTATCTACCAGACTCAGTGATAAAGAATCCACCTGCAGTGCAGGAGATGCAGGATATTTGGGTTCAATCCCTGGGTTGGAAAGATTCCCTGGAGGAAATGACAACCCACCCCAGTATTCTTGTCTGGAAAAAAATCCCATGGACAGGGGAGCCTGGCAGGCTATAGTCCATGGGGTTGCAAAGAGTCAGACTGAATGACTGAATGACTAAGCAGGAGCAGTTATTGCAGTGAGATGCAGGTTGGCTAGCTCACTCTGGAGAATTGAATAGATGTGACCAACTTAATTTTGGCAAACCTAAGAAAAACATTGGAAAAAAAAATGAAACACAATCTCAAAGTACTCATAGACACTTTTCATTGTTCATAGGCAGACAAAGGAGGGTAAAACAGCTTTGAAATTCCAAACCACCAGTATTCTTAAGTATGAAAACTGATTCACCATTGCAATAAAAAGAATAAAATATCTAGGAATAAACCTATCTTAAGGAGACAAAAGAACACAGAAAATTATAAGACACTGATGAAAGAAATCAAAGATGACACAAACAGATGGGTTTACCTTTAACATGGTTTATATGGTTTACCCACGTTCCTGGGTAGGAAGAATCAATACTGTGAAAACGACTATACTACCAAATGCAATAACAGATTCAATGCAATCCCTATCAAATTACCAACAGCAGTTTTCACAGAACTAGAACAAAAAATTTCACAGTTCATATGGAAACAGAAAAGACCCCGAATAGCCAAAGCAGTCTTGAGAAAGAAGAATGGAGCAGGAGGAATCAACCTTCCTGACTTCAGATTATACTACAAAGCTACAGTCTTCAAGATAGTATGATATTGGCACAAAAACAGAAATATAGACCAATGGAACAAGATAGAAAGCCCAGAAATAAACCCATGCACCTATGGGTACCTTATTTTTGACAAAGGAGGCAAGAATATACAATGGGGCACCTCTTCAAGGTGCTGAGGAAACTGGACAGCTACATATAAAAGAATGAAATTAGAACACTTCCTAACACCATACACAAAGAGAAACTCAAAATGGATTAAAGACCTAAATGTAAGACCAGAAACTATAAAACTCCTAGAGGGAAACATAGGCAGAACACTCAATGACATAAATCAAAGCAAGATCCTCTATGACCCACCTCCTAGAGTCCCATGGAAATAAAAACAAAAGTAAAAAGTGGGACCTCATTAAACTTTAAAGGTTTTGCACAGCAAAGGAAACTATAAGCAAGGTGAAAAGACAACCCTCAGAATGGGAGAAAATAGCAAACAAAACAACTGACAAAGGATTAATTTCCAAAATATACAAGCAGCTCATACAACTCAATACCAGAAAAACAAACAACTCAATCAAAAAGTAGGGAAAAGACCTAGACAGACAATTCTCCAAAGACATACAGATGAAAAGATGCTCAACATCGCTCATTATTAGAGAAATGCAAATCAGATCTACAATGAGATATCACCTCACACCAGTCAGAATGGCCGTCATCAAAAAGTCAAACAATAAATACAAACAATAAATCCTGGAGAGGGTGTGGAGAAAAGGGAACGCTCTTACATTCTTGGTGGGAGTGTAAATTGATACAGCCACTGTAGAAGATGGTATGGAAATTCTTTAAAAATTAGGAATAAAACCACTATATGACCCAGCAATCCCACTCCTAGGCATATACCCCGAGGAAACCAAAATTGAAAGAGACACATATATCGCATTGTTCATGGAAGCATTATTTACAATAGCTAGAACATGGAAGCAACCTAGATGTCCATCGATAGATGAATGGATAAAGAAGTTGTGGTACATAAACACAATGGAATATTACTCAGCCATAAAAAGGAATGCGTTTGAGTCAGTTCTAATGAGGAAGATGAACCTAGAGCTTATTATACAGAGTGAAGTAAGTCAGAAAGAGAAAGATAAATATCATATTCTAACACATATATACAGAATCTAGAAAAATGATTCTGAAGAATTTATTTACAGGTCAGCAGTGAAGAAACAGACATAGAGAATAGACTTATGGACACGGGGAGAGGGGAGGAAAGGATGAGATGCATGGAGAGAGTAACATGGAAACTTACATTACCATATGTAAAATAGATGGCCAGTGGGAATTTGCTGTATGTCTCAGGAAACTCAAACGGGGGCTCTGTATCAACCTAGAGGGGTAGGATGGGGAGGGAGATGGGAGGGCAGTTCAAAAGGGAGGGAATATATGTATACCTATGGCTGATTCATGTTGAAGTTTGAAAGAAAACAACAAAATTCTGTAAAGCAATTATCCTTCAATTAAAAAATAAATACATTTTTTTAAAAAGAAGAAAAACTGAATCAGAAAACAATAGGCTATGCTATTTTAGGCAACCTGTGGTCCCTCAGATTAAAAGTTCACAACCAAGCCACCAGGATTTTACCAAGTTCACAACAAATTTTCAGGGCTGATTTCTTTTGAAAATACACAAAAGCCTTTCATTTAGACATTTTATATCATTGATTCAGTAAAGTGAAAATGAAAGTAAAGTCACTCAGTCCTGTCCGACTCTTTGCGACCCCGTGGACTGTAGTTTATCAGGCTCCTCTGTCCATGGGATTTTCCAGGCAAGAGTGCTGGAGTGGATTGCCATTTCCTTCTCCAGAGGATCTTCCTGACCCAGGAATCGAATCTGGGTCTCCTGCATTGCAGGCAGACTCAGTAAAGAACAAGTTAAAATTTGTAATTCCATAGCAAACCAAGTCTAGATTTAAACCAGTTCATAGGTCTTTTCATAGAATAATTTGGGGGAAATAGATCAGTGTTTCTTTGGTTTTTTTTTTTTTTTTAAATGTCTATTATTGATTTCTTTACTGGAGGTTTCTCCTAAATGACTCTGTCTTTGAATAAATTCCTTTTATCGTATATATGCTGCCATTTTCCTGGCTGTTAGACGATTTCTTATCTTCTTTTACAATCAAAGCTGTGTGAATCAATTCAGTTCAAGACAGATGAAAGAGTTAAAAAGAATAATTTCATTATGAGTGACAAATAATAGATTTAAACCCAATTCTGTCCTTGGTCTCCCACATTGCAGGCAGATTCTTTACTGTCTGAACCACCAGGGAAGCCCAATTCTGTCCTCAGACACAGATAACTGAGTTTCCTATTTGGGGCAGTGCTAACAAAAGTCTGAACGAGTGGCTCTGTGAGATCACAGGAGAAAGTCAAAGTTTTATTACAATGATTCATGCTTCTTCTAGTCTGTAAGAAAAGTTAGAGAAAAATCTAGATCACTTTAGTAAAAATAGGAAGTAATTCTCTGAGTATAAATATTTTTATATATTCAAAGTGCTTTCTTTCAAATAGACCTAATTGTTTCAGATCTTAGCATGTCTTTTAATTCCCATTATATCCATCCATTCATGCAAAATATTTGCTGGTTGAATCAAAATTTCCACCATTTGTGGAAATCCCTCCAGAAAAGCATTCTGCTTCTAATCCTTTTTCTTCATTCTACACAACCTTTGCAAACTGTTACTTGTTATTAATAATTCCCTGCATTGCTTTTTTTTTTCTCTTTAAAAATCTATTTTAAAAATAATTATATTTTTATTTGTTTGGCTGCACCGGGGATCTAGTTTCCTTACCAGAGATCAAACCCTGTGCCCCTGCCCTGGGAGCTTGGAGTCTTACCCACTGGACCACCAGGGGAGAATCCCTAGTGTCTTAAAGCTCGGGCAGAGCCATTGGGTTCTCTCCTTCCCATGAGTAAGACAGCTGATTCTGGAGCAGAGTCTTTGTGCAAAGTCTGTGCTGCTGTCTCCTTTCCCACCATGGCTCCCGTCTAGTCTCCCTTATGCCTAGTCTTTTCTAAATCCCTTGTCACTATTAAAACTCACCTGCCCTGGATCTTCCTCTCTCAGGGTCTTACAGAATTAATGTTTTAGCTCTCATATTACAGCACTAATACTTTTTGGAAATATGTGGATTTTGTCAGAATGCTCTAGAGCTTAGACAACAGTGTATGCCTTTGGGATTTTCCTTTCCCTGGGCTTTTTAGAGTAGGCATCTTCTTCCATCACAAACTTCCCTTTTTTAAAACCAACAATAAATTAATAGATTCAATTTTATTACAACAAAATATTACAGATGTGAGAGCTGTTTGTTGCATACTTACAGTGAATTTGCCAACCTATAGCCTCATCCACTTGCAGATTTCCTTGTTTAACCTTTGGAGGTAAATCTATTTCTTTCACTTGGGGAAAGGTCTCAAGTGATTCCTCCTTCTGCCCACCACTCCTCTAAGAACTAACAATCATAAGTATGTTAAAAAATGAGATTAAAATATGGGCTATGGCAAGTAAGTTATTCAAGGTGAATAGTTTTCTACTGAAAAAAAAAAGGGATTAAAATATTAACCATAGTTTAGACTACATGACCTTTTAAGATTCTTTACAATTCTGAGTATCTGTGATTCTGAAGTATTCTTTTTTTTTCACAAACATAAATCCTAAGCCAATCACCAGATATCATAGATAATAAAATCACAAGGCTTTAGGACAGCTAATTATACATTTAACACCATCTTCTCATTTTGCAGAAAAAGTAATTGAATACTTAAAGTCTTCTCACTAGTAATTCAGCCCAGATATATTTCTGCCATTTTACACATTCCATCCTGCCCCTAGAAATGTTTACAGAAGCATTTGAGAAGTTAAACATTTGACATCTATTTTTTAAATGGTTACTATCAAATTTTTAGCATGCACACTTGACATAAGTTTATTACATCTGCATTCCATTCTGATTTTCTGAGATCCATCTTTCTTGTTCTGAAATATGTTTCTTAGTGTTTGTTTGTTGTTGCCTTAGTGAGAAGCTGTCTAGGAGTGATAAATATTCTTATTGCTTATCTAAAAATGCCTTTATTTCACCCTCATCATGGAGTCATAATTTTTTGAAGTTAAACCCTTAATTGGAAATTATTTTCTCTCAGAAGATATGATTACATTGTACTCTTTAATATGAAGTCTGCTATCAACCAAAAGGATAATTCCTTTGCAGGTAATTTACCTTTTCTCTTTGATTTCTTTTCCAACTCTGTATCATGCTTATCCCAACCCACTCCAGTATTCTTGCCTAGAGAATCCCATGAACAGAGGAACTTGATGGGCTGCTCCCAGGGACGGGGGAGCCTGGTGGGCTGCCATCTGTGGAGTCGCACAGAGTCGGACACGACTGAAGCGACTTAGCAGCAGCAGCATGCTTATCCATTATCTTTTTGAATATTGTTTTCTCCAGTTCTCTATATTCTCAAGAGCTAGAGGTAATCGAAAATCTGAAAATAAAACAATAAGTAAAATAATTTTAATGATGATCAAGGTAAAAAAATAAATTAAAAATTTTCTTAAACATATATTGGATTTTGTAATTCTTTTCTTTATATTTATTAGCTTCTCATATTGTCTTTTTGTTTCCTTGGGCTATTAGTCTGTGTAATTTCCTATGAGCTATCTCCTAGTTTATTAATTCTCTTTTTGGCTATGTTTCATTTGCTTTATTTATCTGATAAATTTTTAACTTTAATGACTATGTACTTTTTAAAAAAATTTCAAATGCTCCATTTGTAATTATTTTAAACCTGCCTACTCATTTTTAATAAAGTCTTGTTATTTTATCATGAGTTCTATTTATATTTTACTTTGATTGTCATTAAACTATTATTTTATCATTCTTTTCAGATTATTCTATTACCTCTAGTTCTTGGGGAACTGACTTCTTGTCTATTGAATATGCTTATTATCCCTCAGTAATTAATGTCTTTCTTCAGTTTTAAACACATTTGTAATGAGCTCTCTCTCTCTGTTTTTCTCTTCCATAAATCTGTAAGAAATCCTACACTTTGGGTGGAATGAATAAACCTAGAGATTGGTTTCAAGTTTTCTTTTACCTGAAACCTGATGATTTCATATTTTATCTTAATTTCTTGTATGTTGGATTTTATGTTATTTCTTTTAAAACATATCTATATTAATTTATTATCTAAAGTGCTCACAATTAAAGCAGAATCATCCCAAACCCCAAAGCTTTGCTGAGTGCTGCATTTGATTTCCTACAGGTACTGTTTTTTTTGTTTTTTGTTTTCTTATGCATTATCCCACATAGTTGACTTTATTCCTGGGAAGTGAAAAAACTTTGTATTTCCCTTTTCACAGTCTGATCTATTTTAATTTGTACAGAATACTTAACTCTAGTTCCCTACTTTTCTTAAACTTAAAATTCCATCTCCCTTTCCCTGAAGTTTGTTAAAAACAAACAAAAAAATAGTATTCAATGTCTAGGGCTCATATCTGTGGCTGAAACCTTCATTTGAAATGTATTATTTATTCTGGCAACTGGAGAACAATTTTTTAATTTCAATTTTATTTACTTTTATGTTCTGTTAATTTCTTACAGGATTATTTTTATAGGTTTGTGCACTAAAGTGGTTATCTACATTAGTGTCAAATATCCTAAAGCATTTATAAAGGATTTTCTACTTGTCTGGACCATACTTTCTCTCATTCCACTTTAATTGTGATTCTTAGATAATGTGCTAATGTTCAATTTCCTACAATCTAAGATAATAGAGAAATTAACAACTGATTCAATCATCTCTGCAGTTTTTTTTTTAACATCAATTCTTAACACCAATAACATAGTCTAGGAAACAGCACATTCTGTGTTTATCTGTAGTCCATTTATCCATAGAGGATCAAAAACTTTGTAAAGTCTTTGAGTCAAACCTTGACAGACAAATAGATGCTCTTGCCAGGAAGAAAGGAGTATTCTTGGCATATGGAGGAAGATGAGTAAGGGCCTGAACACGCAGAAAGAAGGAACATAGGAAGATCAGAGAACTACAAGTAGTTCTGTAGACAAAAGCATAAGATAAGTTTGAGGATAGAAAGAGGTGGAAGCATTGAGAATTGAAATGCATTCATTCACGATGAAAGGAGTTCTGAGAAATGTTGCCCCAGCTTAGTTAACATCATATAAATCTTCCAGAAAGAGCTAGTGTGTTCGATCTGGAATTATTGGTAAGTAAACCTGGATCAGTAAATTTGTAGTGCTGCAGTGCTATATTCTGTCTTGCCTGGTCTCCACTCTGTCAGACTCCCAGACTCCCACAGATTGCTCTGAGGTGGACAGCTGTGTAATTTTCTTAAAGTTGCTTCACATGCTCGGTATTATGTCTGTCTCACAAAGGCACAGAGAGTGCTTTTCACTTCCTTCTCATCAGAGGCAATCAGAAGAATGTCATCACTGTACTGGGCCCACGTGGATGGCAAAGGTGGTCAAGATCCCTGTAGATACATTATGATAGAGTTGATATAGCCCTGAGAGGTGACAATGGGAAGGCATGCTGTTAGTCATGCCATTAAAAAACAACAACAACAAAAACTGCTTCTTGAGGTTCTTGCATACCAGTATGGAAGAAAAAGGTGTTTTCTATGAAATAGCTTCACAGCAGTTTCCAGAGACTGTACTGATTTGCTCCAGTAAAGACAGTAGCTCAGCAGCATAACTGCATCTGAGTTTACTACCTAAATAGGTTTACAATAATCCACAGACATTATCCAAGCTTCATCTGTCCTCTTCCTAAAAGGGATACACAAGCAAAAGGGTTATTATGGACATCGCCACACTGCATCTTTGGAGTCTTAGATGGTGATACTAATCTTTACTCACCCCCAAGGGATGTGATATCATTTCTTATTTACTATCCTGGTAGGGAGGGGAAGTTCAAGGGTTCATTTGGTCCTTTGTAGGTCAGAGAGCTAATAGGGAAATTCTGTTCCAATTACAAATCCAGAAACTGGTGAAATAACCACAAAGTGGTTTTGAGGACCTACTGAGACTAATATGATTCACATCTGGTCTAAAACTTCATTTAGTTACTTGACCACCATAAACCCCCATTGAAACTAATGGACCAGAATACTGTATGGGGCTTTAAGAAAATTATCATTATTTCAGAGTTGGTATATAGTAATCAAAAAGATAAATAAAAATAGGAAAACAGGTTTATATATACATATTTTCTTTTATAGTCATTCTAGTAAACAGCTTCTAGTGGGCTGGAGAAGGGCATGGCAACCCACTATAGAATTCTTGCCTAGAGAATTCCATGGACAGAGGAGCCTAACAGGCTACAGTCCATGGGGTTGCAAAGAGTTGGACATGACTGAGTGACTAATATACACATAGTAATCAATAAGATACATAAAGACATGAGAATAGATTTAAATATACCTATTTGCTTTTATTGGAGAAGAAAATGGCAATCCACTCCAGCACTCTTGCCTGGAAAATCCCATGGACAGAGGAGCCTAACAGGCTACAGTCCATGGGGTTGCAAAGAGTTGGACATGACTGAGTGACTAATATACACATAGTAATCAATAAGATACATAAAGACATGAGAATAGATTTAAATATACCTATTTGCTTTTATTGGAGAAGAAAATGGCAATCCACTCCAGCACTCTTGCCTGGAAAATCCCATGGGCAGAGGAGCCTGATAGGCTGCAGTCCATGGGGTCACAAAGAGTCAGACACGACTGAGCGACTTCATTTTTTCTAGTAAACAGCTGCAGTTTCCTTGGAAGAGGATGATAGCATACAGTTGTGGCAATGTTGAAGATTCCTTCTTCAAGAGTAAGGATCTTCCCCATCAAAAAGAAAGCTGTGTGTCCTTCAGCTGGCTTAAGTCTAGAAAGTGGGTAAGAGACCACAGCTCTCCATTGCAGCAACTCAAGTCAGATTTTAAAGGCTAAATCTTGAGCCTCTCCCTTGGTATATACATGAAGAAAGATTTTAGAAAGCTACTCATCCATGTCATTCCCAGGGGAATGATGACAGGTAAGTTCCTCCCAAATATGCCTGTAGGTCAAAAGATTTGATTATACTTTATCCCTGCTGCCCTTCATTGTCCTCAACTTATAAGAGCTCGTGACTTTGCCTACCCTGGGATTGAAATCAGGGTGCCATTCTCAATGGCAGCATCCCCCACCATCACATTTACCCAACAAAGGACTGACCCCAGAGATATTGTCAAAGGTGCAGATGTCCTCCTCACTTTCTCCAAGTTTTAGGGAAAGAGGCAGCCTGTGGGCCTTCTCTTAGGATGGAAATGAGGAGTGGGAGTACAGATGGCACATAATGAATCCACTCAAAATTTTTTATCTTCCTAAGCCTTTGAATTCTTATCTCAATGTTATGCCAGGGAAGTTCTGGCATGGGCCACTTTTGAGTCTATTGTTTTGTCAACTTGCCAGATAAATGGCTAAAGTCATTTCCATATGCATTAGTGTAACAGGCAGGCTTCAGTAAGAGAAACAGAACCAGTACAGATGATATAGACTATGAGATTTATTATAGAACCTTGACCTCATGCACTTGTGGGAGCTAATTAAACAGTTTATATGTGAATGAAGCTTCTGCATCTGGTGCTGGGCCTGAGGTCAGTAGGGCAGGAAGTAGAAAGCAAAGGTTAATGCTGAAGCAAGGAAGTGTAGAAAAAATTGGAAGCTGTAAGAATGAGCTAAAACTCGTGTTG
Organism: Bos mutus; assembly: GCF_027580195.1. Lineage (NCBI taxonomy): Eukaryota > Metazoa > Chordata > Mammalia > Artiodactyla > Bovidae > Bos > Bos mutus. The sequence goes on from NC_091633.1 coordinate 58,525,032, forward strand.
GTTGTCACTGTAGGCATAAAAATGGCACCATAAAATGTGCACATCCTAACACCCAGAACCTGTAACTATGTGACATTACAAAAGAGAATTGAGTTTGTGGATGGAATTCATGTTAGTAGTCAAGCTGATATGAAGATAGGGAGGTGGAATGGAAGAAAGGCAGGAGGGACAAGGAGTGAGAGCAACTTGACCCACCACGTTTAGCCTTAAAGATGGAGGGTAGTGGGTGAGGAAAGAGTTGAAGAATGAGGAAAGCTTTTGGAAGCTAGGAATGGCCCTCAACTGGCAGTTGCAAAAAAATGATGACTTCCTTGTTACAATAGCCAGGAATGAACTATGCCAACAGCCTGAATGAGTAAGGAAATGGAATCTCTTGAGAGCCTTCAGAAAGGACTGTGATCCAGCCAATGCTACGTCAGATATCTGACCTTACAGAACTGTAAGACTGCACATCTGTGTCATTTTAAGTTACTTGTGTATGGCAATTTGTGAATGCAATAATACAAAAATAATACAACCTCTCATCACTTCCAAGCTTCCAATTGTGATGATGTGGTCTGCATAAAAAGTGGACACCGTTTCTAACAGCACCTGGCCCAGAATTTAGAGGAGCCAAGGGAAAAGAAGAAAGCAGAGGAGCTGTGGCCAAACTGCTGTTCCCAATGCCAGCAAAAGGACCCAACAGATCAGGGACAGTATGAAGGGGCTTCCATAACACCCAGGGGTCTGTACAAGCTTCCCAGCACAAAGAAAACATGGCCGCTACTCCACATCCGCTTTGCAAAGCTCAGATAACACGTCTCTTGTGGCCCACACTAACCTAGATCTATTTATGGAAATGAATTCTGATAAATGTTGCTCTAGCTTAGTTAATTGGAGAAGGCGATGGCACCCCACTCCAGTACTCTTGCCTGGAAAATCCCATGGATGGAGGAACCTGGTAGGCTGCAGTCCATGGGGTCGCGAAGAGTCGGACATGACTGAGAGACTTCATTTTCACTTTTCACTTTCATGCATTGGAGAAGGAAATGGCAACCCACTCCAGTGTTCTTGCCTGGAGAATCCTGGGGACAGGGGAGCCTGGTGGGCTGCCGTCTATGGTGTCGCACAGAGTCTGACACTACTGAAGCGACTTAGAAGCAGCAGCAGCAGCTTAGTTAATACAGTATATAATTCTTCCAAAAAGTGCTAGTGCGTTTAATCTGGAATCATTTGTAGGTAAATCTGTATCAGTAAATGTGGCCTGAGGTAGTGCTATATTCTGTCCTGCTTGGTCTAGCACCTTGAGAATTTATCCCCATAAATACAGTCAACCTTCGCTATTTGTTGAGGATTAGTTCTAGGAGCCCCCAGATACCAAAATCCGTGGGTGCTCAAGTCCTTTATGTAAAATGACAGTGTTTGCACATAACCTACACACATTCTTCTGTGTAATTTAAATCATCTTTAGATTACTTATGATACCCAAACAATATAAATTTTATATAAATAGTTGTTAGCATGTAGCACATTCAAGTTTTGTTTTTGGAACTTTCTGGAATATTTTTTCAAATATTTTCAATCCGCGGATGATAGAAAACTTGGATGAAAATCCTGCAGATATGAAGGGCAGACTATATTCCCTCAGTTTATACCAATATAAATCTTCCAGTTCTCTTGGAATATAAGCTGTTTCCTCTTAGGTCAAAATGTGTAATTTCTTTCCGGGAGCACAGTGAGATCTGACTGTAAACGTGAGCATAGAGGCCAAAGGATGTTTGGATGGGTCTTAAGGAGATTAAACTTCTCCTTGTATGACAAATGAAGTCTTTACAGTCACTTCAAACAGAGAGAAGGATATTATCCTCAGACATGGGAGACAAGCTGTTCCCACTGACAAGAAAGACGATGTGACTCAGGGACCCCAGTTTCTCAGCTTCGTCTGACTCCAATCAGTAGTTCTTATTCCCAGTTTCAGGGTCCCACTTCTGCTGAACCAATACCTTAACTTTCTCATGGTGCATTGGGAAAAGCTGCGGATTCAACTGACATTGTAATTCTGTAATGCACACAATTAAATATTGGACCTACTTTTCCAAATAGGTTGGTGAAGTTGCTATTAAAAAAAGAGAAAGAGAGATTTGCAATAAAATAGAGCTTTTATGATTTCAGAAACTCTTTTATTTTTAAATTTTGAGGTGAGTGCTTAAAGACCTGAGCTCTTTTTATGAGTACTTCTCTGTAATCAGAAGACCCATTGTAAGCCAAAGACCTTAGAATCATCATTAATTGCCATAATGGTCAAGTAAAGTAGTCATTTTCCCCCTAAAGACTTACTTGAGAAGGAATATTATTATAACTAACCACAGGTCAATTAATTTGATTAATTACGATGCCACTGCATATAATGAATTCATATCATCTCATTTCACATTGGCAAGGGCTCAAGACTTCATTCAAGTCTCAAAACACAGCCAGACCATTTAGCAAATCTCAACTTCAAGGGCCTGTTTCCAGAGGCTATTTCTCCTAGTAATTGTTATACCAGCCAGGGTGCAGTAAAGAGACAAAAATCACATCAATTATTTGAACAGAGAATTTAACATTAAGAGTCTGTAACTAGGTAGAAAGATATTAAGTGAGTCATTGACTAGGTAGGAAGAGCACCCTAAGGTAACTAAATAGCCAAAAGAAACTCTTAAGAATCATGGAAATAGCACCAAAAAGAAGCAGCTGCTACCTTTCGGGCTGAGAAATGAATATGGTTCTGAAAAATGTTGGAAAAACTTTCACCTGTGGCTGTGGAAAGGCCCTGCTCGACATGGGGTGAAGATGCCTTGGTGCAGAAACGTGCACAGAAATCAAAAGCATACAGGCTGGACTTCCCTGGTGGTCCAGTGGTTAAGAATCCAGTTTCCAATGCAGGGAACTTAGGTTCAAGCCCTGGCCCAGGAAGATCCCACATACCACCTAGCAGCTAAGCCTATGACCGCAACTGCTGAGTGCATGCTCTAGAGCCTGGGCTCCCCAAGAGAAGCCACCACAGTGAGAAGAGCCCCCCAACACAGTTAGAGAGCAGCCCCCACTCACCGCCACTAGAGAAAGCCAGAGCACAGCAACAAAGACCCAGAACAGCCAAAAACAAATAAATAAGTAAATAAATTTTGGAAAAGCATACGGATACAAACTTGCAGCTGTAAGATGAATAAGTTAGAAGCTAATGTAAAATAAGGGGATTATAGTTGATAACACTGTGTTATGTAAAAGAAATTTTCTAAGACAGTAGAACTTAAATGCTCTTGCAAAATATATTTTAATATGTGAGGTGATGGATGTGTTAATTAGCCAGATGGGGGAAACCCCTTCATAATATAAATGTATATCAAATCGCCGTGATACACACTTCAAATATCTTAAATTTTGCGGGTCAATTATATCTCAATAAAGTATGTGTGTGCTAAGTTGCTTCAGTTGTGTCCGACTCTTTGAGACCCTACTTTGGCCCACCAGCCTCCTCTGTCCATGGGATTCTTCAGGCAAGAATACTGGAGTGGGTTGCTGTTTCCTCCTCCAGGGGATCTTCCTGACCCTAGGACTGAATCTGCATCTCCTGGGTCTCCTGTATTGACAGGTGGGTTCTTTACCACTAGCACAATCTGGGAAGCCCCACTTGGGATGCCCCACCTCAGTAAAGCCCTCTCCCCAAGTTACTCAGGAGTCCCACCAGAAATAAATAGAAAAGGGCAGCTCCCTTCTTTATGTTTCTAACTCCCCTTCTTGCAGAGCTTAGCAAGTCCCTGTCAAAATTTGAATTTACAAATTTCATCTTCAGCATCACAGAGCAGAATCTAGAAAGGTGGATTTGAAGCTGAAAATACAATTTTGTGAAAACTGGCGTATTCAGTAAACACTTTTTCTTTTCTTTTGTAATAAGCCTTTTTAGCACCAATATGCTAATGCATGCTTGATGTACAATTAGATACTAAATTTCCATTTCTCAAGAGAGTTGATGGTGAATATGGAAACTGCACAAAATAGTTTTGACTTCACAGAGGCTTTAGAGATATCACTAATCACATAAAAACTGGAGGAAACAAATGCTCTGAAGATAGCAGCACCTATTTAATTGGTTACTTTTAGAAAATGGTGTCAAAATATATCAGCTTCACAGGGGCATCTGCAGAAAGTGTGTTTACAGGTTACTCCTGTAACCTGTAACTTTTCATTGAGATCATGACTTTTCATTGAGATGAAATAACTTTCCTTCCAAACTGATTTCCAATATACCCATGGAAAATGAAGTGATAATTGTAATATGTTCATTTTATTGCCAAAAAAAAAAAATCTGTAAACATTTAAAGGATGCCATTTAGTAAAAGTTTAATCTCAAGCTTCATGTACGAAATTTAAGAATTTATGACTGGTTCTTTTCATCAAATTCATATAATAAAGTAATGCTTTAAGAAGGTTAATCTTTGAAGATGAACCTATTGTAGCTTCAGTTAAAAAGCTCCATTTAAAAGTTAAATTATGTGTTTTGCAGTATTTCTATTGGTGCAAATTTGGCAGAGCATAGCACATCATGGGACTTCCCAGGTGGGGCCTGCCAATGCAGGAGACGTAATAGATATGGGTTTGAACCCTAGGTTGGGAAGATACCTGGAAGAGGGCATGGCAACCCACTCCAGTATTCTTGCTTAGAGAATCCCATGGACAAAGGAGAATCCCATGGGTGGCTATGGTCCATAGGGTCACAAAGAGTTGGACACAACTGAAGAGATTTAGCATGCACACACATGTACAGCACGTCATGGATAGAATAATGGCTTTCAGTTCAGTTCAGTTCAGTTCAGTCACTCAGCTGTGTCCAACTCTTTACGACCCCATGGACTGCAGCATGCCAGGCCTCCCTGCCCATCACCAACTCCAGGAGTTTACCCAAACTCATGTCCATTGAGTTGGTGATCTTATCTCATCCTCTGTCATCCCCTTCTCCTCCTGCCTTCAATCTTTCCCAGCATTAAGGTCTTTACTAATGAGTCACCTTTTCGTATCAGGTGGCCAAAGTATTGGAGTTTCAGCTTCACCATAAGTCTGTCCAATGAACAATCAGGACTGATCTCCTTTAGAATGGACTGGTTGGATCTCCTTGCAGTCCATGGGACTCTCAATAGTCTTCTCTAACACCACAGTTCAAAAGCATCAATTCTTCAGTGCTCAGCTTTCTTTATAGTCCAACTTTCACATCCATATATGATTATTGGAAAAACCATAACCTTGACTAGATGGACCTTTGTTGACAAAGTAATGTCTCTGCTTTTTAATATGCTGTCTAGGTGGGTCATAACTTTCCTTCCAAGCAGTATCTTTTAATTTCATGGCTGCAATCACCATCTGCAGTGATTTTGGAGCCCAAAAGTATAAAGTCAGCCACTGTTTCCACTGTTTCTCCATCTATTTGACATAAAGTGATGGGACCAGATGCCAGGATCTTAGTTTTCTGAATGTTGAGCTTTAAGCCAACTTTTTCACTCTCCTCTTTCACTTTCATCAAGAGGCTTTTTAGTTCTTTGCTTTCTGCCATAAGGGTGGTGTCATCTGCATATCTGAGGTTATTGATATTTTCTGGCAATCTTGATTCCAGCTTGTGCTTCTTCCAACCCAGCATTTCTCATGATGTACTCTGCATATAAGTTCAATAAGCAGGATGACAATATACAGCCTTGATGTACTCCTTTTCCTATTTGAAACCAGTCTGTTGTTCTATGTACAGTTCTAACTGTTGCTTCCTGACCTGCATACAGATTTCTCAAGAGGCAGGTCAGGTGGTCTGGTATGCCCATTTCTTTCAGAATTTTCCACAGTTTATTGTGATCCACACAGTCAAAGGCTTTGGCATAGTCAATAAAGCAGAAATAGATGTTTTTCTGGAACTCCCTTGCTTTCTCAATGATCCAGCGGATGTTGGCAATTTGATCTCTGGTTCCTCTGCCTTTTCTAAAACCAGCTTGAACATCAGGAAGTTCATGGTTCACGTATTGCTGAAGCCTGGCTTGGAGAATTTTGAGCATTACTTTACTAGCATGTGAGATGAGTGCAATTGTGTGGTAGTTTGAGCATTCTTTGGCATTGTCTTTCTTTGGGATTGGAATGAAAACTGACCTTTTCCAGTCCTGTGGCCACTGCTGAGTTTTGCAAATTTGCTGGTATATTGAGTGCAGCACTTTCACAGCATCATCTTCTAGGATTTGAAATAGCTCAACTGGAATTCCATCACCTCCACTAGCTTTGTTCATAGTGATGCTTCCTAAGGCCCACTTGACTTCACATTCCAGGATCTCTGGCTCTAGGTGAGTGATCACACCATTGTGATTATCTGGGTTGTGAAGATCTTTTTTGTACAGTTCTTCTGTGTATTCTTGCCACCTCTTCTTAATATCTTCTGCTTCTGTTAGGTCCCTACCATTTCTGTCCTTTTTTGGGCCCATCTTTGCATGAAATGTTCCCTTGGTATCTCTCATTTTCTTGAAGAGATCTCTAGTTTTTCCCATTCTATTGTTTTCCTCTATTTCTTTGCATTGATCTCTGTGGAAGGCTTTCTTATCTCTCCTTGCTGTTTTTTAAACTCTGCATTCAGATGGGTATATTTTTCCTTTTCTCCTTTGCTTTTTGCTTCTCTTCTTGTCTCAGCTATTTGTAAGGCCTCCTCAGACAGTCATTTTGCTTTTTTGCCTTTCTTTTTCTTGGGGATGGTCTTGATCCCTGTCTCCTGTACAGTGTCATGAACCTCCATCCATAGTTCATCAGGCACTCTCTCTATCAGACCTAGTCCCTTAAATCTGTTTCTCACTTCCACTGTATAATCATAAAGAATTTGATTTAGGTCATACCTGGATGGTCTAATGGTTTTCCCTACTTTCTTCAATTTAAGTCTGAATTTGGCAATAAGGAATTCATGATCAGAGCCACAGCCAGCTCCCGGTCTTGTTTTTGCTGACTGTATAGAGCTTCTCCATCTTTGGCTGCAAAGAATATAATCAATCTGACTTTGGTATTGACCATCTGGTGATGTCCATGTGTAGAGTATTCTCTTGTGTTGTTAGAAGAGGGTTTTTGCTATACTAAAAAACTAAACTTATAGAGAAAAATACTCATAGAATTGAATTTGGTAGGCAAATAAGTTGTAATAACTTCATCCAATGAAATACAATAGCCTGTCATTTGAAGTAGAAACTGTATGTCAAAATTTATAAACATTAAAGTAACTGTACTATAAAATTTTTTTGACGAAGCTTATCTTAATGTATAAAATGCATTTGCAAAGCTGTATATGCTTTCTCTCTTGCTGTATAGTTTCAATCAGATTTTAGAAATATTTCAGCTTTTAAGAAAACTACTTTTCAAATTAACCTCCTAGTCCTATATTGGCATTGTATGCTTTCTTTAATAAATCTCATTTTTTAGAAATGGTGGGAAATCTTTTATCAAAATATCCAGTGATTTGGAAGCAAGAAAACGTCAGATTTTGCAATAACTACAAAGGGAAATTTATCCCTACAAAAGCTGGGAGATGAACAAATTAAATAATGAGAACTCAAACAGTGTACAAGATTTAATTTTAAAATTCTGTAAACGCCTTTGGAATGACTTGCAGAAAAAATCTTTTGATCAAATTTCATTTTTGTAATTGGATTATATTTTTTCCTGGAATGGAAGGAAATTGAAAGGACCTCATTTTGCTTCAAAAAGATGATTTTGCAGCATCTATTTGGCAAAACACTAAAAAGAATGGTGAATAGAAAATTTATTTTCTGAGCTTTGCCTTTATGAGATATTTGCAGAAAAGAGACACTCTGAGGCCAAAAAACAGTATCTATAAAAATATTTGAGCTGATAGAGCTACACATTTCATAAAAATTAGAATTGAGACTATCCTCTACCTAGTAGAATTTTCTCTATACTTACTCAGTAACTCAGTACCTCTTAATATTTTCTCAATTAAAATACTATTTAAAGAGAAGTCTAAAGTGAAAACTAAATATGTATACTTTTCAAATATATTCGTATAAAATGTAACTGAAGACTGCAGACAATCTTTGAAACTAAGACCTTACTGAAATAATAAGACATTCTCCAGAAACATATTAATCAGTACATTTTTTTATTTTGATTTAATCTATAAGGACACATTTTATTTTTTACTAATAATTTTATTTTTGCAAGTAATTTTTGCAAAGAATTATTTTATTCATTGACTAATATAAAAAAGTCAATTGGTTGTTCAATGAATAAATATCTCAAAAATATATTTCTAATTAATCTTAATGTCCCTTTCACACTCAAAAGTATCTTGACCTAGTGTCTTATTCTGCTCTGGCTGCTGTAACAAAATGCCACAGCCTGGGTGGTTTATACAACAGACATTTCTGGAGCAGAGAAATTTGAGATTAAGTTGAGGTTCTGGGTTCTGGTGAGAGTTCTCTCTCTGGCTTTCCGAAAGCCATGGATCTCCATACCTGGGGAGAGAGAACACACTCTCTGGTCTCTTCTTATATGACCACTAATCCTTCATGAGGGTCCCACCCTTGTAACCTCATCTAAATACATTAATAGTTCAGTTCAGTCGCTCAGTCGTGTCCAACTCTTTGCAACCCCGTGAATTGCAGCACCCCAGGCCTCCCTGTCCATCATCAACTCACAGAGTTCACACAAACTCATGTCCGTCTAGTCGGTGATGCCATCCAGCCATCTCATCCTCTGTCGTCCCCTTCTCCTCCTGCCCCCAATCCCTCCCAGCATCAGAGTCTTTTCCAATGAGTCAACTCTTCACATGAGGTGGCCAAAGTACTGGAGTTTCAGCTTTAGCATCATTCCTTCCAAAGAACACCCAGGACTGATCTCCTTTAGGATGGACTGGTTGGATCTCCTTGCAGTCCAAGGGACTCTCAAGAGTCTTCTCCAACACCACAGTTCAGAAGCATCAATTCTTCGGTGCTCAGCTTTCTTCACAGTCCAACTCTCACATCCATACGTGACTACTGGAAAAACCATAGCCTTGACTAGACGGACCTTTGTTGGCAAAGTAACGTCTCTGCTTTTCAATATGCTATCTAGGGTGGTCATAACTTTCCTTCCAAGGAGTAAGCATCTTTTCATTTCATGGCTGCAATCACCATCTGCAGTGATTTTGGAGCCCCAAAATATAAAGTCTGACACTGTTTCCACTGTTTCCCCATTTATTTCCCATGAAGTGATAGGACCAGATGCTATGATCTTCATTTTCTGAATGTTGAGCTTTAAGCCAAATTTTTCACTCTCCTCTTTCACTTTCATCAAGAGGCTTTTTAGTTCCTCTTCACTTTCTGCCATAAGGGTGGTGTCATCTGCATATCTGAGGTTATTAATATTTCTCCTGACAATCTTGATTCCAGCTTGTGCTTCTTCCAGCCCAGCGTTTCTCATGATGTACTCTGCATATAAGTTAAATAAGCAAGGTGACAATATACAGCCTTGACGTACTCCTTTTCCTATTTGGAACCAGTCTGTGGTCCATGTCCAGGTCTAACTGTTGCTTCTTCACCTGCATATAGGTTTCAGTTCAGTTCAAGAGGCAGGTCAAGTGGTCTGGTATTCCCATCTCTTTTAGAATTTTCCACAGTTTATTGTGATCCACACAGTTAAAGGCTTTGATATAGTCAATAAACCAGAAATAGATGTTTTTCTGGAACTCCCTTGCTTTTTTGATGATTCAACAGATGTTGGCAGTTTGATCTCTGGTTCCTCTGCCTTTTCTAAAGCCAGCTTGAACATCTGCAAGTTCACAGTTCATATATTGCTGAAGCCTGGCTTGGGGAATTTTGAACATTACTAGCGTGTGAGATGAGTACAACTGTGCGGTAGTTTGAGCATTCTTTGGCATTGTCTTTCTTTGGGATTGGAATGAAAACTGATCTTTTCCAGTCCAGTGGCCACTGCTGAGTTTTCCAAATTTGCTGGCATATTGAGGGCAGCACTTTCACAGCATCATCTTCTAGGATTTGAAATAGCTCAACTGGAATTCCATCATCTCCACTAGCTTTGTTCGTAGTGATGCTTTCTAAGGCCCACTTGACTTCACATTCGTGGCTCTAGGTGAGTGATCACACCATCGTGATTATCTGGGTCATGAAAATAATTTTTGTGCAGTTCTTCTGTGTATTCTTGCCACCTCTTCTTAATATCTTCTGCCCTCCCAAAGGCTCTATCTTAAAATACCATAACATTGTGGATTAGGACTTCAACACATGAATTTTCTGAGGGGACACAATTCAGCCCATAGCATGTGGATGATAAATCTAGGGGCACAATCCTTATGATTCTTGTTATCATGAAATGAAAAACATCTGGTCCATTGCCCTTGACTTCCAGATACACAGTCCTTGCTTGTTTTTGGTTGTGTACATCTAGCTCCACTGAATCCAAATCAGAATGAATATATTTTCCTGGTTTGTTCAAGAACAGGTCGTTTTCTATCCTCTTCTCTCTGCCTGGGAACAATCTCTTCTCTTCTCCCTCTCTTGGCCACTGCTGGGTTCCCTCTGGGAATCTAGTTCCCACTGGGAATCTTTCTAGGGGGTTTGAGATGCTGTGAAGCTGCCTTCAAGCATTTTGCTTAGAAAGCTCATTCTACCATTGCTGCTGTACAGCTCAGAAACCATGATGAATGTTGGGTACTTCTAGAAGGCTTGCAACCTCCTTGGGAAGTGAGCCAATGGTTCTCTGTGGACTGGAACACCCTCAAAATAATTTGAAGTTTTTATTATTTCTCCCCACTCCTAGCACTTGCTGAGGAGATGAGCACTGGGCTTCTGTTCAAGAATTCATCACCGTTAAGGTGACTTAGTCACATCCCCTCTTATTTCTCCCTCCCAGAAAGTTAATTGTATCTCTTTTTGCTAAAGAACTGGCTCTTAAATCATTCCACATTATTTACATAGACACCGTTTAAAATTTGGCTCTCCTACTTAAAAAAAAAAATGCTTTTGAAACCCTCTATCAAATAACTTCACACTTGCAATCAAATGCCTTGGGTTTCAAGATTATTGTGGCTAACATGAGTTTAAAAACAACAATAAAAATTTAAACGACTTCATTGTTTACTGTCTCTACCCTTGTCCTGAATAATGAAAACTAGCAGCTCCATAGGGGAGGCAAGAAAAAGAACACTGGAAAGACAGACCTTAATTATTACTTGAAAATGTCCTGCCAAAAATGTTGGAATTTTAAAACTGCACAAAATCCTTATAAATTATTCATCAAGTCCACACTGTTGCTTTATGGACGTCCTGTGTAAAGTGAGACCCAGACAGAATCAATGATTTTCTCTTAAGACTACATAGACTCTGAACAGCAGAGGGAAGGGTGCACTTACCTCCATCAAATATAGACCTCTTTCCACCGATTTACACCATTTCCTTCTCAATATAGTTCAGCTCTTCTGAATCTCTCAAAAGGTGGCATCAAGAAAGCAGACATGGCGCTTCAAGTGCATTTAGAATGTGGGAGAACTCTGGTCTTCCCTGGTGGCTTCCTGGCGGAAGGGCTTCCCTGGTGGCTCCGACGGTAAAGAATCTGCCTGTAATGAAGGAGACTTGAGTTTGATTCCTGTGTGGGGAAGATCCCCTGGAGTAGGAAATGGCAACCCACTCCAGTGTTCTTGCCCGGAGAATCCCATGGACAGAGGAACCTGGCAGGCTACAGTCCATAGGGTCACAAAGAGTTGGACAGGACTGAGTAACTAACACACACACACAGAATTCTGGTCGTCTGCTGACTTCTAGATGCCAAGACTCTCCTTTTGCATTTTCATAGAGTCTCATCTGATTGTTCCTTGGTTGTAAGCACATGTATTTATGCTAGCTACACTGTCAAGCCAGGTCTCTTTCTGTATCATATGTTTAATTTGGGAAATTGAAGTCAAACTCCAAGACATCAGAGTGTCATGAAATAAAGTTGCTTTAATGTTCACATTGCTAAGAGAAAACAAAAATTATTTACCCTGTAAAAATGAAACCCTTTCCAAATGAGTGTATAATCTAAACCTTAATTGCTTATTAAAAAACATTTTGAACCAAGTTTCTTCCAAAGGCTTTCAGTTTCAAGTAGAACTTTCCGGGTTAGGTTGCTTTCTGAACCACATTCTTTCCAGTTCTAGGGTTCCAGTATTTTAAACTTTCCTATGAGACACCTCTTAATTTTCACAAAACTGAACCATATCATGATTTGGTGTGGGGAGGGGATAGTTTTAAATCTGTCATATAATAAGGCCAAGGCTATACCTATGCACAGCCTTCCATGGTAGCCAGATGGTAAAGAATCTCCCTGCAATGCCAGAGACCTGGGTTCAATCCCTGGATTGGGAAGATCCTCTGGAGAAGAGAATGGCTACTTACTCCACTATTCTTGCCTGAAGAATTCATATTCTTGCCTGGAAGGAGGAACCTGGCAGGCTACAGTCCATAGGGTCACAAAGAGTTGGACATGACTGAGAAACTAACACGCACTTTTTTTTTTTTCATGCCTATACATGGGCAAGATTTAATGGTCTTTGAAAGAATGAACTTGTTTTGCATGAGACTTGATCATCAACTACAGAATTTTGAGAGGGATTATGATCCCAGGTGGCTCAGACAATAAAGAGTCCACCTACAATGCAGGAGACCCAGCTTCGATCCCTGAGTTGGGAAGATCCCCTGGAGAAGGAAATGGCAACCCACTCCAGTATTCTTGCCTGGAAAATCCCAGAGATGGAGGAGCCTGGAGGGCTGCAGTCCATGGGGTGGCCAAGAATCAGACACAACTGAGTAACTTTCACACATGATCTCTGAATGTTACCATCTCCTTTCTCCTCTATTTGTGGTCCATAATAGCAATAAACAAGTAACAAAATTCTCAGCTTAAGAAATGTAGATTATGATCTAAATAGGAGAGTTGTCTTATTTATTCCAGATAAATCATGTCATTTTGATTTTCTGCTCTGAGAATTCATTGAAACTTTCTAAAACAATAAGGTCTTAAGATGTATTTAATGCACACAAAGCAGATTCCTCCATTTTCACAAACTTTTCATCTGTAAGAGAAAAAATAAATAAATCTGTTACAATTTTAGAGCCTAGGCATAGCTATTTAAAAAAAATTTGGAAATACAAATGAGCAATACTAGAAAATTTCATGCAAATGCAAAATAACTTATATAATTATTTCCTGCAAAGATTCATCTTTGAAATACGGTATTTATAAGGGTGCTTTGCTTTCAAAAACAACAATACATTGTATATAAACCAGAGAGCATGCATAGCAGCTCTGTTTAGAAAATAGCAAAGTAGCATGGAAAAGGCCTCTGTTTAGTTAGCCCACCCACCAACTAGGGGAAAAGCTAAAATAAAAAAAGGAGAATGGACTACGCGGAATTGTTACCACTGTGTCAAACCTGGGATTTTATTTTCTAAACAGTGCTTGCCAAGGAGGGTTTTAGAGTCATTACTCAATACAGTTATTCAGTTAGGGACCTCATTTGAAAATTCGATCCCACATAACTTTCCTTGTTTTGTGTTTTGTTTTGTTTATAAGATGTGGTTCTTCCTCCACCCCACCCCCCACATAATGGGACAAACCAGACAGAGAAACAGTAACAAAAATCATCCTTGACTTTTGCACTCCATTTTCTAACTATTACCTTTTTTTGTTTGATCCTGACTACAATCTTCCATGAAGAAGATAAATGAGGAAACTGTGGCCTCCAAATATCAATGCCAAGAGCAAGCTCCCACAGCTTATTTGTGACAGAGTCTGGGTGATAATAGTGGTAAAGAACCCACCTGCCAGTGCAGGAGACCTGGGAGATGCTGGTTCGATCTCTGGGTCAGGAAGGTTCCCTGGAGTAGGAAATGGCAACCCACTCCAGTATTCTTTCCTGGAAAATCCCATGGACAGAGGAGCCTGGTCCATGGGGTTGCGAAGAGTTGGACATGACTGAGCATCCACACAGCTGGATGATGAGCTACATTTTCTGCCTCTTGGGTTACCACTTTTTCTATCAGATGGCACTAGATATATAAGGTTTTCACTTGTTGTTGATGCAGTGGAAATTGTACATATTCAATTAAATGACCTTGTGAAGTATATCCATTGCCTCTTGGAAGTTGGGATGCAGAGACGATCCCTCCCCTTGATCTAGAGTCTCCTAGATTTCTGTCTCCCTGCCAGATAGCATGTGGGTGTCCTCAAACAAAATGCTTGTAAAACCAAACTTATTGTTCCCCCCCTGGCAGCCTGCTTCCGGTGGCTCATGCATGTGGGCCTGGCAGGTCAAGTCTGCCCGTGCCCAGCAGAGGGCCTCTTGCAGAGGGCTCAGTGCAGCCCATGCTGCTGACCAACCAACAGAGTCCTGCTAACTGCCTGCCGGCCGCCAGCACACACCCAGCTTGTCCTCTGCTCTACTTCACCTGTGTGCTGTCCCCCTCAATTTACTTTAAATTCCAGCCCTTAAATGTTTCTTTTAAAAAATTTTTAAATCAAAAATGTGTTAAACTTTTTAATTGAATATAGTTTGTTTACAACCTTGTGCTAATTTCAGGTGTACAGAAAATATATATGTGTGCATGCTCAGTGCTCTGGTTGTGACTGCTCTTTGGGACCTCATGGACTGTAGCCCTGCCAGGCTCCTCTGTTCATGGGATTCTCCAGGCAAGAATACTGGAGTGGGTTGCCATTCCCCCACACCACCTTCCAGGGGATCTTCCTGACCCAGGGATCAAACCCATGTCTTCTGCATTGCAGGTGGATTTCTTACCCACTGAGCCACCTGGGAACCCTACAAATAAAATGTGATTTTTTTCCACCCCATAGTTCAAACCTCCACTTTTCCTTGCCCAGACTCTACTCCTGAGGAGCATTTAAGTATTAATACAACACACCACTGCATTTCATGGCATGGAGATGAACACAGGTTTCGGTGATTACAGGAAATAATCTCATCTTCCTCAGAGCTAATAATGCTCATGGTCTGAAATTTAGAGGAAGTAGGAAACATTTCCTTACCCTTCCCATGGGATCTCTTTTTGGCCCACATGAAAGCTTCTCCCTACTGATACCTAGAAGTGTCCCCCACTTAGCCTCCGTCCTTCCTTCCTTTCCCTCCCTTGTCACTCTAGCCTTCCATCCTCACCCCACGCCTTACTTTGCTGGAAAAAGCCAGAAGCCAGAGAGTCATTTTTATGCTCATGGCCAAAGCCAATGAAATGTTTTTGCTCTGTACTCTTACCGTTTTATGAACGAAGCTCCTACACGTGTTTCCTTTGCTCTTAGTATTCACCACAGAGGGCACAGCTTGGTTCTGCATCATTATGCTAAAATGATGTTTATCCAACCCAAACCTTCTCTCTCAAATCCAGACTCATCTATTCCAATTTATCCTCAACATCACCACCTGAACACTGTATCAGTTGGGATTCAACCGGAGAAACAGAACCAGAAGAAGTCAGATATTAAGAGGCCTATTACAAAGAATTGGCTTAAGGGCTTTCCTGGTGCTCAGTCCAGTGGTTAAGACTCTGTGCTGCCATGCAAGGTTTGATCCTTGGTTGGGGAACTAAGATCCTATTTGCTATGTGGTGTGGCCAAAAGATTAACATAAAATAAATATGAGGAAGAAAGCTTTAAAAGAAAAAAACTATTAGAATTGGTTTACAGGATTGTGGGGACTGGCTAGGGAAGTCTTTAAAACACAGAATGGACTACCGGGAATGGCAGGCTGGAACTCTCTTCCATGGGCTGAAGCTGAAGGACCAATTTCTTCATAAAGGAGATTTCAGCTCTGTTCTTCTTTTTAAAATAGTTTTTTATTTCTTTTATTTACTTATGGCTACACTGGGTCTTCATTGTTTTGCATGGGCTTTCTCTAGTTGCAGGAAGCGAGGGCCATTCTTCATGGTGCTGCACGGGCCTTCTCTTGTTAAGGAGAACCGGCTCTAGGCGTGTGGGCCTGGGCGTCAGCAGTAGCAGCACGTGAGCGCGGTCTTGTCGTTGCGGCTAGAGGACTCTAAAGCGCATGCTTAGTGGTTGTGGCGCGCGGGCTTAGTTGCTCTGTGGCATGCAGGATCTCCCTGGACCAGGGATCAAACCCATGTCCCCTGCATGGGAAGGTAGATTCTTATCCCCTCGGCCACCAGAGAAGTCCTTGACTCTGTTCTTAAGGACTTCCAACTGATGGAATTCAGGCCCACCTAGAACAACCATAGGTTTGACTCACATCTACAAAATACCTTCACAACTACCCTTAGACACATGTTTGCTAGAATAACTGGGAGCTACAGCCTAGCCAAGTTTATACCAAGAGACCATCACAAGCATCTAATCAGAATTAGCATGTCTGTACTGAACTCCAGCTCTGCCTTCCCCCTGCTGCTCTCTACAAACTAGCTGCCCCTGCCATGGCAACTCCATCCTTCAGTTGTTCAGGACACACACTCCATGCGGTAGGTTAAATATTGGCATCCCAACTATGCCCATGTACTCATCCCCAGAACCTTTTATGGCAAAAGGGACTTTGTAGATGTGACTAAATTAAGAATCTTGAGATGGGGAGATTATTCTGGGTTTCCAGGGTGACCAATGCAATTACAACAGTCCTTATAACAGAGACCCAGGGGAGTCAGAGGAGGAGCAAAGGAGGAGGAGAAGGAGGCAACATGCTACGTGCTTATGAGCAAGCATCAAAGTGACAGCCTTTAAAGAAAGAGAGAGGGCTACAGGCAGGCTTTAGAAGCTGAAAACGTCAAGGGACAGATTCTCCCCTCAGCCTCCAGAAGAACCAGCCTTAGCAACACCTTGTGCATGCTAAGTCACTTCAGTCGTGTCCAACTCTGCGACCTCATGGACTGTAGCCTGCTAGGCTCCTCTGTCCATGGGGATTCTCCAGGCAAGAACGCTGAAGTGGGTTGTGGTGCCCTCCTCCGGGGGATCTTCCTGATGCATTTATCCAACCTGCATCTCCTGTGTCTCCTGCATTGAAGATGGATTCTTTATTGCTGAGCCACTGGTAAAGCACCCAGCAACATCTTAACTTTAGCCCAATAAACTGATTTCAGACTTCTGACCTCCAGGATTATCAGATAAGTTTATGTTGTTTGAAGTTTGTGGTGCTTTGAAGAAGCATTAATAAAGAACTAAGGCACTGGGACTTCCCTGGTTGTTCAGTGGTTAGGGCCAATGCAGGGGGCACAGGATCCCACATGCTGCTTGGCAAAAGAAAAAATGTAATAAAGAAACAAAACCCAAAAAACTCCATACTTGTGGTGATAGTTACACAATTTTGTAAATATACAAAGATATC
The DNA here is from genome assembly GCF_027580195.1 of Bos mutus. Lineage (NCBI taxonomy): Eukaryota > Metazoa > Chordata > Mammalia > Artiodactyla > Bovidae > Bos > Bos mutus. The sequence goes on from NC_091633.1 coordinate 58,542,382, forward strand.
ACTGAATTGTATAAGTGAAGCAAGTGGATTGTGTGGTATAAAAATCATAACTCAATAAAATATTTTTTGATTATGAAAAAAAGAACTAATGTACCCACGTCCAATCTGAGGTGACATCTTGTTAGCTTTAGTTTCAATATGTCCAGAATGAAACCACTTTTCAACACTTCCCCAGCTACCACCCATTTCTAGCCTTCATCGTCTCTGTTCTGCGTAATGTCAAAAGACTGTGAACCATTCTGGTCTGCTGCTCTCCATTCTCCAGCCCCTGCCTCAGCCCCTAGACAGCTGCTGCTGGCTTACAAAGCACCTTCACGAGAATCAGAAAAAGGTGGCCCTTTCTTCAGGCAGATGCAATCTCATGCCAGGGTTGATGGTGCAGCCCACAGAGTTGAGGCTGAATGTCCTCACACAGAACACAACCTCAGCAATTATACACAGCAGCCTTGCCTACACCTTTTCAACAGCAGTCCACATCGCCCTATCAAAGCAAAGTCGGCTCCTGCCACCACTCTGCTCAAAACCCTCACAAGTCTCTCCCCTGACTCAGTCCTCCCAAGGGGCTATAAGCCTTCTGTCATCCGGCCAGGTACCTCTCAGATCTCTTGTCTTACCAGCCACCTTCTCACTCACTGTTTTTCCCCCAAAACAGCTTTCTTGCTATTCGTCAAATATCCCAGACGCATTTTCACCTCGGGGGCTTTACTCTTACCACTTTACTCTTGAGTTTGTTTCCTCAAGCTGCAAAGGTTCGTCTCCAATATCCAAGTGTCTGGCTCTCTCATCTCCCTCAAGTGTCTGGCTAAATGTCCCTTTCTTAGTGACATCCACCCTGACTATCCTGTTCAAATGTGTAACCCACACCTGAACCCCTCCCTTCCTAACCCCTGTGTACTGGCTTATTTTTCTCTTTGGCACTTATCACTTTTTAACATTCTATGTATAATGACTTCATTATTGTATTTACTCTAAGGGTCTAAGAGGGTAGAGTTTTTGTCTGATGTGTTCACTCCTGTATCCTTAAATAATACCTGGTATCAAGTGGGCACACGATGAAGATTTGAATGAATGAATAAAAGCATCCTTTCTTTTCTAGTTCAGGCTTTCCCAGAAGCAGATTCTAACCAACAATGCAGAGACAAGTAGTTAATTTGGAAGGAGATCCCAGTACACACAGTGCTAGCTGCATGGGGAAGTAAGACAGAGGAAGGAAAGCAGCCAGTGAGGGGTATGTTTTCTTTTTTATTTCTTTTTTTTCGTGTATGTCTTTGGGTTCCTCCAGCCTTAGATGCAGCATGTGAGGTCTTCATCGCATCATCCTGTGCACGGACTTTCTGGTTGTGGTTCATGGGCTCAGTAGCTGTGGCACATGGGCTTAGTTATGCCAAGGCATGTGGGATCTTACTTCCCCAACCAGGGATTGAACCCATGTCCCATTTCATGCAAGGCAGATTCTTAACCACTGGACCATCAGGGAACTCCTAAGGGTATGTTTTCAAACCCTCTAGTTATACTGCAGATAACTGGAATTTTAGCTCCTTGGGGACACCTGGGACTTGGTGAAGACCATATACTTCTGTAAGGGAAGAAAGATTTTTTTTTTTCCTCTACCTTTTTCCATTCTGTAGTTGGGCCTGAGAACTAAACTGACCAATGACAGATGAACAGGAGAAAAGCATCCAAGTTTCCTTTAAGGTTACTATTTTAACATGGCACAAGAGCCTTCAAAGAAGTCAGTAGGCCTAAATACTTGTGCTACTATTCTCACAAAGAATGATCAATATCAGAGATGTGATGAGACAAAGGCAAAGGGGGTTGGGCTGGGGGCGGGGGAACTGTGGGGAAATGACTAGGAAATATACAGGGAAACTAATGAAAGACAAGGGTTGCTTAGTAGGTTTGTTTGCTCTGTTTCATCCTGGCATCGACTCCCTGTTTCTGGTGATAAGAATGTTCTCTTCTTCCTGTTTCAAGGAGTGCACCTTTCCCCTGGGAAATTTATGTCCTGCTTTTAGGTAGAAAGGGAAGGTCAGAGAACCATCGTATATCTACTCTTTTGAACATCGCCCCTTCTGCTCAAAATCATCAACATGTCAGAGTGGCATACTATTTGGGGTGTCATGTTCACCTCAAAGTGATCCCACCTAGGAGGCCAGGGAGCTGGTGTCTTTATCCACCAAGTTTTAGAAGGGGCATTAATTCTGTCACTTCCCTTCTGCCACATGTATGGGGCAAAGTAGATTCCATCCTCAGAAATCCTCAAAGAGATCATTGCTGAAGTCAAACTTGTTGGCATGAAAACAGTGAGGCCTGAAGGCACATGAATGGGCTTCAATAGCATCTGCTTAGCTTCTCCTCTAAGAGAGAAGATGAACCTTTCTCAGTCAAACAACTAAAGCTACAAATATGGTAACAATGTAACCCAAGCTACAAGTATGGTAACTTATTATAACACTCTCTTCAGTTCTTGTTGCAGGACCCATCTTATCTGTCATCCCTGGTTGAGGCATGGAGATGGGGCAGGGAAGGTTGGCAGGGGAGATGAGGGTACTTTGTGGCTATCCTATGATGCTCAAGCATAGAAGGACTTTTTCTGCAGGAACTGAAGGAGAAGACTAAATCAGGATATAGTAGAAGAGATAAAGTGAACACCTTGAATTGCTGTTCTGGTTGTTTACAGCCAGCATCCTGATTGGTCAGTGCTCCTGCTCTATACATTATTCAGTATTGTGAGTATTACCCTCAGAAGGACCCTACACACAAAACCAGAGCCAAGACCTCAAAAGGTGCCAAAGCAATGAGGCAGTCTGCAGCAGACCCAGGGATTTGGAAGCACCCAAGAAGAGGGAGTTATGGGTTGAGTGGATGAGTGAGTGGGTGCTCTGAGTAAATGCCTAAGATGAGAACCATTCTCTTTGAATGCTCTCACTTTGTCTTTCTGCAGCGTGATGCGTCGATAGATCAGGTGGTTTAAGGGACCTGGGGAAGGTTCTGTAAATCAGACATCCCAAAGACAGGCCTGCCCCATCATGAAGTCTTTTTGATATTTCAATCCATTAGAGAGTCAAGTATATCTAGAAGCTACAAAGAGAAGACTTCCCTAGTGACTATCACAATGTAGATTCCACCTAAACAGGTCAGCAAAGAGTTGTGGGTACCTCAGGGTACACCCTTTTTCCTGACCCACCAAGAAGCGTCTCTTTACTGTGTAAAGTGAGGGTCAGAGCATCACTCTGCCCGATCCTACTAGACTGTCTTGAGGTCTGATGCTGCTGCTGCTGCTAAGCCTGTCTTCATCTTTCTTAGGTGCCTGGCTGAAAGCATGAACCAGTTTGGATGATAATGATGATAGTCAATGCTGTGGTGATGGAATAAAGAGAAAAGAAGCAAAAAAGAAGCAAGTGAGTAACGAAAAGCAGATCTTTTGGGTCCCTCAATAAGACGTCTACTGGGATAGTGAAAGTTAGAGTGAGGAAGCCGAAGGCAGAAATAATGAAGTCCAGGATAAGGGGTGTCACGAGGCTTTCCTTCTTGCTCCAGATAAGTTAAAACAGCTTCCAATGGTACAACACATCACTTTGAATTCTCATCAGAGTAGGGAAACCACTGTTTCAGGATTAGCATTCCAAAGGGAGCCTGAGCCACTGTAGCCTCAAAACCATGACCACTTTTAAAGTCCAAAGATGATTCTAGCAGCTGTTCTCCCCAAATGGTTTCAGCACGATGAGGTTATAATGTGGAAAAGCTAGAACTGAAAAACTGAATATATATTCTCTTTAGAATAAAAGGAAATGACTACAAGCCCAGTCATAAATGTGGCAGCTTACTAGAAAGGCAGGTTTAAAGAATAAGGAAACTCATGTTCAAGATGAAATTGAAAACAGGTGCCAGGCCTCTTTCATGGAGTCAGAGAATGTCAGAACTAGAGGAGACCCAGGGGTAACTCCTTCATTTCCCATATTTGATGGATCAGGAAGCCCAGATCACCAGGAATGGAGGAACTTGCTCAGTGCCACTCACAGTGAACGTCAGATTTATCTCTCAGTTCAAACCTTAGTCTGCTTCTCAGGCATTTTAATTCCTCTGGCACAAAATTAATGAACAAAACCTCTGCTTTTTTTTTTTTTTAATAAAATCTATTGTAATTTTGAATCCTAAATAATCACACTGATTTGAACTCCTTGTTTCCACATGCAGCAAGAGGGAAGGTGAGATCATGTCTAAGACCTATGCTCTTTCTATGTTCTGTGATGACCTAGAGGGCTGGGCTAGGGAGGCGGGCTCAAGAAAGAGGGGATACATGTATACATATAGCTGATTCATTTTGTTGTACAGCAGAAACTAATACAGCATTATAAAGCAATGACAACCACTCCCACATTCTTGCCAGGAAAATTCCATGGACAGAGGAACCTGGCGGGCCACAGTCCATGCGGTCGCAAAATGTCGGCTACGACTCAGCACATACTCCAATAATGGGCTTCCCAAGTGGCGCTAGTGGTAAAGAACCCACCTGCCCATGCAGGTATGTGAAAGAGATGCAGGCTCCATCCCTGAGTAGGGAAGACCGCCTGGAGGGAGGCACGGCAACTCACTCTAATATTCTTGCCTGGAGAATCCCATGGACAGAGGAGCCTGGAGAATCCCATGGACAGAGGAGCCTGATGGGCTGCAGTCCGTAAGGTTGCACAGAATCAGATACAACCAAAGCTACTTAGCATGCACACAGGCGCTCCAACAATAAAATTAAAAAAAAACTATGCTCTTGAGCTGACAGCAACTCATTCATTCATTCAGTCAGTCCATCAGTTGGTCATTTAATCAACAGATATTATTTGAGTATCTGCTCTGTTCCAAACATTTTCCGGAAACAGTAAGGCTCCTCTCGCTTGTTTTCTCTCTTTCTAGGACAGAGCCAGTTCCTCTCCAGGCAGTTGCCCATATGGTGATCGTTTTTCACTGTGTAACTTACAAGGTAGAAATGACTTCATTTCCACTCCCTGGCTCAGGCCTGGCTCCCTCATTTTGTGCCCTGGTTCCCTGAAGAATTAAAATCAAACTATGTGATTCTCACTAGACCAACTTTTGGAGAAGGCAATGGCAACCCACTCCAGTACTCTTGCCTGGAAAATCCCATGGGCAGAGGAGCCTGGTAGGCTGCAGTCCATGGGGTCGCACAGAGTCGGACACAACTGAAGCGACTTAGCAGCAGCAGCAGACCAACTTTTCGTTGGTTCAAAGGACTGTCCTTGTCCTGGGCTCATATGAAGCACTGATGCCCCTGTTTTTACCCACAGGAAATACCTGACTAAGTTTTCAGCTGATTATGGACATACTAACTCCATTTTCCTGTTCTGAGTCACCAAACTCTATCAGCATATTTAGTGGGGTTATTTTCCCACTTGAGATTCTGTCCTGATTTCCTTCCTAACTTTACCAAGAAGTCTTTACCATTAAGGTTTGGTTCTAGTAGACATCTAATTCTACTGTAGAATATCATCTTATTTCCACTGCAATAAAAATAATAAATAGAACACAGCAACAATGACTAGCAGTAATTTGGCAACTTCTATATGTTAGACACAGTGTTAACACATTGTTATTACTCTTATCATCATTATTATTTTTATTAATCCATTCAATCTTCACAACTCTTGAAGCAGACATTACTGTTATCTTCATTTTGCAAATAAGGAATTTGCTGCCCATAAAGTAACAGTATCTGTTTACTATATCAGTTTTTTACCTTGGAGAAGGCAATGGCACCCCACTCCAGTACTCTTGCCTGGAAAATCCCATGGACAGAGGAGCCTGGTGGGCTGCAGTCCATGGGGTCACACAGGGTCAGACACGACTGAAGCGACTTAGCAGCAGCAGCAGCAGCAGCATCTAACAGTTCAAACCAACAAAATTCAGACCAAATTTAATGATCTTTTCCTACCAATCACCAGAAAGTCTTCTCCTTCACATGTGTAATTTCATATTAAAAACAGATGGCATCTTTTTCTTTTAGGTCTCATTATTGTCTATTGAGCTTCCAAAGGCTCAAGTTTGTATACTTACACTGTAGGAAATCCACTTTCTCGCTGTATCTACAATCAGGAATATTTAGGATACATTTAACTTTGAAATTTAATGAGCAAAGTAGAATATGAAAACCATTTTTCTAATATTGAAATTTGCCATTAAAAGTCCATCTTAAGCCAGTTTTTCCAGATTATTATATTATGAGCATGTCAATTATCAATGAATCCTAGAAAAATGACTGACCTGTTGGGTCCAGGGCATTCTAATCTCCCCCTCCCCACACCCAGATATAGTCAGTCCACATGAAATCTTCAGGGACTTACAAATGGGCCACTGTAATAGATATCTTTTCTGGGTGAGAAAAGAAATCACATATTTAAAATTAAACTGGAAGTCAGATTCTCATCTACCTGATTTCGGAAACTTTTTCTCTGTGCATTCTGCCTTTCCCAGTTTTGAAACTAATGACTTTCATACCTTAAGCTGCTGTTCCAAATGCCAAATGGGAATCAGAGGAGACAGCCAAGGAGGAAGAGTGGGGAGCAAGTTGCTTGAGCATATCCCTAACTTAGATTTTGTGTTAAGGATGGTGGAGCTCATCAGTGTCATGGGGAATCTGGGTGGGAGGGGACTTGGGGGAGAAGGGACACGTGTAAATATATGGCTGAGGTGCTCTACTGTGTACCTGAAATTATCACAACACTGGTAATTGGCTATACTCCAATATAAAATCACAAGTTAAAAACAAGGACAGAGGAGCTCAAGAATGCTTTTTTCCAGAATGCTGTTCTGGAAGATAATGCATCTGGCATATTTAGTGAGAGTGAATGAATGAATGAATATCAGTAATGAAGCATTCTTTTGCCTGGAGTCTTTTCATGCATCAATTATTATGATTCAATGTGGAGATAGGTTAGCATTTTGAAGATTCCACATATAAGTGATAATAAGTGACAGCATAAGATATTTGTCTTTCTCTGGACTTCATTTTAGCAAACAATACAAAAGGAACCTGAACTTCAGAAGTTTCTGAAAATGCCACATTTCAAGTTGTTATTATTGTTTAGTCACTAAGTTATGTCCAAGTTTTTGTGACCCTATGGACTGTAGCTCACCAGGCTCTTCTGTCCATGGGATTTCCCAGGCAAGAATACCAGAGTGGATTGCCATTTCCTTCTCCCGGGTACCTTCCCAACCCAGGGATCCAACCACATTGCCTGCTTGTCAGGCGGATTCTTTAGCACTGAGCCACCTGGGAAACCTCTGAGTAATTCAATACATATTTTTGAATCCATTATATTAATGAGTAAATAAATAAATTAAACATATGCAGTTCCTTGTTCTTGAATATAACTGATATAAACTTCTTGTGTTCTATCACTCTATCCTCAATATACACATTACAAACTCACTTTCTTGGGGCTGGTGCACTGGGATGACCCAGAGGATGGTATGGGGAGGGAGGTGGGAGGGGGGTTCAGGATGGGGAACACGTGTACACCCATGGCGGATTCATGTTGATGTATGGCAAACCCAATACAATATTGTGAAGTAATTAGCCTCTGATTAAAATAGATACATTTATATTAAAAATATATATTAGAACAAGAAAAAATAAATAAAAATAAAAGTGAAAGTTGTACAATCCAAAATAAATAAATAAAAGGCATCTTTTAAAGCAAATAACTCAAAATAATGAATCCCAACATTTTCCTTACATTTCATTGCATCTATTCTTAAGAACTCTTCATACGAAAGGCTTCTAGTCTACCAAATTTTAGTTGTTAAAGGACAAGGCATTAATTTCATCAGTTTAAGGAGCTGGACAACTGTGAGTCAGGATCAATGCTTGCATGATTGAGAGCTTCCAAGTTTGGTATGAGTGCTTTGTAGAGCCTAGAGATGTATTAATAAACTAATGATGAAACAGAACATTTCTTTTTAAAGTACTTGTGTATTTATTTGGCTGCGTCGGGTCTTAACTATGGCGTGTGGGTTCTTCGATCTTCATTGCAGCCTGTAGGATCTTTTAGTTGCAGCATACAAACTCTTGGTCACGGCACGTGGGATCTAGTTTCCTGCCCAGAGATGGAACACAGACTCCCTGCGTTGGGAGCGAGGAGTCTTAGCCACTGGACCACCAGGGAAGTACCCAGAACATTTAAATGATTGCCAACAATGCAATTCAACATGTTCCCCTGAGTATGGGATGAGGGCTTCGTTGTCCTCAGTCAGGACAACCTCCTTAATTGCCTCAGTTTCCTGGGATGCACACACCACCAGGGCTGACACCCTTTTAGACCTGGCTATGAGCAGTACATGAAGAAATTAACTAACTCATTCAAATGACACAAAATGATAAAGCTTAAGTTAGCCCTTCTAAGGCTATGAATTAGCTTGGCACTAACACAGGGACCAGAGCTGTGGGTCTGTGCTCTGAAAACCAGCATTAAATCACTACCTTTATGACTCTTTGTAACCCAGAACTCAGAAGATCTGGAACCAGAACTTGCTTTTTTTCCTTGACGTGGTTCCTTTTCTAAAAAGCATGGAGAAAGGGGCTGGGCAATGTGCATGAATACATTATTTTACTACTACTTACTTCCTTCTTACTTCTTTCACTAGAAACAAGGACACTTTCTTTTTTAACTAGAACTGAACTTCCTCCTTCTCTTCCTTGTGGTGTGGCAAGGAACACGCAGAGATGCTCCTTATGAAGGCAGGCGCACGAAGAGGTGGGGGCTGGGGATGCGTGTTTCTCTTAAAAGTCCATAGAAAGCTGTTCCTTACACATAGAGCAGTTGCTCTTACGAAGGACAAAAACACATTGCTCCTTTCTTTAGATCTGAATGGAGTTAGTTAAGCTTTCAGCCTAAGTGTGAACAAGGCAAAAGAAAGAAGGGCATATCCTGGTTAAGCAACTCTAAGTGAAATAGATGGAGGACAGTGACATCAGTTACAAAATGTTTAGGACTCATTTATGAGAGGGTGTGGTTTTCATTAAGTTCAGGATTGTCATGAAAAAGGAACTTCGCCAAAGGAATAATATTACAGCAAAGTGAATGTGCAATTTCTCGACATCTGGGAAAATCATAGCAACATCCTCACTTCCTTTCAATGCCCAGAAAAAAGTATTCAAACTATTAGCATTCATCAGTCATTTCCAACAGTGTAATTTCTCTAGTGCCTTATGTGTCTGTCCTGAAAGATGAAAAGAGAGGGCCAAGACCCCAAATATCAACTCTTTAAGCTAAACTAACATAACATTGTGAATCACTATACTCCAATAAAAAATAACTTTTTTTTTTAATCTTCCAATTTTATTTTATTTTTAAACTTTACATAATTGTATTAGTTTTGCCAAATATCAAAATGAATCCGCCACAGGTAATAACATTTTTTAAAAAACCTCCTGAAGTTCAGATTTCTTTTGTATCATTTGCAAAGATAAGCCACTGTAAAATACAACCGCCATCAGTAACACTTGCCCTAAAGAACCTACTGACATTCTAACTTACGTGTGAAACTTCCCAAGAGATAAGATGAGCCAACAGGGAAATATATATTATGATGGTTCCGAGCCCTAATGATGGAGTCAGATAGAGTTGGCTTCCCGTGCTACTCTGCCACTTACTAATTAATGTTAGAGGACCCTGAGTCATGTGACTTGTTGGAGTCTAGATGCTTTTATCTAATAAAAAGACTAACAGAGCACCTCTCTATCTTTAGTTTGTTGTAAGGATTCAGTTGGAGTGTTGGAGCAGACTGGCTAGCATATGGTAAACACTCAATAAATCCTCACTCAATTATTAGTGGGCTTCCCAGGTGGCACTAGTGGTGAAAAACCCACCCGCCAATGCAGGAGACAGAAGTTCGATCCCTGGGTTGGGAAGATCTCCTGGAGGACGGCATGGCAACCCACTCTAGTATTCTTGCCTGGAGAATTCCCATGGACAAAGGAGCCTGACGAGCCACAGTCCATAGGGTCACAAAGACTCAGACGTGACTGAAGTGATTTAACACACACATACAATTATTAGTAATATTTATTTGGCCAAAAGGTTCGTTTGGGTTTTTCCATTAGATGGTATAGAAAAACCTGAACAAACTCTTTGGCCAACACAATAACATGTTTTTCAATCTCCCACGCAGTGATTGAGGTTAGTAAAGAAGAAAAAGATTCTTAAGAAAATAATAGATAGAAGCTGAAAATCTCTTCGGAGGCACTCCTACGGCATACTGATGGTTTTCAAATAAAAATTGCTGCCTGTTGATGCCATGGTGTCATCATGACGTGAGATGATCATTGGGGAAAAAAAGAAAAAAGTCAGAAGAATTAAATCTTCATCTACAACAGGGAAAATATGCCCGGAGGGAGCTTAACAAGATAATAAAGACAAGACACAGGGTAAAAAGATGCAGAAGTCTGAAATTCATGTCTGAGAGAGACCTGTCACATGGAACAGTGACAAATATTGGTTCATGGCAAGAGCAGGAGTCCAAAAAATAATAAACCTTCCAGCCATGACTGATGACAGTGTTACACCAGAAAGCTTGTAAGACAACAAATGAGTACATAGCCGTAAATCACTTCACATCAACGCAAGTCCCAGTAACTCATGGAAGTCTTTCAGAAGTGTACTACTGTAGCAATTTAGTTCTAAGGATTTCTGGAAGACTTGAAGCAGAGGGTATGCAAGAATGCGAACACCCTGTTCAAAGAATTGAACGTATCATGTATCAAATTGTAGCACCCTCAATTTTCTGTCACGTCATTATATTCTAAATTAATGTTTACGTTGAAATTGATATCTTGATTCCTCAAAGCATACCAAGTGTTTCAGAATTCAAATACACAAATAAAAATTACCCAGTCTAGAACAAGTTCAAAACAAATGTATTTTCCTCCAGAAACTAAGGATAAGATAGCATTCAAGTTGATCACATCCTCACTAATTTGATCAGTGTGTGAGGTTAAATAAATGATCTGGCTTCTCACTTGCCTTTTTTGGCCATAATCTAGCTATGCATTGGAAAAATATAACCAGGTGAGGAAAAAAGAAGGGTGACGGGTCCATTCAAGGTGGAACTGGGGCCAGTTGGGTATAAGCTGAAGAGAGGAGATAATGGAATCAAGAATCCTGAGTTCTACTCTACTCCATCTTCTGTGATAATCTATATGAGAAAAGAAGCTGAAAAAGTATGGACATATGAATATGCCTGCAATGCAGGAGACACAGGTTCAATCACTGGGTCGGAAAGATCCCCTGAAGGAGGAAATGGCAACCCACTCCAGTACTGTTGCCTGGAAAATTTCATGAACACGGGAGTCTGGCAGGCTACGGTCCATGAAGTCACAAGGAGTCCCACATGGCTGAGCACGCACACGTGCACACTCACATATGTATAACTGAATAAATTTGCTGTACACCTGAAACTAACACAACAGTGTAAATCAACTGTAATCCAGTAAAATTTTTGAAAAGTTTTTTTTTTTTTAAATAAGGAAAAAAAAAAAAAAAGAATCCTAAGTTCTAACGTCAGATGTCACATTAACTTTCATGGTTTCTAAAGTCACTGTGCCTCTTAGAACCAAGACTTTTTGATACACCAAACCAGGAGGTCAGACTAATAATTTCTCAGGTTCCTGCCAACTCTACCATCCTGTGATTTCAGCTGTTCCCCTTGTCGTCCATATCATTCTTTTTGCTGCATCTTTCATCACCATCTTCAGGTCTGTGTGGACACAGGCTACAGATAAGGATTGGGTTGAGAAAGGGACATGAAGCATTTGGAAGAATGGAGAACAAAGCCACAGGCTATATTGCAAAGGAAAAGCCACTTTGTTAATTATTCACCCCTTAGAAGTTGCACTGATTCTTTTGTCATATATGCAATTCTTTGATATCCAGTAACGTGCTAAATTGGAGAAGGAAATGGCAACCCACTCCAGTGTTCTTGCCTGGAGAATCCCAGGGACAGCGGAGCCTGGTGGGCTGCCGTCTGTGGGGTCTCACAGAGTCGGACACGACTGAAACGACTTAGTAGTAGTAACGTGATAAATAGCTGCCGATACAAGTGCGTGAAACGCTAACAGACCCTTGCATACTCCCATATCTGATGACTTTCACAGTAGATATAACTAAGGTGGTCAAAATTCCTGACTTCGTGTATTTGTAACATGCCACAGGTTTCATGGGCTTCCCAGGTGGCGCTGGTGGTAAAGAACCACCTGCCAGTGCCGGAGATGTAAGAGATGCTGGTTTGATCCCTGGGTTGGGAAGATTCCCTGGAGGAGGGCGTGGCAACACACTCCAGTACTCTTGCCTGGAGAATCCCCACGGACAGAGGAGCCTGGTGGGATACAGTCCATAGGGTTGCAAAGAGTTGGACATGATTTAAGCAACTTAGCACACAAGAACACACGGGCCTTCATACATTCTCCTAAATTGTATTCCTGCTGAAAGTGAAATATTACTTGTGTGGCGCTTCAGATCACAAATTAATTACTCTTAATTATACCATCACTCATTTAATCCCACTCCGACATATTTTGTCTTGGCTGGATCAGTTACTGTGTGTAATTTTACAAATTATTTTTATTCAAAAACAGGGCATAAGGTGAATAGATTTGCATCATGGTTCCAACTCAGGAGTGGATTGACATTCTGCTACAATATATCTTTACTATTTGCGGGCTGAGACTGGTCACTTTCTTAAGCTTCTCCATATTTTCTCAGCATCCACTTACAGGACAAACTCTTGGTTTTCTCTTCTGGGCCTTTTATTTTCATAAAGAAAATAAGTTCTTACTATCTATTAATAAAGACACTTTTTAAACCTAACTGGGATATATTCAAGGTCCTAAGTCATCCAACTTTGTGGGCTCACTTTTTCTATAATGTTAAAATAACCTCAGCCCTTATCACACATTACATGTAATTACTACAGGAAGTCCAGCACCCTTCTTAATGAAGTAGAAAACAATATGATTATAAATCTTTATTTGTGTTACATATACAGATATGATCCATGATACTTGCTCACTCACAAACTGAGTGACCTACAGCTGACACAAATCTCACAGGTTCTGCAGTTTCATTCATAGTAAGTTTTTCAACTTTTTTTTTGACTCACCAAACACATGTATTTTAGCTTGCATTTCATTTAAACTCAATCCTCATAACCTTATGAGGTAGGTGTTATTATGACCCCAAGATGGGGGTCCAGAAAGGTTCAATAACTAATTCAAGGTCACTTGTCACTGGTAACAGAGCCAAGACTTGACTTCAGCTCTACCCACAAAGCCTCCTTGAAATATACTCTTTAGCAAAATTAGAGATGGCTACATGGCAGGCACCTCGTGATTCACTTTCAAATCACTGATATCGCAAAATTACATTCACACACGCCTCAACATGCTGGTCACGACTCCATGTCAGAAATGACGCTACAGGTGGTGATAAGGATGCAGCTGGACCCGGAAACAATTATATATGAAAAAGACACCTGTAACTATAAATCCAAAGAATATCTGTGTCTATTAAGTAAGTGCAGAAGTTATTTATATTTATTTCTTTATAGACTAAACTATGACTGGATTTGCCTGCAAATTATGAATATTAAAACTGGCTTTTAAGTTTTTGCTTTCCACTGTTTTTTTGACTATCATAAAGATCATCACACTGAAAAACTATTTAATCTTCGGCCTCTACCTACCTGTCACCTGTTAATACCTTTCATTTGACTGCAGGTCCAGTATTCTTGCCTGGAGAATTCCAGGGACAGAGGAGCCTGGTGGGCTATAGCCCATAGCATCACTGAGCGACTGACACTTACTTGAATAAAATGTCCACTGTCTCATGCTATCTTCGACTTTGGTAAAGACATAAACACCATTATTTACACTGTGAATTTAAAGCAAGTTTCTGATTTTGGTGTCAGGTCATTTCGATTAAAAAAATATATATTTTTTCTTTGTAGGAAAAAAAGATTTTTAAAAATTTAAAGATTATGAGGTTAAAATGTCTTCAAATACAAAAAAGCATTTCCAGCTTAATCCATTACTCTTCTCCCCTTTCATGCTGGGCCTGGAAAGCAGGGTGAGGTAAAGTGTATTCGGGTCTCAACCTCTCAAGCATTTGAGTCCAATTAACAGGTGGATAAGAAATTTATTTTTCTTAATTGAGTTATATGTCTGGGATTTATTTAGTGGTTTTGAGGGAGACTAGAAAACAGGATTGCAAATAGGGTGGGAAAATAAGCCAGAAAAACCAAGATAATTTCCAGTTGAATTATGACCTCAAATGGATTCCGGAGAATGGAATTTCCATAATTCACAATCCTATTATGGGCTATTTCTGGAGCCTTGGGGGCTGAGGGTAATATCCTCTGTAGAGTTCTAAACATATTTCCTGCCCTGTTAGTTTTTGCTCTGCATCCCCCATTTCACTAATTAATTGTATTTTATATGCTAACAACTTCCTAAAAGGAATTGAGGTGGCTTGTTACAAATGCCAGAGAAATAGAATCATTAACTGAAGGGGAACAACAGGGAAAAAGAGCTATATTATTAAAGGAAGAAATAGTGGGACCAGGATACCAGTCTGAGAATAATGATGACAATTGAGCAGAAATACATGTAAGTTTCCACATTCCCTGCAGTCACTGAAAACATGTTTACACCATGTGGTGAAGATCCCTAAGAGTAAAACATCTAAACAAGCTCCAGAAGAGCAATTGCCAAGAGAAAATACAGTCAGATCATAGAAAATTTGATGGAGGTGACAAGACATAGTTGTCACTCAAAACAGAGGACAAACATTCTATTAAAAGGAAAATGAAAGGGTCCTAATAATAGAGAAGTTAACACAACTGGAAATGTTTGTTCCCTATGAATAAGCCCTTCCTTCAGAGCTTTCAGGATGCAATATTAATTCCAGACAGGGGCAGGAAATAACCAAATGTCACCCAAATGATCTGGAAGTTAACGTAACCTCCTAGCCTATGATTTACTTTCAAGAAAACAAGTTAGATTCAGCCTGGAAAATTCACTTCCAAAAATGGGAGAGGGAATGAAAAAAGAATATATATGCCCAAGCAGCTTAACTGCCTAGGTCCTACAGAGAGAGTTAGGGTCAATTACAGATGGAAGGAGCAAGAACTGAACATTTGCTTTGGAATCGGTGCTGCCGCCAAGTTCATGGTGGGGGAGCCGGACCACAGAGGCTCCCCGGTGCGGTGCTGGCCGGTTTGGAGCGGCTTTCCCTTGACTTTCGTGGGTCCCGCCCTCGCCAGCACATCTGGCAGGCACCGTCTGGCACTGCACTCGGTCGAGCAGCCCATCAGGCGGGTCTGCTGCCTCCGCCTTGGGGACAATGCGGCTTTTCTTAACCGTCCACGCGCTGGGCTTCCGCGCTCCCACACCGCGTCTGCCGCGCCGCTCTCGGCTAAGTGAAGGACCTGCAGACAGGAGGACATGTCCCAATCCGGGTCTGCTGTCCCAGACCCGCTCCGATGGCATGAGATTTCCGCACCAGGAGAACACATGGGCCTTTGTGCGACGTGCATCTGGAAAACTTCCCGGATCATGCATCTGCCCTGTGATTTACACCTTGCCGAAGAAGGCTGACCTGCAGGAAAGCGAGCGAATCTCTAAGCGGTGGGTGGGCTGGGCTCCCTCCCCCAACCCCTGCTTTCCTCTTATTCTGAGAAACAATCGTGGGTGTTCCCACCTCCCAAAACTCCCTCCCCTGAACGAGGCGGGCGGGGAGCTGCTTCCTGGCTGAATAAAGCTGAAACACCTGTGTGCCAGAAACAGGCAGACGGAGACAGACCCATCTGTGCGGCTCGCTTTACTCGGAGGTTAGGGTGGGAAACTCACATCTGAGCCAGCCGAAGATTCCTTTGGTCCTGATTCTCCCCAGTCCCTTGCAATTCTTTTGCTCAACATTTCTCTCCTCCCGGGCTTCTCTCTACCCAAGGATGAACGTGCCATGCCAAAACCAACCTGGTGCATTTAAAAGGCCTGAAAGGCAGTTGTATTTCAGGGGATATCTCCCTTGCCTACCTTACTCCTCCTGCCCTTTTATGTGGGCTGGAAGGACACCCAGAAAGAAAAGCGAAACCATCTTCAGTGTTCACTGAACCTCTGTAAGCAAAAGCCTGTCCTCCATGCGACGGCTGTGGCTTTTTTGCTCCTGCGAGATGTGCGCTGAGCTTCATTCATTCATTTACTGAGCACCAACCTGCCTGGGGTTGTGCTGAGTCTGGGAGGTGAGACAGCTGGCAAAAAGGCCTCATCAAAGCTGGTGGAAGAGTACAGTAAAAACAGCTGCCCTGTATTGCAAAAATAATATCACATCTCATACGTTGAATGGTATTTCCATTTTTATTCTGGTGCTTGTATTTATAACTGGGTTTCTTTTTCTCTCACATATGGCAAGGTCCATACAGACCATAGAAGAGGCCCAAATTGCTTAGTACAATAGGTGTAACATGTAACTAACATGTGCAGGCAACTAATGAAAGTTTTGTGAAAATAATAAGACATTAAGAGTTGGAACCCATTAGGAGCAGCCCTCTAGTTACTATTATACAAATAAACCTTTCATACAGGTAGCAAAAATGGCCCAGGGTATGGGGAGTGAGTGTATGTGGGGAAGAGATGGGGATTATCAATCAGGGCCCAAATAAATCAGACGGTAATAGTTGTTGTGGGTTTGTTAAAAAGACTTTTTAGATATTAGACTTACAGAAGAGATGAAACTGTACAGAAAATTTCTGCAGATCCTACACTCAGCTCTCCCTAAAGTGAACACCTTGTAAAACCATGATACATGCATTCCCAAATAAGAACTTAACATTGGTACAATGTTAACTCTGTGACAGACTTTATTGAGATTTCACCTGTTTTTCCACTAATGTCTTCTTTTTGTTCTAGGATCTAAGCCAGGATATCACCCTTTCATATCTGAAAACAATTCTGCCCCTTAGGATCTGTAAAGTGCAGAAAAGGAGATAGGAAACAAGACAGAGTGAAAAGGTGGGATTCTGGGATTACTTATGTTTTAATCTACCTTCAAGGAGAACCGAATGCCTTAGAAAAGTGGATTTCCTGACCCCCAACTGTCTTCTCAAACCTGGGCAAGATGAAAGATCAAATACTCTCTTTTTGATAGGTTTGTTAATCTCTAGGGACCCAACAACCAACCACTCTGATGCAGCTCTGAGTATTCTTTCCATTTCACAGATGGGGAAAATGAAGGCCTCGCTGAATATGTGTTTAAGATCACAAAGGCCCATGGAATATATAATAAGACTGAGACTAAGGCTTAATGAGAAATGAGCTCAGCCCTGAAGTCTCTGTTGCTAACCCTTATTACACGAAATGACATTGATTTGCAGAGATACAAGGGAAATGCTTTCACAGGGGAAAATGAGAAGCAGAAACTGAAGATAGAGTCCCTAAGCACGATTGGGTGTGGAGAGGTGGGGGAGAAAGGGTCCATATTCCCGTGGGTGATGAACTCTGGTTGGCACAAGAGCAAAGTCTAGTAATTGTCAATTGGTTTAAGTAGCTAAGTCATGTGGGACTTTCATACGTGTGATGTTTGAAAGCCAGTGACTTGGACTGGCCCATGTGTTCCCTAGACCTTGAAGTCCAAATTACAGTCGAGGCACATTTGGAAAAGACTGGCTGGGTTCTGGACCCAGGAGCCAGAGCTACATACATCAGAGGGACTCACTTCCCAATGCTACAAATTTGTGAGTCCAGCAGAAGCAAACGTGCTGGAACTTTCACAGCAGGTATTACACTGACTGTAAATACCATCCATCTTAGTCACAATTACAAACAGCTCTCCCTTCTGCTCACTCCATCCATCCCCTTCTCTCAGGCAAAAAGCATCAGCGTGGAGCAAAATGTGCTCATTTCTTTGCACCAATAACTCTGCTGTCAGGAAGTGGGACCCTCCCCGGATCAAAGAGGCTTCTTTAGCCTGGCAGCGTGTGGCAAAGGGAACTTTCTCCAAAGCCTCTCTCTCTCAATATTAGGCATTCTTTTATAGTTTCAAATTAACATTAAAGAACAATCACACAGTGATTCAGGGCCCTGACCAACAACGACCAAAAAAATAGGGATACGTCCACAATAACTCTGTAAAATGCACCAACTGGCACATTTTAAATGACTCTTTAGTAACAGAGGAGAGGGAAAAAAAAGCATATGAGGTAAATCCTTCACCGGGTAACTCACCAGGGAGACTGGTAAAAATAAATTGCACAGCTCTAATTTTCCTAGCAGCTTCCACGCTATTCTTTGAAACTGAGTAGGAACCCCTTGGCCTAATCCCAAGAGCCGATCTATAGTAAATAGTGCACACTTAATGCCTAAGTTCCTTTTTAGCACCATTCAGACAGTGACTTCAGCCGCAGAGCTTAGTCATAGCAGACATTTTTGTGGTGAAAGCATTAAACCCACATGCAGCTCTCTTTCTGTGGCCACTGGGGGTCATGCTCCCTTCCCATTAGCTGAATAAATCATAAAGTCGGCTCAGACCACCCAAGGAGCCCGACCAGAGAGCCACAGGCCATGCCTACAGCCGCTTATTTCTTTTCAGAATCTACAAGGGGAAGAAAAAAAAAAGAACAGAAAAAGAAAATCAAGAAAAACAACACCGAGAAACAGACGGACCGTAGGAAATCATTGGATTTTTTTTTTTTTAATGTGATCTCTTTGAGCGTAACCTCAAGACTTGTTTATTTGTTTATTTATTTTGTTCCAACCGGGGAGCCTGATTTAAGAAGAAAAGCAGTGGAAAAATACACACATAGGCATGCCTTTTGTCATATGCTGGAGTGGGCTGACAATTTTTTTTTTTCTCCCCCCACTGTGGATTTTTGAAATGAAGGAAGGCCGCCCTGTGTGGCCGCGCTCTTCAGGTGGTTCTGATAAGACACAACGCAGATGCTCCCCGGGGGGGCTGAGCATCCGGCGAGTTTGTGTGGCCCGTGGGGATTTTAACGAGGAAGCGAACGTGTTGTGTAATTCCCTGGGTCCAGTGATTCACTCCGCCTGGGAGAAGGATGGTCGGGGAGCGAGGTCTGCAGAGTCACGTTCCCATCAATCAGTAAATAAGATAAGAGGCAGGAATTTTAAACACAACTATTAGCAGGCGACTCCCATCGCATCAACAAACCGCAACTCATTATGTTAAGCGGTCTCTGCGGGGGAGGAAGGGGGGAGGTTGGCGAGGAAAAGGAGGAGGCGGCAACTTGAGGGTTTTTTACTTGCATTTTTAAGGAGTGCGCTGAACTTTAAAGAACGCTGCCCAGGTCTAACAGGCAACTGAAATTGGGACCATTTGTCCCTTCAAAACTATTACCCCTCCCTCAAGTAGAGTATGGCCCAAAGGGAAGGACGCTCAAGGCGGATTCTATTGATTTCTGGAAGACTGGGATAGGCAGCATTCAGGATCCTGAAGGAATTTGAAGCAAAATCAGGGTTCAGTCACTTAGGTCTCCGTGAAACGGCCTCCTTTGTGTCTGACAAATTTCTGTGCGTGATCTTGAGACTTGTTTGTAAGTTTTAATTGGTTACTCAAGACAATGAAGTTCTTAAAGTAACAGACAGTATTTAACCTTTGCCTAGCATCAGGAGGCTGCTGTGTTTTTTAATGAGAAACCACACAAAACTGCCTAGATACTCTCCAAAATCTCAGTCTTCAATAGCCCTCTTGCTGCTCAGGAAGGGATAGCCAGTCTGTCCACATAGGACACATTACATGGTGATTTTGTGACTCAGGCCCACCAGGGAGGAGGGCAAGGCCACTTATATAATTTGTGACCTAATATGTGAGTCGTAGGGTCATCGTAAAGCAGTTCTGTCAACAGTCAATGAGTCCTGGAAATCACAGCAAGAGGACAGAGGGGAATCCACCTTGTGATAACCTGCAGCCCATTAAAATGTTGGTAATTAAAGTCTTTATTTACCAGATCACATACAGCTTTAACTGGATTGTAAAAGTCTTCTTGCAGGGTGAACCAAAAGCTGTGTCCACACAGCTAACCCTTCACTCACAAACGTTCACTCATCCTTGTGGAATGACTTTAATTTCTCTTTTTTTCCTGCACGTATTTTCCACATCATTGAAAAATATAACATTCTTGAGCAGATGTTCTGAAGCCTCCTTCCTGAGTCAGAGTGCCTGGAAGAATTAGGCCAACTGTTGCCTGGTGTCTAACTGCTTATCTGTGACCCACCCAACTCCATGTCCCTCCAACCACGCCGCGTAGACAAAGTGGCCCGCATCTGTATCTGAGGGGCTGTTTGCATCGCGGGAGAAGGTTGCTGCTGCTGCTAAGTCGCTTCAGTCGTGTCCGACTCTGTACGACCCCACAGACAGCAGCCCACCAGGCTCCCCCATCCCTGGGATTCTCTAGGCAAGAATACTGGAGTGGGTTGCCATTTCCTTCTCCAACAGGAGAAGGTAAACAACCCCAAAGAAAGTAGTCCAGAAAAAATAAAAGCAGATGAAACTTTTTTTTTTTAATTTGGAAACAGTCGCCTTGTAATATTAATAGACTTTAGTCACTTGGGAGATTAGCACTTGTGCTGTGTAATTGGCAACTTTCTCTCATGCAATTAACCTCTGCCAGAATTAATTGTGTGTGTGTGTGTGTTGCTAAAGCTTTGTGTGTGCATACGGAGGGTCTTGAGGCTAAACTATACTATTTGGATACACACGAGTTGGAAGTTTTTCTCTCTATTGGTTGTTAGGTAAAACATCCAGAAGCTGAAACTGAGTCATAGCGATTAAGACATGAAGTAGATGAAAGCAGATGGAAGCTTTACTTCACAAACAATACTGTTTTAAAAACAAGTCACCTACCTCCCGCCTAACACTGACCACAGTTCTGAAGACAGGATTTGGGGGCCACTACCCGTCTCTCTATTCTTGTCTTGGATTCTGCTCTCTGCTCAGACTGTCTCCTTCCACTTGTCTTGCCTTCTCCCCAAAGTTTCCTTGCCCCCCCTCCATGTAGCTAAACTCTGTCATGATAAAAGCAGCTCCTATAAAACTAGTTACAGGCTATGTGAAAAATCCAAGTTTACGACACAATCAGCATTCCATTTCTTCTCTTGTCTAAAGTGTAAAATTAATGAACAATAATGTCTTCATTAAGTGAAACTACCACCATCACCACAACCACCGCCAAGCACTTATCAAGTTGAACCATAGGAAATTTTGCTTACATTCAACTGTTTACAGTCTACATATGATTTATCCCTATATAGAGAACTTACTAGATGCCTGGTACTATCAGAAATAACAGGCATGGTATTTTTTTAAAAATGCAATAGAGCAATCCTAGTTGAATGCCAGCTGTGTAACCTTGGGCAAGATTCCTGATCTTTCAGTGACTCAGTTCTGATGTCTAAAGTGGGGATAATGATGGTACCTCAACAAGTGTTGGCTATTAGTATTATGTACCAGGGGCAGAAAAATGATAAGACATGACCCTGCCTTTGTGAGCCTCATAGTCTTATGAGGATGTACAAGGTGCTGAGTCCAGGGCTGTTACTGGCTTCCATGATAGTTTTGAATTAATTAGAAAGGATCTGCCCTTGGATAGATGCACTTGTCCCCAGAGCAGGTATCTTTCTTGTGGGGCTCACCTGCCACAATCGTAGGCTGCAGTCCCATCAAGGGCTGAGATGCACGCGGACACAGGGAACTCTGACAACATGGTAGACAGGCATCCAGCCCAAGCAGAGGCTTCCCTTTAAGCAAAATTAGATATTTTCGCTATACTCCAGGTTCAAAACATAAGCAAATAAATGACATTAAAGCCAAATCATTGAAGTTAGAAAATCCTTGACTTCTGTGTGTCTTTAGTTATGAGTGGCTCCCCTGCAAGTGGGGAGCATGGCTTTTTCCCTGATCCCCTCTTCTTTCTTCCCAACACTAGAGACCTATGGCTTCTTAGTATCCTCATACATTCCAAGCAAGTTCCTGATTCTCCCTGGCCTGTCTTTTGGCCCTAGATACTCAGTTTTTGGTTTTGTTTTGGCCATGCTACCTGCTGCCCCTGGGATCTTAGTCTCCCTATCAGGGCCTGAACCCATGCCCCCAGTGTTGGAAGCACAGAGTCTTAACCACTGGGCAATATCTCAGCATTCTTCTCATTTCTTACCAGTATTTCTACCTTCCTCCCAGAGGCTCCTCAGCCCAACCTCCCACCTATAACAAAACACCAGAGGACTCCCTGAATTTAGGCATCTCTCCTAAGTACTCAAGACATTCCTAGCTATCTAAACACATCTTCCCTGCTGAACATGGGGAGTATTTTATATACCAGATCCTCTTTGTATCATGTTTTATGAGTACATATAAAACCTCAAAGATGTAGAATGAGGAGGAAACTGTCGCCTTGTGTCGTGCTTCAGAAAGGCCCGGGAAGGGAGGGAAGTTCTGCTCTGAGAAAGAGATGATGTCTGTGGACAGAAGAAGGTGGAACACAAGATCGCCCGCTCAAGGAACCCATGGTCCACAAGGCAAGACCACAGGATAATCAGATTATTCCTTGACGGTGAAATGTGAGATACAAAGAAATTGCCTGCACCCTACAGAAAAAAAATAAATTAAAAAATGAGTGGTAGTTGTGCTAAAGATGCAGCGTGAAGAGATAAGTAAAGGAGCAAGCTATGACCAAATAGTCAGTAGTAAAAGTGGAGAAATAGGTGCTGAGTTGAGAAAAGGACCCTCAACCCATGAATGGAGGCAAGGAGATAATTGTGGGGGCAAAGTGTGAATATGACATTGAGGAGTTCCTGCTCAATGGTCCAGCTTGTGTTGGAGACAAAGCCATCTATCTGTGTATGGGAAGGGATTGGGGGGCAGATGATTACAAAGGATGGACAAGATTTGGATTGTGCATTGAGAAGAATGAGAGAGCTGAAAATGAGAAGACAGCAATAAATGACGAAAAAATTCCAGATGAGTTGGGAAGGCAGAAACTACAAGGATGCCAATCATCTTGTTTGTGCAGTCTCCCTCTTTGGCATGAAATTACCAAGAAAAAAGATTAGAGGAGGTAGATTTTCATTTGATTCAGGGTCGGGGTTCAAAGATGTCATAGATAGTGGTCAGAGTAATTTATGTGATTGACTAGGAGGTCTAGTTTGGGCAAACACTCCTTACTGCTGCTGCTGCTAAGTCACTTCAGTCATGTCCGACTCTGTGCGACCCCATAGATGGCAGCCCACCAGGCTCCCCCGTCCCTGGGATTCTCCAGGCAAGAACACTGGAGTGGGTTGCCGTTTCCTTCTGTTAGGATGAAGTCGAATCATTAAGCGGTAACCCAATAACCCACTCGAGTTGGTCCCTGCCTTCGGTACTCCAGCAACCTTTATTTTTTGGCACAGCTTCTACATCCCAGACTTGCTGGGGTATTATCAGTTCTTTTGCATACCTGAAAAGTGCAACAATCTCAGACCTCAGAGTTTTTAAACATGCTGAGCTCTCTGGGGGAATACCCTGGATAGCTTCTCCTGGTTCTTCCATTTCTACCGAAATGTAGAAATCATCTCAGAGACAAGCTTCTCAGAGAAACCTTCTTAGGCCCCTTGGCTAGGTAAACTCACTGCTGCTGCTGCTACTGCTGCTAAGTCGCTTCAGTCGTGTCCGACTCTGTGCGACCCCACAGACGCAGCCCAGCAGGCTTCCCCGTCCCTGGGATTCTCCAGGCAAGAACACTGGAGTGGGTTGCCATTTCCTTGATGTTCACTGTGCTCATAGTTACTCACCCACTGTTTCCCCTATTTACTGCAAGTCTATTGACTGTGTTTCTCACACTTTCTATTGCAACCTGTGTCTTTCATGATGGTCTGTTCACAGCACATGCTCAATGGACATGTGCTGAGAGGATGGCTAGAGGAACTGATCATTGCAAAAGGCATTCCCAAGGCCGCCAGGCAGGCAGTCAGAGAGTGAGCAAGGACAGATGATGGAGTGGTAGGATGGCTGGAGATTAAGCGTAGGCAGTTGGAGAGCTTTTTCACGAAAACATTCCTCAAGATGTCCAGACGAGAGGATTGCTCAAGGAAAACTATGGACTTGGGATATATGAATCTCAGAGGACTGGATGGCTGGTGTGTTAGATGCTTTACTTGTTCAAGGGAATACTGAAAGCACTCAAATTACTGGTGCAACTCTGCCTGGAAAGCAGCATAAAAATCTAGGGTCCAAAATCTTTCACAAATAGTGGAGAATGATGGAAAAAAATCAGTGGATAACATACTCAACGAAAAGCAGGTGGTAAAGCAATCGGTTTGCAGTTCAAGGAAAGAGGAAGATGAGTTATCATCGTCAATATTTCCTGCTTATTGGCACCTGACTGGGGGAATTAGCAGAGTATCATGGTGAGGGCTCTAAATATTTGTTGAAAGTACAAGGCATTGGTATAATTTAGAAAAGTCTTAACAAGATCTTAAATTAAGTAGCATTTTCTGATTCACAAATGGTATAATTAATTAGACAGAAAACTGCATTTCCAAAGCATTCTTGTATTAGCATCTGTCTCTCAGTAGCAGTAAGCCCCATAAAAGGGTAATTTTGATCTGTTTTGTCCATGGCTAGATCATTAGTGTCCAAACAGGGGTGGATGCATAGCAGACACTCAGTAAACTTTTCCTAAAGGAATGAATTCCATTTAACAAAAGATTGGTTTTCTTTAATTATTTGTCAGACTAGTTCAGTGAGATTTGGTGAGCAAAATGTATCTTAATTTTTAAATCATCTCTAAAGCTATTTTAGAAATAGTACCATGTTTTTGAAAGACCTGGGATTCATTTTCTTTTGTTTTCAGCAAAAGATAGAAAGCAAACCTTTCTGAGAAGTGATGATTGAATTCCAAGCCCTCTAATATCTGCATTCAATATTACAGGCACATCTCTGTAATACATCTTGGTTATAAATTGTAAGCATCATGAGCAGCTTCTAGACCCTTCTCATCAACACACAGATTTAATATGCCCATATGAACATGAAAGCTCACTGGTCATAAATCACTTCTCGAAGGTGTTGATTTCTTCAATGGCACTTCCAGTAATTTCCTTAGAATTCAAGCCCAGTCTTAAAAAAAAAAATCTCAGGTGATATTGCTAAATACTAAGTTCCTTATTTTCTTGGAGGTTTCTTTTTTTAAAAGAGATTGGTTAAAGTATCTTAAGTTGGAGGGAAAAATCTTCATTTATTTACAAACTAAGTAATACACAGTATCAAAACCAATTACAATAACAAACCGTACTGTAAAGTGTAATTTCCTTTTATAATAGTAATGATTTCAGTGGGCTTCCATGGTGACTCAGTGGTAAAGAATCCACCTGCTAATGCAGGAGACACAGGTTTGATCCCCTCAGGCTTCAGGTTAGGTTTGGCTAATGGGAGACAGAGACACTTTGCAGGGGGATTCAGGACTGATGGAGAACTCACTGTTTATTCTATTTCTCTCTCAACACTGAGCTTGTGGCAGTAGTTTCCTAGGTCTACTGAACACCCTTCTTTCATGGCTCCACCTCTCTCCCAGCTCATAACATTTCTCCCTTCGTACTTTCAAGCTTGGAGGTGCTAACCACTTTATGCTGTTGCTAGGCTCTGGGTGGCCCATTGCACTTTGTCATTCCTTAATCCTGCCCATATCTCTTTAAGTAGACTATTAAATTCTTACTGACTAAACCTTTCTGAGTGTGATGTTTTCTGATCCTGATTAATACAATCATGTATGTTTGTAGTTGTTGTTCAGTTGCTCAGTCCTGTCAGACCCTTTGCAACCCCATGGACTGCAGCACCCCAGGCTTCCCTGAAGATGCCCTGGAGGAGGGCATAGCGATCTACTCCTTTATTCTTGCCTGGGAAATCCCATGGGCAGAGGACAGTCTGGCAGGCTACAGTCCATGGGGTTGCAAAGAGGCAGACACGACTTAGCAATTGAGCATGCAAACACACACAATGATTAAAACATTGCATACAAAATTCTGTTCTTGTGATACTACCTTGAAACAAGCAATTCTTCTGCTTTCAACATAGAGCAACAATTGAGGCAGTGCTCAGAGACAAAGAGGGCAAAGCAGCTCTTGGGATTCTTTCGACGTGTTCTTTGACAACCAGCTGCATCCAGGAGAGACTGGACTGCCCTGCAACAGGACCCCACAGTGCACAAGACCCATGCATCTGAAACAGCTGTGAAAGAACTGGGCATGCTCGATCTCAAACAGTGCACCTAGGGTTGCCAGATTTAGCAAATAAAAATACAGGATGGCCAGCAAAATTAAGTCTGATAAACAATGAATAATATTGTGGGTAAGTATGTCCCAAATTTTGCATGGGACATACTTATGCTAAAACATCTTTTTTTTTTTTTTTTTAATCTGTAGTTCAAATGTTACAGGGTATCCTTTATTTAATCTGGCAGTCCTAAAACCATCATGGCTTTTCTGTTATAGGTCAGAGCACAGAGACTGCCCCAAGAAGTGGGTGATGAGCCAAGTGGATGCCTTGAGTGGACCTCTGGGCTAAATTATAAGGGGTGAGAGTGAAGGGATCCCCAAAGAGAGAGGAGGCACATGAGTAAAGTCATTCTCATTGCTAGGCCTCTGCTTTTCATTGCGTCGATTAAATGAAGGTAAAAATAAGGCTTTGACAGGACAAATGGAAAAGGCTTTCACAAAGGGAATAGATAATGGTCCTGGAGCACCGTTAAGCAGTCAGCCAGCTGCCCCGTCCTCTGCCCACTTCCTTCTCATGCCTAAGGGAAGTGGGGCAAGATTTGAGAGACTCAACTTGTAAGCATATCTCTGACAGTTTACTTTTCATAACATTGTTTGTATTGTGGAAATGAATAGAAAAAGAAATCATCAGTGGCAGTTTTAAGGCTATTAAATGCCACCAGATAGCTCAGCTATGTGAGAAGCTTCATTTGGAAAGTTCACCGACTCTGAGTTTCATTTGTAAACCTGGGAGAAGAAACCAAAAAAGAGTATAAAATCAAACCATTGGTAAATAACTATTTTGTTATTGTCCAGCAATTCTCATAAAATCTTAGCTCCAGTCATGTTGCCTTTGCAGATTCCTAGCAAAATCTGAGTACAGAAAGTCCAGATGGATATTGCTGATTATTATATTTTTATATCAAATCATTTTCTTTGGATATGTTTAGAATGGGAAACACAGGCCCTATTCCCAGGCATCCTGCTGCTGTTGCTGCTGCTGCTGCTGCTAAGCCGCTTCAGTCGTGTCCGGCTTGCTACTAGATGTCTATTCCTTAGATAAGGCGCAATATCTCGGGTGTTCATATTCTTCATCTTTAAAAGGCAAATAAGAACATGCATTCTGCCATCCTCTTGGCATACTATGAGCAAAGATGTGATCATAGCACCAAGTGCTATGGAAAGTACCATAATTCACTGCTGCTACTTCTTTTTACTAGGGGCACAAGCAATTCCAGTGCATTGCTAAAGATAAGCCTGAATCAGCTCCTGTAGTAAGGCCAAGTGTTGGAGCAGCCAAAAAGATTGGCAAAACATCACTTCAGCAAAAGCTTTGGTTTGCAGTGTGATCCTGCAGAGCTCTGTCTTTGGTGTTCTCCAAAGTACGGAGGAGGGTGAATCCCTGCCATGAGAAGGTTACAGTCCATTTGGAGAGGAGGAGGGGGCAAAAAGACAAAGTCGCTACTAAATAAAAATGTGAGATAGTTCATGATTTAGTGTCCAATGAACAGTGATGACAGATGGTTTCCCTTAGAGATCACAGCAGAACATGGTCAATGTAGGGAAATTATTTTAGAGTATTTTAGAGAGTAGTCTTCAGGATGGTTAGAGAGGGGCTTATGAAGAAATGAAGAGAAGGAAGAGCATTCTACCCAGATAGGGGTGGGAACGGGGGCCTGTTGACGACAATAAGAAGACTAGGTTGGCTGGATCAAAAATTCCTGCCAGGAAGAATGCATCTAAGATTAGCACATAAAATATAAATAATAGTGCTAGAAAGATTAAACTAAATAGGTAGATTGATTCCAGATTATGGCAGGTGGGGAACACCAGGATTGGGAATTCGGACTGAAACGACATATCTCTTCAAGAGCAAATACAAATGAATGATGTATAAATAACAGATGCACACATATAATTTCTGTTTTGAACATAACAGAAGAGTTGCCACCTACTCTGAATATGATTTAAGAGATTGCCTCTTCAAGGAGGTCCTCCCTGGAGGTTGACCTGTGTTTCGAAACTGCAGCCATTAGCAGCAAAAGCTACCCAAGCTAGTAGCTCTTTCATTGAGTTTTACAGTAATTTTTTGCCTTATGGCTGAATTCCCTGTTCCTGGTTGATCTGCTGCCCCAGTTTGGAGCCCTGTTGCTGAATATTGTAGTTTCTTCTGCTTCTAGTGTGTTTTACTGTACAGACAATGGCCACTGTGATTTCTGCTGTCGTCTCTTCTCCACATATGTCTCACCCAGGGAATAATCTCCATTTCAAGTCTGCAAGATTGGCCGCAAGACAAGGTTTTGTTAATTCACTCCTGCTAGTTAATGTTAACTGATGGCATAAGTGATTTTGATGAATTACAATAGAGCCTGAATCAATTTCTGTAGTGGGTCCAAGGCTTGGAGCAGTAAGAAAGATTAGCATGAACACTGCTTTGGAAAAAGTTTTAGTGTTCGAGAGTGATTCTGGACAGAATGGTCTCTCATTCTGTGCACCAGTCTTCCTGAAAGACATTCTAGCCTTATGGGTTTAATTTAATGCCTCTTGGTCAATCAGCACACTGTTAGATACAGTGTTGCCAAGGAAAGAAAATTCAGTGATGATTTTTAGCTGTGTTGCCAATGAAAATCTTACATCGATTGAGTCTCACTTTCTTTGTTGAGTCTTTGAATATGGCTGTGGAATATGGATTTAATAAAAAGTGACCTATTACACAATTTTCTGTTTTAGTCCGTTGGTAATGAGGAATGGATTGGCCGTGATGATGTCAACGGTGACACAACTGCACAAACCTTCATTGAGTAGCTTGGAGATCTTCATGAATACTAGCTGGGAAGTGAGGTTTTTTAAAACATTGCCAAGGTCCATGAGAACAAAACCTTCACGAACACAGGAACCAGTACTGTCATCCTCTGTACTTCCATGTCAACCAAGATTATGTCTATATTGCATTAAGGGCAAATCTGCCTTGTTCTTTTACAAGTTGTGATGGGTTTCAAATCAGAATGCCACCAGTAGGAATCAAGAGGATGCCTTCAGAAATCCCGCATCATTGTCTTATTCTCTTGTATTGTGGGAAAGTTTCTGCAGATACCTAGATAATCTAAGAAAAGCTTTTAAAGCATAGTACGTGCTCTAGGAGGCTTTGTTCTTATAATAATTATTATTGTTGTTGTTTTAGTCACTAAGTCATTTCCGACTCTTTTGTGACCCTACAGACTGTAGCTAGTCAGGCTTCTCTGTCCGTGGGATTCTCCAGGCAAGAATAGAGGAGTGGGTTGCCATTTCCTTTTCCAGGGGATCTTCCTGACCCAGGGATAGAACCCATGTCTCCTACATTGGCAGGCAGATTCTTTACCACTAAACCACCAGGGAAACCCTGTAAATGTTATTACCATTTATCATAAAATGCCTCAGCACATATGTATATCTTAAGGTTTAAGATCTTGATCAATTTTTGCAGATCTGCCTTGAGAGTATTTTCCTAAAATATGTTTAAAACATGGTAGATGGTAATTTCTTTAAACCCTAGAAGGTTTTATCTGCAAAATAAGCATCCATATTTAGGAAATCTCTTAAGTTTCGATAGAAAGAATATTTCCTTCTTTGTCCAAAATGAGAGTGGCGCCATCTTCATTATGACTTCTGACCGAACCTGCTGTTTGGTAATGAACATGCGTAGGAGGTTTGACGGAAGTCTTAACCTGAAACTCTCTGCTCTCTGCTTTCTACCACATGTACTTCTTAACTTCATGTCACCTTGCAGGTATTTAGGCTGTTTATTTTGCCGTGATGCTGAGAAACTTTAAGATGCTAGAAATTTGTGTTTTCCTGTTATCAACAGACTCCCCCACCCCCACCGCTTTCATTTAGTATTATTTGATGAAACCATCTCAAATCCCTGGACAGAAACTGCTATACTGGATATTAATACCTAATACCCTCGATTAAAGCGGATACAAGTATTCACTTTCCAACCTGCCATATAGATAGGAGAAGACATGTTAGAGGAAGTTGATGAGCAGAGCTTCCAGAAAATTTCTTCAATAATTCAAACAACTCATTTACTCCTCCTTTATCCTTCTTCTTGACTAGAATGTGGATTTGATGGCTGGAGCTACAGAGACCATCTTATAAACATGAGGTGCCCATGAGGATGGGCATTAAGAAAGATACAATGGAATCATAGACGAAGCTTGGAATGCTGATCATAGTATGGCGCTTCTGAGCAATCCCTGAACTGCCTACCCCCGGACCCGATTTTATCTGAGAAAGAAATAAACCCTTGCTAATTTAAGCTCCCTTACCTTTTATCTCAATTATTGAAGGCCTTTGATAATTTCTAACTGACACTGTGTCCGGTTCTTTTTGCCTACTGGCATGTTTCAGAGTGACCTTTTCTATTAGAGGTTTATGGCCCTGCCTAGTGATATAAATTCTTTAAAAGGGAGCAGTTAGGTTTATGCCACTCTTTTCTTTCTTTGGTACTTAAAGAGCATGATATGCCAAAAAAGGCTGCTAATAAGTTATCTTTGCTGCTGTTAAAACCATTTGAGGCCTTACAGATTGGCATTTCCTGATGAGAGACTGATTATATGTATAATGTATATAGATACCTATATATTTATAGATGCACACACATATCTATTTAAATTCCATTCTTAAGTCTCTAACATTTGCCTTAATTCTGTGTTTCTTTACAAGATGCCTTTCTAACCAGAAAAATTACCTTGGAAATAAATATAGAAGGAAAACTATTTAGGAAAGAGAATATCAAGCTGCCAAATTTATTCTAAGGATTCACCTATTTTGAGTGGTTAAAGTCATCCATTCTTTTTGACCTTATATCTAAGCATAAAAGAGAACCAACCATTTCCCATATGCTCTGAACATAACCTTTATTCAATTTATATATCTAACAATAGTAGTCAGGAGGATACATTTTATACAAAGGTTTTTGCTCAATGGGCCACTATTCAGAAAACTCTTCTCTGATGGATTCAGTTCAGTTCAGTTCAGTTGCTCAGTCGTGTCTGACTCTTTGAGACCCCATGAATTGCAGCACACCAGGCCTCCCTGTCCATCATCAACTCCCGGAGTTCACCCAAACTCATGTCCATCGAGTTGGTGATGTCATCTAGCCATCTTATCCTCTGTCGTCCCCTTCTCCTCCTGCCCCCAATCCCTCCCAGCATCAGGGTCTTTTCCAATGAGTCAACTCTTCACATGAGGTGGCCAAAGTATTGGAGTTTCAGCTTTAGCATCATTCCTTCCAAAAAACACCCAGGACTGATCTCCTTTAGAATGGACTGGTTGGATCTCCTTGCAGTCCAAGGAACTCTCAAGAGTCTTCTTCAACACCACAGTTCAACACCACCAATTCTTTGGTGCTCAGCTTTCTTCACAGTCCAACTCTCACATCCATACATGACCACTGGAAAAACCATAGCCTTGACTAGACGGACCTTTGTTGGCAAAGTAATGTCTCTGCTTTTGAATATGCTATCTAGGTTGGTCATAACTTTCCTTCTGATGGGTTAGTTCAATTCATTTATTTTGTAACTGCTTTAAGAATGGTTTTTGTGGTAAAATATTACCATACCTCACCTACTGGAAGATTTGCAAATTAACGTTTCATTTCTCTTGGTTTGGTTTTGAGTAGGTTTGGAAATAAGTACCCTTTCCTCCTAGGACATCTGTTTCTTCACTGGGTTCCTCAATGAAGATCAAAAACAAGGACTAAGACAGATACAGATTAAATTGCCATTTTTTTTATTGATAAAGTGCAGGCTAAAGAATAGCTTTTAAATACAGAACTCCAGAATTGAACTCTGACCAATTCAGCTGGACATAGACACAACTCTGGAGCCAGAGGCCACCCCCTTGGAGGTCTGGTTGCCTCTCCCGTGAAGGCCAGGTTCCCCACCACAACCACGTGAAGGCCTGGTTGTGTATGCTAAGAACATGAAGAATCAGATCAGATGCTGTGCTTTCTGCAAACAGTTGGCTCCGAAGTAGAGAGGGAGAAAGCAGGGTCAGTTTCTGCAAGAACAGTTCTTTCCCCAAAGTCATCAATCTGATTGGTTTCTCCAGCTTCACTGATGGGCAGGGAGTGGAGCCTGCAGAATGAGAAGGGAGGAATGAAGGGAAAATCTCTCCTCGTGGCTGCCGGGGGGCGGGGGAGGGTGCGGTGAGGAATAAACAGCCCCTTCACTGCCACCCCTCATACAACATCCTCCCTTATTCCTAAACTATCGTTCTTTTTTTTTTTTTTACTTGAAGTATAGTTGATTTATAGGCTTCCCTGGTAGCTCAGCTGGTAAAGAATCTGCCTGCAATGCAGGAGACCTGGGTTCGATCCCTGGGTTGAGAAGATCCCTGGTTGGGAAAATCCCCTGGAGAAAGGCATGGTATCCCACTACAGTATTCTTGCCCAGAGAATCCCCATGGACAGAGGAGCCTGGTGGGCTACAGTCCATGGGGATCAAAGAATCAGACATGACTGAGTGACTAAGCACAGCACGGCACACAGTTGATTTACAATGTTTCAGGTGTACAGTGAAGTGACTAAGGTGTAAATATACAATAATTTATATGTATATTCTTTTCAAATTCTTTTCCATTATAGATTATAGGATACTGAATATAATAAGTCCTTATGGTTTTTTTTTTTTTTTTTTATGTAGCATGTATCTGTTCATCCTGATTTCCCAATTTATCCCTCCCTCATCCTTTCCGCTTTGATAGTCAAAAGTTTGTTTTTTATGTCTATGAGTCTATTTCCATTTCTGAACTATCATTCTTCACGTGGCTAGTGAAAGCGCTTTCCATTCCAAGCTTTTAGTGATTTCAGGTTTCATGTTAACTGATGGGCTAACAATGCTTGTTCAACAATCTTCAAAGCTTTTTTTTTTTTTAACAAATAATAACTAACAGGATCTTGAAACATTTCCTGAAAAGGTGTGAGTCATTTTCCAAGGGAACAAGGAGCGGATTCATCAAGAGGCTTGTCTGAATCAACAGTGAGGAAATCCAAGTGCTCGGAAGCCTCAACCACATCGGGAGACTAAAATTGATGGCGTTGGTGTGTCTACCGCTGCAGGAAAATGGGCCAAAGCAATTTTGCTAAATCAGGGGATTCCCTTTCCCTCTCTGCTGCCCTAGAAATATCAGATAAGCCAGGAGACCAGGGATGGAGTGAAGAGAGCAAGTTGACATCATTGGTTAAGAGATATTTCAGTGTTGGATTAAAGTTGAACACTGCTCTGATGTCCAAATTCAACACTCAAGTGTCTGTTTTATTTCTCAAATTATTAGGTAAGTCTATCTACACTTATATTTAAACATATTGTTGTTGATACATTGATTTTGCCTTTCTTATGCAAAGTTTAACTTTGAGAATCAAGCAACTCATGCATTTCTACTGCTTTAAAAAAAAAAAAAAGCACTTCAATCTCTACCTTTTTATCTAAATAAGCTATCAAGACAATCTTAACTTTAGAGCCTTTTGGATTAAATCTACCTAACTCCATGCTTTCAACACTTTTGTTAACTCAGTCACAGAGATTTCTCGGTAATATATGGGTTTTGATCTTATCTGGATTGCTGTTCCTCAACTGCAACTCTCCATTTAAAATCACTTTCCTCAGAGTGATGTACATTTTGGGCATCTGAGTATATTTGTAGAACTAGTAGTTGTGGTAACAAGACTAAGTTTACATGTCTGTCCACATCAGCACCATGTACTCAAGATGGATTTCAGCTGCCAAAAAGGTCACTCCAAACTGCTTGCACAAACCTGTCTTTATGCCCCTGTTTATTATGCTCCCATGTAGTCGCTGTCTTAGGCACTGAAACAGCCCAGCCATATATCAACAGCTCTCTGGTGGTTCCGAATGTTCTAAACAAGAGCAAGGGTGCGCTGAACCTCCCATGTAAACTTTATACAACAGATTCAGCAGAACTGTAATTATTTACAAAATGATGGCATGAGAAATCTCTGGATTTATATCTTACGTTAAAGTAACTTAGATGGTGTCCACATAATTCTTGAATTCGTGGTAGGTTTGCAATTTATTTTGTTTTATTTTGGTTGCACTTGATACAGCTCAAAGGCTATTTTCATTGAAGTTTCGAAAAGAAAACAACTCAGATTGGACAGGTTTCTGAAGTGTACGTGACAATTAAGCCTGGTGCATGCATGGTACCACAGCAACTTGAACTTATTCCTGCCTTGGCAGAAAGTCTTGTGTACTGGGTATATAACATGAAAGCCATTTTTGTTTTTTACTTTTAGGATGCAAAGTGATTAAGAAAAGCTATAACATTACAGAGAAATATCACTAGACCAACTAAATCAGGTGGGATTTGGAACTCTTTGTCTCTTTTTGCAATTTGTTCCATGTCCAAATATAAGCACAAAGCTCCCTTTGAGGTCAAGGGGACTCCCTGCCTGTATAGGCATCACAGGGTAGAGATGAAGAAAAGGAATGAAGCTTCTGAGAACATGGAAAAAAGCAATTTCAATGACAATTACTGTCTGCAAGTTAAAGTGATACCATGACATCAAAATATCATAGAGACTGATGTTTTGGATATATATCAATTTGTAAACTGTATCACTAAGAGAGTCATGAAATTGTTTTGTCCCTATTCAATACCTTACCCCTTCAAACTAAGGCTTTGCAGCACTGAGGACTTGAATGAGAAAAGGAATCTACCTCCTATTGTGGCATAATTACAAAATTCATGTGTTAAATCAGTTATGTCTTCTTTCTCTAGCTCCTGAGAAATTAAAATTTCTGCCAAAAATTTAAAAAAGATAATGTTATCACCAGAAACCTTTGCTCACACATCAAAACTACTTTGGGTATGTTCTATTGAGATTATTTCAGTGGGTGTTTAGCCGTAAGAGCATGAATAATCTGCTATGAAATGTTATCTTATTACTGTCAACATACTTTTCAAGCTTTAACTAAATATTGCTCCTAACACCACTGTAGGAAAGAAAAAGATTATTATCATATCTTCTCACAGCAGGAGGACTGAAAAAGGAGCAATTAGTTAAGTGTTTTACACTCAAGGCAAGAGAAAATATTAGGGTTAGAAATGAGATTAGACTCCAGAGTAACACTTATTCTGCAACCAGGCCATTTTAGGAACTGCTTACTGATTTAGGAGGGCAAAGAAAAGAGTCCAGACAATCATCATTATTCACCCCATATCATTAGCTGGGGATAAACTAGGTCAACATTTCCAGGGAAGATTCATTTCTTCAGACCTTGAAGGAGTCACTATTTACCGTGTACTATATCATCATCTGGAGAAGAAAATGACAACCCACTCCAGTATTCTTGCCTGAGAAATCCCACGGACAGAGCAGCCTTGAGGGCTCCACGGGGTCGCAAGGAGTCGGACACAAATAGAGACTAAACCACCACCACCACCACATCCTCACGTCAATACTTTACTAACTACTTCAGAATAATTTTACAAAATGAGAAACTGATCAAAACTTGTCATGTGGCATAGTCAGCATGCAATCGACCTGAAAAAAAAAAATCACATAACTCAATTTACTTGGTAAAAGCAAATTTGTTCATAAATGACTCTGTATGGAAATGACCTATTTGCTGGGGAAAAGATAATGTGGTATGAAGCTGAACCCAGAACCAGAATTATGGGACAGAAATATGTAGAGCTGGGAGCCTTGAGGTTTGTTTTGCCAGAACTGGATAGATCTTTGAGAATTTTGGCACTCACATTAAAGTTCTGTGCCTCATTATTTTTAATATCTAATGAGAATAACAACAGTAGAGTGCAATTGGAAAAGCTAGGGGAAAAAAGTAATAAAATAGGTGTTTATATTCTTTAGACCAATTATCCTCAAATCTTTGAAATTGTCACATTTTATCATTTTGTGGTTGATTTTACATAAACTGTTGGTGCCTTGTAAAATTTCAATTGGTATAAATTTATTTTGAAGATTAAAGTGACATATAAATGTAAGTATGCTTTTGTGTCTTTTTGTAAGTGGAGGTGCTATTTTATAAGATAATTTTATGCTGTGTCTTGACGTTATTAAGGATCACCCAGATCTATTCCAAACAGGTGTCCAAAACCAGGTTGGTCTTCACTACTTTATATCAACTTTATTTTATTGCTTTTTCAAAATTAAATTAATAAATAATGGAAATGAGAATAACTTTGTTTTATATTCACAATAATATTCAAAGAAAATAGGACAATTAGAATTAACCTCTTGCTGCTGCTGCTGCTGCTAAGTCGCTTCAGTCGTGTCCGACTCTGTGCGACCCCATAGACGGCAGCCCACCAGGCTCCCCCATCCCTTGGATTCTCCAGGCAAGAATACTGGAGTGGATTGCCATTTCCTTCTCCAAGGCATGAAAGTGAAAAGTGAAAGTGAAGTTGCTCAGTCGTGTTCAACTCTTAGCGACCCCATGGACTGCAGCTTATCAGGCTCCTCTGTCCATGGGATTTTCCAGGCAAGAGTACTGGAGTGGGTTACCATTGCCTTCTCTGAGAATTAACCTCTTAAAAAGAAGTAAACCAGTGGTACATATGTTAGAAGTAATAATTGCCTTTCAGGTACAAAATATCCATTGAGCTGCACTAGAGGTTTCCTAATCCATGGAAACAATCTCAGATTTTTTTTAAAGCTAGACTTCAGGAAGGAAGGGAAACTGTCATTTGTCCCAAGAGCTGTCAATTATCTAGCCTGAGAAGGTGAACAAAGTTACGGACAATCCAACAAAGTCACGGACAATCCAAAAATGTGAGGACACAGTCTTTTTCAGAGCATTAACTCTTTTATCTTGTCCATACTCCACAGATCCTCTCTATTCTCGCCTTAACCTCTTCTAGCCAATTGTGAGCTGTTATTCGTCACATCAGAGATGGTTAGGAACAAATGAAAAGCAGAGGGAAGAGCCTACTGCCTTTCCTGGCTTTAATTTCCCCAACCTTACATCCATTAAGATTGAATAGACTTAAGGTAGCTACCTGTTGGGGTTGGCAACCATCAGGAAAGGGATACATAGTCTCTCAAAGCTAAAGTTTTTGTTATTGTTGTTTCTCTGAAATTTCCCTTGAGTCAGAGAGAAAACACTGGAGAAGATCTCAGGTGGGTTTCAAAAACCTGCTTCTTAGCAATTTATCACGTGGCTCATTAGGAGCAAGATTGAAAGGTCGAGATAGACAGAAATGCGGGGCCTCTTGGCAGAGGACTGCATGGGACCCCTTCACTGGGCTGAGTCATCTCCTATCCCCTTGGAGCAAGAACGAACCTCACCCAGGCAGCAACAGAGAAGAATTTCCCTACCTCAGCAAGCAGCAACTTGACTAAGGGTTCCCTCCTGGAATACCTCCAGACTTTCCTTGGGCAATTCAGCTTTCTACTGTGGACATCTTCAAGATACTCCAAGCCCACTCAAAGGTCCCAGGTATCTTTGGGCGCCTTGCCATATTGTAATAAACCAAGGAAGCTCCATCTAGATAGGCAGTCGGGCTAGATAATAAAAGATGGACATAGCTTCCATGATGGCTGAGGCCTTTGGGAGGATGTTAATGACATTTCGTTTCATGTTTGAGTTGTTGTATAAGAACATAAGAATGATATTTCTTTCACTTTAAACTAAACATCAGGCATGAACTCACAATAAACAGAAACCCCAGCAAAGACAGGGAACTGCTTAGGTTCGCTTGCTTCCTCTGTTCAGCTCCTTCCAGAAACTGACGAAATTCTAAAGTTGATGGATGAAAATCACTGCTCTCAGAACTTTCCTGGAAGACAAGTGACAAGTTCAGCTGTCTGGTTTCACAGGATATCTCTGCCAACTACTTAGACATAGAAACGGATAAAAGCTGTCCAAACCTTAAAACAAGATTTGCTGAATGCCATCCAAATACATGGGCTTCCCTCGTGGCTCAGTTGGTAAAGAATCTGGCTACAATGAAGGAGACCTGGGTTTGGCCCCTGGGGTGGGAAGATCCCCTGGAGAAGGGAATGGCAGCCCACTCCAGTATTCTTGCCTGGAGAATCCCATGGACAGAGGAGCCTGGTGGGCTAAAGTCCAGTTATGCTTCTGCTCAAGGAAGGATCTATTCAAATGCTAATCATCCAGAAGTGTTTCGATTTTAAGTTCCAATCCAGAATAAGACTGAGCACCGTGAAAGGGGAAAAGGACCAAATTCTAAATCCTGGGCTGCCGGGTTTCCTTGCCAGCAGGTGAATCTGAGCAGGTCCCAAATTCAGGACTCATCCACTCCGTGTGCACTGTTTAAATCTCACATTAGTGGAGGAGCCAGTCTTGCAGGCTGCTCTGCATGGTCTCCTGTAACCTTGCCCATGCCTCGGTTAATCAGACCCAAATGCCTTAACTTGATTGCACTCTACTCATAAATGTTTGTATCTTTCTCTGTGTGTCATTCTAATTCATTAAAATGCTTTCATTGGAAATCGCCTGTCAGGGATCATTTTTCAATTTAAACAAAGTTTTCTTCTCCACCTCATGACCGTTGATGAGATTCTTCCTCCCAGCATCACCCTCCCCCCAACCACCACCATTGTCCTGTGCCCAGGTTGGTCTGTTTAAAACTGATGATTTTCTGTTGTAAACATTCTTTCTCATGGTGGACAATAGAGTATCAAACAGTATAGAGTTTAAAGGTGACTTAAAAAAAAAAAATCAAACCCAAGTGATTGTAACTTTCCACAGGAGAGTTTAACATCCTACAATCGTCAGTGTTCACAAGTGCTGTTAACCAGCTCTCCTGATACAAACATTTCTTTGCAAGCATTTACTGAGATATTGTAAATTACTTAACTACAGCAGTGTACTTTCTTTCCCTTAATCTTGATCTGATCCCTGAGGGGCTATTTATTACAGATATATACAACTTGTCATTAGAAGTGAAGTTAATGTAATATGACACAAGTAGCGTGCATTGTTTAAATGTGTTCCAGAAAGTTAGCAAATTTAGTTCAGAGAATACTTACATACTCTTCTGCCTGAAAAGCAGCAAGAAAGGAGTGAGGCTGAGGGGGGGCGGTGGGTAGGGGCAAAATATTAAACACTGCTCACTGTAGGTGGCCAATTAATACCCTGTATCCAAGCTGGAACAAATCCTTCCACGATATACGTAAAGCATATAATCTCTTATCTGCTTAGGCATTATCAAATATTTTAGCAAATCCTAGTAACTTCAAACACAGGTTTAATGGAATGCAGTGCTAAAACATGCAAAGTCAAGAATCAAGTTTTTTAAGAACATAATCTGTTTTAGAAGGTTTCAAGAGAACTGCTTTGCAATGCCATTCTAATCTTATCCCATGAGGAAAGACGTCTGATTTGGCAAAACGTTGCATCTGTTAAAAGCAAAACGCACAAATTTGCCTTCCCGCAAATCAGACCCATAAGCAGGAAAATCATTTTAATTCCTCAGAAGCCAAAAGAGTCTACAGCTTTGGTCCAGTTCTCAGCATTTGGTCACCAGATAATATTCATTTGAGAGGGAATTCCTATAGATGGCCAGACAACATTACCAGTATCATCCAGCTGGGACATGTGCCAGTATTAATTCAACATTGTGGTTTGTATCTCATCATCAAGTTAATAGTCATACAATTCATTAATACTACAAGCATGAAAAAAAGCAAAAACAAAACACCAACGTAGCAGTAGTAAAGTTCTGACAAAATTTGGTTTTGTTCATGCGTACATTTACTTAAAAATGGATCTAGTTCTCCCCCTAGCTCGGCTGTCCTCCTTTCCTGGATAACTAGGATATATTTTAAGTGCCTTTTCATCTTTTCCATCTTCATCTGGGATTCTGCTCATGCACTCAGGGTGGTTTAGATGAAAGATCAGAAAGTAGGTAAAGTGAGAGAAATCTCCCTTTCAAAGTGAAGCAAACACAGCATGAAGCCAGAGAGTTAGGAAAAGAAACAGTGAGAGACAGACAAAACTGCTTGTAGAAAACTGATCTTTCCGTGTATTTTAAGGCAAAAGCTGAGCGATATACTTGACTTATAAGCATAACATTTTACACCTTTTTAAAATAAAAGCCAGAATATAGAGAGCCAAAAGCCAGTTCTTAGATAAAAGCGGGGGGGACGGGGAGGGCTGGAGAAAAAGAGAGATCTTATTTTTTAAGAGAATCTCTTAGTAGAGTTTGCACAGCTTAAAGAATCTAGTACTTGCTAGTGATGCAAGATAACACTTTCTTGTAATTTTATATAGTAAGCAAAGATTTAGAATATTTACAGACCACCCTGAGTAAGAACGTCACTGGATTCTAGGAGCATGCTCATACCAGAACATTCATCTTTTTTTAAAAAAGTGTCCAATGGCCCTCAGGCCATATATGGCTATAGGGGAAGGTACGCCTTTGACCTCCCAGTGCTGCAGAATTAGAGCACAAAGTCATTACAGCCTACTGAAAGGATTTTCTTTCTTTAATTTGTTATAATGACTACGTTTTTATCAGATCTGGCCAGCAACTCCACAAAAACACTAAGGTTCCCCACATTCTAATCACTGACAGAAAGAGATCGTAAAGATATTTGTAATGTTTTGAGTGACATTTTGCTGGGGTAGGGAGATATGATTCAGTGTAAAACAAAGTTTTTCTATCATTTGCACACCAGCATACTGTCTTGCTTTGGTATTTGGTTATTGCTGGCCTGCTTTATGCTCATGGGCTAACCTAGAAAGGAGGTCTGTGGATCATATTTTAGACAACCAGTCTGGTCTAAGTTCCTTTTTTTGATTTATGGGTGGGTCTTGAAACAGTCAGAATTTCTTATTAAAATTGATATAGGAACATTCCAAGCTTTCAGTCAAGAAGAATTCCTTTCATTTTTATTCTATGCAATGTAATTGTAATGAATTACAGCATTCCACTATTCATATTCTCAGCATACACTTTCACAGAAGTTCCCTGTCGTTCTGCATCAGTTAACAGATGCTACAATGTCTGATCTTAAAGATTTTGTGGTCCTGTGTATTTTTCCCATTACTTAGGCAGCTAGATTTCCCCCCATTGGTTATTTCTTCCCTGGGAAG
Source organism: Bos mutus (assembly GCF_027580195.1). Taxonomy (NCBI): domain Eukaryota; kingdom Metazoa; phylum Chordata; class Mammalia; order Artiodactyla; family Bovidae; genus Bos; species Bos mutus. The sequence continues at coordinate 58,583,764 of NC_091633.1, forward strand.
AAAGTCACTTTTGCTAAAGCATTAACTCTTTCTTGGTTCCACTTTCTCTAGCATAAAGTAGCAGTAAACAAAACTGATGACACCACATTTGTCTGAAAGACCTCTCAGTCCTACTTACATATAAATTGCAGAGCTATTCAGTTAGCCTTTTTTTCTGAAATGCTAAGGATCATCTTTTTAAAAATATTCACGGTGCTTACTTTTCTATCAATCAACTCTCTACAGTAAAAGATGCCCAGCAACTTTCACAGCATCATTTTCTATCGGCAAGGATACAACACTGTGTATTTCCCTTCAAGTCATAATCTACTTGGGGGTGCAGGCTTCTAAATATTTTATTTTAGGATATCAGTTCAATTTGTTTTTTTAAAATTGGAATATAATTGCTTTACAATGTTGTGTTAGTTTCTGCTGTACAATGAAGTAAATCAGCTATATGTATACATATATCCCCTCCCTCTTGAACCTCCTTCCTCCCCTCCATCCCACCGCTCTAGGTCATCACAGAGCCCTGAGCTGAGCTCTCTGTGCTATACGGCAGGCCATTAGTATCCATTTTATACATGGTAGTGTATATATGTCAACCCTAATCTTTTTAAATTGATGGACTGCCTTCGGTTTTCTTCCTTTCTGGATTCCTAAGTATGCAATATGAGTGCAGTCTAACAACATTACTATTCTAAGAAACATAGTTTTGTGCCAAAATCTCCTTATGCTTTGAATTCTATAACCATTGTAATTCATTAAGTCTGAGTTATTTTAACAGAGTGCCTGGGAACCTTAGATTTGGTGCTAATTTATAATATCTGGCAATGGCACCCCACTCCAGCACTCTTGCCTGGAAAATCCCATGGACGGAGGAGCCTGGTGGGCTGCAGTCCATGGGGTCGCTAAGAGTTGGACACAACTGAGCGACTTCCCTTTCACTTTTCACTTTCATACATTGGGGAAGGAAATGGCAACCCACTCCAGTGTTTTTGCCTGGAGAATCCCAAGGACTGGGGAACCTGGTGGGCTGCCGTCTATGGGGTGGCACAGAGTCGGACACAACTGAGCGACTTAGCAGCAGCAGCAGGTATTTATTAAAATAAGTAGGTATTTAATTTAAGGATAGGCAAATATAAACTGCCACCTCAAATCTAGGAAACTAGCATTTCCAAACAAAGATTAGCTGTATGACTTCCTTGACCTTGGTCAAAAAAAAAAAAAAGCAGGTGCGGGGACTTCCCTGGCATTCCAGTGGTTAGGACTCCATGCTCTCACGAAAAGTTCCAGTTCAATCCACAGTCAGGGAATTAAGATCCCCATGAGCCATGCTGTGTGGCCAAAAATAAAAGCAGGTGCTATTTTATTTATATCAACGTATTTTGTTCTCTATGCACATTAATCCATTCATTGATGGAAAGAAAATTTAAGTTGCTAAAATTTTTGTACTTGAATTTTAGTACCTTGTACTAGAATTACAGAGGTTCATAAGGATCACTTTTGGCCCCCAGGAAGGTTCTGGTAGGCATCTTGGTGAAAATGTGGTCAAACACTTACAAATTCTGTTTTCACCCAGTGTGCCCATGAAAAAAGTTAACTCAAATTCTCTTCTGTTGGATACTGAAAAGCAAGGTCACAGGATAGTCCTTCAAGCGTGGGATTGCCTGCTGTCATTCAGAAGTGACTCTCACTATTACCTCCTCACATTGGATTATTTTTTTTTTTTGGTAGTAGTTCCTTACTTTAAATTAATTTGGAATATAGTTGATTTACAATATTGTGTTACTTTCTGCTGTCCAGTAAAGTGAATCAGCTGTATGTATACACATATCTCCTCTTCTGTGGTTTTCCCTCCCATTTAGGTCACCATAGAGCACAGAGTGGAGTTCCCTGAGCTGTACAGTAGGTTCTCATGAGTCATCTGCTTATACACAGTATCATTCGTGTGTATACTCACATCTGATTCTGCAGGGAGAGCAACAAAGGGAAGGCTGTCAAGAGGGAAGCATGACGACTGCAGCCTTCCCATTCCTGGCTCTCACCCTGGGCTCGTGCTCCAGCTCCGTCACTCAGTCATGTCCCACTCTTTGAGACCCACGGGCCGTGGTGCACCAGGCTGCTCTGTCAATGGGATTTTTCAGGCAAAAATACTGGAGTGGGCTGCCACTTCCTTCTCCAGAAGATCTTCCCCACCCAGGGATCGAACCTGCATGTCCTGTGTCTCTTGCATTGACAGGTGGGTTCTTTACCACTGAGCTACCTATGTGGCCCTGTGTGTGAGCCGCCTCACACATTTTAAGGATTTACGTAAACAGGCACACACAAGACTTGTAGGCACACATGATACTTTCAGAGTGTATTTGAAAAGATATTCTTTTAGCCTCAGGTAGTGGTAAATAAAATCTATCATCGTCTACGGCTAAGCTTTCTGATTACAGATCTATTTCTGCAAACTGTTTCCAAGGAACCCAGGAAAAGCAAACAAAAACAAGATTCCTGAGAAGATTTAAATTTTGAAATTTTCAAAAACTCTTTGGATTACATGATACAGGTTAAAGGTTCTAACTTCAAAAAACGCATGGAGCAAGTTATGACTTTTTTAATGTGGCGGGGCTTTCAAACAGTGCTCCTGAAAACCTTAGTAAGTGGTGGGACTGGAATGGAGATAGGAGAGAGGCCAGGAGAGAAAATTCCACCCCTTTAATCACACTGGCCTTTTGGCTAGTGCATGTGTACGTTGAAGGTCACCATAAGACTTCATTTGACAAAGGATTCTCAAAGAAAGATTAATGTGTTAATTCCCAAAGAAAGAAGATTCTAGATTATTGTGTTCAGTTCAGTTCAGTCGCTCAGTCGTGTCCGACTTTGCGACCCCATGAATTGCAGCACGCCAGGCCTCCCTGTCCATCACCAACTTTCGGAGTTCACTCAGACGTCCATCGAGTCAGTGATGCCATCCAGCCATCTCATCCTCTGTCGTCCCCTTCTCCTCCTGCCCCCAATCCCTCCCAGCATCAGAGTCTTTTCCAATGGGTTAGATTACTGTGTTACCAGAGAACTTAACAGAAATCCAGAATAGCTGTTTTTAGCAAGAGATTTATTTTCCAAATAAAAACTTAGGAAAACTATCAGAATTTTCTTGAAATGTGAACAAACTTTTAATACTCATTATGGAAATATGAATCAGTTATTACCCCCACAGAAGAAATAAACACTGTAGCAAGGGTTTTATAAGAAAACAACTAAGAGGAGAAGTGTGTTAATGTAAAAACAATTATTCTCTGGGCTATAAATGTAATACATCTTCATCGTGGAAAAATTTTCATACTCAAGAGGAAGGGGATATATGTATACACATTCAGTTCAATGTACAGCAGAAATTAACACAATCTTGTAAAGCAATTATACTCCAATTAAAATAAACAACAATTTCCACCCCCCCCCAAAAAAAAAATAAAAAGGAAGTATTCTTAAGGCGATATCAAATCATCTGTAGGAGGTTCATTGTTACTTTTGCTGTGAATGGGCAGATGTAGGAACATAATGTTGTAATGAATACACTTTTGTGGCCTGTGTATTTGATTAAACATTGTTTTGAATAGTTTTTCACAGGATGGGGAACACAGGTATACCTGTGGCAGATTCATTTCGATATTTGGCAAAACTAATACAATATTGTAAAGTTTAAAAATAAAATAAAATTTAAAAAAATATATAAAACAAATTTAAAAAAAGAAATAATCTTTACTGAAGGAGGAAATAGAAAGGACAGAAATAAAGCAGGTTGTCACTGGTCTAAAATTTTGTAAGGGTGAAACAGGGACTTCAGGTCTTTAAAATTCCTCCACTTTTCTATTTGAACAACCAGAGATAGCAACAGTATTTGTCCTGAAGCTAATATTTTCTTGCAAGTGGGAGCCATAGTGGTCCTAGGTCTCTGGAAATTTAATCTAGTTTATCTTGGGGATATTGTCCCATTGGTCTACCATTTGCTTTCCTAATTTCTTTTTCCATTATCTCATAAAGAAAATAGTTATAAAATAAATAAAAGGCAATTTCCACTGTGAGAAGAAAAGCCAAATAATCAGTTAGAAAAGAATTGTCTTAATGAACTGCTAAGCCCAAATTAGACTTCCTGATATAAACTAAAATAAAATGCCCACAGCTTGTGATAAATGAATGAATGACTCCTGCACATATTAAGCAAAAGATTATCTAGCCTGTCTATGAGCTTTAAAAAAAAAAAAAAAAAAAGGTAAGATTTCCCAACCAGAGGCCAGAGGAAATGGGTTTGGGGGATAGGCAGATTCACACAATGCTGAAGTGTGATGGTCCTCTAAGATTTCCTTCAAATATATTTTAGATTAAGTACCAGGGAGTCATTAGATCTATTTAAAGTTCACAGCCACAGGTATTAAACATATCAGGATAAGAAACAATCTGCCCTCACCCTGTAGAGCAAATTGAAGGAATTAAAACAGTCTGCCTAGTGGTAGTCATAATCTAATAGGTTAAAATATTTCTTCCCTAGCTTCTTTATGCTCATTCTTTCTCTCTTATTCAGCTTTCCCCCTAATTAGAATATACTCCACATTGATTTTGAAACCAAGTCAGCATGGTTGCATTTTTTATTTTTTTAATTTCTATTTTTGGCTGTGCCATGTGGCGTATGGGATCTTAGTTCCCAATCAGGGGTTGAACCCACATGCCTTCAGCAGTGAAAGCCTGGAGTCTTAACCACTGGGCCACAAGGGAAGTCCTTGCATGGTTACCTTTTAGTTAGCATATTAGTTTAGTTTTAGATTTTATATCCTCCCTACTGTCCCTTAATGCCTCCCGTCTACTCAGAAAGTAGCCTGTACATCCTCTATCATAACAATGCATAAAAATTGCCTTTTTACCTGTCTTTCCCTGTCTACATTTGATACATATCTTGAGAACAGCATTTTTCCTAGATTCTAATGGAGTCCTAGTCATTGAATAGGTGCTCAAAAATAGTTACTGAATGAGTGAATAAGTAAATGAGAAATAAATAAATGGAATAAGTGAATAGAAAAGGGAATAAACTGAGAAGTTGCCATGATAGTGATGACATAACACTTTGGTCAGTTCTTCTTGTGCAGTAACCTAGGATATTAAATTCCACATGACCAGGTGAATTCTGCTGCTGCTGCTGCTGCTAAGTTGCTTCAGTCGTGTCCGACTCTATGCGACCCCATAGACGGCAGCCCACCAGGCTTCCCCGTCCCTGGGATTCTCCAGGCAAGAACACTGGAGTGGGTTGCCATTGCCTTCTCCAATGCATGAAAGTGAAAAGTGAAAGTGAAGTCGTTCAGTCGTGTCCGACTCTGTGCAACCCCATGAACTGCAGCCCACCAGGCTCCTCCCTCCATGGGATTTTCCAGGCAAGAGTACTGAATTGGGGTGCCATTGCCTTCTCCGGGTGAATTCTGCTAGGTTAGCTGCAACCAATAAAATATCACCTTCAGTCAAACATACCTTTCAGTCTCTGTCTCTTATTTAAGAGAACTAAGGACCTTGGCCTAGAGCTTTTCTTTTGGATAAACCATCATTAAGAGTTAATGACCCAATGCCTTGCTTTAGTCCAAAAACTATTTCTAATCGGTCATTAGTCTCCCCTACTTGGCCTGAGACTCTGATTATTGCTTAATTTAAGCACAAACTACAATGCAGGCAAAACATTGCCTATCTCTGTCCTTTAAACATAATGAGCACAGATTTCAGTGAATTTAATCAGTTGTTTACATACAAGTTAGTTCTCAGCAGTAACAGAAATTGTGTCCTTCACTTTTACAAAAATGTAAGCATAATATCCTAAGATGTCAGATCATATTGGTTATTTCCTTCATGGATCAACATCATTATATTTAAGATTAAATATTTTTTAAGTTACAACTTGAATAGCATTTTATTTCAACATTCTGCCGTGGTACACTCTATTTCATTTTCTCTCTTAGCACAAATTTGATTAATTTTTTTGGAATACATAGTAGCAATTATCTAATGACAATGTGACCCATGTATCTTCAGGCAATTTGATACCATATAATTTCAGAAATACCTTGGGTTCCTAAATTAGTAACACAAAATGTATCATGGATTTTTCCAGAGTTTTGTTTTATAAATATTTACTGCAGCACAAAACTTTGTTATACTTCTTGAGTCTACTTGATAATCTCCTGATTAGACCATCCCATGCTTGGAGGAGCCAAAGAAAAATTGTGGAGCCTGCCAAAGGCGAATAGACTGTGTATTTCTTTCAAAATTCTATTTTTTTCAATAGCTTGTGTTTTTTCCTGATAAAATAAACGATTTAGATGAACAACTCACTCATTGATCTTTGACCTTTTCAGCCACATCAAAAGCATCTTAAAAGCCAATTAGTGGAAATACAGAGAAAAGGTCATTTTATTACAGCACTCCACATTGGAACCATAATATTTTACATAGATTCGCGTTATCCCAAGGCTTTCCTTAGAAAAATAGAAAGAGAAGTACTTCAGTCATAAAGTAGATAGATATTCCGCATGTACAAATTATTTTACTCTTCCTCATTTTGGATACAGTAATTTTCCTGGCATGTCCAATGCATAATGAGCTCTCCTGATTATCTCTTTGGATATAGAACAGGGACAACGCTGATAAATGATGTCTATTGATAATCCCCAAGCCTCATTTTAGACACTGACTTTAATTACTTTCTTACAATAGCCCTTCACCAGAGGATTTCAGAAGAAACACATGTAAGATGAAGTGTTAGCTTTTATTCCCTGTCCTCCTTTTCTTTTCTGAGAGTGTGGGTGTTTAGGCAGGAGAACAAAGAGGGAGGGAAAATCCAGGACTCAGATAACTTCTAAATCAGGCCCTCAGAAATGTAAACAATTATTATTTCATTATAATGATTCATCAATATATTTGTAATCAAATGTCTAAGAATCAGGTGTTTCGAGAAGCATTCATTCATTCGGTTTTTTATTTGATTTGATTTAAGGATCTGCAATCTGCAAGGCTCTAGGCTAGATATACTTTGAATACATAATAATAGAAAACACACTTTTTTATTGTCCTTAAAAATGCATAGTCTACCAGAGTAACCTGGTCAATTCTTTGCCATATTGTGCTGGTGGAACATGATATCTTCCTGTCAGTTCAATAAGAAATAGTAGAAATCATTCAGATTTTGGTAGCAGGTATTTTCCCCATAGCACAGAGAACCAATTCATCTTAATTCTAAAATAAGAGCATCAGATTTTTCTATAAGCAAGATGTTGTCTTTGTATATAGGGCAGGAAAGGAAACAAGTACACAAAAACAAAACAAAAACAACCCTAGAACAAAAGCCTAAATATACCCTAAAATAAAGCATAATGCCATAATGCTGTAATTTAAAGAAGATGTGGAGCTGGTAGAATAAAGTCTCCAAGGTCACTTGTAACATATAAGTATCAGGTATTGAAAAACTGTATTGGACTTTGATTTTCTGAGCAAGAATTTCCAGTCTTTTCCTGAAAGCTTTTCCTTTAAAGTACAAGCAGACGACATTCATCAAAACCAGATGGTAATGTCTCTCTGCTCAGCCTCAGTTATCAATATCAAGTTTGAAAGATCCAAAACATTTTTTTAAAAAAGGACTATGCCTGTGATCAGGCCATTTTCACCAGGGTTAACATGAGCCAAGGCCCATAAATGCCTCTGAAACAACAACAACAGAAAAATCAAGGTCATCAAACCACGTTTTTCGCTTTCATTTTTTCAAGTCAAAAGATTAGTTTTTCAGGAAATTTCACATACATGTGTCACACACATACACACACACACATACATTTTTGTTAAGGTCTGCTAAACATTAGGCCAGGAGAGAAGCCAAACTTCCTGATCTGGTTCTTTTGAAAACTGCTGACATTGAACGAACCAGCCCTTTAAACTCTGGTTGGCTCTGTGGCCACAGTGTGTCCATATGATGGTCTGTGCAGTTTGTGCAGACAGCAGTCAAGACCACGGGCATGGCCACTCACATGGTCCGAATGAATGGGGCAAACCAGGAGTGAGGGCTCCGCAGCGACTGTCAAGGTGTTGTAGAGATGGGACCACACTGTATGCTAATAGTCTCAAAAGGACACTGAAGGCCTTGAGTTGCTTTGATGCCCTCCTTCGGGTATCCAAAAACCAAGTATCATTTTCTCCAGAAATGTTTAAATATTCTACATAAAAGTCTTTCCTTTCCTCTTAGACAATAAGACTAATGGCAATGGTGTCTTAGACAAAATTTCATAATTTTTAAAATGCATTTGGATACATAATATACTGCAGCTATAAAATTTCAGAGAGACAAATCAGTTCAGTTCAGTCGCTAAGTCATGTCTGACTCTTTGCGACCCGATGGACTGCAACACGCCAGGCCTCCCTGTGCATTCACCAGCTCCTGGAGTTTATTCAAAACTCATGTCCATTGAGTCGGTGATGCCATCCAGCCATCTCATCCTCTGTCGTCCCCTTCTCCTCCTGTCCTCAATCTTTCCGAGCATCAAGGTCTTTTCAAATGAGTCAGTTCTTCCCATCAGGTAGCCAAAGTATTGGAGTTTCAGCTTCAGCATCAGTCCTTTCAGTGAATATTCAGGACTGATTTCCTTTAGGATGGACTGATTGGATCTCCTTGCAATGCAAAGGATCCTCAAGGGTCTTCTCCAACACCACTGTTTAAAAGCAACAATTATTCAGTGCTCAGCTTTCTTTAGAGTCCAACTCTCATATCTGTACCTGACTACTGGAAAAACCATAGCCTTGACTATGGACATTTGTTGGCAAAGTAATGTCTCTGCTTTTGAATATGCTGTCTAGGTTGGTCATAACTTTTCTTCTAAGGAGTAAGCGTCTTTTAATTTCATGGCTGCAATCACCATCTGAAGTGATTTGGAGCCCCCCAAAATAAAGTCTGCCACTGTTTTCACTGTTTCCCCATCCATTTCCCATGAACTGATGGGACCGGATGCCATGATCTTAGTTTTCTGAATGCTGAGCTTTAAGCCAACTTTTTCACTCTCCACTTTCACTTTCATCAAGACGCTCTTTAGTCCTACTTCGCTTTCTGCCATAAGGGTGGTGTCATCTGCATATCTGAGGTTATTACTATTTCTCCCAGCAATCTTGATTCCAGCTTGTGCTTCATCCAGCCCAGCATTTCTCATGATGTACTCTGCATATAAACTAAATAAGCAGGGTGACAATATACAGCCTTGACGTACTCCTTTTCCTATTGGGAAGCAGTCTGTTGTTCCAAGTCCAGCTCTAACTGATGCTTCCTGACCTGCAGACAGATTTCTTAAGAGCCAGGTCAGGTGGTCTGGTATTCCCATCTCTTTCAGAATTTTCCAGTTTGTTGTGATCCACACAGTCAAAGGCTTTGGCATAGTCAATAAAGCAGAAATAGATGCTTTTCTGGAACTCTCTTGCTTTTTCCATGATCCAGCAGATGTTTGCAATTTGATCTCTGGTTCCTCTGCCTTTTCTAAAACCAGCTGGAACATCAGGAAGTTCACGGTTCACATATTGCTGAAGCCTGGCTTGGAGAATTTTGAGCATTACTTTACTAGCATGTGAGATGAGTGCAATTGTGCAGTAGTTTGAGCATTCTTTGGCATTGCCTTTCTTTGGGATTGGAATGAAAACTGACCATTTCCAGTCCTGTGGCCACTACTGAGTTTTCCAAATTTGCTGGCATGCTGAGTGCAGCCCTTTCACAGCATCATCTTTAGGATTTGAAATAGCTCAACTGGAATTCCATCATCTCCACTGGCTTTGTTCATAGTGATGCTTCCTAAGGCCCACTTGACTTCACATTCCAGGATCTCTGGCTCTAGGTGAGTGATCACACCATCATGATTATCTGTGTCATGAAGTTCTTTTATGTACAGTTCTTCTGTGTATTCTTGCCACCTCTTCTTAATATCTTCTGCTTCTGTTAGGTCCATACCATATCTGTCCTTTATTTTGCCCATCTTTGCATGAAATGCTCCCTTGGTATCTGTAATTTTCTGGAAGAGATCTCTAGTCTTTCCCGTTCTGTCGTTTTCCTCTGTTTCTTCGCACTGATCACTGAGGAAGGCTTTCTTGTCTCTCCTTGCTCTTCTTTGGAACCCTGCATTCAGATGGGTGTATCTTTCCTTTTCTCCTTTGCTTTTTGCTTCTCTTCTTGTCTCAGCTATATGTAAGGCCTCCTCAGATAGCCGTTACTCTTTTTTTTGCCTTTCTTTCTCTTGGGGATGTTCTTGATCCATGTCTCCTGTACAATGTCACAAACCTCCGTCCATAGTTCATCAGGCACTCTGTCTATCAGATCTAGTCCCTTGAATCTATTTCTCACTTCCACTGTATAATCATTAGGGATTTGATTCAGGTGATACCTGAATGGCCTAGTGGTTTTCCCTACTTTCTTCAATTTAAGTCTGAATTGGCAATAAGGAGTTCACGGTCTGAGCCCCAGCCAGCTCCTGTTCTTGAGAGACAAATAATCAAGTCAAAAAAAAAAAAAAATACAACTTCATGAATTCACTTCAGTTCAGTTCAGTCGCTCAGTTGTGTCTGACTCTTTGCGACCCCGTGAATCGCAGCACACCAGGCCTCCCTGTCCATCACCAACTCCCGGAGTTCACTCAGAGTCACGTCCATCAAGTCGGTGATGCCATCCAGCCATCTCATCCTCTGTTGTCCCCTTCTCCTCCTGCCCCCAATCCCTCCCAGCATCAGAGTTTTTACCAATGAGTCAGCTCTTTGTATGAGGTGGCTAAAGTACTGGAGTTTCATCTTCAGCATCATTCCCTCCAAAGAAATCCCAGGGCTGATCTTCAGAATGGACTGGTTGGATCTCCTTGCAGTCCAAGGGACTCACTCTCAAGAGTCTTCTCCAACACCACAGTTCAAAAGCATCAGTTCTTCGCCGCTCAGCCTTCTTCACAGTCCAACTCTCACATCCATACATGACCACTGGAAAAACCATAGCCTTGACTAGACGGACCTTTGTTGGCAAAATCATGTCTCTGCTTTTCAATATGCTATCTAGGTTGGTCATAACTTTTCTTCCAAGGAGTAAGCGTCTTTTAATTTCATGGCTGCAGTCACCATCTGCAGTGAAATTATCAAAAATACCACCTAGTTGTTAATATGCTAGCATAATGGAGCAGAACAGGTAGCGTAATGGAAGAGGCGTTAAGTAAGGGTGTGGTTAATTCACGAGAACTGAAGAGAGCATTAAAAACTGGCAGATGGAGTTAATTGTGTTATATACGTGTTAGTCTCTCAGTCGTCGTCTCCAGCTCTTTGCGACCCCATGGACCATAGCTCACCAGGTTCCTCTGTCCATGGGATTCTTCAGGCAATAATACTGGAGTGGGCTGTCCTGCCCTCCTCCAGGGGATCTTCCTGACCCAAGAATCAAATGCAGGTCTCCTGCATCTGCATTGCAGGCAGATTCTTACCAACTTAGCATCCAGGGATGGAGTTAACTGATAGGAAAAAAGCCCATAAAGAGGGATCATCATATATAACAAAACGAAAGACTACCCTAGTAAATAGTTATCTCAAGACATCGGATCATGTGACAACCAAAGTAACAGATTCAAAGAATATCTGAAAATGGAGAAGAAGAATTCTATACACAATTTCTGGAATTGGCAGCTTTCTAAAAAACGTATGTCAACCTAACATGTACCAGTCCACTGTGAGCATGATTGTGTTAGAAATAGAGTTTAATAAGTAGTTTTTTCTGTATAGTTAAACTTTAACTGTCTGCAAAGAAGAAAATGTGCCAAAACAACTAAAAAATTTCATAGAAAATCTAATTCAAATAAAGTTCTGATCCTAACAGAGTAACTAGGCCTAGAGCTATCCCCATCCCATAAACAGCTAGAAAACTGGAAAGAATATACAGGCAATAGTTCACAGACATTGAGATGGTTCACAAACACTGTGATCTCTGAGAGGCAGGAAACAAACAAGGTGAGTGCTACGCTAGTCCTGCCTCTCTGCCTGGAGGTACGTTTGCATCACGGTGTGAAGAGAGACATCTCAAGCAGGGAACGGGTATATTACTAACCTCATGAGACAGAGACAGAAGTTGAAGAGCCTGGGGCAACTAGAATTTGAGGAGCAGAGAACTGAAAGAGAGGGAGAAACCCATGGCAGAGCTTCAGAACAATCCTTAGGGATCTGCTTAGGCCTTTGGCAGAATATGAAGCTATACCTACATAGTATGAAACTTGATGGGTGTGAGCAAAGAAAGAACAAGGGATTTGGAAGCTGAATAATTCCCTGGGAGACATTCATGTACAAATATTCATAGTGTAGAGATTTCTTTAACACTTGAGAAATTCAGCAGAGATTTCAGAAATGGCATGCCCAAGTAGGGAGCCTAAACTAGCATTAAAGTAGATCTCATTAAGTGTAATAACAGGCCTTGAAAAGATGGAGATGCTCTGCTAGTAACTAAGCTACTTGCTGTGTGTGTGTGTGTTTAATGGAACTGAACTAAAAAGGGAAGACTGACATGAGTGTAAAGAATTATTATCTAATTGTAAATAGAAACAATTCCATTTAATTTTACCTTCAACTTGATTTATACATTAGACTTATTTTTGATGCAATGTCCCTTGGCTGCTGGCAATTTATTTTTAAAAAAGGACATAAAAGTGAATAATTGACAGATTTAAGGCACATATCCAAGGAAAGTAAAATTTTTAAAGTAATTTTTACCAGAACAGCTTGTGACATTGTTGATTAATTTATCTGAGCCTTATTTGGAACATCTCCTGTCAGAAACTGAAAATTCCGGATGCTCACATTGCAACCTGCAACCTGTAGCTCATTCATTTATTCCTTCAACAAACATGTATTCATTACTTACTATGTGCTAGGCCCTATACTCGACTGAGGTTACAGCGATGGAGACAAAGACCCCACTGCAGGGGTAAAGCACATTTTTGTTAGAAAAGCAAAGTGTATAAATTACATTGTTTAAAGGCGTTCCCTATCAGAAACATACTCATAATTTATATTTCTATATACTGTTTTAGGTAGGATGGAATAAGATAAAGTAATAGCCCTTGGATACAATGTCAGATGCGTCCACAAATGGTCACATATACAAAGTGCAGCTGTCATGCATTTAGGCACAGAAATAAAACCAAGAACTTGTGTGGGAAAGGAAGATGCATATGTGAATAAACTGTTAGGGACAGGATGACATCATACAGTAGCATCTAGGTGAGACCGCCATGGCAAAGGCTTTGTGTAGAAGATAATTCTCCATGGGGGAGGCAAATGGGTGTTTGCTCTTTGGACAAGACATCAGAGAAGGGAAGGGTATTATATTCATAGGGAGGAATATTCCAAATTAGGTTGAATGGTAGAGAATTGGGACTTATTTTTTTAAAATAATAAGAAAATTATTGAATCATTCTGAGCAGGTAAATACTGGGGAGAATTAGATTTACATTTTGCAAAGGTTTTTCCGAAGGTGTTTTGGACAGTGAATGAAGGCATGGAGATAAATAAGGCACAGCTTCAAAAGAAACAGCTATTTTAATAGACTGGTAAGGGACAGCAAGGGCTTAAGGGCATCTTAGTGGTAGGCAAGGAGGGGGCTATCTGTTGATCGTTAAGAGTTGGTCCAGTGAGCTCACAGACATAGAGAACAGACCTATGGTTGCCAAGGTGGGAGACGTCGGGGAGGGATGGAGTGGGAACGTGAGGTAAGATACAAACTAGCACATACAGAATGGACAGACAGCAGGGGCCTATGGTACTGCATGGCATTCAGCATCTTGGGATAAACCACATAGAAAAAAATATTAAAGAGTATATATATATATGTGTATAACTGAGTCATTTTGCTATATAGGAGAAATTAACACATTGTAAATCAACTATTACTTTAATTTAAAAAAAGAAGGACGGTGCTGTCAGAATGTGACTGGTGACAGAAGAGGAGCTGGCCACAACGCCTCAGCTTTTGGACCTGGGGCATCAACTGAATGAAAAGTGGTCTCATTAAGAAGAAGTAACAGGCAGGCAAGTTTCCAGTGATTTCAGAAACCGATGAGGCAGCAGACAGTGACGCTGGATGATCACTGAAGTAGACTGTGGAGGAGGTGGTTCTTCGGGATGCCTAACAGGTGTGTTCCATGCGTATCTCGTGTCCTTGGTTCAAGATACCGACTGAGCAGGTGTCTCCTGTGTGTGCTAAGTCTTTTCAGTCGTGTCTACTCTTTGCGATGCTATGGGCTGTAGCCTGCCAGGCTCCTTTGTCCTTGGGATTCTCCAGGCAAGAATACTGCAATGGGTTGCCATGCCCTTCTCCAGGGGATCTTCCCAACCCAGGGATCAAATCCACGTCTCTTGCAACTCCTGCATTGGCAGGTGAGTTCTTTACCACTAGCACCAACTGGATATATATATATACACACATACACACACACACACACACATATATACACACACACACACACATATATATGCTTTTTCAACTTTTCTATTATAGGTTATAACACGATATTGAATATAGTTCCCTGTGCTATAATTAGGTCCTTGTTGCTTATCTTGCTGATATATAATAGTGTGTATCTGTTAATCTCAAGATCCTAATTTATTTCTCCTCACCTCTCATTCCCCTTTCATAATCATAAGTTTGTTTTCTATAAGCCTATTTCTGTGAGCCTATTTCTGTTTTGTAAGTATACTCATTCGTATCATTTTTCTAGATTCCACATATAAAAAATACCATATATTTGTCTTTCTTTCTCTGGCTTGTGTCACTTAGTATGGTAATCTCTGGGTCTATTCATGGTACCACATCTCCCAGCATTTTAACACTAGGATATCTTTTACTTCAAGGAACTCCAGAGTGCCAAATATCAATTTTACTGATAAGAGAACCTGAAAGCAGAAATCAAACAGTCAAGGGTACCTATTTACTACTCGTTCTTTCCATAAAATAAAAATAAAACATCTTTTCCTTTCCTAAATCTAATTTGGGGCTTGCCAGGGGCTCAAAAACAATCCGCCTTTTCTTATTAAAAGAATCAGGCAAAAAAAAAAAAGAATCAGGCAAAACCCTGAAGAGAGTTTTGAACATTTGGCAACCTTGTTCTGGACTTTTTTAGGGTTATCTTCACAGAAGCAATGTGGGTTTCAAGGAAAATAGTGCAACTGTGATTATTTTTTAATGTTAACACTCAAGGGAATGACTTTGGCATCACTGCCTCTAAGACTGTCAGGATATCATTTCCCTTCCCCTGTTCATACAGTTGTATATACAAGAAAACCAGGGCTTCGTTTATGGTTTTGCTTCTTCTCCCCATGGGACTTGGCGATGTTCTCAATTTACATTTGGGCATAAGTACAATGGGCTGACTTTGGCTTAACTATAAAGTCATATATTCACAAATAAAGAAGAAAAATGTTGACCTGCTTCTGATAGCCCACACACTATTCAGTCTCAGTTGCTAGCTCTACTTTATTCAAATCCATCGCATGTTTTAAATTCTTAATATGCATGTTTGCGCATGGGAATTGAAGAATCTGTGGCAACATCAAACATACGGAAACTCTGGATAGCCCCGAATTAGCCTCTTTTGGTGTTATGAGTCTTATTTGGCATTATTTTCATGCTGATAAATTAGGTCTGCCATTGGTATAAACTCTTGAATGCTGAATTTAGTGATGGGTTTGTAAGGAACAAAATTTCAACTCACTTTCATTCTCCACTGACGGTCTATCTACAAGGTGGTTAAAAGACCGTATTTCTGTAGAGGTTTGGCCTTCCAAATATGTTGGCAGTTCTGGGCCTCCACTCAGGTTCTGATTGGTATGGAATTTGTTTTTCTTTGAAGGTTACTCCAAGACTTGAGTAGAATGATTTGTATCTGGGTCTGTTTTGCTTCTCAGGTGGTATCATACTCCCTTTGCCAGAAATAACCTCTGTTGGAAGGAAAAGAGAAGGGAGGGAGGGGTAGAGGGAAAAACGGAGAAACAGAGCCTATCAGACTAACTTTGTATTTCAAATTTTGGAAAAGAAAGCAAGACTTACTGTGGAATTCACTTAAATAAATATTCCGTTGCCTAGATAATCATACTCGAGTGTTCTGGTACAAGATGAGAAAGCTATAGCTTGATGGTTATTTGCAGATGGCTACCGGCGCAATTATTGAGGCATTGTGATTCGATGCATAAAAAGAAGACCATATTAGGCCGTACTGATGGCTGAATCACGGTTTCTCTGGATACTACTGCTTTTCCACTGCTTTGAGGGATTGCATTTAATCCAACAACCACAACCTAAAAAGGATCATGACAAATTAGAACACATCTGATAATGGCCACCAAGTAGCCCTAGCACCGAAGACATGAGAAAGAGTGAGAAAAAGTCAACATATCTCTCTTGGAGTCAAGAAGGATTTGATGGCATTTCTGAAAGTATTTTTGACTGATACCTGGGTCCGAATTACTTGAAGTGTTCTTTAAAACATGAAATTCTTAGCTCTACCTGTGAGTTGAAGAATTAGAATCCTGGGGGCTACTTGGGGGTGAGTGGATATACTTCTTAAAGAAGTTTCCAGATGTTTATATATTCAAGCATTTACAAACTACTGGAACAGAGAGGCTACGAGTAATCTTCCAGATGGATGGGCTCTCATATTGCAGACCCAGGAGTATGGCATATGTCATTCACCCAAGGATGAAGCTAAAGCCACATGAAGCCAGATTTCAAGACAACTAACCCTTGAAATCATGAGTGCCTTTTCATCAGAGACAGGTTTCCTGTCTTCTGTATACCTTCATTTCTTCACCAAGTGCATTCACTTCATGAATGATAATTAAAGATTGTGGAATGGTTGAGTGGAGTCACTCTTTGATGAGAGTGATCATATATTCGAGTTTGATAGGGCTGGTCTTTGTTTACACCAGTTAAACTAGTGTCCTTCCCAGTTTAGCATCTGTCCTGAATTTCTCATTTTTAAGCAAACTATTATTATTATTATTATTATTGTGTGTGTGTTAGTCACTCAGCCATGTCCAACTCTTTGCAACCCCGTGGACTGTAGCCCACCAGGCTCCTCTGTCCACGGAATTCTTCAGGCAAGAATAGTGGAGCGGGTAGCCATTTCCTTTTCCAGGGGATCTTCCTCACCCAGGGATTGAACCCAGATCTCCTGCATTGCTGGCAGATTCTTTACCAGCTGAGTCACCAGGAAGCCCATTATTATTAGGGGCATTAAAATAAGACAGGGTAGGTTTAGCTTAGTTTCTGCCATGGCCTCCTCCACTGTTTGTTGGGTGAATGTAAGTGAGTGGGGTTGTCACTTTTCACATATGGTGAAATTTGAAAGGTGACCAGCAGTGGCCTTGTCACTTCTCCTTGTCCTTTCCAGCTATAACATAATTAACGCTTTATAGAACAGTGTTCAGAAAGCTCACGGATAAAATGAATACCTTGGGACCCAAACAGATGAGGGCAGCTAGTTCAATCCAGCCTTAGATGGTGAAGAGGCAAATAGTTGTTGCTGTTCAGTTGTTCAGTCACGTCAGACTCTGCAACCCTGTGGACTGCAGCATGCCAGGCTTCTCTATCCTTCACGATCTCCTGGGTTTGCAAACTTGTGTCCATTGAATCAATGATGCATCCAACCACCTCATCCTTTGTCACCCCATTCTCTTCCTGCCCTCAATCTTTCCCAGCATCAGTTTCTTTTCCAGTGAGTTGGATCTTCACGTCAGGTGGCCAGAGTATTGGATCTTCAGCTTCAGCATCAGTACTTTCAAAGAATATTCAGGGTTGATTTCCTTTAGGATTGACTGGTTTGATTTCCTTGCAGTCCAAGGGTCTCTCAAGAGTCCTCTCCAGCACCACAGTTCCAAAGCATCGATTCTTTGGCACTCAGCCTCCTTTATGGTCTAACTCACACATCCACATACAACTATTGGAAAAACTATAGCTTTGACTCTGTGGATCTTGGTCAGCAAAGATGTCTCCACTTTTTAATATGCTGTCTAGGAAATGCAAAAAAGCAAAATGGCTGTCTGGGGAGGTCTTACAAATAGCTGTGAAAAGAAGAGAAGTGAAAAGCAAAGGAGAAAAGGAAAGATATAAACATCTGAATGCAGAGTTCCAAAGAATAGCAAGAAGAGATAAGAAAGCCTTCTTCAGCAATCAATGCAAAGAAATAGAGGAAAACAACAGAATGGGAAAGACTAGAGATCTCTTCAAGAAAATCAGAGATATCAAAGGAACATTTCATGCAAACATGGGCTCGATAAAGGACAGAAATGGTATGGACCTAACAGAAGCAGAAGATATTAAGGGGAGATGGCAAGAATACACAGAAGAACTGTACAAAAAAGGCTTCACGACCCAGATAATCACGATGGTGTGATCACTCACCTAGAGCCAGACATCCTGGAATGTGAAGTCAAGTGGGCCTTAGAAAGCCTCACTACAAACAAAGCTAGTGGAGGTGATGGAATTCCAGTTGAGCTATTCCAAATCCTGAAAGATGATGCTGTGGAAGTGCTGCACTCAATATGCCAGCAAATTTGGAAAATTCAGCAGTGGCCACAGGACTGGAAAAGGTCAGTTTTCATTCCAATCCCAAAGAAAGGCAATGCCAAAGAATGTTCAAACTACTGCACAATTGCACTCATCTCACACGCTAGTAAAGTAATGCTTAAAATTCTCCAAGCCAGGCTTCAGCAATATGTGAACCGTGAAGTTCCTGATGTTCAAGCTGGTTTTAGAAAAGGCAGAGGAACCAGAGATCAAATTGCCAACATCCGCTGGATCATCAAAAAAGCAAGAGAGTTCCAGAAAAGCATCTATTTCTGCTTTATTGACTATGCCAAAGCCTTTGACTGTGTGGATCACAATAAACTGTGGAAAATTCTGAAAGAGATGGGAATACCAGACCACCTGATCTGCCTCTTGAGAAATCTGTATGCAGGTCAGGAAGCAACAGTTAGAATTGGACATGGAACAACAGACTGGTTCCAAATAGGAAAAGGCGTTCGTCAAGGCTGTCTATTGTCACCCTGCATTTAACTTATATGCAGAGTACATCATGAGAAACGCTGGACTGGAAGAAACACAAGCTGGAATCAAGATTGCCGGGAGAAATATCAATAACCTCAGATATACAGATGACACACCACGCTTATGGCAGAAAGTGAAAAGGAACTAAAAAGCCTCTTGATGAAGGTGAAAGTGGAGAGTGAAAAAGTTGGCTTCAAGCTCAACATTCAGAAAACAACGATCATGGCATCCAGTCCCATCACTTCATGGGAAATAGATGGGGAAACAGTGGAAACAGTGTCAGACTTTATTTTTCTGGGCTCCAAAATCACTACAGATGGTGACTGCAGCCATGAAATTAAAAGACGCTTACTCCTTGGAAGGAAAGTTATGACCGACCTAGATAGCATATTCAAAAACAGAGATATTACTTTGCCAACAAAGGTTCGTCTAGTCAAGGCTATGGTTTTTCCTGTGGTCATGTATGGATGTGAGAGTTGGACTGTGAAGAAAGCTGAGCATGGAAGAATTGATGCTTTTGAACTGTGGTGTTGGAGAAGACTCTTGAGAGTCCCTTGGACTGCAAGGAGATCCAACCAGTCCATTCTGAAGGAGATCAGCCCTGGGATTTCTTTGGAAGGAATGATGCTAAAGCTGAAACTCCAGTACTTTGGCCACCTCATGTGAAGAGTTGACTCATTGGAAAAGACTCTGATGCTGGGAGGGATTGGAGGCAAGAGGAGAAGGGGACAACAGAGGATGAGATGGCCGGATGGCATCACTGACTTGATGGACGTGAGTCTGAGTGAACTCCGGGAGTTGGTGATGGACAGAGAGGCCTGGTGTGCTGCCATTCATGGGGTCGCAAAGAGTTGGAAACGACTGAGCAACTGATCTGATCTGATCTGAGGTAAACAGTGGATACTGTTATTCCTATAGACTGCTTGGTGGACTGATCAGCCACACCATCATCACCCATGCTTGGCTGTCAAGGGGCACAAAACGTCCAGGCCACCAGTTAGCAAGGCCAGAAGACAGTGTGGAAAATCATAAGCTAAGTGTGTAAAGGTGTGTGCAGGCAACAAAACAAGAGCCATTCTAACAAAGGACACAGAAAAATTATTGGAACACTTATGACAGTGGTTTGGTCAGAACTTTGTGTAGTGTTAATCTTCAGCTAGCTATTCAGCTATTTTACTACTTGTTAATTCTATTTTGCTTTGCAATAAACCCTTTGAGCATCAATATGATGAAACCAAAAGAGAAACTGTATGTTTAATGAAGATTTAAATTCTGAATTTTTATTTCACATAATCTGTTCACAGTTACTATTCACATAGTAGTCACAGTGACATCACTGTTCACAAGAAAACCGGAAGATGGGAGTCTGCTGAAAATGCATACTGTCTAATGAGGCTGAACTACTTGAAACTGTTATTTTGCAACTCAAAAGCAGAGTTTCAGCAAAATCATATAATTCAACTCTATTGCTTCCAAAGTTACTAATTATTTTAAGATGGTAATTTATCCTGAACAGTAACAGGAGGTGAGTTTAATGTATCATTCTTCAAAGGCTTGATATTTCATTTAGTAGGATTGTTTTTATAAGCGAATTTCACTCATTTTTCATTATAAATTTTTATACATTATTACAGAAAGTTGGTGTTGACTTTATTACATACATTTAAATGATATCAGTTTTATATCAGTAAATATCAGGCACTTCAAGTGGAAAATTAGTTAAGTGAATTATAACTTGAAGGTTCCAGTCCAGAAATGACAAAATGCAATGGTAATATGAATACAAATTGTTGAGGAGCAGATGATTATAGTAAATACTATTCTTTCCAAACTGCAAAAACCATGAAGCAAAAATACATTGGAATCAGTTATGCCATAAAAGTCACTCATAATTGTATCCAAATAAACCAGAGTATTCTATGAAAGAAGAATGCCTACTTGCTAAAATGTATAAATACTATACACATACAGTAATAATACTACAAAAGTGTTGTGATGAAGCCCATTGAATAAAAGAAATTCATTTTAACATCAGATCAGATCAGTCGTTCAGTCATGTCCAACTCTTTGTGACCCCATGAATCGCAGCACGCCAGGCCTCCCTGTCCATCACCAACTCCCGGAGTTCACTCAGACTCACGTCCATCAAGTCAGTGATGCCATCCAGCCATCTCATCCTCTGTCATCGCCATCTCATCCTCTGTCGTCCCCTTCTCCTCCTGCCCCCAATCCCTTCCAGCATCAGAGTCTTTTCCAATGAGTCAACTCTTCACATGAGGTGGCCAAAGTACTGGAGTTTCAGCTTTAACATCATTCCTTCCAAAGAAATCCCAGGGCTGATCTCCTTCAGAATGGACTGGTTGGATCTCCTTGCAGTCCAAGGGACTTTCAAGAGTCTTCTCCAACACCACAGTTCAAAAGCATCAATTCTTCGGCACTCAGCCTTCTTCACAGTCCAACTCTCACATCCATACATGACCACAGGAAAAACCATAGCCTTGACTAGCCGGACCTTTGTTGGCAAAGTAATGTCTCTGCTTTTGAATATGCTATGTAGGTCGGTCATAATAACATGGTACATGCAATTTTCCTCTTTGCTGCCATCATCAACCCACTACTAGAAATGTCAAAACTCTAAAGAAGTACTTTTAAATTAACTACTTATCTTTAGTAGCAAGGGACTTTTTCTTAAGAATGCTTCTAAATTTTGGTTATAGCTCTTTCAATTAAAATTATTAATTGAAGTATTCAACAAATGAAACTTCTAGAAAAGCTTATGAAGCTTTAAAGAAATTGCAATAATTGAAAACAAAGTTTGCAAACCAGGAACATTGAAACTGATCCCTGTAGAAGCAAAAAAGCCACTGAAAAAATTGAGACAAATTCTGTACAAGATTTTATTTTGGAATATCTCAGATTGGGAGAAGAATCTTGGCTTAGATGGTAAAAGAATCTGCCTGCAATGTAGGAGATCTAGGTTTGACCCCTGGGTCAGGAAGATCCCCTGGAGAAGGGAATAGATACCCACTCTAGTATTCTTCCCTGGAGAATCCCATGGAGAGAGAAGCCTCGTGGGCTACAGCCCATGAAGTCGCAGAGAGTCAGACATGACTGAGCAACTAACACTTTCACTACTTTTATTGAGTAAAGAGAATAAAATTGAGAAGGACTATTAATTTCACTAATCTAAATTTAATGAAACATTTAAAAGATTTCTAAATAGAACTTAGATATAATCAAAGAAAAATGCCCTGAATGGAGGCAAAAACAGCACCTGTGAAGTAGGTACACATTTCAATACAGAAAAATATTGAGAATTTCCTTTAGTAGAATTTGCTCTGAGCTTACCAGGCAACTCATCATGTATGTATTTACTTCTCAATTATAAAAGTTGTGGTACACAGAGAGGAGTCAATAGATGACATCAGCAATTTCAAATGCATTCACACTAAAATATAACTTTGAAGGGAATTGAAGACAGTTTTCTTTTTAAAATTTTAAATATTAAGCCCAATGTTGCAAAAAAATGCTGAAAGTGATATTTTTAAAACATGTACCCCAATGTTCATCGCAGCACTGTTTATAATAGCCAGGACATGGAAGCAACCTAGATGCCCAACAGCAGATGAATGGATAAGAAAGCTGTGGTACCTATACACAATGGAGTATTACTCAGCCATTAAAAAGAATACATTTGAATCAGTTCTAATGAGATGGATGAAACTGGAACCTATTATACAGAGTGAAGTAAGCCAGAAAGAAGAACACCAATACAGTATACTAACGCATATATATGGAATTTAGAAAGATAGTAACAATAACCCTGTGTATGAGAGAGCAAAGGAGACACTGATGTATAGATCAGTCTTATGGACTCTGTGGGAGAGGGAGAGGGTGGGGAGATTTGGGAGAATAGCATTGAAACATGTATAATATCACGTATGAAATGAGTCGCCAGTCCAGGTTCGATGCACGATACTGGATGCTTGGGGCTGGTGCACTGGGATGACCCAGAGGGAGGGTATGGGGAGGGAGGAGGGAGGAGGATTCAGGATGGGAAACACAGGTATACCTATGGCGGATTCATTTCGATGTTTGGCAAAACTAATTCAATATTGTAAAGTTTAAAAAAAAAAAAACAATATTCCTCAGAAAAATGCCAGTGACACATTTTTAGGGATAGATACAGCTAGGAAACTAACGCAGGAATACATATAAAAAGAATTATTCAGGCTATGTGATTTTTAAATAATAATATAATGACACATTTTATATGGTGCTTTAATTTGCATCGATGTCTTGGTTTTGTCTTTAAGCAAAATATTTTTCCAAGTAGATTTTGAATACAATGATTTTTAGGGTTCTACAACTTACTAAGACCAATTTGTCAATCAGTAAACATTTCAAAGATTATATAATTTAGTTTTAGTGCCTTTCTCCTCTTATTTTCAAATGTATCCCAGTATTTCTGAAGAGCTGTGTGGTCATTCTGCTCTAAGTGGTTGATGAGAGCAGGATTAGGCTGACACGTGTTCGGCGGCGTTCTGTCCCAAGAAACTGTAAGAGAAAGGTTACAATGTTGGGATGAGGGACAACACATCTGAATCAGGAGAGAAGCTGATCTGGATCCCTGGTTTTCAACCTTCCCCTTTGTTTGTACAATCCTTTTTTATTTTCTAGGAGATTTGTGCGGTTGGGAAAAGAAAAGCTATCTTTTAAAAATTTGTATTCATCAACTAAGAAAAAGGAAGGAAAGAAGGAAGAGAAGGAGAAGGGAGAGAGTGAGAAGGAAGGAGCTTGAAAGACAACAGAATCTAAACATCAAGATGGCCACTCTCTGTTGTCCATCAGGCCAAAGAGTTTCCGTCGTCTTGGCTCAGACTTACTTTTCATGAGTTAGCTCCTTGACAGCTTGTCTGTTTTTTATGCAATGACCCTTATTCCAGGAAATGGGCAGGGGCCCAAGCACAATAACCCCTAGAACACAGTCAAGACATATGCTGGTAGGAAGGGAGAAAGGTGGAATGGGACAGGCGCTTGTGGTCCAAGTGGCTGTGGCCACATCAGCAGGCCTGGGGAATCGAGAGGGTGTCATCAGCTGGAGTTTGCGCATCCCACAGGCTTCAAGGAGTGAAGGGAGGCTTTCTCAGTAGTTAGGAAAACTGCGTGCTGCTAAGTCACTTGAGTCATGTCCAACTCTTTGTGACCCCATGACTGTAGCCGGCCAGGCTCCTCTGTCCTCGGGAATTCTCCAGGCAAGAATACTGGAATGGCTTGCCATGCCCTCCTCCAGGGATCTTCCCTACCCGGGGATTGAAACCACGTCTTTCATGTCTCCTGCGTTGGCAGGCGGGTTCTAGACCCACAGAGCCACACCAGAAGTCTCTCCAGTCACCAGTCATATGTGCACTGCTGATGAGGATTACCGACTTGCGGAGACTTCTTTCAACTCCAGGATGCTGCCATAGCTATTACAGTATGAGAGTTAAGAGCCGAGTATGTGGAGCCACACAGACCTTGAACCCAAGCATGGCCCCACGCCTTACAGCCTAGGTGATCCTGAGTGATTTCCTGCTGCTGCTGCTGCTAAGTTGCTTCAGTCATGTCTGACTCTGTGAAACCTCACAGAAGGCAGCCCATCAGGCTCCCCCGTCTCTGGGATTTTCCAGGCAAGAAAGCTGGAGTGGGTTGCCATTTCCTTCTCCAATGCATGAAAGTGAAAAGTGAAAGTGAAGTCGCTCAGTTGTGTCCTACTCTTAGCAACTTCATGGACTGCAGCCTACCAGGCTCTTCTGTCCATGGGATTTTCCAGGAAAAAGTACTGGAGTGGGGTGCCATTGCCTAAACACGTCTAAACCTGCATCTTCATTTGTCAAGTGGAGCTATTCTTAATTATGCTTGTGTATGGATTAAATAAAAAAATGTGCTTACTGTCTGGTAATATTGACTAAGCACTCAGTACATTGTGGCTATTAGAATTTATGATTAACTATTTGGTTACCATTATTAATGTGATTATTATAACTGTTATTCATGTGACTGGGTGGCATGCTAGTTTTCCTTTCTTCCCCTTAGAAGTTCATTACTACATTTATGGCTTCCTTCACTGACTCTCAACAGATGTTTATTAAATTCTCATCATCTGCAGAGATCTGAGATGACTGAGATTGAAACATGAGTAAGATATATTGCAAGATCTTATCTCTGGGTGGGGAAATTAGACTTATTGCCTCTTTGGGGACAGTCTTTATTCAGAAGTGATGTAACTGAATGTCCATCGGCTATGCTTTGATATATGACTGAATACAAGGAAAAGTCGTTTCCTGTTCCTTAGGACACCTGACCATCAGAACTTGCTTCTTTTTCAAGATGGTGTATGTGCATGTGTGTGTGTTTTCTCTATGAATGTAAATTAGCTGGTGCCACAGATTAGAAGATTCGTATAATCAAAGCTATGGTTTTTCCAGTAGTCATGCACGGGTGTAAGAGCTGGACCATAAAGAAGACTGAGCACCAAAGAAGTGACAGTTTTGAATTGCGATGTTGGAGAAGACTCTTGAGAGTCCCTTAGACTGCAAGGAGATCAAACAAGTCAATCCTAAGGGAAATCAACCCTGAATATTCATTGCAGACAGCAGGGGAGGAGATAGTTAGATAGCATCACCGACTCAATGGACACGACTCTAAGTAAACTCCAGGAGATAGTGAAGGACAGGGGATCCTGGCTTGCTGCAGTCCTTGGCGTCGCAAAGAGTTGGACATCATTTTGGGACTGAACAACAACAACAAATTAGAAAGATAAGGCAGTATTGTGCCAAAATTGTCTTCGTTGCAGCATTGTGGCCGTGGCAGTATGAGGTTTCAGACAAGCGGGACTTCATTTAGGATTTGCTCTGTCTGCTATCTCTCTCACACTGAGCCAGCTGCAGGTCCCTGAGAAAGTAGGGCTATCTGGGCTTCTGTATCCAGTTTGTTCTCGGCTTCCAGGGTAGCTCAGCTGGTAAAGAATCTGCCTGCAATGCAGGAGACCCTGGTTCGATTCCTGGGTCTGGAAGTTCCCAAGGAGAAGGAATAGGCTTCCCACTCCAGTATTCTTGGGCTTCCCTGGTGGCTCAGATGGTAAAGAATCTGCCTGCAATGCAGGAGACCTGGGTTCAATCCCTGCGTTGGGAAGATGCCCTGGAGGAGGACGTGGTAACTCACTCCAGTATTCTTACCTGGAGAATCCCATGGACAGAGGAGCCTGGTGGGCTACAGTCCATGTGGTTTCAAAGAATAGGACACAACTGAGCCACTAAGCACAGCATAGGATCCAGTTTGTTCTAAGCTGGATCTTAGTTTGTTCTAAGAAACAATGTCTAAGTTCTCAGTTTGTTCTAAGTCCCTTTGCTGTCAACAGCCATCCCTCTTCCACCACCTGCAGCTCAGCTCCTGTGTGATCTCTACAAAGCCCTGCTGATACACTGGTCTTGTAAGGGAGTGAACCACACTTCCCATTGCCCCTGCTATACTCTCTATAAACTTCTGTAATTATACAGAAAATGCTTTGTGTGTGTGTGTGTGTGTGTGTGTCCTTCACTGAAACGTCTGTTCAGTTCAGTCTCTCAGTAGTGTCCGATTCTTTGCGACCCCATGGACTGCAGCACGCCAGGATTCCCTGTCCAACACCAACTCCCAGAGTTTACTCAAACTCATGTCCATTGAGTTGGTGATGCCATTCAACCATCTCATCCTCTGTCATCCCCTTCTCCTCATGCCCTCAATCTTTCCCAGCATCAGGGTCTTTTCAAATGAGTCAGTTCTTCACATCAGGTGACCAAAATATTGATTGGAGTTTCAGCTTCAGCATCAGTCCTTCCAATGACTATTCAGGACTGATTTCCTTTAGGATGGACTGGTTGGATCTCCTTGTGGTCCAAGGGACTCTCAAGAGTCTTCTCCAACACCACTGTTCAAAAGCATCAATTCTTCAGCATTCAGCTTTCTTTATAGCCCAACTCTCACATCCATACATGACTACTGGAAAAACCATAGCTTTTACTAGATGGACCTTTGTAGGCAAAGTAATGTCTCTGTTTTTTTGTGTGTGCTGTCTAGGTTGGTCATAATTTTTCTTCCAAGGAGCAAGTGTATTTTAATTTCATGGCTGCAGTCACCATCTGAAGTGATTTTGGAGCCCCAAAATTAAAGTCTGCCACTGTTTCCACTGTTTCTCCCTCAATTTGCCATGAAGTAATGGGAACAGATGCCATGATCTTCGTTTTCTGAATGTTGAGTTTTAAGCCAAGTTTTTTGCTCTCCTCTTTCACTTTCATCAAGAGGTTCTTTGGTCCTTCTTCACTTTCTGCCATAAGGGTGGTGTCATCTGCATACCTGAGGTTATTGATATTTCTCCTGGCAATCTTGATTCCAGCTTGTGCTTCTTCCAGCCCAGCATTTCTTATGATGTATTCTGCATATAAGTTAAATAAGCAGGGTGACAATACACAGCCTTGATGTACTCCTTTCCTAATTTGGAACCAGTCTGTTGTTCCATGCCCAGTTCTAACTCTTGCTTCCTGACCTGCATATAGGTTTCTCAAGAGGCAGGTCAGGTGGTCTGGTATTCCCATCTCTTTCAGAATTTTCCACAGTTTATTGTGGTCACACAGTCAAAGGCTTTGGCAGAGTCAATAAAGCAGAAATAGATGTTTTTCTGGAACTCTCTTGCTTTTTCTATGATCCAACGGATGTTGGCAATTTGATCTCTGGTTCCTATGCCTTTTCTAAAACCAGCCTGAACCTCTGGAAGTTCACGGTTCACATATTGCTGAAGCCTGGCTTGCAGAATTTTGAGCATTAATTTACTAGCGTGTGCTGCTGCTGCTGCTGTTAAGTCGCTTCAGTCGTGTCCGACTCTGTGTGACCCCATAGACGGCCTCCTACCAGGCTCCTCTGTCTCTGGGATTCTCCAGGCAAGAATGCTGGAGTGGGTTGCCATTTCCTTCTCCAATGCATGAAAGTGAAAAGTGAAAGTGAAGTCGCTCAGTCGTGTCCGACTCTTAGCGACCTCATGGACTGCAGCCTAATAGGCTCCTCCGTCCATGGAATTTTCCAGGCAAGAGTACTGGAGTCGGGTGCCATTGCCTTCTCCATATGAGATGAGTAGAATTGTGAAGTTGTTTGAGCATTCTTTGGCATTGCCTTTCTTTGGCATTGGAATGAAAACTGATCTTTTCCAGTCCTGTGGCCACTGCTGAGTTTTCCAAATTTACTGACATATTGAGTGCAGTACTTTAACAGCATCATCTTTTAGTATTTGAAATATTTCAACCAGAATTCCATCACCTCCACTAGCTTTGTTCATAAAGATTCTTCCTAAGGCCCAACTAACTTCACATTCCAGGATGTCTAGCTCTAGGTTGGTGATCACACATTGTGATTTTCTGGGTCATGAAGATCTTTTTTTAACAGTTCTTCTGTGTATTCTTGCCACCTCTTCTTAATATCTTCTGCTTCTGTTAGGTCCATACCATTTCTGTCCTTTATTGAGCCCATCTTTACATGAAATGTTCCCTTGGTATCTCTGATTTTCTTGAAGAGATCTCTAGACTTTCCCATTCTATTGTTTTCCTCTATTTCTTTCCATTGATCACTGTGGAAGGCTTTCTTATCTCTCCTTGCTATTCTTTGCAACTCTGCATTCAAATGGGTATATTTTTCCTTTTCTCCTTTGCCTTTCACTTCTTTTCTATTCACAGCTATTTGTAAGGCCTCGTCAGACAGCCATTTTACCTTTTTGCATTTCTTTTTCTTGGGGATGGTCTTGATCCCTGCCTCCTGTATAATGTCGGGTACCTCCATCCATAATTCTTCAGGCACTCGATCAGTTCTAATCCCTTGAATCTATTTGTCACTTGCACTGTATAATTGTAAGGGATCTGATTTAGGTCATACCTGAATGGTCTAGTGATTTTCCCTAGTTTCTTCAATTTAAGTCTGAATTTTGCAATAAGGAGTTTATGATCTGACCCACAGGCAGCTCCTAGTCTTGGTCTTTTTTTTTTTTTCCTGACTCTATAGAGCTTCTTCATCTTCGGCTGCAAAGAATGTAATCAATCTGATTTCGGTATTGACCATCTGGTGATGTCCATGTGTAGAGTCTTCTCTTGTGTTGTTGGAAGACAGGGTTTGCTATGACCAGTGCATTCTCTTGGCAAAACTCTATTAGCCTTGCCCTGCTTCATTCTGTACTCCAAGGCCAAATTTGCCTGTTACTCCAGATGTTTCTTGACTTCCTACTTTTGCATTCCAGTCCCCCATATCTGTACCTTTTTGCTAATCGTAAATTCCTTAAGAATAGAAACCGTTTCTTACTGATCTAATAGCATAAAACACGGTGCCTAAAACACAAAGGGGGACTTAATAAATACTTGCTGAATAGGTGGGTGAATGAATGAATGAATAGGAATCATGAGATTAATTATTCTACTCTGAAACTTTTATGGCATTATCCACAAAGTCTCCGGAATGATTTCTCCTTTTGATGCTTTCTCTTTCATAATCTTGATCATCTGAGAATCTCAAACTCCCTAAAGAACTATCTATCCCATATCTACTCTTCCTTACCAAATTATGAACATTTAACAGAATGTTTCTGAAACTAAATCTCATCCTCCCCTTTTTGACAACTGCTGCCAGAGATTCTCACTCACCTACAAACCATATAGATTTGTCATCACTTTCAGTTCCCTAAAACCCCGAACTTTCTTTCTCCATCACTTCCAAATCTGATGACAATCCTAATTCTCTTTTCCTTCACCCACAACTCTAAGAGCACAACCTTCCACCTGTGGCAACCCCATCTCTTCTCAGTTACTGATAACCTTGACCTCAAACTCACTCTTCTTATATGCTTCACTGATCTATTTCCACCCGACTCTATCCCCTAGGATGGTTCTCAGCCTTGTTGAAGCATGTTGGTGTTAGCTTTTTGCAAAAAGTCTTCACCCAATGTCATCTACCCTTTCATCCACCACCCACACAGATTCTTTTGTTGTTAACTTCTTATTCCTGTCCTTGCCCCTCCCCACGACAGGGCTTTTTTCAGGCCACATTTTCACACACACACACTCACACACATGTCCTCTTTATCTTCACAAAGTTATTGCTGGATTTCACACACTTATCTAACTGCCACTCCAGATTCTCCTACTGTTTATCAGATCGAAATCCATGGGCCAGTTGCCTAATTCCTTCCAATCTGAGACTTGGTTGAAGTAGTCTCAAGAAATGTAACAAGTCAATTTAGGAGTCAAATCCAAGGTCAACTCATTCTTGATTCTGATGATTGGTCCTGCCCACTCTTGAGCTTCAGACAGCTGACCCTGACCCCCTTTTCCACATTGTGGTTGCTCACTTCCTGTCTTTAATCTTAGTCATTGATTCAACACCATCTTTCTGGTTCCATTCTATCCAAACAACATTCATAACAGGTTCCATAAGCATTGGAGATATTCAATTTGATATAAATGGTGTTGAGCACCTAGGGCAATGCTTGGCACTTAACAGCTCTGCGTATATCAGTTCTCCACATTTACCCTTTCTCTTTGCCCATGACAACACCATGAAGGCTTTCATTTCACAGGTGGAAACTGAGGACTGAGAGATGGATTCAGTTTTCCTAATGTTCATGATGGATCAGTGACGACATCAGGACTACAGTGTTCATCCCCCTCAGTTCTCTGCTTTGAAACTACACCTTGCACCATGCCATTTCATTTACCCAAACTCCAGAGAGACTTCCAGATTTAGTAGTCATCTGAAACACAGAGATTATCAACCATAGAGTAAGACTGACAAATATGCCCCAAGTTAAAACAAACTCATCACTGCCAGGACAGAATGACCTTGAAAAATAGAAAAGTGAATTGTTTACATTGCAAAAGAATACTTTACAAAGGGGAATCCACTGAAAGTACCCCTAAACTCTGCTTAAATAGCTACTATAAATCATATACTTTATATAACTATATTTATATTGCATAAATACCCATTGTTTACAATAACAGTTAATTTTCCAAGTTCCGTTTACATAAAACTTTCAAAGGCACCATATGAACAGTGATGTCTCTGGAGTGGGCACTTTAAGTGTGTGCTCAGCTATGGGTTTGTGCACCACCACCAAGACACCCTGAGGACTTTGTGAATATCATGCTACCAGGTAGTTCTGCTACTCACCAGCTTGGCAAACTTGGGAAAGCTCCTTAACCTCTACTGAACTATGGTTGATCCATCTACAAAATGGTGATAATGCCTAGGATTAAAAAAATGTTTATCCAGTGCTAAATACAGTGCTTGGCACATAATGGTGCTCTTTTTCTCTGCCTCTCCTCCTGCAGCCTCTTTGTGAGATTCTCAGATTTCAGTCCATGAAAGCCATTTTCCTCCAATCTGTAATGTTAGCACCCATAAATGGACTTTAAAGCTTTTTTCAGGAAATCACATTTCTGCTCTTTTTCTCACTTGTAATAGGAAAATATAAATAAAAGGAGACAGCCCCCATGTCCAGTTTAAGGAAGTGGTTAATTACATTGTGACACATCCATTTAATGTGATGTTATCCATCATAAATAATGTGTATTTGTAAATGCTACTATGAAGAACAGTTTATAATTTTAATTGAAAATTACAAGTTCAAGACAATACATATAGTCTGATACCAAAAGAAGTCTCATGCTTCCCTGGTGGCTCAGTGATAAAGAATCTGCCTGCCAATGCTGGAGACACAGGAGACCCTGTGTCGATCCCTGGGTCAGGAAGATCCCCTGGAGGAGGAAATGGCAACCCACTCCAGTATTCTTGCTTGGGAAACCCCATGGACAGAGGAGCCTGGCGGGCTACAGTCTATGGGGTCACAGAGTCAGACACGACTGAGCATCCATGCAAACACATGCACATAAACACATGTGCACTTTTACATAGTCACATTCATCGTTACTGGATTCCTTATCACTGGGCATTAATTAAGATTTTTTTTCCTATTATAAATAAGCTAAAGAACACAGAGTTGGCTTCCTAAAGAAAAGCTTTAACACACTATGGAGATTAGACATTAAGTTTTTAACTAACAATCAGTATCTCAGCATGACGAGGTTATGATTGGCTTTTTAAAATGTAACCTACATCATGTACTTTCTCAAAAAAATAAATATATCTTCCTTGCTTAATAAAAAGTAATAAAACTGGACAAAAACGAGCAAACCATATATTCATTGTACAAAATACAGCACTTTCTATTTGGAAGTGTACATAGCAAATATCTGCTATCAATGTTAATCAATTCATCAACTGTCTTTGTGTTTACACAAATTTTAAATGTAACCAATAATTTAAATGACACTCCAGGCCATCATCACTAGAGTCACTGTACTGGTATTGATGTAGCTTGAATTCCTGGGGAAAAAATGTGCACAGATTCAAATAAACTTGAAAAATCCAAACAGAGTCTTTTATTAGTGACCCCTAATGACCCACAATCAAGGCTAAACATCTTGGCTAAACAATTATCTTTGGGAACTGAAATGCAAACAGAAAGAAAATTCTGTTTGCCCTTACCCTATGTGGCTATTCTTCTCTGGCAATAACACATTCACGTACATCCTATCCAAATTAAAAAGTTCCTGGTACAATTTAAAAAGCTTTCACATTCTCATTCAGAAAGCAAAATGGATATACATTTATATCTGTGTACTCAAATACATTTCTTTTCCCTAAACAAATCTCAGTATAAAACTATATAGAAGATAGCAAACAACTAGGCATTCAAAACCCCTCTGTAATGTTATTTATGCTCCTTTTATTCAGGTTTCCAAATCAGATTGCCTTGCAAATATCATTATATGAATAGTTTCTTGAAACTCGGGTATACTCATCTGCACACCAGTCTTCAGAATTACGTCCCAAGAGCTCTTTAATGTTAGAAGTTCTGGTGCTGATTAAAAGTTCTAGGAATAAACTTTAAAATGTGTGGAGATATACATGTATGTATTTAGAACAAGGAATTTCACAAAGAATCAGTTTATGACTTTGCACTGAGCTCTAAAGAATTAAGATGAGAACAAACCTTGATGCCCTTAACAACCCCAAAACCACTAGATCAAAGTCGGTGAGGATACTATTCGTTAAGAGTCAGAACATTGCAGTCTCATATACTTTTACTTTGAATGCATGTTATTTTTGGACTGATTTCCTACAACTCTGACTATATTCATTATGAATAAAGAGCCATTTCAGAAAACTTCCTTTCAGAGTCAGATGTTTTAGCCACACAAACCACTGGCAGAGATAGAACTAAAATAAATTTTTTTTCGTTTAATTTTGCTACAATCATAAACCTGTGCAAATATAGAGATAAACAAAAATTGCCAAAGGCAAATATCCCTTTCAGCAGATGGTATGAGCAGAATATCAACTTGTCCTTGCCGTGCCTTGTTACTCCTATTGCTTACTTTCTAAAGAAAAGACACTATTTTAAAAAAGTGTACATGTCCTTACATGGCATTCAAAACAAGTGGAGAGAAAAGCACAATAAAAAAGGAAATAGTAAATGATTATATTAAACTCTAGCCCTTTACTTGGCCATCTGTCTTCAATTTCAGGCATGTTGTTTTTGAGTAGCGTCCCATTGTAACCAAATATAATAGGATAGGCAAGTTAATGAACTACGACACATCCCATCATAAATGTGATGTATCACCAAGGCAAAGCCACCCAAGATGCAAGGCAGCTACTGTTTTCCTGTGAAGCTACTATTTTTTTTGTTCAGTGCTCTTGTGAAAGAGTAACCTCATTTATCTTTATGTTGTTGCTCTGACTGCTACCCTATCCTTTTTCTCCCTTCCTGACCTTGACCTCTAAAGAAAAGTGAAGAAAGGAAGAGGTAAATCCCAGAGATTGTAGGTAAAGGAGAGAGAGATGAGATTTAGATTCATCTGAAAGAAAACATATATCTTCACTGTTTTTACCACCAATCAGGATTCCTCAGTAAATTACAAATCCATTTTGCTAAGACGGAAATGTTATTGGCCAATTCAGTTATTGACAAACCACGTCTTTGTATATTCTTCTCCTGAAACTAAACTCATTCCTCAGAAAACTCTTAATTAGTTTACATTCTTTAAATTTATTTAGACAACACTATTCTCTGAAGCACTGGATTTAATTTCTTGCTTATGAAAAATATTTTAAATGTTATGAGGAATAAAATACACAGTGTTAGAAACTGGGAGACTTGAGAGATTGCATTGGAGGAGTCTGCATCTCCCCTAAACCTTTTTTATCTTAGTGTCTAATGGGTTGAGTGATTTTGATTTGACAGGATAGTTGATTATAAAGTTCATTAATGTACAAGTTTAAAGATTTCTTCCTGAATCCATTTCCGTCACTGACTTCTCCATTTTCATTTAGTCCCCTTTGACTGCTTAATTGAAAAATTGTTCTCCCTACCTACTTGAGCTGATTTAAGACAGGAAGTTGATTCCTCATTCCCAAGTACTGAAAAGCAGCATGATCCATTTCATATCAGAATTCCCCATTTTCAATGGGAGTCTTACTTCCTAGCATCTTCTTAATGCAGAGTATGGTAGACAGAATGCTGAGACTCACTCCCTGGTGTACACACTGTATAACATCCTTACCTTCAATGTGAACAAACTGGGGATATGATGGATTTCATAGGCCCACCATTAGGTTACCTTGTATTGCAAAGGGGGAAAGATTTTGAAGCTGTAATTAGGGTCCCAAATCAGATGGCTTTCAATAAACTAAAGGAAGAGCCTGATCTCATCAGGTGAGCCTTGAAAAGGGACAGTGCCCTTTCTGAAAGGAGGGATTCAACATCCAAGGGTTTCTCCTGCTGGCCTTGGAGGACAGAGTGTTATGTAATGAGAAGGGCCACGTGCAAGGAATTGTGCATGGCTGGGATGTGAGAGTTGGACTGTGAAGAAGGCTGAGTGCCGAAGAATTGATGCTTTTAAACTGTGGTGTTGGAGAAGACTCTTGAGAGTCCCTTGGACTGCAAGGAGATCCAACCAGTCCATTCTGAAGGAGATCAGCCCTGGGGGTTCTTTGGAGGGAATGATGCTGAAGCTGAAACTCCAGTACTTTGGCCACCTCATGGGAAGAGTTGACTTATTGGAAAAGACTCTGATGCTGGGAGGGATTGGGGGCAGGAAGAGAAGGGGACGACAGAGGATGAGATAACTGGATGGCATCACTGACTCAATGGACGAAAGTCTGAGTGAACTCTGGGAGTTGGTGATGGACAGGGAGGCCTGGCGTGCTGCGATTCATGGGGTTGCAAAGAGTCGGACATGACTGAGCGACTGAACTGAACTGAACTGAACTGAAGGAGCTGAGAGTGACCGTGGTCTGACGGCCTGCAAGAAAATAGAGACCCAAGTTCCTTGACTGCAAGGAACTGTAACCTTTCAAAATCTGAATGATCTTAGAAGAGGATGCTGAGCCTCAGATGAAATCACAGCCCTGGACAACACTTTGATTTTAATGTAGTGAGACCTTGAGCAGTGGACCTGGCCAACTTGTGCCTGTACTCCTGACCTATGAAAACTGAAATAATACATTTGTGTTAAGTCATTAAATGTGTGATAATCTCTTATGTTGTTGCTGTTTAGTTGATAAATTATGTCCAACTTTTTTGCAACCCCATGGACAATAGCCTGACATGTTCCTCTGTCCATGGGATTTCCCAGGCAAGAAGAGTGGGTTGCCATTTCTTTCTCCAGGGGACTTCCAAACCTGCATTGGTAAGCAGGTTCTTTACCATGGAGCCACCAGGGAAGCCCATAATCTGTTATAGAACTAATACACACAGCATATGAATCCATTCAGGATCATTGTAAAGTCTGTGATGATTAATTTCCTACCAGTCCTCAGCCTTATATGCATTCCTCTGAACAGTCACTATTTAGTCTTACTCATGATTTACAATTGCAAAGACAAACTCATTTTATCTTGAACTATTCAGTCTAAAATCTGGATGAATCTCCCTTCTATTTTATAGA
This sequence comes from Bos mutus, assembly GCF_027580195.1. NCBI lineage: Eukaryota > Metazoa > Chordata > Mammalia > Artiodactyla > Bovidae > Bos > Bos mutus. The sequence goes on from NC_091633.1 coordinate 58,619,908, forward strand.
TGAGGAAACTGAGGTTGAGTACAATTGACTAGTTTGAGTTTATACTGCTAATAAGTAGAAAAAAAAATGATATGTATTTCAGAGTTCTTTCCACAATGGTAGAGAAACTGGATTAAGATTTACTTTGGGGGGACTTAACTGTCAGTCCAGTAGTTAAGACTCCACTGCAGGGGGCATGAGTTTGATCCCTAGTTGGGGAACTAAGATCCAGCATGCTTTTGGTTTAATTACAGTGGAATCAATCCCTCCCACTTCTGAGTTGTGTTAGCACTGCTCTTTGTTGTTGATCTATTTCCTGTAACAGTCAATACAATCCACTGTAACTGAACTAGAACATTTGTTTCCCATAGTACTGTATCGGCAGAAGAAGCTGTAACTAATAACTTTAATTGATATTTTCTGAATTAATGAATGAATTTAATGAGGATGAATTGGCTGGGTAGATGCGAGAGACAGTTAGAAATATTAAAATGGCTGCAAATTATAATAGGGTGGAGCGTGAGGGCAGGAAATTAGGAAAGCAGAAAGGCTTTAAAAGCAAATACCTAAGGAAAAAATTAAGCTCCTAAGAAAACACTTTTGAACTCTGGTGTTGGAGAAGACTCTTGAGAGTTCCTTGGACAGCAAGGAGATCCAACCAGTTCATCCTACAGGAAATCAGTGCTGGATATTCATTGGAAGGACTGATGCTGAAGCTGAAACTCCAATACTTTGGACACCTGATGCAAAGAAACAGCTCATTGGAAAAGACTCTGATGCTGGGAAAGGTTGAAGGCAAGAGGAGAAGGGGGATAACAGAGGATGAGATGGTTGGATGGTATCACCAACTCTATGGACATGAGTTTGAGTATGCTCTGGGATTTGGTGATGGACAGGGAAGCCTGGCGTGCTGCAGTCCATGGGGTCGCAAAGAGTCGGACATGACTGAGCGACTGAACTGAAATGAAGAAAATACTTTCAACATATGTTGATGAAATACTTAAGGCACTGGGGCATACTCAAACCAGATCTCCCAATAAAATCATCATTAATAAAACAGAGAACAACATTAATGAAATAGAATTATTACAGGGCTGTGATTTCATCTAAAACTTTGGCAACGTAATCATCTCTCTATTTTTGCATCACGTGTCACTCTCACTGTAAAGACTGTGATCTTAAAAAGTAGATCAGTGTAAAAAAAAATAAATAAAAGTCCACTAATCTCAGTTTGCCCCAGCATCTCTTCCAAGGGAGCTTCAAGAGTGTCCCACATTGTAATACCAAATACTCAGCTCTTTCTTTAGCAGGAGATGATCAGGGATTGAATTCTACAGTTTTCTGTAGCCTTTTATTGTTTAATTATGGCAATAAGCAGGAAACTGCAATTTCCTTGAAGGAAATGTCTAGCCTTCCAACTCTATATCCTTTGTGTGCTGTGATTAGTTGCTCAACCAGGTCTGACTCTTTGTGACCCCATGGACTGTAGCCCACCAGGCTCCTCTGTCCATGGGGATTCTCCAGGCAAGATTACTAAAGTGGGGTGCCATGCCCTCCTCCAGGGGATCTTCCCAATCAAGGGATCAAACCCAGGTCTTTCAGATTGCAGGTGGATTCTTTACCAGCTGAGCTACCAGGCCTTTGGGTCTAGCATAATGTTTCTGTACAAGATGAAGGTAAGTTATGACAGGATCTGAAATCATCCTAGCTTATTTGAAGACACAATTTTATGTACAAAATACCAAGGAAGAGTGAAAACAGAAACAGTCATGACCATGACCCTAAACAGGCAAGGCAATGGTTTGCCTCAAGCTGGGATGAAGATGGAGACAGAGGTTGGATTTGAGATGTACTTTGGAGGCAAAGTTGATAAAGGCTTCTGTGGTGGCTCAGATGGTAAAGTGTCTACCTACAATGCAGGAGACCTGGGTTCGATCCCTGGGTTGGAAAGATCCTCTGGAGAAGTAAATGGCAACCCACTCCAGTACTCTTGCCTGGAAAATCCCACGGACAGAGGAGACTGGTAGGCTATAGTCTATGGGGTCACAAAGAGTCGGACACAACTGAGCGACTTCACTTTTGGAGGCAAAGTTGATAGGATTTGATGACAGCAAGGGAAGAACCAAGGGTACTTCCTAGGGTTTTGACTTAAGCACCTGGATGATGATAGTACCATTTACTGAGAAAGATAATCAGATAACCCAAAGCTTTACAGAAAGTCTCCTACATATGAACCTTCAAGTTGTGAACTTTCAAAGATGTGAACATGTGTTCCATGAGCGTCAGGCATGAATGAGATTGTAGATTGCCCTCCATCTCCTATCTCCCACCTCCTCTTTCTCCTCCAGTCAGTAATCCTTCTTGCCTGTTCACTCAATGACAGCCGCTGTATGCCAGCTATTGTCTGTATGTACTACTGGACTTTTCAAGGTACTCTCTCCATATCCCACAAAGTTGTGTCAAACTTTTGTCACCCCATGGACTGTAGCCTGCCAGGCTCCTCTGTCCATGGGATTCTCCAAGCAAGAATACTGGAGTGGGTTGCCATTTCCTTATCCAAGGGATCTTCCCAACCCAGGAATTGAACCCAGGTCTCCTGCATTCCAGGCAGATTTTTTACCTACTGAACTACCTACAACAGAAGACCCCCAAGGTACTATACTGTAAGATTAAAAATATTTCCTTTATTCTTGTGTGTTTGTTTGTTATGTATTATTTGTGTGAAAAGTACTATAAGCCCATTACAGTACAGTACAGTACTATATAGCCAATTAAGTTAGTTGGGTACCCAGGCTAACTTTGTTGGACTTACAAATTGGAATTATGAATACACTCTTGGAATGGAACTTGTTCATATGTAGGGGACTTACTGTGCTATTCAACTTGTTAAGTTTGAGATGCCTTTTCATTACCCAAGTATGCATTAAACAGCAGAGCAAGATCAAATCTGGGCTGGTATGGTCCAGAAGGGATTCACAGAATAAAAGACAACTTGCCCTTGAAAAGTGAGTTAAATTCAAATGGATATTGGAGGAACTTTCTGCATTTCTTGCAGAGGAAAGAGAATTGAAAAGTATGTGAGCATGAGCATGAAATGTGGTTGGAGGTAAAAAGGTGAGGAAAAGTAAGAGGTAAAATAGGGCTTCCCAGGTGGCTCAGTGGTAAAGAATCCACCTGCCAATGCAGGAGACAGAGATGTGGGTTGGATCCCTGGGTCAGGAAGATCCCCTGGAGGAGGAATGGCAACCCACTCCAGTGTTCTTGCCTGGAGAATCCCATGAACAGAGGAGCCTGGGGGGCTACAGTCCATGGGGTCGCAAAAAGTTAGACATGACTGAGCAACTAATACACACACACGAACTCCATCACGTGTGTAGGTTTCTGTGCCCACTACCACAGTCTAGACATGGAACATCTCACTGAGCGAGTTATTTAATGTCCTGGTGTCCTCTGCAGTAAAACTCAAAGAGTTCAATTTTATATCCTTTATGGGGTCACAAAGAGTCAGACACAACTTAGTGACTGAGCATGAGCACCAGTAGGTAAGATTAGAATTGCAACGTAGGACCAGTGGATGAGAGTGAGTGATAGTCATTCAGTCAGGTTCAACTCTTTGAGACGCCCGTGGACTGCAAGCCACCAGGACTAGTACATAGGAATCGCAAAAAAAAAAAAAAAAAAAGAGTTCGAATTCTTCCTCTGAAAAAAAAATGTAGGAGCTAGGATAAATTTCAGTTTCGATTCTGACCAATCCTCTCTTTTATCCCCAGTTCTTAACACACAGTTTGCTATGCAGAAAGTGCTCAATCTATTAAATGAATGAGTCAACAGTGAATGAATGATTGTAAATCTAAGTATGCTTGAACAATGAGAGAACAATGGGTGAAAAAGCAATGAAGGGTTCCCTATTTCAAACATCTAGGTTTTCAGAGGAGATAGAGCCTTTGTATTTTTTAATGGTGAAGAGAAGGAAATAAATCTGCCTTATTATATTGCCTAGCCTGGTAAGATGACAAAAGGAGATAGGAAATTCAAGTTTAGTCTATCAAAAAGTACTAAAATCTTAAAATATCACCAGAGATTTCTACTAAAACAATGAATTTGACAAATGACTTAGGTGATTAATGAGATTAAGCAAAACCTGGGTAATTTTTTTAATGTTCTAAGAATCAAGTGGCTGCGATTTTTCTCTCAGCTATTCATGTCACATGACATTCAATCCTTATATAGTTTAAAAATTGAAAGTTTATACTATTTTTGTTCAGTATGTCTGTAGCATTTCTGACCAAAACATTAAACTGATTAGATCGTTTTCTAGGGCACCATGTCAATATTCAGTGGAATGATCAATCAAAATCTCCCTTTTCTTTATAACCTGCTTTTGTTTCAGATAATCTCCACTTTTGACACAGTTTGCAATTGTCATACATTTGTATTTACGTGTGCAGATACACAAGTCTGTTACAGTTTCGTCATGGTAGAGATGGTAGAGTTGCTTTGTTTACTCAAGTTCTGAAACTAAGTCACTGCTCAGCACACAATGAAGTAAAAATGGCAAACCTCCCATAAGGTCAGTAAACTTTGCTGGCACTTACTTGCTATTGGTCTCAAAGTTCTCAGATTAAACACTCCTTTTATTGGATTATTCTTTAATGGGACTTTTTAAAGCGCATTTTAATAGCCTCCATATTTCAGCAGATATACATTGAAAGGCATTTGGAACACCTCCCAGTTGCAAAATTTTTGATCTTCTAATTTCTTAGAATTCTGACAACCTACCAGGTAACAGTTAGTATGATATTATGCTGACACATTCCAGAGTTGGCAGTTGTTAGATTTGCCAGTGCAGTTTGTTGCCCAGATCCCATGGGCCAGAGATTTACTGACTTTTCCTCTTACCTACCTCTTCATAGACCCTCCCCCCACCTCTTTTGTTTTAAGCTGAATACACCATGGGTGTGTTTTTAGGTACACCATGACTATCAGACTATAAATGTCTGACCTAGTGTAAAATCAGAATAGGCTACAGAAATTTTATATTGGAAAATTTTCACTATTATGTGTAATTTAAAGAATCAGAGATAACACATATAGAGCAAATATATCTGTTTTCTTCACCCAGAGTCATGCCATTCTCAGAACTTTCCCAAGTTCATAGATGAATTGTAGGTGATCTGCAAACGCTCTGAAAAGCTAAATCTAGCAGAGTAAGCCCGCTGTGGACACCACTCAGATTTCTTCTTTCCCAAAGAAGAACATCAAGCATGGAAAGGAGTAGAGAAGGATGAAATTTAAAAACAATTATAAAATAATTATCAGTTCAGTTCAGTCATCCAGTCACGTCCGACTCTTTGTGACCCCATGGACAGCAGCACGCCATTCCTCCCTGTCCATCATCAACTCCCTGAGCTTACTGAAACTCATGTCCATAGAGTCATGATGCCATCCAACCCCTCATCCTCTGTCCTTTCCTTTTCCTTCTGCCTTTAATCTTTCCCAGCATCAGGGTCTTTTCAAATGAGTCAGTTCTTTTAATCAGGTAGCCAAAATATTGAAGTTCCAGCTTCAGCATCAGTCCTTCCAATGAATATTTAGGACTGATTTCCTTTAGGATGGACTGGTTGGATCTCCTTGCTGTCCAAGGGACTCTCAAGAGTCTTCTCCAACACCACAGTTCAAAAGCATCAATTCTTCAGCACTCAGCTTTCTTTATAGCCCAACTCTCACATCCATACACGACTACTGGAAAAACCACAGCTTTGACTAGATGGACCTTTGTAGGCAAAGTAATGTCTCTGCTTTTTAATATGCTGTCTAGGTTGGTCATAGATTTTCTTCCAAGGAGCAAGTGTCTTTTAATTTCATGGCTGCAATCACCATCTGCAGTGATTTTGGAGCCCCCAAAATTAAAATCTGTCACTGTTTCCATTGTTTCCCCATCTATTTGCCATGAAGTGATGGGACCGGATGCCATGATGTTAGTTTTCTGACTGTTGAGTTTTAAGCCAACTTTTTCACTCTCCACTTTCACTTTCATCAAGAGGTTCTTTAGTTCTTCTTCACTTTCTGCCATAAGAGTGGTGTCATCTGCATATCTGAGGTTATTGATATTTCTCCCGGCAATCTTGATTCCAGCTTGTTCTTCCTCCAGCCCAGCATTTCTCATGATGTACTCTGCATAGGAGTTAAATAAGCAGGGTGACAATATACAGCCTTGACATACTCCTTTCCCGATTTGGAACCAGTCTATTGTTCCATGTCCAGTTCTAACTGTTGCTTCTTGACCTGCATACAGATTTCTCAGGAGGCAGGTCAGGTGGTCTGGTATTCCCATCTCTTTCAGAATTTCTCACAGTTTGTTGTGGTCCACACAATCAAAGGCTTTGGCATAGTCAATAAAGCAGAAATAGATGTTTTTCTGGAATTCTCTTGCTTTTTTTATGATCCAATGAATGTTGGCAATTTGATCTCTGGTTCCTCTGCCTTTTCTAAACCCATCTTGAACATCTGGAAGTTCACGGTTCATGTATTGTTGAAGCCTGGCTTGGAGAATTTTGAGCATTTCTCTGCTGGCATGTGAGATGAGTGTAATTGTATGGTATTTTGAGTATTCTTTGGTATTGCCTTTCTTTGGGATTGGAATGAAAACAGATCTTTTCCAGTCCTGTGGTCACTGCTGAGTTTTCCAAATTTGCTGGCATAGAGTGCAGCACTTTCACAGCATCATCTTTTAGGATTTGAAATAGCTCAACTGGAATTCCATCACCTCCACTAGCTTTGTTCATAGTGATGCTTCCTAAGGTCCACTTGACTTCACATTCCAGGATGTCTGGCTCTAGGTGAGTGATCACACCATCATGGTTATCTGGGTCATGAAGATCTGTTTTGTATAGTTCTTCTGTGTATTCTTGCCACCTCTTCTTAATATCTTCTGCTTCTGTTAGGTCCATATCATTTCTGCCCTTTATTATGCCCGTCTTTGCATGAAATATTCCCATGGTATCTCTAATTTTCTTGAAGAGATCTCTAGTCTTTCCCATTCTATTGTTTTCCTCTATTTCTTTGCACTGATCACTGAGGAAGATTTTCTTATCTCTCCTTGCTATTTTTTGGAGCTCTGCACCCAAATGCATATATCTTTCCTTTTCTCCTTTGCCTTTTGCATCTTTTCTTTCCTCATCTAATTGTAAGGCCTCTTCAGACAACAGTTTTGCCTTTTTGCATTTCTTTTTCTTGGGGATGGTCTTGATCCCTGCCTCCTGTACAATATCATGAACCTCCGTCCGTAGTTCATCAGGCACTCTGTCTATCAGATCTAATCCCTTGAATCTATTTGTCACTTCCACTGTATAATCATAAGGGATTTGATTTAGGTCATACCTGAATGGTCTAGTTGTTTTCCCTACTTTATTCAGTTTAAATCTGAATTTGGTTATAAAAATTCCTCAAGAGCTACCTTTTTGGCAGCCAGTGAATCTAGGGGTGGACAAGAGTCAAGACTCTCCTGGTATTGATTTGGCTTCAATTTTGTTGGAAATCATCTTCTTCCTGGTAGAGGAAGCAAAGGTAAGAAGGTAGGCCATGGTATGAAATAGCATCCTGTCTTAGAGTAGGGTACCCGACCTCTACTCCACTTTGGATTTTTCCAGCTTCAAGTAGGAGGAGGATTACAGGAATCAGCATAGACATTAGCCCAAGGCATTCTTGTTATAGCACTGGGTCCAGTGCATTCCTTCCTTCTTCCATTTATTAACAAAGGTTTACTGGTCATTAACCAGGAGTCAAGCAATGAGCTAAAAACATACAAACAGAAACAGGTTCTCCCCTCTCCCCCACCAAAAAAAACCCCAGAAATAGGTTCTGACCTCAAGGAGGTAAACATCTAGTGGGGAGACAGAGTCACATCATAAATAGACAAGTAGGGTCCAATATTAAAAATAAAATCACAGCTCCATGCAGTAACAATTATGAGAGTGTGATCAAGATCAAGGCACCTAATTTAACAGGGATGACCCTAGGGGAATGATTCCTAAATTGAACTATTAATATTAATGAGATGAGCTTAGAGCATGGAAGGCTAGAAGGACCCCATAAGCAAATCGACCACTCACAAATTGACAACTCACATTATGTGTCTGGAGAACTTTATGCAGTGCAGCATTTCTGTCTTATACAGTATTGGGCAAAGGAAATCATGCTGAAGAAAAGCAGGCAGTGAGTAACATGGAGGGCTTGACATTCCAACCAGTCCATTCTGAAGGAGATCAGTCCTGGGTGTTCTTTGGAAGGAATGATGCTAAAGCTGAAACTCCAGTACTCTGGCCACCTCATGCGAAGAGTTGACTCATTGAAAAAGACCTTGATGCTGGGAGGCATTGGGGGCAGGAGAAGGGTCGACAGAGGATGAGATGGCTGAATGGCATCACCAACTCGATGGACATGAGTTTGGGTGAACTCCAGGAGCTGGTGATGGACAGGGAGGCCTGGCGTGCTGCAATTCATGGGGTCCCAAAGAGTCAGACACGACTGAGCAAGTGAACTGAACTGAACTGAACTGAATATTCTCTACCATGAAGTTACATGAGGCTGTTGAAATTTAAATAATATTTTAAAAAACAAACATTTAGTTCTTCTGAAGCACTAGTCACATTTCATGTGCTCGTGGTAGGTAGTGGCTCCCATGGAGAGTGCAGATTATAGAACATTTTCTATCAATGCAGAAAGTTCGGTTGGGCAGTGTTGGCATAGGCAGTCCTGAACTCATGAAGTGGTTTTTATAGAGAAGTTAGATTTAAGTCTTAGATTCACACCGGGAACTTTGGAAGACACACTTGAAAAGACAAGATAGAGATGGGAGCTCCTTTAGATGGAATGTTTAATGGTCCATGCTTCCGTTCTGGTGGTGCAAAAGACAAAAAGTAACACATAGTAGGCAAAATACATAGAACATCAGAGAGTGACAAGGTTTTAGAGACTAAAACAAGGAAGAGAGAATAGTAGGGGCTGATGATGGGTTCAGTTGTAAAGAAAGTGATTAGAGAAGGGCTCACAGAGAAGGTGACTTTGGACCAAAGACCTGGAAGAGAAAAGAGCATGGCTTAGGTATCTGGGGATGAGGTGCATGAATAGCCTGTCTATTTAAGACACATGTGCATCATGATTTAATTTTTTTCTTTACCTCATTGAATCAGTCAGCGTTCTTCAGGAAAATAGAACCAATTCTTGTGTGTGTGTGTGTGTGTGTGTGTCTGTGGCAGGGGGAATGGGGAAGTTGGGTAGGGGAGGGAACCTTCCCTGGTGGACCAGTGGCTAAGACTCTGCAACTCTGTGCTCCCAAAGTAAGGGGTCCAGATTTGATCCCTGGTTGGAGAATTAAGGTTCTGTATCCCCCACAATGTGGCCCAAAATGTGTGTGTGTGTAAAATATGTATGTACACATAAAGAGATTTGCTAAAAGAATAATGGCCCATGGGGTCCACTGCAGTCCATGGGGTCGCAAAGAGTCAGACACTACTGAGCAAAGGAACTGAATGCAACTGTGCAGTTGTGCAGGCTAGAAAGTCTACAGTCTGCTGGGCAAGCTGAAAACTCAGGCAGGAATTGATCTTGCAGGTTTAAAAAAAATTTTACTGGACTATAGTTGGCTTGATCCTGCAGTTTGAGACAGAATTTCTTATTTTCTGGTTAACCTCAATTTTTGCTCTTCAGGCCTTTAACTGATAGGATAAGATCCATTCACATGTCTAAATATAATTTTTTAATGGAAAGTCATATGTTACATTATATATGACAATCACACCTACAAAATACCCTTTAGCAATATCTAGCTGAACCATTACGCTTACCTAACTCCCATGTTTCAGATAAGAGAATTGAGGTTAGTAAAGAAGGAAAACTTGACCAAACTAGTTCAAGGAGAACCTAATGCTCATTTAAGTCTCCTGACACTAAATCCAGTTCTCTTTTTTTCTACCCAGTCTAAGTAAACCAGACAAAGAAACCGGAATTAGATCACATAGGGAGCTCCAGATTAAAGGAGAATAGGTTCAGACATGCCTTTATATTTTATGACATTCACTATTGAACTCTGTTTTTGAATGGAAAGTTCTTATCTTTATCTCTTTGAATATTTTCCCATTCTGCAATTTTTTTTTTCTATTTTGACTCTTTGGTAGTTCTGAATATATGTTGAAAATCAGTTTCCCAAGTCCATAATCTCTCTCTCTTATTTCTTTAGCTCTTTGTCTCTCTATACCAGATCCTCAGTAGTTTCCTTACAACTATCTTTCAGTTATGAACAAAATTTCCCCTCAGTTGTGCTAATATGCCTTTAAGCCAAACATCCAGTATTTTCATAACAATTCTCATGGTTTTCATCTCTAGACAGCCTTTTTGGTTTTATCCCATGTTCCGTTTCTTGTTTTCTTTTCTTTTTGATTCTCTCTTGGATGCACTGGTCTTGGTTGTTGTGTTCGGGCTTTCTCTAGCCGCTTAAAGCAGGGGTTCTTCTCTAGTTGCGATGCACGGGCTTCTCATCGTGCTGGCTTCTCTTGGTGCGGAGCACAGCTCTAGGGTGTGCAGGCTTCAATAGTTGTGGCACACAGGCTTGGTTGCCCCTAGGAATGTGGGATCTTTCTGGACCAGATCAAACCGGTATTTCCTGCATTGCAAGGCAGATTCTTAATCACTGGACCATTAAGGAAGGCCCAGTTGTTGTTCAGTCATTCAGCCATGTCCAACTCTTTGCAACCCCGTGGACAGCAGCACGCCAGCCTTCCCTATCCTTCACCATGTCCTGGAGCTTGCTCAAACTCATGTCCATTGAGTCAGTGATGCCATCCACCCATCTTGCCCTCTATCATCCTCATCTCCTCCTGCCTTCAATGTTTCCCAGCATCAGGGTCTTTTCTAATGAGTTGGCTCTTTGCATCAGGTGGCCAAAGTATTGGAGCTTCAGCTTCAGCATCAGTCCCTCTAATGAATATTCAGGACTAATTTCCTTTAGGATTGACTGGTTTGATCTCCTTGCAGTCCAAAGTATTCTGAAGACTCTTCTCCAGCACCACAGTTCAAAAGCATCGATTCTTCAGCATTCAGCCTTCTTTATGGTCCAACTCTCACATCCATATATGACTACCGGAAAAACCAAAGCTTTGACTCTAAGGACATTTGTCAGCAAAGTAATGCCTCTGCTTTTTAATATCGCTGTCTTGGTTTGTCATAGCTTAATGTCTATGCTTTTTAATATTGCTTTCTAGGTTTGTCATAGCTTTTCTTCCAAGGAGCATGTGTGTTTTAATTTCATGGCTACAGTCACCATCTGCAGTGATTTTGAAACCCAAGAAAGTCTGTCACTGTTTTCATTGTTTCCCCATCTATTTCCATGAAGTGATGAGATCAGATGCCATGATCTTAGATTTTTCAATGTTGAATTATAAACCAGCTTTTTCACTCTCCTCTTTCACCTTCATCAAGAGGTTCTTTAATTCCTCTTCACTTTCTGCCATAAGGGTGGTGTCTTCTGAATTTCTGAGGTTATTGATATTTCTCCCAGCAATCTTGATTCCAGCTTGTGCTTCCTTCAGCCCAGCATTTCACATAATGTACTCTGCATAGAATTTAAATAGGCAGGGTGACAATATACAGCCTTGACAGACTCCTTTTCCAATTTTGAAGCAGTCCATTGTTCCATGTCTGGTTCTAACTGTTGTTTTTTGACCTGCATACTGGTTTCTCAGGAAGCAGGAAATGTGGTCTGGTAGGATGCCAAAGAATGCTCAAACTACTGCACAATTGCACTCATCTCACACGCTAGTAAAGTAGTGTTCAAAATTCTCCAAGCCAGGCTTCAGCAATATGTGAACCGTGAACTTCCTGATGTTCAAGCTGGTTTTAGAAAAGGCAGAGGAACCAGAGATCAAATTGCCAACATTTGCTGGATCATGGAAAAAGCAAGAGAGTTCCAGAAAAGCATCTATTTCTGCTTTATTGACTATGCCAAAGCTTTGACTGTGTGGATCACAATAAACTGTGGAAAATTCTGAAAGAGATGGGAATACCAGACCACCTGATCTGCCTCTTGAGACATTTGTATGCAGGTCACGAAGCAAGAGTTAGAACTGTACATGGAACAACAGACTGGTTCCAAATAGGAAAAGGAGTTCGTCAGGGCTGTATATTGTCACCCTGTTTATTTAACTTATATGCACAGTACATCATGAGAAATGCTGGACTGGAAGAAACACAAGCTGGAATCAAGATTGCCGGGAGAAATATCAATAACCTCAGATATGCAGATGACACCACCCTTATGGCAGAAAGTGAAGAGGAACTAAAAAGCCTCTTGATAAAAGTGAAAGCGGAGAGTGAAAAAGTTGGCTTAAAGCTCAACATTCAGAAAACGAAGATCATGGCATCTGGTCCCATCACTTCATGGGAAATAGATGGGGAAACAGTGGAAACAGTGTCAGACTTTATTTTTTTGGGCTCCAAAATCACTGCAGATGGTGACTGCAGCCATGAAATTAAAAGACGCTTGCTCCTTGGAAGGAAAGTTATGACCAACCTAGATAGTATATTCAAAAGCAGAGACATTACTTTGCCAACAAAAGTCTGTCTAGTCAAGGCTATGGTTTTTCCTGTGGTCATGTATGGATGTGAGAGTTGGACTGTGAAGAAGGCTGAGCACCGAAGAATTGATGCTTTTGAACTGTGGTGTTGGAGAAGACTCTTGAGAGTCCCTTGGACTGCAAGGAGATCCAACCAGTCCATTTTGAAGGAGATCAGTCCTGGGGTTTCTTTGGAAGGACTGATGCTGAAACTCTGGTACTTTGGCCACCTCATGCGAAGAGCTGACTCATTGGAAAAGACTCTGATGCTGGGAGGGATTGAGGGCAGGAGGAGAAGGGGACGACAGAGGATGAGATGGCTGGATGGCATCACTGACTTGATGGACGTGAGTCTCAGTGAACTCTGGGAGTTGGTGATGGACAGGGAGGCCTGGCGTCCTGCGATTCATGGTATCGCAAAGAGTCGGACACGACTGAGCCACTGATCTGATCTGATCTGATGCCCATCTCTTGAAGAATTTTCCACAGTTTGCTATGATCCACACAGTCAAAAGCTTTCGTGTAGTCAATGAAGCAGAAGTAGATGTTTTTCTAGAATTCTCTCACTTTTTCTATGATCCAATGGATGTTGGCCATTTGCTTTCTGGTTCCTTTGCCTTTCCTAAATCTTTCTTGAACATCTGGAAGTTCTCAGTTCACGTACTCTTCAATCCTGGCTTGGAGAATTTTGAAGCATTATTTTGCTAGCATGTGAAATGAGTACAATTGTGAAGTAGTTTGAACATTCTTTGGCATTAGCTTTCTTTAGGCCTGAAATGAAAACTGACCTTTTCCAGTCCTACGGTTGTGTTTTCTGTATTTGCTGGCATATTAAGTGTAGCACTTCCACAGCATCATCTTTGGTATTTGAAATAGCTCAGCTGGCATTCTATCACTTCCACTAGCTTTGTTTGTAGTGATGCTTCCTAAGGTCCACTTGACTTAGCACTCCAAGATGTCTGGCTCTAGGTGAGTGATTACACCATTATGGTTATCTGGGTCATAAAGATCTTTATTTGTGTAGTTTTCCTGTGTATTCTGTACTTATTTTAAAAACCACTGCTAATTTTATTTTCTGAAGCTTTGGAGAATTTAATCCTACATGTGCCCTCCAATTCTTGCTTACAGTAATGGAGTTTTCCTCGTATATTTTTTACTTTGAGACTGTGAGCTCATCTTCAGTGGCGCTCTACCAGCAGAATCCCTGAGGCTTGGGTTAAGGGCATATCCCTCCAGAGTTATTTCGCATTTGGTTCCTCCAGGCAACCCAAAGACATGTCCAGCTTAGAACTCACTTTAGCATTAATTCTTCTGCTTTATAGGCACAAATTATGCAAGTGATATAACTTGAACATCAAACCCAATTGTGACATAAGCCCATGGGAATGAATTTTCAAGAGAAACTTGTCCCTAGCAATAACAGAGTCAGAAAACAAGCTTCTTTATAATGTCCTTCTGCCAATGGAAAGATTTTTATAACCCAGTTTTTTTTGTTTTTTTTGTTTTTGCTGAGGATTCAGATTTTGAGTATTCATGTGTTTGTATGAGAAGCCTAAGTTCCAAATTCTCGCTTTACCAGGGCTTGAGGTAAATGAATTCGCATTACCTAGACTGACTACCTCGCTTTAACCCCTAGGATAGCTAGCTTGATTATACTCTCATTTTCAATTCCCTCTTTGCTCTGACAGATAAATTAGATTGAGACATCCTGTGCTAGAAAATATAATATTTTAAAATATAACTGACTATAATACTTTTAATATACCTGACTAGACACATACACAGACATCCTGAACATATGCAAAGGCATGTCACATGCAAAGAGTTATAATAATAGTTACCATTCATTGAGGCCTGGGAATGTGACAGGAGTTTTGCACACTGTGTGTGCATTGTCTCAGTGATAACATTCTAAGTAGTACTGTTATTAGGCTTGTTTTACATGTAAGAAAACAGAATTCAAGGTCTTGGAAAACTGCTCAAAAGTAACAAACTAGTATGGAGACTCCAAGTTATCTGAGTCCGTGGAAATATTTTTAATTATCATAGCATGTGGCTTTGGGGCTTCCCTGGTGGCTCAGTGGTAAAGAATCCATCTGCCTAAGCAGGAGAGGCAGGTGTGATCCTTGGGTGGGGAAGATGCCCTGGAGAAGGGAATAACTACTCACTCCAGTATTCTTGCCTGGAGAATTCCATGGACAGAAGATCCTGGTGGGCTACTATCCATGGGGTTGTGAAAGAATCGGACACAACTTAGCAACTAAATAGCAACAACAGCACATTGTAGTCTCTGGTAATGGAAAAATGTATTTGGGCTTCCCTGGTGACTCAGCAGTAAAGTGACAATCCAGAAGTCATGGGTACCATCCCTGGGTCAGGAAGATCCCCTAGAGAAGGAAATTGCAACCCACTCTCTCAGGAAATCCCATGGACAGAAAAGCCTGGGAGGCTACAGTCCATGGGTTGCAAAGAGCTAGAAGTGACTTCACGGCTGAGCACACACAGACAGCATATAGCTTCCATTTATGAGAGAAACAGTCTCCGTATATATATGTTTTTGTTTTAAAACCTTTTAGTTTAACAAAATATTCATTTTTTATAAATTGTTGGTGATTACATAAATATATTCATATTTTGTTGACCAAATGGCATTTTTGTATTTAAAGTCAGGTTAAAAATTTTATCATGGTAAAGATGCAAGTTAATTTGCTTTTGCAAACTGGATTTTGAAGCTTTTGAACTGTGGTGCTGAAAAAGACTCTTCAGAGTCTCTTGGACAGTAAGGAGATCAAACCAGTCATTCCTAAAGGAAATCAACCCTGAATATTCATTGGAAGGACTGATGCTGAAGCTGAAGCTTCAATACTTTGGCCACCTGATGCAGAGAGCTGACTCATTGGAAAAGACCCTGGGAAAGATTGAAGGCAGGAGGGGAAGGGGGCCACAGATGGTTGAATGGCATCACCGACTCAATGGACATGTGTCTGAGCAGACTCTGGGAGATAGTGAAAGACTGGCGTGCTGCAGTCCATGCAATCAAAGAGAGTTGGACACGACTGAGTGACTGAACAACAAATATGATAACCTTCCATTTATTCTTCATGCTAGGGAATTATCTATCCACCTAAATAAATTATGCAAATTGCCCAATTAACCTTTCATATATGGAAATAGCAAAAATATATTAAAATTGAGGAGTTTGATGTCATTCTTAAGCTGATATATATATATTTTTTTGTTCTTGATGCTATAAGACAATAGCCCTCCTTTATAAATCTATCTTTAACTGAGAATTTAGCCAAGCATAAGAATCTTCTAGGAGAAAAAAGAATATTTGAGGGCTATTGTCTTATAGCATATATGTTGAGGTTCCCAACAATCATGGCTCTTTGGACATTTTTAAAACAAGGCAACCTCAGTGGAACCACTTTGAAGCCAAAGTAGTTTATATCTTTGAACCAAAATAGGGAGCAATCAAATATAATTCTTTTTTCTCCTAGAAGATTCTTCTGCTTGGCTAAATTCTCAGTTAAAGATAGATTTATAAAGGAGGGCTATTGTCTTATAGCATCAAGAACAAAACAAAATATGTATATCAGCTTAAGAATGACATCAAACTCCTCAATTTTAATATATTTTTACTATTGTAAATAGTAGAACAATGGATACTAAACCACATGATATATGAACATTTCCCTAATTAATCCATATTACTTGAAAGCGAAAGTGTTAGTCGCTCAGTCATGTTTGACTCTTTGAGACCCCATGGACTATACCCACCAGGCTCCTCTATGCCTGGAATTCTCCAGGCAAGAATAGTGGAATGAGTTGCCATTTCCTTCTCCAGGGGGTCTTCCCAACCCAGGGATCTAACCTGAGTCTCCTGCACTGCAGGCAGATTCTTTACTGCCTGAGCCACCAGAGAAGTCCTCATATTGCTTAGTTGATACTTATTTCAAGCATTTTACCACTCTCATAGACATTGAATGCGCTTTTTTGCTAATATAATTTTAGAGTATTTAGTGAGGTTAAACATCTTTGAAAATGTTCAATAGTGTTGGCATTTCTTCTACTGTGAAATAATTGTCTCTATTCATTCTTCATACAATTCTTTGAGTCTGATTTTTTTTCCCTCTACATGTTTTATGTAGTAATATTTAATTATTGGTTCTAATACTTGCCAGTTAGTTGATCATCCTTTTATACAGTGGCTTTTGGACACACAAAGTCTTGAATTTTTAGGTATTTTTATAATTTATAATTTCTATAAAATTTATAATATTCTATTTTTATAATAGTTTAAATGCTTTTCATTCCTCTCCCCACTAGAGATTAAATAGATTTCTACTTTCTTTCAGTTTTCATGGTTCTCTTTGTTGAAATTAACACCCACTCTTATTGATCTGGAATTCATTTTAACATTTAGATGCCGTAAGAATCTAAAGATTTCTTTGGAGGGAATGATGCTAAAGCTGAAACTCCAGTACTTTGGCCACCTCATGCGAAGAGTTGACTCATTGAAAAAGACTCTGATGCTGGGAGGGATTGGGGGCAGGAGGAGAAGGGGACGACAGAGGATGAGATGGCTGGATGGCATCACTGACTCGATGGACGTGAGTCTGAGTGAACTGTGGGAGTTGGTGATGGACAGGGAGGCCTGGCGTGCTGTGATTCACAGGGTTGCAAAGAGTCAGACACGACTGAGCGACTGAACTGAACTGAAGAATCTAAATTGATTTCTTTCAAAAAATAGGTAACCAGTCTTCTGCAGATTAATATTCTTGCATAATCCATTTATTCTAAATGGATTTCACATGTCTTTTTAAAAAAATAAATATTAACCACTTATGTATAATAGGGTATATCTAGTTTTCCTGTTATTTATTTTAAACAGTTCTTGAGTCAGTTCTACACAGATTTAATTATCAGAGCTTTGTAATATATTTACTTATCCAGTAGACATATTTGCCAATCATACACTCAAATGTCCTGCCTTATCATTATTCTTCTCCTCCCAAAATAATTCTGAGTTCTTTTTAACAGTTTAGTTCACCATCATATAAAGCCAACTTCATGTGAAAATGATTTTTTCAATATAGTCACAGTTCTTACTGTGAGCATCAAATGCTATGTTATATTGTGATACGATGATACCCTCTGGACATCAGCACTTAAACAAATACTGTGATACGTTGCACCTAAAAAGAATTCTATGAAAAGAACTTTTGGAAAAGAGTGCCTGTTTGACCCTCTTTTTGGAGATTCACAACAAATATGGGCATATAGAAGAAAGAGAAATTTTTTTAAAAATTGCACCATCAAGAAACATACGTTTAACCCAGTGTTTTCCAAATTTTCATTATATTTTGATTAATACCATCAAAGCATCAAAATAGCTCCTCTGTTCTGTATGTTCTAAGAATGATCTTTCCTTTTGGCTATTCCTATTTTTTCATCCTTTTTGCCTGAGATGCTGACCAGTCCCTTAGATACGGAGCCTGTTTCTACCCAGGCTTGCCTCGAGCAGGCGGAGATGGCAGGGGCGCTGAATGTGAGCTGTATCAGCTCCTCTGAGACGTCTGCACTGCTTCATGTTGTGGGAGGTCATGGGAGTGACTTCAGTCAAGGAACAGAGGAACCAGACCGTGTGGCCTAAGTCTCCTAAAGAGAGGCAGAGTCTCCAGCTCGCCTGCAGCCCAGCGGAAAGTGGGTCACTTCACCACTGAGGAATGGCGCTGGGTGGCACTTCAGACACACTGCGGTGAGGGAACAGACCCTTATTCATCCCGGGGGAGATAGTGTTTTTCCTCCCCTGGGATAGATGCACGCTGGCCCGGCAGCCTTTATGGTTAGGCGTGACTTCCTGAGGGATTTTCTCTGGATTCACAGAAGGTTCCCTGAGTACCAGGGAAAGCCTGACTCACCCACAGGCCTGTCAGGGTGGGACTGGCATGACTTGGATGCAACTTCTACTTGGCTGAACTCCCACGACGGTCATTTTCAGCCTAAAATCAGCTGCCCCAAGGAGAGATGGAAGCACAGGATGAGGAAGAGGCCCCACGGAGGTGCTGACAGGAGCAGTAAAATCTCTCACAGGCTTCTCACAGTGCCCCAGGGTGACATATGAGGGAGCTTGGAAAATATTTTTTTCTCTACAACTTTCTTTTCCCCTCCAGCAGCTTCTCCAGCAAGTTCATGTCCCTGCTTCCTACTAGCGGATACGTATCCTAAGAGCTGCTTCTACCATGCTTTGGATAATTGGATTCAAACCTGGAGCCAGCTTCCCAACTTCGCGTCTTCATCCTTAGCTCCTGTACAAAAAGGGTCAAGATTCCTTTCAATATCCTCTTGTGTTCTCTATCACTGAAGCTACAAGAGCTATCTTGTTCTGTCCACGGCCACCCCCAGAATCAGTCCTTAAATCCTCACATGCGGTCACTCAGGTGTCAACACAAGCTCATATCTGATTTCTGTAAACAAGCAGGGTGACGGAGCTGCCTCGTCGCTGAGTCCCTCCAAGAAAGTCGAGGGTTTGTTTGCCATTATTTAAAGCCCACAGTAGCCAGATGCCAGATAAAAAAAACCGTATCAGTTTCGTTGGGGAAGTAGGTTAACAAGTCAGAAAGAAGGAAAAGAGATGCCTGGAAGGCAATTTACCAAGATGTTCGAATCCCAGGTCTGACTCTTACTAGTTGAGGGACTTCAGGCAATCTGCTTTATCTGGTTTTTAGCTCCCTGTGAAATAGGGATGGTCATGGTATTTGCTTCACAGGAAGGTCATGACAATTAAATGAGATTGTGTGTAAATAAACATATCAATAAAATACATCTGATCTAAAAGCATACCCAGGAAATGCTGAGAATTGTGGTGACGACAATGGTCTTTGAGTGGTCACTGAAACCTTTAAAAGTTCAGTGCCATGAATAACTTTCTGGGGGAAAAAAGGGTCTATGACTTTCATTACGAGTTCCCCAAACTATTAAAAAAAGAACTCTTGGAATTATGGAAAACAATCTAAAAACATGAAAACAAGCTGAGTTTCACTGAAATAGGACAGTTGTTCCAGACAAAAGGGTCTTTTGGGGCTGGTGCACCGGGACGACCCAGAGGGATGGTACGGGGAGGGAGGAGGGTTCAGGATGGGGAACACGCGTATACCTGTGGCGGATTCATGTTGATATATGGCAAAACCAATACAATGTTGTAAAGTTAAAAAAACAAACAAACAAACAAAAAAGTTGCTTATTTAAAAAAAAAAATTACCAAATTGTTATCCTTGACTACAATGCCCTCATTGCTTTTCTTTGCTTATTCAAATATCATCTTTCCTCCAAAACTCGGGTCAGCTAACCCCTGGCTGAATACCTGACTGGACCACTTAGCTGACACTTGTACAGTTCCCTCTGTACACATTGGTCTCGTTTCTCCAGCACCATCCCAGTTACTGAAAAGCAAGGATCAAATGTTATATCTCCTTTCCATGCCCAGGGCCATCCTTTGCAGTTGTTACTAAGAGCAATTGTAGATCACTGGTCATGATATTTGTCAAAGTGTATTTTTGTATGTAAAGTATAACGAACTTCTTCTGGGTAAGTTCATGTAATGGACTATCCCTTCTGTATAGCACAGGATCCAACCTATAAGTGCTTCATGAGTGAAGGGTGAATAAATATTTTTTAAATCGGATAGCTATGAGAAACATACATTAAAGTGGATACATTAGGCAGGTGAGTTCATGAGGAAGTAACTTGTTCTAACAGATCACTGTATGGATGATGTAACCAATGCTTTGAGCATTTATTTTACATTTTCCAAACATTTGGGGTTTCCCAGGTGTTGCTAGTGGTAAAGAATCTGCCTGTCAATGCAGGAGATACAAGAGACATGAGTTCAATCCCTGAGTCAGAAAGATCTCCTGGAGAAGGAAATGGCAATCTGCTCCAGTATTCTTGCCCAGAAAATCCCATGGGCAGAGGAGTCTGGTGGGCTACAGTCCATGGGGTTGCAAAGAGTCAGACACAACTGAAGTGTGGATATACCATACTGTATGACTTATGTACCAAAAATTCACTGGAACGCTGTATTTTCATCAGGAGACCAAATTTTGAATTTTAAGAATCAGCCACCCTTCCATTCTGCTTGAGAATGAAGTCCAAACCATTGTTCCATCAGTTTTCCTCTTATGGTCCTAACATGAAGTCCATCACCCATTCTTGAACTGTACATGTATAGAAGTTTCCCAGCACCACCTAGGATAAACAAAGCAGAAAAGGGAAGATACTTAAAAGTCAAAAGGAAAACAGCCAATATGGCAACAGTCAATTATCTTCTGTGGTGATAGGGTTGGGAGAGAAAGGCGAGATGTTTATGCAAAGCAACCACAAAGTGCCATTGGAGCTATTGATGGGTAAGCTGCTTCTGAAACCTCTGTTTTTAAATAAACCATATCAGTAGCACCAAACAACTCATTTGCTGCAGATTTGTCTTCTGTTTTTTGCAAAATGCCGATAAGTGCAACTTCACTTGAGAGAGTAACTATATACATTTTTCATTTAAACAGAGCAAGTGGGAAACCACAGAATATATGCAACTATGGAAACGGGACAAATATATGCTCATGAGAAGGTGAACAAAGATACTGGCTGGCTGGGTAGGACAAAACTCTAGGCAGGGTATGAAGTTAAAGAAAATATGGCTGCTGCGAGTGGAAGTGAATCCTTCCTAGAAATTCAGACTGTTGCTATACGTTTTCCAACAAAGGAGCATGTCTGCTCAAATGTCCTAAGGAAGTCTAAACTGAAATTTTACAGAGTATTGATTCAATAGGTTCTTTTCTGGCCAATGTATTTTATGAAGCCTAAAGACAGAATTGGAAAAATTAGTTAATCAATGTGGATCATACTGTGTCTTTAATAAAGCAAAGAGTGATTCCAGACTCTGAACACACAATTAAGTACAGAAGCATCAAGTCATGGGATGAATAAGGAACATGGAGTCCCGAATCATTATTTGTGATATCAGGAAACCTTGCAGAACTGCATTTCTCAACTTCTATTGCACAGAATATTCATTCTGTTGGATGTTAGCAGGTATTATGTCAATTAATTTATTTATATTTATTTTAAAACTTTTTATTTTGTACTGGGGTATAGCCAATTAACAAACAATGTTGTGATAGGTGAACAGCGAAGGGACTCAGTCATACATATCTATGTATCCATTCTCCCCCAATCCTCTTCCCACCCAGGCTGCCACACAATATTGAGTAGAATTCCCTGTGCTGTACAGTAAATCCCTGTATTGGTTATCCATCTTAAATACAGAGCTGTGCACATGCCCATCCCAAACTCCCTAATTATCCCTTCCCCCTACCCTTATGGTTGCAGGGTAGGGGGAAGGACGAGGGGAAGAGATAGTGAATTAATTTTATATAGTCAAATCTCTCACTCCCTTGCTATAAAGAAGGTCATATACACAGATACACATAAAAAACAAGCTCAAGCAGGAATTTTTTTCTTAAGTCTACTTTTTAAATTATAGCGGTTGATTTACAACATTGTGTTAGTTCCAAGTGTACAGCATAGTCATTCAGTATATTTGCAGATTTTACTCTGTTATGGGTTATTACAAAATAATGTGAATAATTCCCTGTGCTATGCAATATATTGTTGTTGCTTATCTACTTTATACAGTATAGCTGGTATCCCTTAATCACATACCCCTAATTCATCCCTCCCCTCTTTCTTCTCCCCTTCAGTAACCACAAGTTTGCTTTTTATATCTCTGAGTGTGCTTCTTTTTGCATAAATATGTATTCATTTGTGTACTTTTTTAGATTCCACATATAAGTGATATTATACAGTATTTGTCTTTCTTCGACTTATTTCACTTAGCAAAATATTCTCTAGCTGCATCTGCATTGCTGTAAATGGTAGTATTTCATTCTTTGGATGACTAACTAATATTCCATTATATATACACCACATCTTCTTAACAATCCCTTCCTCTGTTGATGTGCTCTTGGGTTGCTTCTATATCTCAGCTATCGTAAATAGTGCTCCACCGACATTGGGTTGTGTGTATCTTTTTGATAATGTTTTCATTTTTTCTGGATATTTACTCAGGAGAACCTCTGGATCACATGGTGGTCCTATTCTAAGTTGTTTAAGGAAACTCCATGCCATTTTCCACAGTGGCTGCACCGATTTCTATTCTCAGCAATGGCGGTTCCCTTTCCTCCACACTCTCTCAAGCATTTGTTATTTGCAAACTTTTTGATGATGACCATTCTGATCAGTGTGAGGTGATTCCTCATTGTGGTTTTGGTTTTCAAAGCAGGCCTTTTTAATAACATGTTTTCATAAATTTTCCAGGTCATGTCCTATGATTGGTTATAGCAGGTCTATGATGTATTTATTCTTCTAGACCCATGAACATTTGTTCCACAAGAACTAGATAAATACATACACACCTAATACATAAATAATGTAGTTGGTAAAATAACTTAGAGAATTTCTATACTATATCCTTATCTTAAAGAATCACAGTGTTCATTAATTCAATAAAAGCTCTAAAAAGTCCTATAACAGTAAGACCCAGCATTGGGTTTTACTCAGCACTGCCAAAATCTATTTCATTGTGGAACTCTCTTCTTTTCTTAATATGTTTTATTAATAACTCCTGTAACACAGACTCACTTTGGAATATTCTGGCATAGAAAAACATTTAATGACATAAATAAAGATGTACAAACAAAAGTCAAAAAAGCAAAGCAATGTACACGCTATGATCCTGTCTTTGTAAGACAATTATACATTTGTTTTTCCTATTTTTCTAGAACATATATTTTTGCTAGAAAAAAACATGTTATCGATTACATATTTTAAATACTTAATATTATTTCATTTGGCATGGGAGAAACCTACCAGAGTAGGGATTCATTTTCTAAAGTTTCTAAGCGTTCTACTCTCTTGTAGGGTTATAACCAGAGCCATACACCTTCAGTGAGTGACGGCCCTGTCTTGCTATGCTGGGTGTTGAATGTTGAATATTGAATGTCATGGGAAGTTCCCCAGGCTCCTAGTTCTACTCCTAATTGGTACACCTGAAAAATATCATTGAACTGAGCTTTGAATGGCCTGCATAATTAGTATCATATATAACAAGGAGAAGGCAATGGCACCCCACTCCAGTAGTCTTGTCTGGAAAATCCCATGGACGGAGGAGCCTGGTAGGCTACAGTCCATGGGGTCGCTAGGAGTCAGACACGACTGAACGACTGAACGACTTCACTCTCGCTTTTCACTTTCATGCATTGGATAAGGAAATGGCAACCCACTCCAGTGTTCTTGCCTGGAGAATCCCAGGGACGGGGGAGCCTGGTGGGCTGCCGTCTATGGGGTCGCACAAAGTCGGACACGACTGAAGCGACTTAGCAGCAGCAGCATAACAAGGAGGCCAAATGCACAGACCAACTATTCCCATGCTTTTCCCCCTCAAACACCAACTTGAGGCACCTGACAAAATACTATTCCATTTTATCTAGAAGTCACTTTCCTCCTTGAGTGAACACAAGACCTGGGTTTCTTCTCCCTGCCTTCAGCAGGTGGGCCAAGGAAGGACTCTGTTCAGCCCAACCAGGGACAGATGGACAACGGGAGGCAGAAAAGCTGCATAGCCCTCCACTTCCCATAAAGAAACCAGAAGTTACGGAAAGTTTGCCATAGCAGAGAAGTGTACTACACAGGAAATGGACCATCTGGAAACTCTGGTATTGTGGAAAAGGAGCTGGGGGGATTAAGCAGAAGAGGGGGGATATCGCTTCTGCCTTGAAGGAGCTGATAACCAAATGCTTAGCACAGGAGGAATGCAGTAACAAGATGCCTACATTTGGGCTCTGCTGGCACGTGGCTCTAAGTTCTGAGCAGTTAAGGAAGTGGGAAGAATTAGAGAGCTAGAGTATAACAGAGCACACAAGAGACCCATCTGGAAAGACAAGGTAAATAGATCAACCAAAAAGTGTGTGCATGCATGCCTATGTGAGAGGCTCCTGAGGCTCACTGCTAGAGGTTGAGACCAGGTCTGTACCCACAGGAAGCAGGCTTTCTGGTTGGCTAGAGGGCATCCTTAGAGAAGCATTTAAAATAAATAAATAAATAAATAAATAAATAGAGACAATATATAGTTTGGTTTTTAATGAAAGGATAGAGCCTGGCACAGAGCCTGGAAAATAGGTACTTATTATGTGTTTATTGAATTTAATTAAACTTACAAGCTGTTAGACGGCTAAAGAGGAGATCTTTGCAGAGTTACACAGGAAATAAGGATTCTTATATCAGCAATAGGGATTCCCAGGTGGCTCCGTGGTAAAGAACCACCTGCAATGCAGGAGATGCAGGTTCGATCCCTGGGTCAGCAAGATCCCCTGGAGGAGGGCATGACAACCCACTCCAGTATTCTTGCCTGGAGAATCCCATGGACAGAAGAGCCTGGCAGGCTAAAATCCATAGGGTCACAAAGAGCCAGACATGTACATAAGCAATAACAGACAGAAAAAATGGCATAAATGGTGAGATGCAACTTTGGAACAAGGTGGAGAGAAGGTAATTAGAAAAGTCTTTAATTCTAAAAATCCACAGATTAAATTGGATCAGAAGTGACCCTAGAACCACATGTATCCTCTAAGAAAGTAAGTGACAATGGAAATGAGTCCTGAGGACCAGAGTTGCTGGTGAGAATGACTGACAAAGGTGAGTCTTGAATGTGGCAAAGCAGCAACATCTATTTCTAGGTTTGCGCTACAGCCATCAGGACAGCATCACTTGGGAACAATTGTCTGGAACTGATGTTAGACTCAGTGCAGTGGATGCAACAGAACAACACATTTGGGACTCAACAAACACATTTCATTTATTCTCAAGTATACTATAGTGGCTACCCATATTTATAATAAGAGACATGTAACATGTTTCATTAATACATTTGAACTATTAATTCTAGCACAATAAAAACATGTGTGCAAACACATTTCTGCTTGGCAACATGAGAATCCTGACATGTACGGAATCCAGGAAAACTAAACAAGTATTAATATAGGCTTAAATAGCAATAGTCTTTGGAGAAGGAAATGGCAACCCACTCCAGTATTCTTGCCTGGAGAATCCCAGGGACAGAGGAACCTGGTGGGCTGCCGTCTGTGGGGTCGCACAGAGTCAGACACGACTGAAGTGACTTAGCAGCAGCAGCAGCAATAGTCTGAATAGGCAAAAAGATATCCATCACACTGGGATCATATTTTTATTTTTAATTTATTTCATTTAAGTATAGTTGACTTCATGGGAAATAGATGGGGAAACAGTGTCAGACTTTATTTTTTTGGGCTCCAAAATCACTGCAGATGGTGACTGCAGCCATGAAACTAAAAGACGCTTACTCCTTGGAAGAAAAGTTATGACCAACCTAGATAGCATATTGAAAAGCAGAGACATTACTTTGCCAACAAAGGTCCATCTAGTTAAGGCTATGGTTTTTCCAGTGGTCATGTATGGATGTGAGAGTTGGATTGTGAAGAAAGCTGAGTGTCAAAGAATTGATGCTTTTGAACTGTGGTGTTGGAGAAGACTCCTGAGAATCCCTTGGACTCCAAGGAGATCCAACCAGTCCATTCTGAAGGAGATCAGCCCTGGGTGTTCTTTGGAAGGAATGATGCTAAAGCTGAAACTCCAGTACTTTGGTCACCTCATGTGAAGAGTTGACTCATTGGAAAAGACTCTGATGCTGGGAGGGATTGGGGGCAGGAGGAGAATGGGACGACAGAGGATGAGATGGCCGGATGGCATCACTGACTCGATGGACATGAGTCTGAGTGAACTCTGGGAGTTGGTGATGGACAGGGAGGCCTGGCGTGCTGCGATTCATGGGGTCGCAAAGTCGGACACGACTGAGTGACTGAACTGAACTGAACTGACTTAAAATGTTGTGTTAATTTCTGCTGTACAACAAAGTGGTTCAGTTATATATACGTTCTTTTTCATATTCTTTTCCTTTATGGTTTATCACGGGATATTGAATCTAGTTCCCTGCACTACACAGCAGGACCTTGTCTTGGCATCATCTCAGCAAGGAAAAGAACAAGGACATGGCTGAAACTTTTGTTCTTGGTACATTTTCTAAGTAATCTGCATCCACATGGGCGGTGAGCCTTCGCAAAATGAATTCTCTTTCCTGGTGCTTACAAAGCAAACTGCCATGAAGCCTGACGTAGGACAGTTGGGCCCATATGGTCAGTTCTCGTATGCATTAACCTATTGCTTGAATACAAATGCCCTATGCAGCTCTCTTGGCTGTCAATGGCAAAGAGCATGTGGCATGCACATCAGAGATGAGTAGAAGAGATGGTTGCCTATCATGTAACTCACATCCTTACTTCCTCACAAGCAGAGCCACAAGTATTTCCAAACCACAAAACAAAACTCACTTATCTAAGCTATAAACACTTTAGTTGCGTGCATTTATACAATGTTAGGCATAGTTGGATGTGTTTGTTATTTCATATATCTGTCCTCCCTTCGGCTCAATGTCAAAAAGTATATGGTTATGGGTTTTTGCCACAGGTTATTGTTTAGAGTGAAGATGTGAAGTACATTCTGAATCCAACGGCTTTGTGTAAGTTGAGTTATCAACTAACTATCTGGTGCTAAAATCTCAAAGAACAATGTGCCAGTTAGAGGAGTGGAGGAAGGCAAAAATTGCTTCTATTTTCTATGATATTTGTTATTTAGGCTAAGAAGCTGCCCATCATCTCTTTCAACCTAGAAATTTTGAAAAAGGAGAATATAGGACCTTCTACTTTCAGAATGATTTCCGTGCATTAAGTTTTACCACTCATTTAATTTCATAAAGGCATTTTTGTTCTTGAAATGCTTATTCCAGATAAGAAAATCTCCCATCACAACTATGTGAAGTCAGACCCAAAGAACACATTTTGGCCGCGTCTCTTGACCAAAGAGTGGGACTCAGTATCAGGACTTGTTTTTCTCCCCAAGACAGATACCACCAATGTTAGACTGCATTCGCAATGGAAATCATTGCTTGGGCACTGAATCCAGCCACAGAGGATTTGGCAAAAAGGCTGTAACCTCTTCTTTCTCCTCACCAGTGAGAATCCCACCACAGGTTTCCATCCGTTGGTGACCTCCATCCTGGATTACCTCAATGCCCTTTGCTCAGGGCTATGGTTAGAGACCTCCCAGAAGCACCAGCTGTTGGTAGAGAATGCATCAGTTGTCTGGCTGCTAACGGGCATAGGCTGACGTGACTGGAGTGGCTCTGAATCCCCAGGGCCCATCTGGCTTAGGCTGATGGCCCCAAGCCCTTTCATCAGCCTGAGTCACTGAGATTTTCCAAGAAGTATATTGGGCTCGTTGACATTTTGCAACTTCTAAACCTCCATGGATGTTCACCACTTCCTGGCAAGGAGATGGACTGAATATAAGTAATGATAGTTGATGGCCAGTTTCTAGTCTAATTAACAAATATGTAAAATAGAAGCAATTTTGCCTTCCTTCACTCCTTCAACTTGCACATTTTTCTTTGGAATTTTAGTCCTAAATGATCAGTTGATTATTCACACAAAGCCTGCTTCAGAATGTATTTCACAGTTTCACTCTAAGCAATAATCTGCAGCAAAAAGTCTTACCATATACCTATGAGAATGGATAGATGTAAAAGAAGACAGTGATGTTTAACTAACTAACCCTTACCTATGCACAGTGAATTAGGCAAGAAATTGGCAGTAAAGAAAACATGACTCTCTTGAAAGGATGCCATGCATGCATATGCTTATCAACTGGAGGCTACAGGTCCACAGCCAGATGGCCTCCCTACCCGAGTCCTAAACCATCGCACCAACTAATTAAGATTTTGAAGAAAAATGAATATGAAATAACAATTTTCATCAGGGAATACATACTTGATTCTGCTTCCTCTGGTCTTCAATGAAATCCCAGATTATTAGCTAGTATCCCAGGTCTGTTGACTATGGAAATATGATTTGACAAAAAAAAAAAAAATAGCAAGGCAAAATGTCATTGGTTTTAAATGTTTCACTTTCAAAAGTTTGCTTTTATAGAATACTCACCTAGAAATCAGAATTGGAAATTGTTGCACTAATTATATGAAAGGCTCTGATGTACTCAGTTGTTATTTAGGTTCTATTATTTTGGGTTTTGGACTAGTCAGTTTATTTAAAACTGGGCTTTAGAAACCAATCTTAAAACAGTGATTGAGGTTAACTAAAATAACACTGTGTATACACTATATGAAGGTTTACTAAAATAGCTGTCAGGTTACTGTCATTGAGATAACTTCTGTTTCACTCAAAGGGATAAGTTTTGATGGTGACAGATGGGGAAGCCTGGTGGGCTGCCATCTATGGGGTCACACAGAGTCGGACACAACTGAAGCGACTTAGCAGCAGCAGCAGCAAAACTTGACTTGGGCTTGAGGAAGACAATCCTTATGCAAATCCTTACAGCACAATCAGTCGCTCATGCTGTGACAGCAGACCTTTCTCCAAAGAAGACCTCCAGATGACTAATAAACACATTTAAAAATGCTCAACATTGCTCATTATTAGAGAAATACAATCAAAACTACAATGAGGTATTACCTCACACCGGCCAGAATGGCCATCATCAAAAAATCTACAAACACTAAATGCTGGAGAAAAGAGAACCCTCCTGCATTGTTGGTGGGAACGTAAATTGATACAGCCACTGTGGAGAACAGCATGTAGATTCCTTAAAAAAAAAATAGGAATAAAAATTACCATATGATCCAACAATCCCACTACTGGGCATATGCCCTGAGAAAACCATAATTTAAAAAGACACATATACCCAAATGATCACTGAGGCCCTATTCACAATAGCTAGGACATGGAAGCAACCTAGATGTCCATTAACAGATGAGTGGATAAAGAAGTTGTGGTGCATATGTACAATGGAATCTTACTCAGCCATAAAAAGGAAAACATTTGAGTCAGTTATAGGTGGATGAAATTAGAGTCTATTACACAGAGTAAAGTAAGTCAGAAAGAGAAAAACAAATATTGTATATTAATGCATATATATGGAATATAGGGGGCTTCCCTAGTAGTTCAGTTCATAAAGAATCTGCCTGCAATGCAGGAGACCACTGTTCGATTCCTGGGTCAAGAAGATCGCTTAAAGAAAGGCTAGGCCACCCACTTCAGTATTCTCAGGTTCCACCACTCCCTGGTGGCTCAGATGGTAAAGAATCTGCCCGCAATGTGGAAGACCTGGGTTCGATCCCTGGGTTGGGAAGATCCCCTGGAGGAGGACATGTCAACCCACTCCAGTATTCTTGCCTAGAGACTCCCCATGGACAGAGGAGTCTGGCAGGCTACAGTCCATGGGGTCACAAAGAGCCAGACATAACTCGTTGAGCAACAACGCACAGCACAGCACATACATGGAATCTAGAAAGATGGTACTGATGAGCCTAATTGCAGGGCAGCAGTGGAGATGCAGACATAGAGAAGAGACTTGTGGACCCAGGGGGAGAAGGAGAGGCTGAGATGAATGGAGAGTGTCGCATTGAAACACATACATCATCATATGTAAATTAGATAGCCAGTGGAAACTTGCTGTAGAACAAGGGAGCTCAAATCAGGTGCTCTGTGACAGCCTAGAGGGGTTGAATGGGGTGGAAGGTAGGAGAGAGGTTCAATAGGGAGGAGACATATGTATGCCTGTGGCTGATTCATGTTGATATATAGCAGAAACCAACAAAGTATTGTAAAGCAATTATCCTCCAATTAAAAATAAATAAAATTTTAAAAAATTTTAATGAGTAGGCAGAATGACCTACCCCAGGCATTAGGGTGAAATCATCCACTATCCAAAGAGAAAAACAGTCCATAATCAAAAATGTTAAGTTAATGGACACTCATAAGTTGAGAAAGTTAAATGAATTATCTAGATTCATACAATGAATTCCCTGAATGTTGTTTTATGTTAGTCTGTGTATTAAGGTAACTGTAGAAATCGTTACTATCTGGATATCAGACATTCGCAGGAGTGTTAGCAAAGAGGAGCTTAGGACAAAATGGCATATTCAATGAAGACAATTACAGGAGAAAATTCATGTTAAGTTACACTGACACTGATACTATTCATGTGTTACAGGGATACAGCTCATACGATATGTCTCCCTAGAAAGACCTGGGGGCAATCCTGCTTCTTCATGAAGCCCCCTTCACAACACCAGTTACCTGCATCTTGGTCCCACACTGGCTCAGCCAGTTACCAGCTACTGGGCCATGTGTCTGCCCACACACTTGCTGCAAATGTAGTGGTCCTGCAGTAGCGTCACCATTTAAGGACTCTGCCCCAAAGGCAGATGTACATTGCCTGACATTACATCAGGATCAATTTCCCTTCTTGTTCCCTTCTTACACTTAAAGATACTTTGAATTCAATCCCCTACAGATATTCCTTTGATTCTTCTCTGGGTCACTAACCTTCAGTCAAGAACCTTGCACATTCCTGGTTGCCTGAGATTTTAAAAGCCTGTCCAAGCATCAGCATTGGTCTGAATAGCATGTTCACCAGTCTGCAGCAAAAGTTAGGAGAGAACCAAAGGGCAAGGGAGTGATTTATTTTTCTCCCAAATTTAAACAGATACTTTGTAAAGGCTATCAATAGTTTAACTACACATACTTCTTATTTTTCTACTTTTTGGTGTTCTTCCTTCTGAAAAATGATGGTCATTGATTGACTACAAGTTTTCCTTAATGGTCTGACTTTGCTAAACATAATATAAATATAAGATGAATATCATGTTATTCCCTCCCTTCCTTCTTTCTTTCTTTGTCTCTTACATTTTTTTTGTTCATTTTTTATTTCACTGTTTTGTTCAATTCAAATCTGTGAAAAAAATGGGGCATTTAAGATTCACTGGTCACCAGGCTGTATTGATGAAATGTCAGTGTCCACCTTGTACTGACCACGTAGTTTCACTCAAATCTGTTCAAAGTGCACTAAAATCTACCCCTGCACAGTATCAGTGTGCAAGGAGAAATTCTGTATTTTCCATGGCAGGACTCTGGTAAGAGTATCTGGAAAGAAGGAGAGAGAGAGAAGGGAGGAAGGAAGGCAAGAAAGAAGAAAGGAAGGAAGGGAAGGAGGGAAATGAATGGGGGAGGAAGAGAGGGAGGGAGGAAAGGAAGAAAAAGGAAGAAAGAAAAAGAACAAAAGAGGAAAGAAGAGCGATTCTGTTAGTACTGTGGTCTCTCATGCTTTCCATTCAAATGTCCCCTCTAGTCAGGCTTAGCTTTGTTGCTATTTACAGCTGATTGGAGACATCATCTCCTGCCTCAGGTGTAGGTTTGGTCTGAACACCCACCAAGAGAGTAAAATCAGTGGGTCCAGGGAGGCTGCGAGTCACTTTGACTCCAGCAAACTCCAGAGTAACTGGATCACTGCTGTGACAGCTCCTTGACAAAATAAATAGGAAAGTTGAAGCTTGTGAGGCACATAAAGAGATGCAGCAACCTTGAGGACAGCCTACTGTCCCCAAAGATGCCAAAGCAGTAGATGAGGAAGAAGGTCAAGGTCCCATCCCAACCCTGTACCATCCCGCAGTGGTGTCAGTTTACAATTGTTCACTTTCCTTACTATAATAACAGAAGATTAAAGATTACCCGGGAAAGATGCCAGAATATAGAGAACCAGGCCTGTTTGTGTCACCTTTTAGGACCAATGAGACAGGCGTGCTTCCCAATCTGATTTTGCTCAGTCCCCCTCAGACAGTGCTCCAAAAGTGAAGTGCCAGAAAAGACACTATTGAATGCCTGTGTATGTGCTAAGTCGTTTCAGTCATGTTCTACTCTTTCTGAACCCATGGACTGCAACTCACCAGGCTCCTCTATCCATGGGATTCTCCAGGTAAGAATACTGGAGTGTGTGGACATGCTCTCCTCCAGGGGACCCTCCCAAATTAGGGATCAAACTCACATCTTATGTCTCCTGCACAGGAAGGTGGGTTCTTTACCACTACCACCACACGGGAAGCCCCCAGTGCACTATTATTAATTTCTAAATATGAGGGGCTATCAACTAATACGGGGCTTCCCAAGTACCGCCAGTAAAGAACTGGTAAAGAACCCCCCTGCAGGAGACACAATAGACACAGGTTTGATTCCTGGGTCAGGAAGATCCCCTGGAGAAGGGATAGGCTACCCAATCTAGTATTCCTGAGCTTCCATGGTGGTTCAGATGGTAAAGAATCTGCCAACAATGAGGGAGACCTGGGTTCAATCCCTAGGTTGGAAAGATCCCTTGAAGGAGGTCATGGCAACCCACTCCAGTATTCTTGCCTGGAGAATCCCCATCTGCTTTTAAGACACATGCATATATAATAAAGATATAGTCAAACAAGAACAAATGCTTTTGGAGAAGGGCATGGCAATCCACACCAATATTGTTGCCCGGAGAATCCTACGGACAAAGGAGCCTGGTAAGCTACAAGTCCGCAGGGTCACAAAGAGTCAGACACGACTGAAGTGACTCAGCATGCACACAGAAAGAGAAATTCTTTTTTTCTACAATAATATATACCTCAAGGAACCTGACATATTTCTATCCCCATTAATAACAGAAAAAAGGTAGGGATATCATTATTGCCTCCATCACTGAAGATTATTTGGCATTTTTAGCCAATTGATTCAGATATGAAGCCTAAACTAGATAATTCACTCCTGAAAGCAAAGGCACAGACTACCTTAATTTCTCATATGATTATCTGTCTTTAAAAAGCCAAAGCAGGTAATTGGTAAGCAATTAAAATGAATAAAAGAATTAGACCAAAGGAGAATGGGCATTAAAAAAAAATACAAAGTCAATGATTTTAAAAGTGATTAAATTGCTAAAAGGATTATTTAGAGAATTAGCAGCATGGGAATGGAAGTAGGCTTTGGTGGCTGGTTATTATTAGTTAGAGAGGCAGACAGGGATTCCCCCATCCCCCTTTGCCCTCCACAGTGAAGAGGGAAAAGGAGCAAAGACAGGGTATCATACAGAGTGAAGTCAGAAAGAGAAAAACAAGTTTTATACGTTAACGCATATATGTAGAATCTAGAAAAAATAGGATAGATGGTCTTATTTGCAAAGCAGAAATAGAGACACAGTTCTAGAGACACAGTTGTAGAGATCAAACATATGGATACCAAGAGGAAAGGGGGTGTGGGAGGAATTGGGAGGTTGGGATTGGCATATATACACTATTGATACAATGCATAAAAGAGATAAATAATGAGAAGACACTGGGAATGCACAGAGAACTCTGCTTAATGCTCTGCGTTAACCTGAATTTGAAGAAAGTACGAAAGGGAGGGGATATATGTGTATGTATAGCCGATTCATTTTTTCTGTATAGTAGAAACTAATACAACATTGTAAAACACTATACTCTAATAAAAATTACTTTAAAAAAAGAAGAAACCAAGACAAGAGCAGTGAAGAGACTGGGGTGGGGTTGAGCAGGGTGTTTAATTAAAGTGGAAGCTGAGGGAAAATGCAAAGGAGAGGACAAGCTGGTTTTTCAGAATCTTCGAATCTATGCAGAGAAATCTAAACCTGATTCAGGAAGAAAATAGAACACAAGAACTAAGAGAAGAAAAACAATCTTGGTGCTGCTGCTGATTAAAAGTCTGCTGTCCCCCTCCTTTTCTTCAAATTTCTGTTACTTTATTGTGAATGTTAGAGACTTCTTGCAAATATCTTTAAGCTGTGCTTACTGGTTAAGCTTACTTTCTTCCATAAGCTTTTGTTAGCAGTCTATGTGGTACTGGGTATGCAGCAATCAAGAAGATAAATTTCCCACCATCTGAAAATGGAAAGGGTACCATGTCTCTAGATAATGTTGTAATTTAGAAATTCTTCTAAAATAAAAGTTTGGGTCTGATACATTTCTAATCTGAGTGGGGAACATTTTTCATGGGATAAAAATCAATGGAAGAAATAAAGTGTGTGTGTGTGTGTGTGTGTGTGCATGCGTGCGTGCACTTAGTCACCAAGTTGTGTGCAACACTTTGCAACCCCATAGACTGTAGCCAGTCAGGCTCCTCTGTCCATGGGATTTTTAGGGCAAATATATTGGAGTGAGTTGCCATGCCCTCCTCCAAGGGATCTTCCCAACTCAGGGATCGAATCTGAATCTCCTGAATTAGCGGCAGATTCTTTACCATTGAGCCACCAGGGAAGCCAGAAATAAAGTATGGATAGATTCAAATACATAAAATCTTTACCACTTTGTCAAAGCTTCTAAATTAAAAAGAGAAAAATGGAGAAAATCTAAGCAAACATTTAACCTAAATGTTTATACTAATAATTAAGAAAATGGAAAGCAAATAGATACAATGTTTGCAACAAACATGTATATTCTGATTATGAAGACACTGACTTGATAAATCCAAAGGATGTGATCTGACACTACTATGGTCTGAGTATCTGTATTGCCCCCAAAATGTGTTGAAATTCTAATCCCCAAAGATGATGGTTTGAGGAAGGGGGACCTTGGGAAGATGCTTAGATCATGAGGGTAGAACCCTCAGGAATGGGACTGATTCCCTTATGAAAGAGGCTCCAGGGAGATCCCCAGCAGCTATGAACCAGGATGAAGGTGCTCATCAGAGAATATGTCCATGCTGGTGCCTTGATCTTGAACTTGTCAGCCTCTAGGATTGTGAGAAATAAATTTTTGTTTATAAGTTACCTTATCTGTGATATTTTGGTATAGCAGCCTGAATGGACTCAGACAGACACACAACCAATACTGCACACTTTGAAAAACACTGAATTTTTATCATTAAAAAAATTTTTTTAATAGATTTTACTAAAATAACTGAATGTAATAACATTTAAAAAGTCTCTATTTTAAGGATGAGATGTGTCTAATAAAGATTTAAAAAGCAGCTCAATTCACTTTGGAAACATTCTGTCCCCGGCCCATCACCCCACTTTACTGCAACTTTCAATTCCTTTGTTGATCTTACTTGAAATGCTACTTTGTGTCACTCTGTTTTCCTAATTATAAATTAAACTAGATTCCTGAGTTGTCTGATTCAGGACTATCTGAGCTTTTTCTTTATATCAAATCCTCTTTTCTTCCACTCTTAAGTGTAAATGCTAACTCTCTTATCAAATGTTTCCTACATATGCTTTCTCACCTAATTAGGTAAGAGATTACTTTTGTCCAGCTCTTTCCTGGAAGTACAAAGAAATCTATAAGGAGATTAGGCGGAACATCTCCATGTCAGCCGTACAGACTTAGCTGCTTTTTCAAATCTCCGGGTCTGTCTCAATTTGTCTGCCTTTCTTTATTTTCTGGCTTCAACTCAATTATGCTGCATTTCCTGGACTCTAAGAAACACATTACTTTTCACGTTTTAATATTTCTAAAATTGGAACTTTAATTGAATTTGTCCAAGTTTCTTTGTTACTTTTACTAATTATCTTAATTGCAATGCAGGAGTTCTTTTAAAACAAAGATGGCAGCTTATATTCAATGTAAAACTTGTAAAATATAAAGCACATTGAATTCCAAACTATTTTCTCAAAAGATGAATCTCGCCCTCACCAAAAAACAACTTTGAATCAGTTTAAAAAAACTTAGTAAGATGTGACATTTCTTTCATTATTTACACTTTAAATAATCCCTCTATATTTTGAAGATGTATGTTATGATTTTCCCCCCTGGCACTTTTATACAAGCAATTCTGGAAGACTTGGAGAAACGGTGAACCACTCGGAAGTTGGGAGGAACATTCTTTCGCAAGGAGACACCTGCTTTATTGAAACAACTGGGCTGCTATTCAGCTGATGCGCTGACAAGGCGAAATTGACCAGGTGCATTGGACTGTAGAGTGCCATGCTGCACTTGGCATCACACAGTAAGTCACCCAGTTGTGTGCTGGTGGATGTTTAACAACTGGCTTTCTGGGGGAAGGGGAAGTCTTCATGTGTAGCATCTCCAATTCCCCTGGTTTCCCCCCACAGCCAATTTTAAGCTACCAACATCACTGAATTGGGGGTTGGCAAGAAATGCACACAGACCCTCCTAGTATTAATAGATTCCAGCACCCATCTGAACTGAATTCCTGGAAAACAAACATGATAAGTTATTGCAGGGTTAAAGAAAGCCTCAGACCAGTGACTAGACTTACTGAAGGAGATGAATTATGCTAGGGGAGCAAGGACAGAAATTTGGGTGAGAAGGGATAACTGAGTCAGAGGTTAAACATATTGTATTGGGAAAAAGTTGTCTAATTGTGGTTTTTTAGGTCATTTATTGTGCATATATAAACACCCTCATCTATTTCATCTATGAAGTCTTTGTAAATGCTACACTGCTCACTGATGCTTTGGGATGAGTTTTGGTTGAGGGGAGGTGGTTGTGGGGAGTATGAATTGCAAAAAAGTGCAGAATCCTGCTTCAAGATTGGTGCAGGACTAAACCTGAAGCTGCATGTTAATAATAACTTAAGAGGACAAAAAGTAGAAGTCAGAGAAGGTGGAAGATTTCCAAAACAGAAAAGTAGAGGGGTTTTTGTTTGTTTGACTGATTGGCTATTTTTCCTGCTAGTGAGTTTTAGTTTATATGGCTAGCATAGAGGACAAGAGAGAAATGGCAGAGAAAGGGACAGTGTGAAATGCGGGGCTTTGGGGACTATATGGCTAAGCCAACAATGTTTGACATCGTAAGTGAAAGTTTCACGGAGAAGGCAATGGCACTCCACTCCAGTACTCTTGCCTGGAAAATCCCATGGATGGAGGAGCCTGATGGGCTGCAGTCCATGGGGTCGTGAAGAGTCAGACATGACTGAACGACTTCGCTTTCACTTTTCACTTTCATGCGTTGGAGAAGGAAATGGCAACCCACTCCAGTGTTCTTGCCTGGAGAATCCCAGGGATAGGGGCGCCTGGTGGGCTGTCGTCTATGGGGTCGCACAGAGTTGGACACAACTGAAGCGACTTAGCAGCAGCAGCGGTGAAAGTTTCTATGTTCCCGTGATGAAAAATTGACCCAATAATTTTTACAACTCTTTTTTGAAAATTGAAATATGATTCATCTTTCTGTTTTTTTAATTTTGGAGGCTCAGTGGTACAGAAATTGCCTGTTAATGCAGGAGATGTGGGAGATGCAGATTTGATTCCTGAGTTGGGAAGATTCCTTGTAGAAGGAAATGGCAACCTGCTCTGGTAATCTTGCCTGGGAAATCCCATGGACAGAAGAGTCTGGTGGGTTACAGTCTATGAGGTCACAAAAGAGTCAGACATGACTTAGCGACTAAACAATAGTTGATTTATTGTCTTATTGTAGTTGATTTACAATTACAATTTAGTTTCAAGTGTACAGCAAACTGATTCAGTTATACACACACACACACACATATATATATTTTTTCAGATTCTTTTCTATTATATGCAATTATAAGATACTGAATACAGTGCCCTTTGTTGTTTACCTATTTGGTATATAATAGTGTGTATATGTTAATCCCAAACTTGTAATTTATCCCTTCCCACACCCACTCTCTTCCCTTTGATAACCATAAGTCTGCAAGAATTGCTCCAATATTGATACAATCTGATATAGCCTTCTAACCACACTGATCCTTTCAAGTGAATGGTTTAAAAATTTCTTCTGGATAGAACTTCTTAAATTACACTTACTCAGTTCTTTTCCCAGACTTTCGCCAGAGACAATTTCATGGTAAAGTCAAATAGACCCTATGAGATAAGATGCCCACACATTTGACTTCCTTATCACCATCTCACATAGACTGGGGAAATGGGAAGCAGTGAAATTGAAGGGAATTGTCCTTGAGCATCTCCTTTGTCAGAGGGTAGGCCTGGAAATAGAAGCCTGTGTTCGGGCTTCTGATCCTGTT
Organism: Bos mutus; assembly: GCF_027580195.1. Lineage (NCBI taxonomy): Eukaryota > Metazoa > Chordata > Mammalia > Artiodactyla > Bovidae > Bos > Bos mutus. Next base: position 58,658,471 of record NC_091633.1, read on the forward strand.
CTCTTTCTTCCAGATGTTATCTTTGTGACTGCCCCAAGCTCTTGGGTACACGGAAGCCACCAGAAACTGGGACAGAGGGCATGGTTATACTTTGGTGATGCTTTGCCCATCATGTGAGAGACAATTTCTATGTTGGTGCCCTTCTGAACTGTGGAGAAAGTGGGGAGAAGGACTGGATGAGGCTGTTCTCTGTGTGGTCCAGAGGCCTTTACTGCAGGAAGTGGGCCCTTCCGGCCACACTGCTACCAGGAATCCTTCTTTCCCCTTATAGTAAACCCTTGTTTATAAATATACGTGCACCCGTATACAAACATATACATCCTTCAAACCTCCAGAGTGGCTCTGAATCCACAAAGATAAATACACAAAGAAGAAGCATGACAGAGACGGATGGACAGAGAAGTATTTTTAATTTTTTAAGAAAACATTTGCTTGCTTTCGGGGAGAAACAGTCGGTTCTAGGGGAAAGGAAACCTGTACTTAGGCTAAACTTCCTCAGGATTAATTATTACTGTATTTGAAATCCAAATGACTTGACCCATCATTAGTGGATAAGTGTAGGCCAGGGAATAAATATCCACTGTGTCCACAATAAGACAGGTACCCGCACCGAGTTCAAAGGCCCCAGGACTCTACCACACACACGTTGAGGCCATCTTTAGAGTTGTGAGGATGACGAAAAGCTGGCTGGCTTCTGAAAGCCCAAGGAGGCAGCCAGCACAACCTCAGCCTAATTAGCAGAAACCACAGGTCTAACCGGCTGCTGGGCCATTCACGTAACCAATCCTGGAGCCAGATGCCACTTGTGGGAAAACATACCTCAGCGCTCCTCGTTGAAATTCCATCCCTAGGCTCATAAAGAGGGTACTGTGTGAGCCACACAGGCCTGGCTTGGGGCAACTGGGGCCATTCTGTGAGATAGAGCGCGAGGCTCTGCTCTGCGTTCCAAATGGCCCCTGATTGTAAACAGGCTGTTCAGCGCGCCTGGAACTCAGTGGAGGCCCTGCCGCTGTTTTCATGCACGCCTGGGATTTTCACTGTATTCCAACTTGTGTAGGAAAAGGATCAGAAGAGTCTAAAATCCCCTATGAAGTAAATGAACGAAGAAGTGTTTTATCAATAAAGTTTCATTTACACCTCGCATGCGTATCGCTTAAATGACAAAAGCCCGGGAACACCTCACATCTTCTTTCGAACATATGTCTTTTTTTCTCTTCATAAACAGAGTCCAGACCTCAAACACTTGTGTACTTCATAAGTGTTATTTGAAGATGGTGGCATTTGTTGAATTGAATTCGGGCACTTGGCTCACAAAGGGTTCTCTTTGCTCCATTCTATTTAATGTAACTACAACTACCAATTTTTCCCATGAAGGAAACGTTTAATGATATAAATGGATTTTAAAACAATTTGGTACCCTAACCTATGAATGTTGGCACTCAACGTTTTTAATAGGTGTAAGGTCATAATTCAGTCTTAGTACATTATCTCTTATTTTGAACATTATCTTAGTACATAATCTTAGTACATTATCTCTTAGTTTTCTATAGAAATATCTATCCTGGAGAGCAATATAAAAGCTTTGTTTAGCAACAAATCTAAGTGGATCAGGTCACAAAAGAAGAAAAACAAAAAGCAAAAACCTTTTTGCTACTCAGGACAAAAAAAAAAAAAAATGTGTAGAGCATATAAGAATTGGTATGATGTCTTTCCAGGGTCTGGAAGAGGAGTTTATTAAAAAAAAAAAAAAAACCAAATGAAACAAAGGCCAAAAGGACAGAAGAGTTAATAATATAATTTCACGGTTTATAAAATATTGGTGAAGTTTGGTGGTGTCTTACATACCTTAAATTTGCCAGGACACACTATCTATTCTCTTAAACCCTTTGCATCCATATTGAGCTTTCCATTCATATTTCTCATTCTCTACAAGATTTCCCAAATTATTTCTTCTGTCTGTCATGATTTCCCATTTTTTCAGTCAAATCATCTAATGCTCATGATTAAGCAATACACAGAAAAATCTTTGCAGATAAGAACATGCCCTGATGTCCTGGTGGGAAAAATATTGTTGGGATTATGAGAATAAATCAGTGCATGAAGCAAACTTAATTCCTCCCATCTATGCTGCCCACTTTGATCCTCTCACTTGTTTTTGCCTCATAGCCTTATGCTCCAAGAACAGGGGAGCTTTGTGTGGACTACTATTCAACCAGAAACTATATCTTCAAAAGAAATTGCATATATTATAAGGCATGAGTAGTACAGTAAAAACAGAAAGATGGAGAAAAATGAAATGTGTTGATATTACGTATACCAAAGAAAAATAAGAAAAGGTAACAAAGAAAGCAAGTAAAGAAAAGGAAAATTTCTACGAAGCTTTTAGATAGGCTCCAAGGCCAGTTACTCAATCCTAAGAGTGCTTTAAGTATTTCTAATGCATTTATGTACTTGGACAGCAAACAACTTAGCTGAAAATTGGATTTCCTAATATTAAGAAGGGAAAGAATATTGACAGGCAGTGAGAGCATCTGCCACAGACGGCAATTACACAGTACAGATTTTATTCTTTAACTTGAACTAAGGAAAAAAAAAAGGTGAAAATATTTACTGAAATGCGTTTCTATTCCAAAGAATAGAAAATGTGAAATTTTTTCTTTCAGCTTAAGTAAGATATTTCACGTGGAAACTGTTGAAAGGAGTAAAGTGACTAAATAATTCTAAAGAGGGATTTTTTTGTTTCCTCCTTTTATGGTGAGTAGCTTTGAAAGTACCTGTGGTATCCGGATATTAAAGAATGACTGAATCATGAGCTAAAGGACAACTTTACAGAAGAGAGTTAGAGATGTTTAGGAAACACAGTTAAGCTGAATATCAAAAGGGTCTGACATCAACTTTGATGGTTAAAAGTAGGCACTTTTGAGGCTAGCAGAGAGCCAAAGTTTTTGACAGAGTATGCTTTTATTTTCTGAAAATGTGGACAAATCTATTTTGTTCTTTCACAAGGCCAATCATCAAACTCATTCAGTATTGTATATAAGAAAAATATATACAGGAAAATAGGTATAAGAAAAAATAAATTTTTAACTGTGTGTTTAATGAAAAATAGCATTAAATTAAAAAAGAGAAAAAGTACATTTGAGTCTTTGTAATGTAAGCAGGTTCTGCTGCTGCTGCTGCTGCTGCTGCTAAGTCGCTTCAGTCGTGTCCAACTCTGTGCGACCCCATAGACGGCAGCCCACCAGGCTCCCCCGTCCCTGGGATTCTCCAGGCAAGAACACTGGAGTGGGTTGCCATTTCCTTCCCCAATGCATGAAAGTGAAAATTGAAAGTGAAGTAGCTCAGTCATATCCAACTCTTAGCAACCCCATGCACTGCAGCCCACCAGGCTCCTCCATTCATGGGATTTTCCAGGCAAGAGTACTGGAGTGGGGTGCCATTGCCTTCTCCAAGCAGGTTCTAGAAGGAGTCAAAAGCTAATAATAAAGAAATACAGTAAATTGTTTCAAAGAGTACAGTTGACCTCTGATCCAGACAAGATAGTGTAGGCCCATTTTTCCCTATTTCTCCTTGCTAGGCATAACTCTCACCATAGAAATGGCAGAAGAAATACCGAAGAAGGACTTTGAAATGTGGTAGGAAAAAGGGGAGTTTCTTTAGAACCACAAGACTTGAAAAACAACACAGCAAAAGAACATTTTATGTCCCCTCACCCAACAAAAGAAATCTACGCAGACCATCATTTCCCAATACCTGACCTAACAACAGAAGAGAACTCCCCTGAACTGAATGAAACTCCCTCTAACATAAGGTGAGATCAACAAAAGCCATAAGGGCATTGACTGAGAGGTTCAGGAACAGTAAGCAATGAGGAAAAGTCTTCTCCTCTCCCACCAGGACTGAGTCCCAGGCAAGAGGGACTCGGTGTCAGTGAGAGGGATTCAGCTACAAAAGCAGCCCAGTGCCTGGAAGTTTCTTGTCCCTGTAGTCTAAGTCCATCCTCCCTAACCCAGAGACACCAGAATAGTCCAGAGGCACCAATAGGAGGACCCCAACACACCCTCATCAACTGAGACATATCTGGAAGCCAGGCCTGAAGAAATCCCTGATTTCCCCTCAGGAAGCACCAGCAGAAATTAGAGGGGTCCTCAGTGGCAACAGATAAACCAATAAGACAAAAATAACACTTATTTATATTATTATTATTATTACATAATATACTACTACTACTACTAAGTCGCTTCAGTCGTGTCCGACTCTGTGCAACCCCATAGACAGCAGCTCACTAGGCTCCACCATCCCTGGGATTCTCCAGGCAAGAACACTGGAGTGGGTTGCCATTTCCTTCTCCAATGCATGAAAGTGGAAAGTGAAAATTGAGAGTGAAGTAGCTCAGTCGAGTCTGACTCTTCGTGACCCCATGGACTGCAGCCTACCAGGCTCCCCCGTCCATGGGATTTTCCAGGCAAGAGTACTGGAGTGGGGTGCCATTACCTTCTACGATTACATAATATAAGAATATACCAAAGAATATGTTGCTTTGATAAAGAATCTGGAAATTAAACTCCCAGTGAAATAAAAGCTCACAAAAGTCGGATAAAATCCATGTATGTTAACCTTAAATTGCATGACTGCTAGCTAAAATAAAAGATTTATATGAAATCCAAAGTCTCCTAACATAATAGATAAAAATATTCAGGGTAAAGTAGAAAATTATCTGTCATACAAATAACAAGGAAAATCACAACCCGAATGAGAAATGACAATAAACCCAAATCAACAATGAGTTACATTTTGGAATTATTTGACAAAGATTTTAACATAGTAATCATAAAAATGCTTGAACAATCAATTAAAAATTCTCTTGGAACAAATGAAAAAATGGAAAAATCTCAGCAAAGAAAGGAAAATTATATTTAAAAAACCAAGTGGAAATTAGAAATAAAAAAACTCACTGCATTGACTAAATAATAGAATAGAGATAGCAGAAGATAGAGTCAGTAAATTTTACAACAAAAGTGTAGAATTTACCCAATCTTGCCTACCCAGACAAAATAGCCTAAATGTATATATGTATATATACACACACACACACATACAGAGACTTAGGGACCTTGAGACAATAACAAAAGAGTGGTATTGGAAGAGTATCTAAATAAATGATTACCAACAACTCCCTCAAGTTACCAAAAGACACAAACCTACAGATACAGGAAGCCAAGTAAACCCCAAACAAGATAAACTCAAAAAAACTCATGCCCAGATTTCGTAATTAAACTTTTAAAAACTAAAGACAAAAAAATCTTTAAAACATCTAGAGAGAAATAACACATTACCTATAGGGGAACAGCAATTAAAATTATAGCAGATTTCTGATCTGAAACTATGGAGGCCAAAGAGAAGTGGCACAATGGTTTTCAAGAGCTGAAAGGAAAGAACCGCCCACCTCAAAAACTATATCCAGTGAAACTATCCTTCAGAATAAAGAGATAAGTTATATTTGCATACAAAGAAAAACAAATTTAATGCCAGCCAACCTACCATTAAAGATTGGCTGAAGGACTTTCTTCAGACAAAAAGGAAATGCTAAAAGAAGGACTCTTAGAGTGTCAGGAAAGAAGGATCAATGGAAAGAGCAGAAATCTGTATACAATAGACTATTATTTTCCTGATGAATTTTATAAACCAAAGCTGATACTTCAATGAAAAATTATAACACTGTCTCATATTTAAGACAGGGCTTCCCCAGTGGCTCAGAGATAAAGAATCCACCTGTAATGCAGGAGACTCAGGGGACACAGGAGATGGTAGTTTAATTTCTGGGTTTGGAAGATCCCCAGGAGAAGGAAATGGCAACCCACTCCAGTATTCTTACCTGGGAAATCCCATGGACAGGGGAGCCTGGCAGGCTATAGTCCATAGGGTCATAAAAGCTGAGAGCACGACTTAGTAACTAAACAACACACTTAAGACAGTGATATTTAAAAGTGAGGAAGATAAAGGAAGCTAAATGGAAGTGAAGTTTTCACACTTCACTTGAACTGGTAAAATGTTGATACCAGTAGACTGTGATAAGTCTATATTTTAGACTGTGATAAGTGTATATTTCAATAACTAGAGTTGTCACTATGAAAACTAGAAAAAGAGATAACACACAAAAATACAAGTGAATCAAAATGGAATTTTAAAAAACTTGTCCAAATAGCTCACAGGAAAACAAGAAAAGAGAAAGAGAAGAAACAAAAAGCAGAAAAACAAGTAGTGAAACGCCCTACTTAAGTGCTAGCATATTATTAATTACCTTGAATGTAAATGGTCTAAATACATCCATCAAAGGACACAGATTGTTCAGCTGATTAAATTAAATGATCCAACTACGTGCTGCTTACAAGAAACTTACTAATGCAGGAGACACAGGAGATGGGTCAGGAAGATTTGACCCCTGGGTCAGAAAGATCTCCTAGAGATCTTGGTCCCCTGGAAATGGCAACCCACTCCCGTATACTTGCCTGGGAAATCCCATGGACAGAGGAGCTTGGTGGACATCACTGAGTGACTAAACAATAACAACAATTAGCAATAAAAGAATCAACCCATTGGAAAGAGAGAATCCTAAATTTGTACATACTAAACAAGAAAGCCTCAATATGCATGAAGTAAAAACTGATAGAGCTCAATTCTAAGATGCCCTTTTTTGGTTGCCAGAGGTAGGATGTGAGGGGGTAAGGAAAAAAATAAAATGCACATTTTTTTTCATATGTAATATTCCTGGAAACAGATATGTCTCTTAATGCATGAAAATTCTAATGTGAAAAGCTTTTATTTTTAAAAAACTGTCATAAGTTAATAACACATTTTATACATCAGTAGTCTTAGAAATGAGAAAATGTGATTATTGCCTCTGTTTCAAAAATATATCCTACTTCATGTTAAGAAAAACAGTTTAATAGTATTGATAGGTAGACAGACTCTTAGAATTCCATTCATCCCATAAACTAAATTTCTAAATCAAAACAGACACAAACATACCAAATGATTATTAAAGTTTGTCTTGTTAAGACAAAAAGGGTAGAATCTGAAAATACTATTATGAAGTCAGCTTATAAAACAAGAACAATAAATGGCCTTTGTTTTCTACATTGATCAGAATTTTCATCCAACAGCTTCATATTACAGTTTACTACATATTTCTTATTAACTAAACACTGCAAAATGCTCAGACTGGAGACTGGGTTTTGTTTTTGTTTGAAAGAATGAGTAACAGAAAAGCCAAAGTTTGACAGATGTCTGCTGATGCTATGTGTACCAGTTAGTCGACCAGTTCACTTTCAAAATCAATGCTAGGATTCCCCTAATATTTTGGACAAATGCTTATGTCTACAGCTAGGGCTTTAGTCATTCTACTCTGATTGCTCTTGATCTTGAATTTCTCGAGTCCTGCAATAATTACTGTGTTCTCTTCTTTGAACTTTGGGATCATTGTTAAGTGCAGCCAAGCATTTTAGCAAGAATTTGCACAGAAGGTGCAAATATGTTGTTGTTTTGTCCATTTTAAAACATACATGGAGAATCTTTATGTATTTTCCTTTGATTTGCTTATTTCCCCCTAAATTATGTTTCTGAAATTCATATCTTGATATATTGCTCATTTATTTTTATTGGTGTGCAGTTTTCAAATGTATTTTCATAGTTTATTTGATCACTCTATTGTCAATTTGTTGTTCAGTTGCTCAGTAGTGTCCAACTCTTTGTGACCCCACAGACTGCAGCACACCAGGCTTTGCTATGCTTCACCATCTCTCAAAACTTGCTCAAACTCATGTCCACTGAGTGAGTGATACCATCCAAACATCTCATCCTCTGTCATCCCCTTCTCCTCCTGCCTTCAATCTTTCCCAACATCAGGGTCTTTTCCAGTGAGTTGGTTCTTCGCACCATGTGGCCAAAGTATTGGAGCTTCAGCTTCAGCATCAGTCCTTCCAATAAATTCAGGGTTGATTTCCTTTAGGATTGACTGATTTGATCTCCTTGCAGTCCGAGGGTCTCAAAAGAGTCTTCTCCAACACAACAGTTCGAAAGCATCAATTCTTCAGCACTCAGCTTTCTTTATGTGCCAACTTTTATTAGGTTTTTGGATTGTTCTGATGAGCAATGCTAGTATATGTACTTTTATTTGCCTTCTGGAGCTTCCCCAGTGGCTCAGCAGTAAAGAATTCCCCTGCGATGCAGGAGACACAGGAGACACAAATTCGATCCCTGGGTCAGTAAATTCCCCTGGAGAAAGAAATGGCAACCTACTCCAGTATTCTTGCCTGAAAAAATCCCATGGACAGAGGAGCCTAATAGGCTACAGTCCAAAGGTCCCAAAGAGATGGACAGGATTGAGCAACTAAGCAAGCATGAGCACAAACATAACAGTTAATGTAGAGTACATCCTAGACACTGGCTCCTGAGTTGCAGGTATGTATCTATAAACTTGATTCAGTTCAGTTTGGTCACTCAATCATGTCCAGCTCTTTGAGACCCCATGAACTGTAGCACGCCAGGCCTCCCTGTCCATTATCACCTCCCAGAGTCCACCCAAACCCATGTCCATTGAGTTGGTGATGCCATCCAGCCATCTCATCCTGTGCTGTCCCCTTCTCCTCCTGCCCTCAATCTTTCCCAGCATCAGGGTCTTTTCCAATGAGTCAGCTGTTCCCATGAGGTGGCCAAAGTATTGGAGTTTCAGCTTCAACATCAGTCCTTCCAATTAACACCCAGGACTGATCTTTAGGATGGACTGGTTGGATCTCCTTGCAGTCCAAGGGATTCTCAAGAGTCTTCTCCAACACCACAGTTCAAAAGCATCAATTCTTCGGAACTCAGCTTTCTTCACAGTCCAACTCTCTCATCCATACATGACCACTGGAAAAACCATAGCCTTGACTAGACGGACCTTTGTTGGCAAAGTAATGTCTCTGCTTTTCAATATGCTATCTAGGTTGGTCATAACTTTCCTTCCAAGGAGTAAGCGTCTTTTAGTTTCATGGCTGCAATTACCATCTGCAATGATTTGGGAGCCCCCAAAAATAAAGTCTGACACTGTTTCCACTGTTTCCCCATCTATTTCCCATGAAGTGATGGGACCAGATGCCATGATCTTCGTTTTCTGAATGTTGAGCTTTAAGCCAACTTTTTCACTCTCCTCTTTCACTTTCATCAAGAGGCTCTTTAGTTCTTGGGTGGTGTCATCTGCATATTTGAGGTTATTGATATTTCTCCCGGCAATCTTGATTCCAGCTTGTGCTTCATCCAGCCCAACATTTCTCATAATGTACTCTGCATATAAGTTAAATAAGCAGGGTGACAATATATAGCCTTGACGTACTCCTTTTCCTATTTGGTAAATCACTGCAGATGGTGACTGCAGCCATGAAATTAAAAAATACTTACTCCTTGGAAGGAAAGTTATGACCAACCTAGATAGCATATTCAAAAGCAGAGACATTACTTTGTCAACAAAGGTCCGTCTAGTCAAGGCTATGGTTTTTCCAGTGGTCATGTATGGATGTGAGAGTTGGACTGTGAAGAAAGCTGAGCACCAAAGAATTGATGCTTTTGAACTGTGGTGTTGGAGAAGACTCTTGAGAGTCCCAGACTGCAAGGAGATCCAACCAGTCCATTCTGAAGGAGATCAGCCCTGGGTGTTCTTTGGAAGGAATGATGCTAAAGCTGAAACTCCAGTCCTTTGGCCACCTCATGCAAAGAGTTGACTCCTTGGAAAAGACCCTGATGCTGGGAGGGATTGGGGGCAGGAGGAGAAGGGGACGACAGAGGATGAGATGGCTGGATGGCATCACCGACTCGATGGACGTGAGTTTGAGTGAACTCCAGGAGTTGGTGGTGGACAGGGAGGCCTGGCGTGCTGCAATTCATGGGGTCGCAAAGAGTCGGACACGACTGAGTGACTGAACTGAACTGAACTGAACTGAAACTTGATTAGGTGGTACTGAATTGTTTCCAGTGTAGCTGTATTGTTTTAAATTCTCAACAGCAGATTATGAAAGTTCCTAGTATTTGCTGTCCTCACAAATGCTTGGTATTTTCCAACCATTTACTTTTTGCCAATCAGCAGCTATGAAATAGTTCTTATATTTCTTTCATTTCTTATGCTATCTCTTTAATTATTTTAGTGCAATAACTTCATGGTTTGTTTCTATTTTCTTATTAACTTTTCCACAGAAGTTTGTTTCCTCAAGTAACTTTGTGACTTTTTATTGTGGGTTCTTCAGTAGTGAAGTGAAAGTGTTAGTCGCTCAGTTGTGTCCGACTCTGTGACCCCATGGAGCCTGCTAGGCTCTCATTTTCAAGAGGAAGTCCTATGCACCAGGAATGGTGGAAGTGTTCTTGTGGAGTAATTTTGTCTTCATATTTGCTGGATTCGATTTGTCCCAGACCAGTTTTTCCATAAATATTTCAGCAAGATGCCTTGGGTCTTCACATTGTCCACTCCTATGTTTTCTGTTCTGGCATTGAATTCTTTATTTCTGACATCTGGGGATTTCTCTTCCTTTTGTATTGGGTTGTACCTCTGTTGTTGTTGCTGGGTTTTATTTTTGTCAAATAAATGGAATGAGAGGGAGTCTTCATGCCGGTTCAGTTTGTCGCATTACCAGAAATTCTGGTCTGATTTAGACCAGAGTAAGAGTAATGTCTCAAAGTAAAGTGGTTTGGGCTATAATTTGGTTTCTAATAAAATTCGACCACAGGAAGAAAATGGACTAGGAGTACTGTGATTCCTGGGCTTCCCAGGTGGCACCAGTAGTAAAGAACCTGCCTGCTAATGCAAAAGAACCTGCCTGTAAGAGATTCGGGTTCGATTCCCAGGTGGGGAAGATCCTATGGAAGAGGGCATGGCAACCCGCTCCAGCCTTCTTGCCTGGAGAATCCCATGGACAGAGGGGCCTGGTGGGCTATGGTCCATAGGGTCGCAAAGAGTAGGACATGACTGAAGCGACTTAGCACACGCTGTGATTCCTAGGACTATCACTGCACTGCCAGTTCATTAAATAGCCTTATGGTTTTAAAATGAATCTCATAAGCCTTCTCTAAAGAGGAGGATCAGCTCTCAGAGTATACATAAAATCAACTGTCAAAGCTTGCCAGTCTAAGAGCTAGATGCTAGACTTTGATTCGACTTTCTAATGTCATAAATGCCACCCTGTGTAGCTTCTTGGAACACAGCCCGACTATAGGTAATTTTCCCTGGTAATAATACCTCAACTCACTGTTTGCTGAACAAATATATGTGGTTATTATCTACATGCCTTAGCATGCGCTGAAGCTTACAATGCTCTAGTTAACTTTACACATAATCAACCTAAGTTTTCAAAACCTAATTTCAATTGTCTGAAAATTCAGCGGATTGTTTTAGCATTTAATTGCCTTATTTATGAGATACTGTTACTTATGCTAATTGCTTTCAATTTAGATTATTATTAGTTGACTTCTCAAATTATCTCTTCCTCTTAAAAAACTTAAGATAATTTATAATTCTTAGTGATTTACTAAAAAAAGATAAGGAGATTACATGAAACACATTTCTTAGAGTCATCCTGACCCTAAGAAGTATTTAAATAATTTTATTTAATCAAGAAAAAAATCTGGAGTTGATAAAAATGATTCAAAATGTTATATTTTCATGCATTTTGTTTTCTCTTGTATTTTTAAGGTATCAAAGCTTAATTTCTGCCCACTCCCCTTTAAAAATTCATAAATGGCATTCTCTTGCAAGGTAGAGAAATAAACTAAATGTCCTACTTGTAATAGCCTTTGGGGGCTAAAACAGAGCAAATTTTATTAAAAGACTGCTTTAAACAGTTGAGAAAAAAAAAGAATAAGTGAAGGGAGTCATTTTAAATGGATAGGAATCAAGTCTCATCAACATCTAAAATTAAACATACTTCTCCCTTAGTTTTTCCTGAATATGCTGTGGCCATAAATGAATGCTTAATATCTACATTTTCATGGAAAAGAAAATTTAAACAAACTCATACATATGTTCTGCTATACTGCATTGCTCACCACTGTCTATTTTCTATGACTAACTTGCTGTCACTGCATTTCCCTTCCCAGGTGGCTCAGTGATAAAGAATCCACCTGCCAATGCAGTAAACACAAGAGACCAGATTTGATCCTGGGGTTGGGAAGATCCCCTAGAGTGGAAAAGGGCAACCCACTCCAGTATTCTTGCCTGGAAAGTCCCATGGGCAGAGGGGCCTGGCAAACTACAGTCCATGAGGTTGCAAAGAATCAGACATGACCGAGCACACACTCTAGTGCTTCAGTTTGCACATTGATTGGGTGCCTGTTATGTGAGAGACACCACGCTACATGCTTAAGGCAGCAAAAAGATGACCAATATAAGAAAATTTGCTTCCTAAAATCAAGGTAGATTTGTTTTTGTAAACTGGTAAAAATCATGCCAGGAAAAAAATAATAACTATGATAATATAATATATGTTAGGTCAGATCAGATCAGTTCAGTCGCTCAGTCGTGTCCGACTCTTTGCGACCCCATGAATCCCAGCACGCCGGGCCTCCCTGTCCATCACCAACTCCTGGAGTTCATTCAGACTCACGTCCATCGAGTCAGTGATGCCATCCATCCAGCCATCTCATCCTCTGTCGTCCCCTTCTCCTCCTGCCCCCAATCCCTCCCAGCATCAGTCTTTTCCAATGAGTCAACTCTTCGCATGAGGTGGCCAAAGTACTGGAGTTTCAGCTTTAGCATCATTCCTTCCAAAGAAATCCCAGGGCTGATCTCCTCCAGAATGGACTGGTTGGATCTCCTTGCAGTCCAAGGGACTCTCAAGAGTCTTCTCCAACACCACACTTCAAAAGCATCAATTCTTCAGCGCTCAGCCTCCTTCACAGTCCAACTCTCACATCCATATATGACCACTGGAAAAACCATAGCCTTGACTAGACGGACCTTTGTTGGCAAAGTAATGTCTCTGCTTTTGAATATGCTATCTAGATTGGTCATAATATGTTAGGTACATCATATAATATAAATAATATTATAATAATTATAAGCTATAATCTTTTGAATGTTTTCTCCACTAAGGCACTTTTAAAGTATTTTCGTGAAGGAAGATATAGTGCAAGACATCTTAAGGCTAGAGAAGCAATGCAAGCTTTCACTTTGAAATTTTGAGTTATATAATGCTATATAATTGCTGCCTATAGCACCAGTAGGACTAGATTCATAGAATTCACTGAGGTTAAGGGGTAGCCCCATGGACCATTTTCCATGAAGCGAGAGACATGGTTACAAGTTATCATCTAATAGTTTAGTGTAAACAAGTATCTGAGAATCAAGAAGCAAACACAAAACAAAAGTCGTCACAAAAAAATACAAAGTGGAAGATATATTTGCAATATTACATACAAACTTTAAACATTATAAAGTTTAAAATTCTTAGTATAGTAAGAGTTCTTATGAATCAGAAAGACAGCCAACCCTCTCGAAAAAGGAACTACAGGCAAGGACAGAAAATTCATCAAAAAAAAGAAAAGAAGAGGAGATTGCCAATGACATGTTTAAAAGTTAAAAAATTAAATTAAATTAAAAACAAAAAAGCAAACCTAATAAGATGTCCTTTGTCTCCTACCCCTTTATAGCGGTTTCTTTTGAAGGTAATATGAAATTTTCTTGCCTTTCTTGATTCCCTTGCCAGAAAGCACTTTGGTAATTCATAGCAAAAGTTGGAAAATTTTGCATTCATTTCAAGCTATTCTGTGTCAGAATACCTCACTGCCCTAGGCACTGAGGAAAAATCATCACAAAAGGCCCAGCCCAGTCCCGGGGAAGCCCATAGACTCGCCGGGATATAAGAACACAAATGTTGCTGTGATGGGAACGAGAGCTGCTAGGGTAACTCAGACCGTCTGTTTTGTTTATTTGTTTGTTTTCTTTTGTTTCTTTTCAGTGGGTAAGAGTTAGCAAGCTGATTGTAGGTGATGAGGGGCAGGGAAGGTTTTCACAAAATTCATCACTAAAAGCTGCCAAAGACCTTTACCGGAAGGAACGTAACTTATATTACTAACCAGCTCCCAGAGCAACTGAGGTAATAGAAACACATTTCTCTTTGGGTGCTGGTAGCCAAGATCAAAAGTGATCCCCGAAGGATCTTATAAACATGGGGTCAGGGCACGAGCCACACAGGGGAAGGGCACATTCTTTAGACCCTCCTGGTAAGGGTGATATTTGCAAAACCTGAAGCCTGCCTGCCTTCTCCCTGCCCCCACACACCCGTTCCTGGTCACATCGCCCCCTGTAGTGCCTGATTTACAGCATGGTGCTATTAAATTGAAGCTTTTTTTCAAGGTTTTATTGTTAGAGTTTAAGTCAAGAGAACTGTGGGCTCAGAGTATTTAGAGAAATTGACTCCATATCCCAAGTGTTGGTCTATATAGGACTCAACTGCAGATTCCAACATTTAAGTTTTCATTCATTTAACACGAATTTATGGAAACTGTGTTTTAAGACGAAGGTACAAGTAGTCCACTAGTTCTTTAGATTTATTATCCATGTTTGAGAAAAGTTCTTCCCTCCTGTCTTTTCCCTTTCTGCACCTTTCTCACATTGGAGCTTATGTGAATAATCTTGATTGTAATTGTGAGATATGTGGCTTAATGCACACTGTGATGTTTTAAACTGAAGAATTATAAAGGGAGTGTTAGTGTATACAATTCTCTGTTCTTAGAACACAGCTCTGATGAATGCTAAAAAAAGATTTTTTGCTTGCTAAATAAAAGAAAATACAAACATAACAAATGAGATTGACTCTTGTAATTGGCAGGTGTTGGGTTTTCAATGGAGACAGACCGAAAAAGACATTCTTTTCTTGATTTAAAATCCACATGGTGGGGGCTCGTCTATCCAAAGGTATTCTTTTAACTGTCAAAACAGAGTTTCCATCAGTTCTCGCCCAAGGGAGCTCTGACCTGGATGGAAAATGCCACAAAGTATTAAAGCAAACTTTAGTTTTTTTTTTTTTTTTTTTTACTATCCTAGTATCTTCCCCTTTTCCTCTGAGTGAAGAGTTGGTTCACTGTGGTCTCATTTGGAATATTCCATGAAGAACACCGACAATGTATCAGATTGGTCATGGTATGAACAATTTTCATGGGTGGAAATACAAAGGCCAGGGTTGAATGAGAGCCTTTATAGAGGCTTTGAACAGTAATAAATTCTGATGAAATGTCTCCCACCCCTGCAGACCATCTTAATCTTTTTCAGGCGCACCCTGGATGGTTTACAGGAGAAGCAGAGCTCCTCTGCAGGACAGAAGGAAGAACAAAACCGGTGGCCTTTCATTCAAGCTGAGAGACAAAATTCACCTAAATTTTACAAAACAGTCTTTGGACAGAAACCAAATGAAAAATTCTTTTCATAGTTGGCCCAGTGGCACACCACCTAAAATGACCGACTTTGCTATCCGTGTTGTCTATGTGGGCCCACTGGATCAATAAACTGCTGGCTCTTGTGATTTATTTTGTATTGTAACCCAAAGCAAAATGACCTCTGGTATATGAGAGAAGATAATGTGATTTCTTTGAAGAAAAGAGAAGAAAAGGGGGCCATGGACTAAGTACTAGTGGCATTAAAACAAAGAGTAAATAACTTGTCACCATCAGGGTTTCCAAAGATTGCAGCCCACGAAAGCTGAACTCTGCTTGGAATGTGATAAGGTGGCCAGGCCTGTTGTGAAATACTTCTTTGGTAGGAGCTCCAGGCTGACAGGCCATATAAAGAAGTGTTGCAGATTCGAAGCTTATTTCTTGTCAACATATCAGGGGTGGTCCTTTCGCAGCCTAGCAATCTGAGTGACACTGAGCCTTGACCCAAGAAGCAGCGGAAAAGACTGGCTTCCAAATAGGAGAAAAAGCGGGGCTCAGACAACCAGATCTGGATTTTAATTCGCATTCACCACCGCCTCCTCAAATTTATGGGCAGGGGACATGGAAGGAGATGCAGAAGTTAGTAGAAGGAGCTAGAGCTTTGAAGTCAGACAGACCCAAGTTTGAATTCTTTCTTTATTACCTACGAACTGTATGATCCTGGGTAAATCTCTTAGCCTCCGTGAATCTCAACGTCCTAGCTGTTGAATGGGCACAGTAATACATACCTCTTAGCATTGTTTTAAGCAACAGTGAGGGGTCTGTACCTCTCAGCAGTGTTGCTGCTGCTAAGTCGCTTCAGTCGTGTCTGACTCTGTGCGACCCCATAGACGGCAGCCCACCAGGCTCCCCGTCCCTGGGATTCTCCAGGCAAGAACACTGGAGTGGGTTGCCATTTCCTTCTCCAATGCGTGAAAGTGAAAAGTGAAAGTGAAGTCGCTCAGTCGTGTCTGACTCCTAGCGACCCCATGGACTGCAGCCTACCAAGCCCCTCCGTCCATGGGATTTTCCAAGCAAGAGTACTGGAGTGGGGTGCCACTGCCTTCTCCAAGCTCAGCAGTGTTGTAAGGATTAAAAGGAATAGCAGAGGCAGGTGCGCAGAGTAGCTGGCTCATCCTGCTTCCCTCTTCACTCATCCCTTAAAATAAGAATAGTACAGAATTGCCCAATGTAGTAACTTTTTATATGATAAAGAGCAATTAAAATTTTTGATTAGGGTGTAGTTGGTTTACAACACTGTATTGCTTTCTGCTATAGAGCAAAGTGAATCAGTTATATATATGCATATAACCACTTTTTAAAGATTATTTTTCTAATACTCATAATGAAGTATTGATAAAGTTACCTGTGCTACACAGTAAGGTCCCACTTTTTATTTATTTGGCTGCACCATGAGGCATGCAGGATCTTAGTTCCCCAACCAAGATTGAACTGTGCCCCCTGCGTGGAAGTGCGGAGTCTTAACCACTGGACCTCCACTTAAGTCTCCAGAGCAATCTTACCTTGCTAGACACGCTCTTTCACAATTTCTGGCATAAATGTCAACAACTGAATAGTGTATTTTAACGTTATCCTCTTTATTCTCCATCATCGTCTGGTGTGAGAGTGGGCCTTGTATTAGTTTAAATTCCATTTAACAAGTCCTTCCTGAGAAAGGCACAATGACTCTATCTTCATTCTTACATACACTATACACCCTGAATTGAAAGGGAAGTCGCTCAGTCATGTCCAACTCTTTGCGACCCCATGGACTGTAGCCTACCAGGCTTCTCTGTCCACGGGATTTTCCAGGCAAGGATACTGGAGTGGGTTGCCAGAATTAGTGTATAGTGTAAAAGGCCAAAGTACGACACTTAAGTACTAAAAAGAATTAACATTCTGCACACTAAGTATGACTATAATATGTGCCTATAATTGAACAAATCATTTTCTAATCGTAAGAGTAGTCAGGCAGACCTAAGTTATTTCTAATCAAGAAGTAACAGAGGATAACTTTCTAAATTAACATAATAATATTGACATAAGCAAGTTCTGCTGCTGTGTCCAGGCTAAGGGGGAGCTACCTACAGCTTGTCTAGAAGTGATCAGCAGTGACTCAAAAAAAGAAAGCAAAGAGTTTATAACACTGATGACCTTGTGATGTAATCTCAGCATTTTACAGAGGAGGAAACTGAGTCTCACCGAGAGGTATGTGACCCGCACATTTACCAGTATCCGAGTCCAAACCTCAAGCTGTATCTCATCTCAAAGCCTTGGGCTCTTTCTGAGTTGCTGTTTCAGATTTCCCCAGATTCTCCTGCTATAATCACATGCTGGAAATAATCTAAGCATTTCCTAAAGTTTTGAAAATATCACACACTATAGCATTTTCTGACATGGTTTTCACAGAGAGGTGATGGAAAAAAAATGGCTTTTGGCACAAGGGAAGGTGGTGGATGGTTGTTGTGGAATAGCCATCCCAATTTTCCATTCCAGGAGGTATAAATAAATACAGAGAACTATCCTCTTGTGAATGCTCATCCAGCCCTCTTGAGGTTTCCATCAACACCAGCCATAAGTATCACTTAGCTCTTCTACTCATTTGTGGCCTGGTAACATATTCTACCAGGAATTAGCAATTTCTAAAGCTGGCTTGACCACCCACTTGCTGTGTGGCCATGGACAAGTCATTTAGCAACTTTCTCAATCTTAATCATAGAGTAAGAATCTTGACTTGTATTACAAAGATGGCCCTATTTGCATTTACTAAGGACTCATATTTTCAAAGTTGATAAAAAAAAAAGTGTGACTATCATGCCACATATATTAAAAGACTTAACTATATAGTTGTTATTCAAAGACAGCAAGATCAGAATATAGGGGGAAAATGGGATAAATCTTCAGCAATTGCAGCTGAAAAAGAGGCTTGGTAATACTTATTCTTCCAAATTATGTTGTTAAACAAAGCTCCAAAAAGGACTAAATGCCATAGAAATTTACCACTTCTCCATTAAAACAGTTCTCGCGTGAAGCTTCTTTGGGAAGTTCCAGAGTCAGAGCCTATGTTCTTAGGCGAGGTTTAGGAGTGGTTTCCCTATGATCTCATAACCTCTTGATTACACTGATGTCATTTCACTTATCACATCATATTATAATTATTTATTCACGTATCTGTGGCCCCCAGTAGACTTTAACTCTCATGGGCAGGAAACATTCATCATCCTATTCCACTGCCTGGACCATGATAGGCTTTAAATACATAGCTTCTTGAGCTACACCATCATGGAACAGTTGGTTACATATGGGAGAAGCTGTCCAAGTTTATGATGTTTTCCCGGTAGAGTTTCATTTCCTCAACTTATAAAAAGATAATAATAAGGACTTCAGCTTGTATGGAAAATATGTCAGCATCTTCTAACTATATCTGTCTTAGGTCCTTGACACAGTAGTCCAAGTATGGCTAGATTCTGTTGATTCTGGTTGATACACACACACACACACACACACACACATATTCACATACATTCATATACCCATACATACACACTTAGAGATACACTTACCCATCATATAGTCACACATGCACACACAATCACATGTATTCTTTCTCTCTCTCTCTCTCTCTCTCACACACACACACACTCACGCCAGAAGACATGCATAAAGAATAAAATATTGAGAACTCTTACAGGGTGGCAGGTATGTGCTGACCAGGGGAAGACTAATAATTTACCCTGCTCAATAAGAACTCTAGGTTTTATACCAAGGAACATACTTCCTACAAAATCCTGAGTGACAAGTTAATATATCTCTACAAAAAGGTCAGAGGGCACACAGAATCTGACTCCTGAGAGATGCTGTTAGAATGTGGGAAGGCCAAAAGGCCCTTGTTCCTCCTTGGAAATATGGCATTTCTCTTGGGAATTATCAATGTCTTCTTGGTGTGAGGGAGCTACTTGCTATGGAAATGTGGGTATAGATGACCTAAGAACCTGAAGAATGCCAACATTCATTCACAGCTGTTTATTATAAATAGTTATATTTGGTTTGTAGATAAAGCCAAGATAATGTGACAAATGTACTTTTTCTAAAAAAAAAAAAAATTCTGAACATAGTGAAAACAAAAATTTAGGAAATAAATGCAAACTGATTCTTTTCATTGGACAAATACTGTATCATGTTGGCAATTTTGGTGTGCATAGCCTTTGTGTGGTCTCATGTGATAATGCAAGCTAACACTAGTTTGTTACTAATATTTTACCTTCAACCCTTTCCTCTATCAAAACAGAGAAGAAAATCTATCCTAAATCAATTACTCCTAAGGTAAATGGCATGAACCAGTGACACTTCAGTTCAGAGACGAGCAGTTGGCATGAAGCGGAAGGGAAGGCCATGGGCTCTGGAGCCTGCGCCCTGGGTCAGGGTACGCACAGCCATTTATTAGCCTTGTGACCTTGGGCAAGTTACTAAACGTCTCTGGGCCTTATTCTACATTTGCAAGTGAAATACCCCTTGACAAAGAGCGGGCACAGTCACAGATCACTCTGGCAGAATCACGAAAAGGGGAAACCCTCTGAAACAACCTAGAGGGGTGGGATGGGGTGGGAGGTGGCAGGGAGTTTCAAGAGGGAAGGGACATAGGTATGCCTATGGCTGAGTCATGTGGATGTTTGGCAGAAATCAATACAATTTTGTAGAGCGATTATCCTTCAATTAAAAATAAATAAAGGTAATTATTTTTTAAAAAGAGGAAATAGATTGGAAGACCCTGGGACATTCATGGGAGAGAAGATAATCCTTGCTGCTCTTTTCAGCAAAACTGAGTGGCAGCATGCACCACTGTTCCCCCTCCCCCGCCACTGAAGTCCAAAGACGCTACTTGAGACTGCCTGCTTCCACCCCAGATCATCCCTGGAAGGGATGGCCTTTCACAGAGAAGAAAACAGAGGTTTCAGGGTGGAGAAGACAAAGAAGGTGACCAAGGTGGGGAGAATGGTGCCAGAATCCGAGACCAAGTTAGAAATGGGTAGGAATATTATCTACAGGATCCCTCTTTGCACGGATCTCAATCTTTGGAATTTGTTCTTTTTGACATCCATCAAATGAACTACAATTTTAATTACTTTTCTCATTTATTACAACATTTAGAAAACTGCCCTGACAATTTAGGATGAAATATAATTGCATATACTTAAATAGTCTGTATGCTCATCTTTCAGAGACTGAACAGACAGAATAACATGAAGTTTGGTGCCTCCCCACTTTGTCTGGGTACCAGAAAGGTTGGCGGGTGGTGGGCGGGGGGCTGCGGTGCTCAGCATGCTGCGTACATGGCAACATGAAGTCCCGGATGCTCTGGAATTTCTGCCTAGCCAAGAGAGGTCCTGGAGAAAGCCCAGGGACCAGATAAGCATGCTGAAGTGGATGAGCAAGAGAAACAGGAACACCAAAGCTTCCTATTAGCCTGCACAGTAGGGGCGTGTGTGCTAAGTCCCTTCAGTCATGTCCAACTCTTTGTGACCCTATGGGCTGTAGCCTTCCAAGCTCCTCTATCCATGGGATTCTCTAGGCAAGTTTACTGGAGTGGGTTGCCGTACCCTCCTCCAGGGGATCTTCCCAATCCAGGAATTGAGCCTGTGTCTCTTCATGTCTCCTGCATTGGCAGGTGGGTTCTTTACCACTAGAGCCACCTTACGTTGTATGGACTAAAGAAATAGGGTAAAGAGCCCAGCACTCAGATAGCATGGGAGAGGGGAAGCAAAAACGTAGCCCCACAAACAATGATGCAAAGAGAAGCAACACCTGGAAGTGACAAAGGAGTCTTCTTGTGTCAACAGTACCTAAGGTCAACACATTACCTACCAACCGTTCGAAGCAAGCCAGTACCTACAGAGGAGCAGACCTAGAACACTGAGGGTCTGCCGCCATATGGTCTGTTTAGTGCAGAATTCAGCACATCATATAGGTTTGCCTTTGATCCCCACAAATTAATTTATTTAGATCTTTTCAGGAAGCACATTGCTCTCATTCTTCTATGTAACTGACTTTGACATTGAAATGTGTCTCCTAGAATGCTTACTACCACTTCTGAGCTCAATAATTCTCTGAATACAATTTAATTTGCATATCTAATAACCCCAAAAGTCAAGAATTATGAGAAACTTATAAAGAGTAAAATTTATAATGACTTTTGTTCCCTTAACTAAACTATTCATAAGCCTCAAACAAGTAGCTGAAAAAAATCTGTCGCCCCCTCAGACCCTCCCCAGGTTGGCATGGGGTTTTGAGCAGTTGGGAATTGGGCCACACAAAATCCATCACCATCATCCCAGTAGAGATTCCTATAAAAACTTCAGTTAGTAGAAGACTGAAACAAGTTTTCCTTATTCAAGAGGCTATAATTTTAAAGCTCACTTCTCAGTAGCTGGAATTCATGACAACTCACTAGGTATCATGTTTGCCATCCAATTAAGGATGTTTCATAGGAATTTTTCAGTTCTCTTCCCCAATCACAGCTGAAGTACAGTGGTTAAAGAATTCCAAGTTCTAGGATTGTGGCTGACATATATGCACTGCTGCTGCTGCTGCTGCTAAGTCGCTTCAGTCGTGTCCGACTCTGTGCCACCCCATAGACGGCAGCCCACCAGGCTCCCCCGCCCCTGGGATTCTCCAGGCAAGAACACTGGAGTGGGTTGCCATTTCCTTCTCCAATGCAGGAAAGTGAAAAGTGAAAGTGAAGTCGCTCAGTCGTGTCCGACTCTTTGCGACCCCATGGACTGCAGCCTACCAGGCTCCTCCGTCCATGGGATTTTCCAGGCAAGAGTACTGGAGTGGGGTGCCACCGCTACTATATTTAAAATAGATAGCTAACAAGGACCTACTGAATAGTACAGGGAACTCTATTAGATACTCTGTCATGGCCTGTATGGGAAGAGAATCTTAAAAAATAAGAATGGATATATGCATATGTGTAACAGATTGACTTTGCTGTACACCTGAAACTATTTTACTCCAGTAAGTAATTTTTTTAAAAAAAGATAAACTAAGGCATATTTAAAAATCCATCAAAAAAGACAACAATTAAACAAAGAAAAGATAGGGCAGTGGAAAAAGCAATTTTCATAGATTAATTTGGAGAATTTGAGAATAAAAATGTTTCTATACTAGAAGAAAAAACACAAAAGAGAATTCCAAGTTCTCCCTGCAGTAAGAACTCTCGCCGATTTTCTCCATCCTGCCCCACCGACCGACCCAATCTTGAGTCAGCATCTCTCCAGTTTCCATGTCACTCCCTGAAGCTATGTTTTAAGGCACATTTCAGATCTTTGGTCATAGAAAGCAAGGCTCAGATTTTTTTTAAGACTGATTTTCCTCCCTACTTGCCTACTACATGATAAGAGAAGAAATGAGGTGAAAATAAAACTCACAATGGATGGCCAGTGTTATTAGATTATTAATGTTATTAACTTATTGTTTAGTAGCTTACGCTTTGCAATTATAACAGAAGGAATATACAAGGGAAGAGATAATATTCAATACTTCAAGACATTTCTCACTCATATTGATACGTAAGATGTAATCATTAACTTTTTGAGCATCATAATTTAAAGTGTTTTATTTAAATGTTAATTACCTTTATCTGTTAGATTTAGATCTTATATGTTTGTAGTCTCATCCGAGGTGGCACTAGAGGTAAAGAACCTACCTGCTAACACAGGAGACATAAGAGACATGGGTTTGATCGCTGGGATGGGAAGATCCCCTGGAGGAGGGCATGGCAACCCACTCCAGTATTCTTGCCTGGAGAATCCCGTAAACAGGGAAGCCTGGCATGTTACAGCCCATAGGGTCACAAAGAGTCAGACACGACTGAAGCAATTTACCACGCACGCACACAAACTGTTTATTAAGACAGCTTTTATCATATTTCCTTTCCAATAAAAAAATCAAATCAAAATTGAAAAAAAAATTGTGATTCATCCTTATTAGAAATTTTAAATTTAATGTGAAATTGAAAACAGAGAAGTGAATAAGATATGCTTCATTCAAGAACTTGAATTCTCTGTTACTGTTAGCAGCAAAATGAAAATCTGCAGGAGATGAGGGGGGATGTAGGAGATTTCCAAAGCTAATGTATACTGCAGGTTTCCCAGGTTTTTCCAACCTGGGAAAACTTGTGGGTCATACGTTCGTTGGAGCCAAATGTCCTTTGGCTTCAACATGGCCTCTGCCTTTTTCTTCTACTGCTACTTTGTCTGGGCTTTAAAGTCCTCTGCTTGCTTTGAAACAAACCAAGCTACCATTGTGTGGTATCTCCTTTCACAATTTTCTCTGTCCAAGTTCAGGTAACTGGGTCTAGGTGATCTCACAGATTTCATTCAACTATGCCAAAACACTGGCTTTTAATATATCACCTGTATTGCCCACTGCTTTGCATCTTCTGCCTAGAGTGGAGGGCTACAAAGAGGAGCTCTTGGGCCAGATGCTCCCAGTCTTTTTCGGCTCAGGCCATAAGCTAACAATTTTTTTCGTACTTTTAAATAATTAGAGGAAGAAGGAGAAGAGGAGGAGGAAGAGGAAAGAGACAAGGAGGAGAAGGTAACAATGGTTGCAGTGGCAAAGGCCATAGGTGGCTTACAAAGCCTCAAATACTTTTCAGGAAAATTCTGCAAATCCTCGGTCTAGAAAGGTGGTCAGCCTCATTCACAGCATATGATTTCTTTTTTAGATCATTTAGATCAAGGACATAAGGAAACTGCAGAAAGGAAAATCTGGCCAAATCTGACCCTGATACAAAGGAACTCTTGATTAAAACCTTCATTAATATTTTCCCTTGTGTGGCAAGCACTTTGTTGGTTGTCTCCCCTGCAGACATCTTCTCTCAATTCTGATCAAAAATCAGGGAGCCGTGTGCTTCAGGGGAGCTGACCCTCTACAGCCTCAGGGAGATAAGTTAGGATGAACCCAGGCAATGTCATTCCATTCCCTTTGGCAGTGATGGATTTGGGATTTGGCGCAATTTGTAAATCTGGCCAATAAAACATAAGGGTAAGTCAGCTGTGGGATGCATGAAAACAGTTTTTCTTTGAAAAGGGAAGCCAAAGAAAGAACATGTCCTCTTCTTTGTCACCTTAGCACGTTGCTGGGTAAAGACATGATGTCCAGAATTACTGTAGGAATCTTGTAACCCAAAGGCTGAGGCGTGCAGAGAGAGTGGAAAATTGGTACGCTCAAACAAACAAAAAACCCCACCAACAAAACAACACTATCTACCTGGGAATTTAGTATATAAAGGAATGCAATTTCTCTATTGCAGAGCCCACTTTAGTTGTTTTTTCCCTGCCCCACCCCCTCCAATCCAGAAGCATCTCAATATACCCTGTATAGGCAACAGCTTAAAGAAAAACTTCTGGACTACCTTTGTTGTTGCTTGTTGTTAAGTTGCCTAGTCACATCTGACTCTTTTGCAGCCCCATGGACTGGGACTTTTCCAAGCAAGAATACTGGAGTGGGTTGCCATTTCCTTTCTCCAGGGGATCTTTCTGACCCGAGGATTGAACCCTCGTCTCCTGCCTGTGTCTCCTGCATTGCAGGCAGATTCTTTGCCACTGAGCCACTGGATCATTGCATAATAGAGGATTAAAAAAAAAAAATGAAATGCTGATCTTATCCTAATGAAATGGGGCAATCTTTTTATTAATCATCCCTGCAGACACACCACTTTCCAATCTGGGCTAACAACATCTCTAGATCCAGCTTTTATGACTAATTCTTGATTTAGAAGAATGGTCATCAAGAAAACAGACTGAATCTTCCCAACCATTCATAAACATGCGGTTTTAGTGGTGTCCAGAAGGGAAATTAGATTTTTACATCATTGATCGAAGTTTCTAAATATTCTACTCAGTGGTATAAGTATTCTTTCATCCACAAATATTTTTGAATAATACAAAGGGTGGATCATAATAAATGCACGATGATTGCATAAGATTAATTTAAAAGTCAGAAGTAAAATTCCCAAATGGCAGAGCAAATCTTAAAACGCATGAAACTTACTTCCCAGCCCCAGTCCCACGACATCTCACTGTTCCCCACACATGTTGACATATCCTGCACTCCCTGAGCCACCGTGCTGTCGGCCATGTGTGTTACCACACTACTGAGAAGTTACAATAGTTTATTCTAGATGTCTTGGCTTTTACAGCCTAAATTGAGGCCTTTAGTGGCACTTGGAAATTATTTTTGTGGTTGACTTTTATAGATAACACATTTCCCACCCCTACCTCTTTCTGCTGGCTCCTTCAGAAATTTGGTTGAGGGAAACCACACAGAATTCTGAAATCTGTAGGCCAGGTGCCCACAACACAGTAACTAGGATCACCACACTGGTGGCTTTTGGCAGGACATCAAAGTCTGTTCCTTCTCCTATTATCATTCCTAATAGGAAATTTGACTCCAGTGAATATATATAATATTTTCAGTAGCTTTAACTCATAACCCATTAATTACTTTTGGTTTTATTTATTGTGTGTCTGGTATTTGTCTTAAATTTAAAACTCTCCAAGAGTCTTTTAATATTCTACTATTATTTATGGGAAATTGTAGCAGGGAATATCGGTGGTAGTAAGAAGAGTGAAATTGATGAAAGATTTTTGTCACTCTCCTTTTCTTTAGATCAGGGGTCCCCAATCTCCAGGATCTAATGCCTGATGACCTGAGGTGGAACTGATATAATAATAATAGAAATAAAGTACACAATAAATGTAATGCACTTGAATCATCCAAAAACCACCCCCCTCAAGTTCATGGAAAAATTAACTTCCAGGAAACCTGTCCCTAGTACCAAAAAGGTTGGGGACCACTATTAACATCATCAAATCCACCAACTTCCTTTACATCTAAAGTTGTCTTGATTTTAGCCCAGGGTATCTTCTTGCCTGTGTCTCAGCACACCCATAGGCAGGCTCCTTCCTTCACTTACTCACTTGCTCATTATTCCACAAATACGTATTCATTAGTTATAATGAGCCAGACATTTATAAAGGCCCTGGAGGACTCAGTGATGAACAAGACAAACCCAATCCTTGTCATCATGGAGCTTACAGTATCACACTGGGGACAGATCCAAAACAAGAAAAGAAATGATTACAACTGATGGTAAGTGTCATAAAGGAAACCAGGACAGAAAGGAAAACTGGCTGTTTTTCCCTCTGGGTAGGTTGTTTGGGGAAGGCATTACTGAGGAGGTGAGCTGTGAAGGGACGAGGAGCAGTCAAGGAACACCGGGGTTGCCACTGTCCCTAAAAATGCTGACTCTGTTCTCTGGTTTTGCTGAAGTTCATATTGGTGTGAATTGTCTCTAAGGGTAGATTCTGTGTTATTCTCCAGAAGCTTTCAGCTGGAACAGCCTTCATCATCTTCATGGTTCTTCTATGACAATCAACCAGAACCACAGGGATAAAACTTTTTCCCTTGGAAATCTGAGACAGATACAAATGACCTCAGACCTCAAATTCTGTGAGTGCAGTTTAGTTGCCCAGTCATGTCCAACTCTTTGCAACCCCATGGACTGCAGCACACCAGGCCTCCCTGTCTATCACCAACTCCTGGAGTTTACACAAACTCATATCCATTGAGTTGGTGATGCCATCCAACCATCTCATCCTCTGTCGTCCCCTTCTCCTCCTGCCTTCAATCTTTCCCAGCATCAGGGTCTTTTCAAATGAGTCAGCTCTTCACATCAGGTGGCTAAAGTATTGGAGTTTGAGCTTCAAAATCAGTCCTTCCAATGAATATCAGGACTGATTTCCTTTAGAATGGACTGGTTGGATCTCCTTGCAGGCCAAAGGACTCTCAAGAGTCTTCTCCAACACCACAGTTCAAAAGCATCAATTCTTCGGCACTCAGCTTTCCTTATAGTCCAACTCTCACATCCATACATGACTACTGGAAAAACTATAGCCTTGACTAGACAGACCTTTGATGCAAAGTAATGTCTCTGCTTTTTAATATGCTGTCTAGGTTGGTCGTAACTTTTCTCCCAAGGAGTAAGTGTCTTTTAATTTCATGGCTGCAATCACCATCTGCAGTGATTTTGGAGCCCCCCAAAATAAAGTCAGCCACTGTTTCCACCGTTTTCCCATCTATTTGCCATGAAGTGATGGGCCCGGATGCCACGATCTTAGTTTTCTGAATGTTGAGCTTTAAGCCAACTTTTTCACTCTCCTCTTTTACTTTCATCAAGAGGCTCTTTAGTTCTTTTTTGCTTTCTGCCATAAGGGTGGTGTAATCTGCATGTCAGAGGTTATTGATTTTTTTCCTGGCAATCTTGATTCCAGCTTGTGCTTCTTCCAGCCTAGCGTTTCTCATGATGTACTCTGCATATAAGTTAAATAAGCAGAGTGACAATATACAGCCTTGACCTGCTCCTTTTCCTATTTGGAACCAGTCTGTTGTTCCAAGTCCAGTTCTGTTGCTTCCTGACCTGCATAAGATTTCTGAATTGTCAGGTCAGGTGGTCTGGTATTCCCATCTCTTCCAGAATTTTCCACAGTTTATTGTGATCCACACAAAGGCTGTGGCATAGTCAATAAGGCAGAAATGGATGTTTTTCTGGAACTCCCTTGCTTTTGCAATGATCCAGCGGATGTTGGCAATTTGATCTCTGGTTCCTCTGCTAAAACCAGCATGAACATCTGGAAGTTCACGGTTCACATATTGTTGAAGCCTGGCTTGGAGAATTTTGAGCATTACTTTACCAGCATGTGAGATGAGTGCAATTGTGTGGTAGTTTGAGCTTTCTTTGGCATTGTCTTTCTTAGGGATTGGAATGAAAACTGACCATTTCCAGTCCTGTGGCCACTGCTGAGTTTTCCAAATTTGTTGGCATACTGAGTGCAGCACTTTCACAGTATCATCTTTAGGATTTGAAATAGCTCAACTAGTATTCCATCACCTCCACTAGCTTTGTTCATAGTGATGCTTCCTAAGGCCCACTTGACTTCACATTCCAGGATGTCTAGCTCTAGGTGAGTGATTATACCATCGTGATTATCTGGGTCATGAAGATCTTTTTTGTACAGTTCTTCTTTATATTCTTGCCAGCTCTTCTTAACATCTTCTGCTTCTGTTAGGTCCCTACCATTTCTGTCCTTTATTGAGCCCATCTTTACATGAAATGTTCCCTTTTTATCTTGAATTTTCCTGAAGAGATCTCTAGTCTTTCCTATTCTACTGTTTTCCTCTATTTCTTTGCACTCATCACTGAGGAAGGCTTTCTTATCTCTCCTTGCTATTCTTTGGAACTTTGCATTCAAATGGGTATATCTTTCCTTTTCTCCTTTGCTTTTTGCTTCTCTTCTTTTCACAGCTATTGGTAAGGCCTCCTCAGGCAGCCATTGTGCTTTTTTTGCATTTCTTTTTCTTGGGGATGGTCTTGCTCCTTGTCTCCTGTATAATGTCATGAACCTCCGTCATAGTTCATCAGGCACTCTGTCTATCAGATCTAGTCCCTTAAATCTATTTCTCACTTCCATTGTATAATCATTAGGGAGTTGATTTAGGTCATACTTGAATGGTCAGTGGTTTTCCCTACTTTCATCAATTTAAGTCTGAATTTGACAATAAGGAGCTCATGATCTGAGCCACAGTCAGCTCCCAGTCTTGTTTTTCCGATGGTATAAAGTTTCTCCATCTTTGGCTGCAAAGAATATAATCAATATGATTTCGGTGTTGACCATCTGGTGATGTCCAAGTGTAGAGTCTTCTCTTGTGTTGTTGGAAGAGGGTGTTTGCTATGACCAGTGCGTTCTCTTGGCAAAACTCTATTAGTCTTTGCCCTGCTTCATTCTGTACTCCAAGGCCAAATTTGCCTGTTACTCCAGGTGTTTCTTGACTTCCTACTTTTGCATTCCAGTCCACTATAATAAAAAGGACATCTTTTTGGGGTGTTACTTCTAGAACGTCTTGTAGGTCTTCATAGAACTGTTCAACGTCAGCTTCTTCTAGCATTACTGGTTGGGGCATAGGCTTGGATTACTGTGATATTGAATGGTTTGTCTTGGAAACGAACAGAGATTATTCTGTCGTTTTTGAGACTGCATCCAAGTACTGCATTTCAGACTCTTTTGTTGACCATGATGGCTACTCCATTTCTTCTAAGGGATTCTTGCCCACAGTAGTAGATATTATATAATAGTCATTTGAGTTAAATTCACCCATTCCAGTCCATTTTAATTCACTGATTCCTAAAATGTCGACCTTCACTCTTGCCTTTTCCTATTTGACCACTTCCAATTTGCCTTGATTCATGGACCTAACATTCCAGGTTCCTATGCAATATTGTTCTTTACAGCATCGGACCTTGTTTCCATCACCAGTCACATCCACAACTGGGTATTGTTTTTGCTTTGGCTCCATCTCTTTATTCTTTCTGGAGTTATTTCTCCACTAATCTCCAGTAGCATGTGGGCACCTACCAACCTGGAGAGTTCATCTTTCAGTGTCCTATCTTTTTGTCTTTTCATACTGTTCATGGGGTTCTCAAGGCAAGAATACTGAAGTGGTTTGCCAATCCCTTCTCCAGTGGACCACATTTTGTCAGAACTCTCCACCATGACCTGTCCATCTTGGGTGGTGCAACACGGCATGGCTCATAGTTTCATTGAGTTGGACAAGGCTGTGGTCCATGTGATTAGATGGGTTAGTTTTCTCTATGGTTTCAGTCCGTCTGCCCTCTGATGGAAAATGATAAAAGGCTTATGGAAACTTCCTGGTGGCAGTGACTGACTGAGGGAGAAACTGGGTCTTGTTCTGATGGGTGGGGTCATGCTCAGTAAAGTGTTAATCCAATTTTCTGTTGACGGGTGGAGCTGTGTTCCCTCCCTGTTATTTCCCTGGAGCAAACTATGGTGGAGGTAATGAAGATAAAGGTGACGTCCCTCAAAAGATCCCGTGCATGCACTGCTACACTCAGTGCCCCCAACCCTGCAGCAGGCCACCAGTGACCCACGCCTCTGCTGGAGACTCCTGGATACTCACAGGCGAGTCTGCAGCAGTCTCCTGTGGGGTCACTTCTCCTTTCTTCTGGGTCCTTGTGCACAGGGTTCTGTCTGATGGTTAATCCCAAAATGATAAGTACATGTCCTAACTCACAAAACCTCTAAATGTAACATTATTTGGGAAAAGAGTCTTTGCAGATATCATTAAGTTAAAGATCTCAGGATGAAATCATATTGAATTAGGGTGGGCCCTAAAGCCAATGACAAGTCCCTATAAGAGAAGAAGAGAGGGAGTAGTCACAGACACACAGGGAAGAAGCCATATGATGACAGAGGCAGAGACTGGAGTGATGTTGCCATAAGCCAAGGAATTCTAGGAACTTTCAGAAGCTGGAAGAAGCAAGGAAAGATTCTCTCCTAGAGCCTTCGGAGGGATCATGGTTCTGCCAATCTCAGTTCAAATTTCTGACTTCAAGATCTGTGAGAGGATCAATTTCTGCCAAGTTTGTGGTCATTTTTTTGAGGGGCCATAGGTGATTAATACATCATCTGGAGACTAGCTGATTTTTAAAGGTTATTATTTAAAAGTTATACTCTGCCTTAATAGCATGTTTTACTTTATTTTCATTAAAAAAGCAATTGACAAGGGGTGAAATAGCTCAACTAGAATACATTACACAAACTATCACAGGCAAGCTCCACCATGGCTCTAAGACTATGTTTTCAGGGCATAGATGTGTCTCAGACCTGGCCACTCCTTGTGCACCAGGCCACAGAGGGCAGCCTAAGATAATGGAAGGACAGCTGAACTGGGAATCAAAAGATGTGGTGATTGCTGCCTCTGATTGTAGACTGTGCATCTTGAGTTTCTATCTTGCCTCTATGAACTTCATGGTGGCACCATCTTGGAATGGTACAAATGAAATAATAATAGCTGTAAAATGAGCTGCAGATAATGATGCACCATAAAAAATAAAAAACCATATTATTATTAAAAAAGAGAGGAAAAGAAAGATTTGTGTGAAGTCCTGTCCTGTAGACATCACTGCACCCGAATAAGGAACCAAACCCTCACTCCAATTGGGGCTGGGCGACCTCTGCATAGCCCACAATTTCCAACGCTGCCAAGTCACACGGATGAGTTTCCAAGAGTCACAGATCCACCACTGTTCCTTCTTCCTCACAGGAAACAGAAGTGAAAAGTACAAGCCATGCTTGGCTACCTTTGGGGGAATTTAATATGCAGAGAGGTGATAGCCACCTTGCTAGCGCCAAACTCAGAATTAAACACCATTCTTGGCCATCAGTATAAACTGGTATTTTCTGGGAGTCTGTGGAAGACATCTGAACACCATGGTGTTACTCAGTCCTACTTTGTGGGCCAAGCCTCTGGATGTTTCAAGAGAAACCCAGAGCAGCCGAGGTGGTGATTTTGAGGAAGGTCTACGAGACCCCTGCCAAAGCGAAACCAGCTGAATAAACTTCAAGGGCAGACCCACAGCTCCGTCAGTTAGCCCAGCTAAGACATGGGCCTTGACAAGAGAGAGCCCTGGCTCCATCACAGTGAGTAAACACAGAGCTTGTTGTATTTAGTGGAAGATGCTATAGTCCTTTTGGGCCTCTAGGCACAAAATAGGCAGCAGAGGAGTTAGGAAGGGAGCACTAAAGAAAGGAGAGCATAGACTTGAGATGGACCCAAGTTTCCAGACCAATGTTTTAACAGGAGCCCAAAATCTGTTAGGGAGGAGTTGATTCCCTTTCTTCTTCTTCTTGCCTCCTATCAAAATTAAGTTATACTTTAAATGACAACATCTTCTTGACATTTGTGATTTATGTGACCAAGCTGCATCATTTAACTATGGTCAACTATGGTGAAGTAGAAGGAATACTGAACTTACATAAGGCTGGCCCTAAACATGGTTGGGCCTCCCTGGTGGCTCAGACGGTTAAGAACCCACCTGCAATGCAGGAGACCCAGGTTTGATCCCTGAGTCAGGAAGATCCCCTGGAGGAGGAAATGGCTACTCACTCCAGTATTCCTGCCTAGACAATTCCATGGGCAGAGGAGTCTGGCGGGTTACAGTCCATGGGGTTGCAAAGAGTCAGACATGACTGAGCAACTACCATTTTCAAACGTGGTCACCAGTATCATGCATCGAACCTGGACTGGGGTTCAGGATGGGTAACACATGTATACCTGTGGCGGATTCATTTTTGATATATGGCAAAACCAATACAATATTGTAAAGTTAAAAAATAAAATAAAGATTAAAAAATAATAATAATCAAATGTGGTCACCAGAAAGAGCTGACTAAGAGGCACATTGACCTACCCAAGCATCAGTTTCCTCAGCTGTAAAACTGAGGAACATAGTTAGAATTTGAATCCCCTTCTTAAAAGCCTATTTGGAGAAAATTCAAATCATCAAAAGAGCAATGATTACTCACATGTGTTAATAAGTTACTTAGGTTTCAGCAACTTTGAAATCCACTAATAATAATATAAACTCTCATAGAAATCACTCCTACTGAAGCTTATAGATATCACAGGGCTCACATACTAGAAATATGTCTACTACTGTAGTAAGGTTTTTCACAGGAATAACTTAAGGTGGGACTTTCTTTAAAAATATAAAGATGCAATGGAAATAAAATGATTCTGCAAAACAAATAAATATAAAGCACAAAGGATGAGAATCTGAAAGACTCCAAATAAGCATGCTCACTAGGTTAATATAAAAAATCCACATTGTAAAAGAAATAGGAAAGAATAAAATCAAAATAGCGTTGTGAGTGCTCACTCAGTCATGTCTGATACTTTGCAACCCTGTGGACTGTAGCTGTCCAGGCTCCTCTGTCCATGGGATTTGCCAGGCAAGACTACTGGAGTGGGTTGCCATTTCCTCCTCCAGATGGTCTTCCCAACCCAGGGATATAACCCACATCTCCTGCATTGTAGGTGGATTCTTTTACCCCTGAGCCATCAGGGAAGCATTATATGTTGGCAATTTTTAGTAAAAATCAGAGAAAAAAGATCAAAGAATAAATCCATCTCTATGAACACTGGGCTTTTGGCCTTTTATTATTATACAGAAGTCCTGATGGCTTTTGCACTCAATCTTAGGATTGACCATTTTAGCTGAGTTTTTGTTTTTGCCTTTTGCACATTCGTAAAATTCACCCAGAGAGGCACACTGTCAGAGTCTTGAGATCATGAGGGTCAGTGTCCTTGGCAACAGAACAAGCCAAGGAGAGCTGCCTTCTCTACTC
Source organism: Bos mutus (assembly GCF_027580195.1). NCBI lineage: Eukaryota > Metazoa > Chordata > Mammalia > Artiodactyla > Bovidae > Bos > Bos mutus. The sequence goes on from NC_091633.1 coordinate 58,692,169, forward strand.
AGCACGCTGCAAGCCACTTGTGTTCCCTAAAGAACCTACTGTTTAAAAAAAGAAAGAAAAGAAACAATGAAGACAGAATTAGAGGCCCAAGGGACTGGACGAACATGAGCAAAGCAAACCTGCCACTCTGAGGCTTCCTCTAAATCAACCCTCCTACTAAAGGAGAAATATCAGGAGCCCCAGGTGGGGGTAGGGGGCTGCAACTCTCCCGCATCACCTGCTTCCCACTTCTGTGGTCATTTTCACCAGTCAGCAGGGGTCGAGGGAGGAGGCAAAGCCTGCACATGGTCAAAATAACTGAGTGGTCTGGCCAAAAGGAAATGTGGTCTAAGAACTCTAATGAGAGGGTGAGCAGAGAGCCGCTGCTTACCAGCAGTGAGCTGTGTCCACGTGCAAGAGAACAACAGCCCTGCTGGCCCTGGGACAGTCCAGAGCCTTAATCTGTAAATCACTGTGAAGCCCAAAACTTCAAATTAAAAAAAAAGTGGCCACCCCCGGAGTAAAGGCCTAAGGCTGCAAAATAACTCCCTGCTCTCACCTCTTGTGGATAACCCATGTGAAAACACGAAAGAGCCCCAGCATCCAAGAGAGGAAAGGGTGGCTTGCCAGAACCTAATTACATTTAATCAAGATGGCAAAAAATGATGAGCACGTGTCCCATAATCCCAAATGAGAAACACACACATCTGCGCACACGGACACACACACACACACACTCCACTGCTAAGAACTCTTGACTGTACATTCTCTCCTCTCTCTTTATAAGCCTACCCTAAAATTTCTGGCACGGGCCTGAAAGTCATTAGTAATTTAGCTGAAACGTAAAATTTTACTGCGGCGCATTGGTAGCTATTATGAGGGATAAATCTGTGTAGCTCTGGCAGGTTGAATTCCCTCCTACACCCCTTCGATAGGCTACAGAAAGCATTTAGCTGTGCTGGGGGTAAGAGACTCACATTTTGGAATTAAATTAGAGACATGAGAATACTAAAATACCCTTTCTTTTCTAGATCCACACTAATCATTTTGAACTGCTTTCTTGGGCCACATCCCACTAGAAAAAAATGCAATCTTCTTTGAGAAATTTGGGTTCAGCCAACTGCTTTACAAAAACTACAGTGAACAAAATCAACAGGGCCACCAAAATCTGTGCTTATCTGGCTGTTTTATCATGTCTCCCTGGGCCCCTCATGGCCAGAGGTCACTAGACAACACGAGTATCTTACTCATTAATTCCACTGTGTGTGTGTGTGCTACATAGCTTCAGTCATGTCCAGCTCTTTGTGACCCTGTGGACTATAGGTTCCTCTGTCCATGGAAATCTCCAGGCAAGAATACTCAAGTGGGTTGCCATGCAGTCCTCCAGGGGATCTTCCCAACCCAGTTATTGAACCCTGCCTTGCAGGCAGACTCTTTACCATCTGAGCCACCAGGGAAGCCTAAATAACTTCTTTCTCTTATTTTATTTTCCTAGAAGATTCTATTATATCAATTACCAGTTGCCTTATTAGAGTTAGCAGAAGAAATTAAACATTAAGTGAAATGTCACCAACATCATTAAATGTTTATTTAGAAATAACACTATTTTCACTAGATTTAAAGCAAAATAAATAGGTATGTTTTCTACTAGTTCATTGCTTGGAGTTTGGAATGAAATAGTCTAAAATACAAATGAATATGGTTATGGGGTGTCCTGTAGCTACAGTCCCTTCAAGAGGGAAAGCCCAGTCATCGTCATCAATTTTCTCGAATTCTACGGTATTATGGCAATTTTTCTTATCTGTTTAAGGCAATAGAACATTTTTATACTGTGTTAAGAATGTTGCTGGGGTTGTTGGTCATACTTTACATCTTTACTTTCAGTAAAATGTAGCAGAACATTTGTCTTGATGTGTTTAAACTACAAAAGAGGATTCACTGACTAGTGTAATTAAAACTGCCAGAGGGGTAAATCATGACTGAGCTACTCAATTATGTATCCAGGATCTTTTGTTTTTACATTCTGTCTTTCTGCATAGGATTCATTGTAAGACTGGTTCACCTCATGGTCCCCAAATGGCTGCAACTGCACTGATGGTAACATATTCCCTTGTTAATTTCTTCAACAATAGCATCAATGTTTCAACATTTCTAGAAAAAGAAAAGACATTTAATCTGTTTGGATTGTTTCAATTATATGGCTTGAAATATATGTCCAAATCTTAACTAATTATAACCCGTGAATAGAATGCACTGATTAGATTGACCTAAGTCATGTGCTTACCTTAGACCCAGAAGTATAATCATTTTTCTCAGGATCACATAGACATTAGATGTGGTTATGGAAATGGGTGAAGAAAATGATGCAAAAAAGGTCAGCTAACCATGATCTACCATACCAGCATTTCTTCCTGATGAACTGAGACAGAAACTCCAGTGTGATCTAATAGGCAAGAATAGCTTTTAATACCCTGAGTACCTGCTATGTTTTATCTTACTGATAAAACGTAAGATTCTGTTCAAAGAAGTCAGAGTGTCCATTCTTTCCCACAACGAGTAGCATGAGGTAAGCAGGTGGACCAGTGGGCAAAGAACACTGGGGAACATTAGGAATGTCTAGAGGGGAGATTGATAATCAAATTATTAAATTCACTAATAGCTCAGGGCAAAAAATCCTGTAAAGAGTATTCTAAGATACTTAAAAAGTAAGTCTTTTTAAGGTACTGTTATTCAATGTCAATGGTATGAAGTTTCTAAAAAAAAAAAAAAAAAAAGAATGAAGTTTCTACATAAAATGGACTCTACATGTTCCATGGTGACTTAAGTGGCAAATGTGCTGTCATTATAAAATGTAATGCCTTCCTCAGAATTTCCAGTATCAGTCCTTAAAGCAGTCGTCCTAAGAGAGTGGATCATGTTTTTAGTGTAGAGAAAATAGGGAGGAAAAGGATACAGAAGACAAGCATTGATTACATTTTTCAAGAAAGGGAATTAAGTCTATGTGAAGTTAGGGAATTGGCCACAAAAATGAAATGAAAGTCCTTTTAAATGAAAAGAAAAAGATGCAAAGTAAAAATGACAACAAATATCTGGTTTATTTTCCAATATGTCTTGGAAAATCAAGGCTTATGATCAAAAGTTAATGGTATATTTTAGAAAAAGAAATCAAATTGTAGCCCATCAAAGAGAACCAGGAGAGAAGAGTATTAAAGAACTAAAAAGAGGTTTTCAAACATTAGTGGTCTAATAAGGCCATTTAGATGCTCTTTAATGCAAAGAAGTTCTCTCTGTGTTGACCGAAATGAACCTGCCTTATTTCACTGCCTGACTAGCCTCTTCCTGTTATCTTAGATTTGTTGCCTTTCAGACCTGGACGGCTGAATGGCCAACCTTATTCCTAAAGGCCTGGCATCTCTGTTTTGCGCAGTGCACAGCAACAACTGAACTAGAGGTACAGCTAGAGACAGGAGGGCCTGCTGCAAGCTAAAACCTAAAATAAACAGAACAGAGGCACTAGCGGATACTTAAAAAAGGAATTTATGGCCCATTTCCTCATTTCCCCAAGGATTTTGCTTGTGAAAATAAATTTGATATTTTCAGCATTAAAAAAAATATATTTTTCAAAAAGAAAACAGGCCAGAGTTTCACATGTCTAATCTACCATTACAGCAAGACACCCAAAGTGTAATAGCATCAGTGGGACCCTCCAGAGGTCCACTGGGTCTGAAGTCACCAGTCTATAGAGCCACCCACACCTGAATACATGGTGAAGGTGACCTGAGCAAGCCAGGCCCGCTTGCTGGTGTCAGATGACTTATTCTGGGACACCTTATTCGTGGCAAAGTGGAGAACTGCGATGAGGGCATTTTATATTAGGCTAATAGTCTTTCCCTGATTGTGAGGAGTGTATTTCTCCACATTCTTTCCCTCCTAGGGAATACAAATGGTGACGTCAAGCACGATAAATCATGGTGTCATAAAATAGATCCCATTTATTTAATGGCTCTCTAGCCTAGCCATGTTGCAGACTTTGAAATTCTGTATGTCATAGACTTAGTATTTCTAACAAGCCTTAAAAGCCCGCTCAACTCCCCCCAGCTGTCGAGGACAGGAAGTAAAGAAAGTAAGACTTTTTCCTGCTAATCCTTCTAAGAGGAGTTGAGAGAGCCAGCAGAGCCATTTTGGAATTTTGCTGGGAAACAAGGATTAGCATCTCCAAGAGACACTACAAAACTGTTTGATTAGTGTTGCCGGGTTATTTTAGATGGGATCCAAATAACATGAACTTGAGGTTAGACAGCGGGCACTTCAAAACTTGTGTCTGAGAAGCTATCCAAAGCTGGTTGTCCATCCACTTCTCATATCCATTCCTAAAGACATTGGACAAGGAATCTCAGAATTAGAATGCTGTTAGTCCATTAATTAATTAATTGGAAAAGGAAACGGCAACCCACTCCAATATTCTTATCTGGAAAATTCCATCCACAGAGGAGTGTGGCAGGCTACAGCCCATGGGATCACAAAGAGTCAGACACGACTTAGTAACTGAACATGCAACCCATTAAAGGTATTTATTTCAGTCTTTGAACTTTGAAAAGCATATTCCTTAACTTTCTGGGACGCATTTAACACAACAGCAAAAAGATTAAACTAGAAAATGTGAAATCACTCAGAGGCTGGAGAAGTTCTCTGTTGGGAGAGATACTTGTCAAAGATACAAAGTTTCTTGGGACAATAGGCAACTCCTTGATCAGGGAGACATCTGTCTATTCAGCTTCCTGTTTACTGTGTAGACCAGAAAAAAAAAAAAAAGCACAACATGAGAGTTGTGAGTTAAGTTTTACTGGGGGCAAAATCAGGACTGTAGCCCTGGAGACAGCATCTCAGATAGTTCTGAGGTACTGACTCGAAAGAGGTGGCAGGGGGAGGTCAGTGTTATACATAATTTTAATGAAGGGGGTATGTGCAGTAGTCACACACATGTTTTAGCAAGGCTTGCTGCTAGTCATGAGGTAAATATGGCACCAATAGTGATTTCAGCGCTTTTCTGGATATAAGAAGAGGCAAGACTTGAGCTCATAAGATCTTCTTTTATCTTTCCGATGAAAGATTTATCGGAAGGCCTCTTCTGCCAGTTTTTCCCAGAGCACTGAATGCCGCATTCCTGATCTCCACATTGAACCCCTTTCAGAGTACGTAGAAAGTTAGCAACTACAATGGCTAGTGACCTGATCCTTGTAGAGGCAGGTGGCAAGTGCCAATTTTTAGTTGGCACCTGCATTTAAGAGTATGTGACACACAGTAGATGTTCAAGGAATGCTGAAGGAACAAATGAATGCATTAATAGCACTTTTTTCCCAAAAGCCCCTTCTTTAAAACATTTGTTTTGTCTATTGGAACCTCAGTATGCATTTTTAATATTTCCTTGTTAATCCATGGTTTCTAAGGTCGATAATTTTTTGTACATGTCATTCATTCATTTATTAGTTCAGTGGAAACTTATTAAACAATCTTATGTACTATGCACTAAATTAAGTGCCATAAAATACTCTCCCATATTTAAAAATACCATATATAGTCTATGGGGGCTTCCTGGTTCCTCAATGGTAAAGAATCAGCCTACCAATGCAGGAGACGTGGGTTTGATCCCTGGTGGGGAAGATTGCCTAGAGAAGGGAATGGCTACCCATTCCAGTATTCTTGCCCAGAGAATCCCATGGACAGAAGCCGGCTAGGGTCCATGGGGTCACAAAGAGTTGGACATGACTGAGCAACTAACACTTTCACTTTTTCACTTTATATAGTATATGCATTGATTTTACCTGCTTTGACTATTAATTCATCCCAGAAGTTTTGGTCTGTGTGAAGTCAATAGAATCATTACATGAATAATAGTGGTCTTTATAAGTTAAAAGACAACCTCTTTCTGTATGTACTGGCTCTCCACTCATTTTCTGTGTTTTGTTTTCAAGTATTTTTTGAACCCATCCTTTATCAACAAACTGCTATAATTCATCTACTCTTGTTGAGAGCACCTGAAATTTTGCCACTGAAGAAAGAAAACTATTAGAAAATCTTAACTTATGGTGTTACCCAATTCTAGAAGTGGGTTTTTTAAGAATATGCTTTGGATTCAATTCACAGTGCTTTGGGGAATCACAGGTCTTATCCACAAAGCTGGGATTGCAAATTGGATTTTCATAACATAACAGTGCTGTGCCACATGTCCTGGCTCAGATCTCTAAGCAGCCCTCCAAAGGTTGCTTCCTTGCAGGTCTCCCTGCTGCACCTTCACTTTCCACTTCTCTACATAAGACTGAAGGGTGCAGGAAAAAATTATGGATATTAATTGACGGAGTTTTTTTTGGTTTTCTTTTTTGACACTGCAGTTCATTTTTATTTTTTTAATTTATTTATTTTAATTGGAGGCTAATTACTTTACAATATTGTAGTGGTTTTGGCCATACACTGACATGAACCACCCTTGGTGTACATGTGCTCCCCATCCTGAACCCCCCTCTCACCTCCCTCCCCATCCCATCCCTCAGGGTCATCCCAGTGCACCAGCCCTGAGCACCCTGTCTCATGCATCGAACCTGGACTGGCGATCTGTTTCACATATGATAATATACATGTTTCAATGCCATTCTCTCATATCATCCTGCCTTCGCCCTCTCCCACAGAGTCCAAAAGACTGTTCTATATATCTGTGTCTCTTTTGCTGTCTCGCATATAGGGTTATCGTTACCATCTTTCTAAATTCCATATATATGTGTTAGTATACTGTATTGGTGTTTTTCTTTCTGGCTTACTTCACTCTGTATAATAGGCTCCAGTTTAAGAATACATTTGAATCAGTTCTAATGAGGTTGATGGAGTTTTTGAACAGAGAGCCCACTGAAGATTTCAAATCCATGCTAAAACTGTCTCTTTTTCTAGTTTTTTTTTTTTTTTTTTTGCCTTAAAATACTTAGATAAGTACATCAGCTCTCCCTTTTGCTCTGGTTGACAATCTGAAAGTGCTCATCTCAGTTGGAAGTCTCTAGAACTTTCCTGAACCATCTTGTCACAGTAAAAATGGGTGGTCTTACCTTTGGATTAGGAACTCTGGTAGTTAATCCACCACCCAGGCCATCTGGTGCAGCCCTACCAATTGCTTCACAAGCTTTCCAAGAACTCTAACACACCAAACGGAGCTCATGCCCAGTTAATTTCTACTCTCTCTTCATCAGCAATATTCCAGAAGATATTTTCCACTGCGAAATAGGTATTTTTGAAAGTTCACCAGGTTGTTTGCACAGGATTGACATTTACACCACCATGAACACGACTTTATGTGAAATGGCACCCACTCCAGTATTCTTGCCTGGAAAATCCCATGGATGGAGGAGCCTGGTGCGCTACAGTCCACGGGGTCACAAAAAGTCGGACACGACCGAGCAACTTTACTTAGGATTTCTTTAGAGAACCTTTATCCAAGAGTTGACCTGGTTTAACCTTACTTAACCTGTAAAAAATGAAGGGATTACAGGAGAAGGTAGGTGGCTATGGGCCACTGATGAATTAGACTTTCACTTGGTTGTGTTTCCTTAGAGCCTTTGAACTGTGGCTTGAGTACAATCTTCCTTAATATTCCAGCTTGTGGCTCTTGTTTTGTTACAGTAGCTGATCTTCTGAGGTTAGGAAAACGGAGAAAGAATGTGTTGGGCTTATCTTGCTTATAAATGGTATGCTTCATAAGGAGGGGAGGAGTTTCCTTTCTAATATTCTGGGGACCTACTTGTCTACAACTATATGAAGTATCTGGAAGCTTTAGTGCTGTTGAAGGGTGGAGAAATAAACCTTCTCACACATTGCTTCCTGGTTGGAATTATAAAAGCATACATGCTCTTTGACTTGGTAATTCCAATTCTAGAAATTAATCCTAAGGAAATAAAAAGGATGTGTACAAAAATTTAATCACTAGCATAGTCATTGCAGCATTGTTTATGGTATAGAAAACGTGAAGATACATGAGGGTAAAACAAAATTTATCTGTATGCCTATAGAATGGAAAAGTAGGCAGCCATGGAATAGTATATATTGCAATGTGTGCATGCATGCTAAGTCACTTCAGTTGTGTCCAACTCTGCAATCCTATGGACTTTAGCCCATCAGGCTTCTCTGTCCATGGGAATCGCCAGGCAAGAACACTGGAGTGGGTTACCATGCCCTCCTGCAGGGGATCTTCCCAACCCAGGAATCAAATCCGTGTCTCTTACATTTAACCTGCATCGTCAGGTGGGTTCTTTACCACTAGCACCATCTGGAAGTCCATGTGTTACAAAAGTGCCTGTAATATTGATTTAGATAGACTACCTCAGTGTGTTGGCAAATTAAACAAAATAATCCTATTCTATACCAAATGATCTCATTTTTTGTTTAAAATATATATATCTATATATATATAGGTAAATTCTGCCTACATGTGTACATTTCCACAATCAAAGCAGCAGGATAGTCTCTAAAATACAAAAAGTTATGTGGCAGAATTATGGGTGGTGGTTATTTTGTTTTCTTATTTATATTTTCTGTTTTTCTTAATATCACAACATATACTTGTGTAGGATATGTGGAGGGCAAGAGGAGAAGGGGATGACAGAGGATGAGACGGTTGGATGGCATCACTGATTTAACTGGCACAACTGTGAGCAAACTCCTGGAGATGGTGAAGGACAGGGAAGCCTGGAGTGCTGCAGTCCATGGGGTCGCAAAGAGCTGGACACGACTGAGACTGAACAACACATACTTGTGCAGTAATAAAAAATTTCTTAAGTTTGGGTTTTTTTAGGGTAGGAGTTGTTTTATTTTGCTTCTCAAGTAAGTGAAGTCAAATGAAGCTTGCAAGTCAGTGGGCTGGCAGAGCTTGCCTACACATATCGGGAGATGGGTTGCAGAAGGAATTTTGGACTTGGCTTCAGGCTTGAAATCCAGGCTTGGCTCTGCCCTCCTAGTCTCAGTGCGAATCAGCAAATCCTTTTACTTTTCTGAGTTTCACTTTTGCCACCTTTAGCTGAGGACAGCACCATTACTCTATGGGACATAATCTTCCCGGATTATGAGCATCGGATAACATAATACAGGTGAAAAGACTTGGAAGAGTCAAGCATGTCTAGGGAGTAGAAGAAACAGCAAATCACAGGATGGTCCAACTAGCTGAGGCACCTTCCTAACACATCCATCCTGACCTGCTCCAGCCTCTCTCATGTCCTAACAAGGAATCCTGCCTGCCAGTTTTACTTTTTAATTAAAAAAAAAAAAAAAATGCTAGCCACACCATGTGGCATGAGGGATCTTAGTTCCCCAAGCATGAACTGAACCCATGCCCCCTGCAGGGGAAGAGTCTTAACCACTGGACCACCAGGGAAGCTTGGCCTGCCAGTTTCAGAATGCAGCTGGCTTCTCCCTTTCTGCCCCTGAATTCAGCACTAGCAGATGTGTGCAGAGCCAAAACCCCAACTCCGTGTTTTCCTACATTCATTTCCAGTAACCCAGTTAGTCTGCTCTTACACCACACCTGCAGGGTGTGTTTCCTCAGACAATTCCACCGCACTTTGAAGCTCTTACGTGTCAATGTTAAATATGCCATGGTAGACACAGTGCACTCTGTTTTTGTTTTTCCACAAAAATATCACAATAGCCACACGAAGGAGAGGTCTTACTTCCCAAATCCACGATACCCTGAGTCGTCATTCTAGAAAATTCCCTCCCACAGCCTTGACTTGAGAGAGTTCCTTTATCTTTAGATTTCCCTCTGCTTATCTAGCTCCCCTCCCTGGACTGATGAAAACCTGAAAGTTTAAGACAGACTTTGTTATGTCTGAAGATTTACTTGCCCAGACTGTGGGGGCCCACGCGATTAGTTTTTGAGTCATGTTTCTTGGCTTTCAAGCCTGCAGAAAAGAACTTGGACCTACATGAGGGAAACACATTTTCTCAGGTAGCTCAGAAGTAGGATGCTGTTGTCTGCTGGCCCCCAAAGAGTATTTTATTTCCTCTTGTTCAGTCGCTAAGTTGTGTCTGACTGTTTGCAACCTCATGGACTGCAGCATGCAGGGCTTCCTGTCCTTCACTAACACAGACACTAAACTCATGTGTGAGTTTGCTCGTACTCGTGTCCATTAAGTTGGTGATGCCATCCAACCACCTCATCCTCTAGAAAATGACAAACCAAGTTATCAAGTGGGACACCTGCTTCGTTAGAACCTTCCAGGCTCCCTGCCATCTAACTTAAGAATGATTAGGATAATGTCTAATAATTCTTACTTTAAATTGCATATTTTCCAAAATTTTAGAAAGCACTTTTAGAAAGTACTTGGGACCCTGTGTATACCTATATGGGGACAGGCAGTCCAATTTTTTAAAAAAGGTTTTTTTTTTTTTTCATGACAAATGCTAGGCATTTATTTAGGTAAGATGGTGGGATCTTGCTGGCAAGAGATATAAAAGTGGTTTGAGGACAATGAATCTGTGTCCTCAAGACTCCTGCTGAACGTCTGGTGGAGACTTTGGACTCACCGTAAGTTCTGATAACCAGAGAGTGCTTCGTTCCTGGGCACATATCCAGGGGCCCGCTGCATAAGATTTAGACTGTTTCAGCCACAGCAAGTGACAGACTGAGAAACAGCTTCAACCCAGAAGAAACAAAGGGATAGTGTTGGAGAAAGAAAAGCAGTGGTATTCTCGTTGTATTTTAAAATTAATAGAGTCAGTTATAGTTTCTAAGTTCACTTGGAATTCCAGTTGCCAGAGAATGGGTTTGAACACTGAAAGCCCTCTTTAATCCACCGTGGACCCCAGACAGGTAGTGGTGTTCTCCAGCACGCAGGGCACAGGTAGCAGCACTGAGAAGCCAGCAAACAGAGCCTGCCAGGAAGCTTCAACACTGTCCTCAGGGAACGGCCTCCACGCAATGGGCCGCCTTTGATCTCTGCTGAGACTGCTCCGGGGATGCCAACGGTGCGGTGGGTGTCCGAGAGTTCATTTTACACAAACCATCAAAGCCGCTTTCAGATGGTAAAGACTAACAACCTGGCCTCTATTTGAACAGCTAGCAGCTCTTCAAACTGTCTAATTCTCAGAGCCTATTAAGCAGAAAGAGAGCTAAGAAATAGAGCGTATGTTGAGTATTGGACAGAAGCAAAGGGAGAATGAGCCAGCCAGGCTGGGGGAGCTTCTGACTCCCACCGGCATCCTCTACATATCAGTTCCTCTACCTTTAAAATCAGGGGCTTTCCTGCTGGCTCAGACAGTAAAGAATCTGCCTGCAGTGCAGGAGACCTGGCTTGGGAAGATCCCTGGAGAAGGGAATGGCAACCCACTCCAATATTCTTGCCTGGAGAATTCCATGGGCAGAGGAGCCTGGCAGGCTACAGTCCATGGGGTCACAGAGAGTCGGACAGGACTGAGCGACTAACACAAACTGCTGCTGCTGCTAAGTTGCTTCAGTCGTGTCCGACTCTGTGCGACCCCATAGACGGCCTCCCAGGCTCCGCGGTCCCTGGGATTCACACATCTTTAAAATCGATGGTTTCTAAGGGTTACCCCCATCACTGTATGCAATTCAAGAGAACCAGGATTTGGCCAATGCTGCATATTAAACTTTAAAAGAATCACCAAAATATCAAGCAGAGATTTATCAGAACATGGGGGAAAAGGAAAACCTTGGAGAAGAATTTAAAGAATATAACAAAAAAGAATCTTTAAAAAGGAGTGTGTGTGTATATATATATATATATATATATGTATATGTATATGTATAATTGATGCACTTTGCTGTATACCTGAAACTAATACAGCATTGTCAATCAACTATACTCCAATAAAAATTTTAAAAAAAAGGAACACAAGTAAATGAGTTTTGAAATCAAATTTAAATCCACAAGAAAGGACATTAAAGAAAGATTATTTAGCAAATTGCCATAGTCCTTTATCATCCTCACTGTTTTGACTTAGGAAATCAATGATGTATGTTTCATTATTTTTCTTTAATGACACACACACAAAATTGGGAACTAATGGAAATCACTTCTCAGTGTCCCTTCCACACCCTCTTTAGCTAAATTTCTTTCTGTATGAAAATCATGAGATATTAAAACAATCAAGATTAATGAGATAGGAGTTGCTAAAAAAGAGTGATTCTATAGTGGAACAATAATTATCTTTGGAGAACATGATATATTCTCTTGGGGTTGAGGGGTAATGTCTAAAGACTAAACATTGCTTCAAGTGTCATTAGCCAGTAGATAGTCTTTAAATAGAAGATAAAGTACATGGTTGAACAAAATAAAAGAATAAAATAAACTACACTAGCACTTCACAAAGGAAGAAATATAATTAATAAAGATAAAAACATGCTCACCAATGCCCAGGAGAACACAAATTAAAACAATGAGATTACATTTTTTCACCTAGTAAATTAACAAAAATTCCAAAGAGCCATGGCATCTGGTGTTGACAAGAATATAAGAGACAGGCCCTCAAATATTATCGGTAGGAGTGTCAATTAGAATCACCTCTTTTTTGGGGTGGGCTGCTGCTAAGTCACTTCAGTCGTGTCCAACTCTGTGTGACCCCATGGACGGCAGCCCATCAGGCTCCCCCGTCCCTGGGATTCTCCAGGCAAGAACACTGGAGTGGGTTGCCATTTCCTTCTCCAGTGCATGAAAGTGAAAAGTGAAAGTGAAGTCGCTCAGTCGTGTCCGACTCCTAGAGACCCCATGGACTGCAGCCTACCAGGCTCCTCCATCCATGGGATTTTCCAGGCAAGAGTACTGGAGTGGGGTGGCATTGCCTTTTCCGTTTGGGTGGGAGGGGGGAGGAAAAAATTGTACTGGCTATAACACATTTCCAATGCGCAAATCCTATAGAATAGATAAGAAACTCAGTAACCAAACATATTTTGCTGAATCACAGAAATGTAATTCTAACCAACTCAGGGCTCCCCCTCTTTCCCCTCAAGCATTTCTAAGTCTTGATGTCATGTCAAGATGTGGGGGAGGAGGAGGAGAGGTACGTGATCTGCAAAGTCATTTTCACACCAGCATCTTCCAAGGAAGTCATCGGCTCACCCGGTCCTCAGCTCTTATCCCAGACAGGTCACTGATGAATGTCCCTTGCTCCTGGTGGCAAGGTCCTTTGATGTCCAGCAATTTTCTCTGCTCCTTTCCTGCCCTGCTTGAGGGCCTGGGAATAATCCTACTGCTCCTCTGCTCGGCTAGAGCCAGGGAATCCTGACAAGGTCATTTCTGGGCAGATCTGCTTCGTCACAGGCAGCATTTTTTCCTGTGGGCCCCTGCTGCCTTCATGCCCTGGGGCTGGCTTCCTCACTGAGATTATAAACTGAAAAATTTAGAGCCTGGCCTGCTGCTAGGACCTACAAATGCCTCTGTCCTCACTTTCCCTCCATCCCCCTCTCCTCCACACCGGGCCAGAGAAACTTTCTCTAACCTAAAACAGAAGTTCTGTGGTCTTTTATGAAGTGTCTCCCACACATTTTGTCTTTGCCAGTTTTCTTCATTCCCCTAAGGATTTGGGCTTTTGGAAACCAAAGCCCTTGAAGACATTTTTCCCTTCTCATTTCAGATTTAGAACGTCCATCCTCTGTGACATGAACATCGAAGACCCTAGTTGCTTGAATATGGCAGCAGCAGGAGCGGGGAGAGAGAAAACATTGTTAATATTTCCAAAACACAAAAATTACGAGCTAGCAATCTACTACCCTCTTTGAGAAATACAATCCTAGAAATAAGTAAAAAGATACAGAAAGGATTGCCATAACATTGTTTGTAATTGTGAAAAATTAGAGATAATTTAAATTTCCACCAAGATACAGGATGGTTAAATAAATCAGAGGAAACTGATAAAATGGAGAAAAAAATCAACTGATAAAACTAATAAAATTCTAAGTGAATATTAAAAAGAATATGTGTATCTTTATGTGCTGACTTGGAAAGATCCTATAAATATAGTGAAGTAAAAAGGGCAGAATTCAGAATGATATGCAAGATACCTAATTTGTTTTTAAAAAGCACCCTATCTGTGTACCTGTGTTAATATGTGTTAATATGAGCACAAAAGAGATTGCAAATGCTAGTAATAATAATTTCTGTAAAGTTAGAATGAGGAAAGACTCTTTTTTTTTTCACTTATAACCTTTTAAAATATTTGACTTGATTTAGCAGGTACCTACTACCCTTATAGATTTTTTTAAGTTAAAAAAAAAAAAAACACACATTGTAGCCCATGTTAATTTAGCTGTAGATGGAACCTCACTCGTTCTAAATACACACACAATTTCTTGAAGAATCAGGAACTAAGACAAAAAAATGAAGACCTTCCATTCATTCGGTAACAAAGATGATCATTTAAGATCCAGGATGATTGTTAAGAATCATTTTGTAAAACTCTGACTGGAAAATAGATTCCCGTGGTGAATTACTAGAGACCAAATTTTAAACATAATTAGAGAAATGTAAATAGCTTATACTCTGCCAGGTTCTGTGAGTCAAATGTAGGAGATTTTATTTTGAACAAATGATGACAGTTGACAACAAAGTATAAACATGATCCGAGTTAATACATGTGCTAATTTTTCTTTGTCTTAATCTCCAGTGCACATTCTTCATTATCTGTGAGATTAATTGTCTTCTCTTGAGTCAAATCTAGGAATAGCTTCTTCTGTCACTGATAGCATTTCATTAGATAAGGAATCTGATGCATCTGAAATCCAGAATCAAACTGAACATACTTGGCCCAACTATGGGTGTAATAATGACACAGGAGAAGATAAACTTATGAGCTCTCCTGATATGTTTGGCACAGTACTACATTAAGGCCACTTAATTAACAATGATGATACCCAAACTCCTGAACAGGATTTAGTATCTCTTTTAATTAATTTTTATTCGTGTATATTTGATTTGCAATGTTCTGTTACAGGTTACAGAAAATTCAATGTTATGCATATACATATATCCATTCTTTTTTACATTCTATTCCCATATAGATCATTACAGAGTATTGAGTACTTCCTTATGCTATACAATAGGTTCTTATTAGTTATCTATTTTATATATAGTAGTTTCTATCTGCTAATCTCAAATTCCTAATTTATCCCTTCTCCTCACTTCCCTCTAGGTTTGTTTTTTATATCTGTGACTCTTTCTGTTTTGTAAATAAGTTCATCTGTATCATTTTTTAGATACCACATATGAGTGATGTCGGGGCTTCCCTGGCAGCTAAGTGGTAAAGAATCTCTCTGCAATGCAAGACTTGGGTTCAATCACTGGTTTGGGAAAATCCCTTGGAGAAGGAAATGGCAACCCACTCCAGTATTCTTGCCTGGAAAATCCCATGGACATAAGAGTCTAGTGGGCTACAGTCTCTGGGGTTGCAAAGAGTTGGACACAACTTAGCAACTAAACCACCAAACATGAGTGATATTTTATGATACCGCCTTTCTCTGTCTGACGTCACTTAGTATGGCAATCTCTAGGTCCATCCATGTCGCTGCAAATGGCATTATTACATTCTTTTTTATGGCTGAGATATATTCTATTGTATACATAAACCACAACTTCCTTATCCATTTATCTGTTGATGGACATTTAGTTTGCTTCATGTCTTAGCTACTGTAAACAGTGTTCAATGAACATTGGGATGCATGTATATTTTTGAATCTTGTTTTTTTTCCAGATATATGTCCAGGAGTAGGGCTGTTGGATAATACGGTGGCTCTCTTTTTAGTTTTTTAAGGAACCACCATACTGTTCTCCATAGTGGCTGTACCCATTAACATTCACACCAATAGCGTAGGAGAGTTGCCTTTTCTCTACACCCTCTCCAGCATCTACTGTTTGTAAATTTCTGATGATGGCCATCCTGACCAGTGTGAGGTGATAACTCATTGTAGTTTTGATTTGTATTTCTCTAATAATTAGTAGTGTTGAACACCTCTTCATGTGCCTCTTGGCCATCTGTATGTCTTCTTTGGAGAAATGTTTGTTTACATCTTCTGTCTGTTTTTAAATTGGTTATTTGTTTTGTTGATATAGCTGTCTAGTATCTTTATCAGTTCAGTTCAGTCGCTCATTTGTATCTTTATAGATCATGCCAAAAGAAGAACCCAACTGACCACCCAAGAGAGTATTTTTGTCTCATATGTAAAAACAGTGACTCCCACTATTAAATAAGAAAAGAGTCACGACTTTAAAACATCTGTAAGTGAACCTTCTCATCCCCATAACCATCTACTCCTATAAAGAGTTTGGATCACCTCAATAGTAAGATATGCCTTTTTCAAACATTTCTAATAATTATTCACTCAATTAGCATTTGTTGAATGAGTGCTATGTGTCAGGAACAGCTAATATTTATTAAGCACTTACAGTGTCCTGGGCACTGGCTTACTTTCATAAATTTACTCATTTAATCCTCATGACAAGTCTATGAGTTGGGTTTATCATCTTTCAAATTTTATAGAACTGGGCCCTGGGTCACAGAAATCAAGTCACTCATTCAAGCTCACAAAGACTATCCCTAAAGAAGCTGAGATTTGAACCCACATAGTCTGGCTCCAGAGCCCTCCTCTTCACTCTGCAAACTGGGCTAATAAATAAATAAAGAACATATACTAGTGGGGGAAATAAAAATGTAAAAATAGGTAAACTGTACTGTAATGTTATGGGAACATGTATGCAGGGATGAATAGAGAAAAACCACAAGAACCAGGATTGAGTTCACAAGTAGTATAGAAATGTCTATGGTGGGGGTGGTGGCTGGATAGAATTTATTCCACTTTTTGGAACTCCATATTAGCATACATATAATTAAATGAAATACTTTCTTCATCCATCCAAATTAAAAGTATATAAACTAATGGCAGAAAGTGAAGACGAACTAAAAAGCCTCTTGATGAAAGTGAAAGAGGAGAGTGAAAAAGTTGACTTAAAGCTCAACATTCAGAAAACGAAGATCATGGCATCCAGTCCCATCACTTCATGGCAAATAGATGGGGAAACAGTGGAAACAGTGTCAGGCTTTATTTTTCTGGGCTCCAAAATCACTGCAGATGGTGATTGCAGCCATGAAATTAAAAGATGCTTACTCATTGGAAGGAAAGTTATGACTAACCTAGACAGTGTATTAAAAAGTAGAGACATTACTTTGCCAACAAAGGTCCATCTAGTCAAGGCTATGGTTTTTCCAGTGGTCATGTATGGATGTGAGAGTTAGACTGTGAAGAAAGCTGAGCACTGAGAATTGATGCTTTTGAACTGTGGTGTTGGAGAAAACTCTTGAGAGTCCCTTGGACTGCAAGGAGATCCAACCAGTCCATTTTAAAGGAGATCAGTCCTGGGTGTTCTTTGGAAGGAATGATGCTGAAGCTGAAACTCCAGTACTTTGGCCACCTCATGCGAAGAGTTGACTCATTGGAAAAGACTCTGATGCTGGGAGGGAT
Source organism: Bos mutus (assembly GCF_027580195.1). Taxonomy (NCBI): domain Eukaryota; kingdom Metazoa; phylum Chordata; class Mammalia; order Artiodactyla; family Bovidae; genus Bos; species Bos mutus. The sequence goes on from NC_091633.1 coordinate 58,709,648, forward strand.
TGGGGGCAGGAGGAGAAGGGGACGACAGAGGATGAGATGGCTGGATGGCATCACCGACTCGATGGACATGAATTTGGGTGAACTCTGAAAGTTGGTGATGGACAGGGAGGCCTGGCGTGCTGTGGTTCATGGGGTTGCAAAGAGTTGGACACGATTGAGAGACTGAACTGAACTGAAAATAATGAGTTCTAATCTCCCAACTGTATAAAACTAGGTGTTTTAGAATTTCCCTAGTTACAGGAGACTAATTATCTCCTTAAGAAACACTTTATGATCCTGAGAGAAACTACTGCAGCATTTTATTTCATGGAATGAAGCCGTCTATTGAGCAAGCTTTTTACCTGGAGCCCCTAAAATAAGTAGTTCTGGAAGAGCAACCAAATGATTTTTAAAACTCAGCCCTTCCCTTTTTTAGAAACTCTGCCAATAAATGGAGGCTCCATTTTCGCTTTCCTCTACTCTAGACACAAATATTCATTTTGCAAAGATGTTGGTGTATCATTGGTAAAATTCACTTGTTGTGCTATTTCTATTTATTATACCAGACCTCATCCCAAAATAGTCCTGCATAAGATGCCACATATGTCCTCTAGCACTCCAAGAATTAAGAGCATATGGTCAATAAAAATGGAATCCCCATGACTTCAGACTAAGTTACCCAGGAAAGACATGCATCTCTATGGGGTTATGAGTTCTTTCTTGAAGTCAGAAACTTTTAAGCTTAATTAGGTGTATTAAGATAACTCAACTATACAACTCAGAACTTTTAAAAGTTCACTGTACTAACTCTGTCTCAATCCATTCAAACTGCTATAAAAAAAATGCCACAGATTGGATGGCTCATCCATAATAGAAATTTATTTTTCACAGTTCTGGAGGCTGGAGATTAAGTTCTGAAGACCAAGATCAAGGTCTCATGGAAGATTCCGCATCTGGGGTATGCCAGCTTCCTGGGTTCACAGATGGCTGGCCAACTTCTTCCCATGTTCTCACTTGGCAGAAGGGCCAAGGAGCTCTCGGTGGTCTCCTTAATAAGGACACTGATCCTTCACATGAACTCCATCCTCATGATCCAATCACCTCCTGAAGGCTTCACCTCTTAACATCATCATTTTGGGGGTTGGGACTTCAACATATCAATTTGAGGGGGGACAATAATATTCAATCCACAACAAACCCATTTCACAATATCTAAATATTGATAGTGACTCTCCAAAGATGTCAACTGTCTCAGAGGCAAGTGAAAGGAAAAGCATTTCAATTCAAGTCCCAACGTGAGGAGTTTTTATAATGAGCCAGGCAATGGGAACACAGAGATGCCTGCCCTGCGCCTAGGCCACAGTAGCCCCAAACCAAAGTCTGAGGTCAGTCAATAGTCCTGCTTCATGTTCATCACTTTGTAGAATATATTTTTGAAGTAGCTCCTTAATTCAGAAGTAAAATCTTTGTCAAATAAGGACATCAATAGCTTCCTTTCCAAGACTGAGGGCCAGATTCCTTCCCACAAAATCCCCATGGGGCTTTTTCATACTACTAGATTAAATATATTTAACCAATACCTGGTTTCAGCCAAAGCAGAATAAAAAGATGAATCTATTCAATACAACATCAAATTAGTCACTTTTAAGGTAATAGCCAGACAAGGATACTTGTAGGAAATAACCATCTGGTGGAAAAAAAAATAGGAAAATAAAATCTAAAGGTCATCTCATTTCAACTGAAAAGCTGAATTGTAAAAATTATGGTTGGCAAAGTGATATCTCTTCAATCAAAATAAAACATAAAATGATCCTTACTAGTCCAACAGCAGCTGTCCAATCATAACAAACAAAATTCCTCAGTTGATGTCTTTCTCTGGAACCATGTTTTCTTCACCTTTTTTTTTTTTTTTCCTCCAAAAATTAAATGGAGGGACCCATGGATGGGGTGAAGAAAGAAAGATATTTGAAGCTGTTTCTAATGTGTGTGTTGGATTATCTGCAATATACAGATAAAACTGGGTGTAAGCCTTAAAATAGAGCAGAGTGTCAATTTCAAAATAAATAGTGATAATGGTATTTTCAAGATCAGCTCTTTATTCATGTTCTGTGCCAAAGCATTTAAATACCCTGTGCTACTCATAACATAATGTGGGTGGTAAAAGAAAAAACCTATCCCTCCTTCAACATGTTATTCCTAAAGAGTCTATTCGTGTCAGCGCTGCAGAGATACAATTAATTTATATAACCCCAATATCCTAACGTAGAGACACAAAGTACACGAAGCAAAACATTCTCTTATTTTGAAAAGAGAAAAATGAACATAAACTTTGCTTTATGTAATGGCCCAAAGCTATTTTAGATAAATAATAAAATAATTTTAATTAACAAATGATTCTAGCAACCATTCTTATCAGGCACTTAATTTAAGTTCAAACTTTGAGCCCACACATACTTTTTCCTCATGGGACTTAACAACTGCTGCGCTGGCAGTTTTGTAGAAAATGAGATGATCTGGGCTGGGCATTCTTTAATTCAGTCTAGAGGATGATATTTACCATCTTGTAGTTAAATGATTGGTGTTAGATACATTTTTTTTTTTTAGGCTACATAGCTCACCTATGTGGCTGTACTTTGTTTAGGGAGATACCGTTTAATTTGAAATTAAGCTTTGGGCCGTTTAAATCTTGTTAGCTAAAAACATCAGCCTCTTAGACTTTTAGCCAGTCTGCTTAATATACAAGTTCCATATATTTCTCTTGAAGAATTCTAGATAATAATGAGTCAAGTTGTTCATTTTTAATAGTTGTTTCTAATTAAAAATTAAACAAACACTGTCTTTTAAAAAAACTTTCCAAGACAATCCAAAAATCTAACACTTCAGACAAATAACACACTCAAAATTGAGTCAGGAACATTTTTCACGACAAATTATATTTTAATTGTACATATAAATAACAAGAAATAACTCTGCTCTTGGCATTTTTAATTTTAGAGTTGCCTTATATATTTAAGAATGCTGATGAAAAATTAAAAGGCATCAATAATGAATAGTGAAAGATTCATTAGTAAAAAATATGTAAAGTGTTACTTAGAAAAGATATTCTTTCTTATTTCAATTTTGAAAGAACTCTTGAGAATTTAAGAAGCAGGGGTGTGTGTGTGTGTGTGTGTGTGTGTGTGTGTCTACTTGACAGAAAGGGAGAGAGAACGCCCATGAGTATCCAGAACATGTATTTAAATATCACCAATTACAGAGGCATTCCCTACACTTAACATTCATGGATAACCTTTGTGTACATATTCAGGTGGGGTCAGCAGAGTATTTATGGAACGCAGGGCAGTACTGCTGGGAACCACTTCCCCCTGTGACAGGGCGGTCAGGCTACTTGGATGAATCATATCCAAGAGAAATAAGATAGTGACTCAATGGAAGACAGAATCATAAAGAAGTCAGAACTATAATTTCCTGAAGTCTCCAACCCACGGTAGATGGGGAGGGAAAAGATAGTTTTAATTCTACCAGCTACTACTCTGAGTAAAGAGGCTTTATTCCTTGTAAATATTTATTTTATTCTGAAATCAATCCTTCTTTCTTGTTTCTGATAAAATGACTCTTGCCGCTGACGCCAACCCAAGTCAGAAACACTTAAGCGCCGCAGTATATACTATAGAGAAACTGGTGTTCATAACAGTGTGAGGGGTGAGTTCAGTTGTCACCTGTTTTTGTTTTGTTTTTTTTTTAAATGAGGTTTTATTTACAAATTTAAACATACTTAGGGACTCTAGCATTTGTTCTCAGAAATTTCAGCAAACCTGTATCACCAGGTTTAATTTCAGAGACATTTTTATCTCTAAGCAGTACATGAACCACCATGCTTACCTATGTCTAGAAAGATCAGGTAAACAGCTTTAAGGCATGTTGTTGCTGTTGTTTAGTCATTAAGTTGTGTCCAACTCTTTTGTGACCCCATGGACTATAGCCTAGCAGGCTCCTCTGTCCATGGGGTTTCCCAGGCAAGAATACTGGAGTGGGTTGCCATTTCCTTTTCCAGGGGATCTTCCCAATTCAGGGATTGAATCCATGTCTCCTGCACTGCAGGCAGATTCTTTACCACTGAGCCACCTGGGAAGCCCCAACTTAGGCATCAGTTCAGTTCAGTTCAGTCGCTCAGTCCTGTCCGACTCTTTGCGATACCATGAATCGCAGGACGCCAGGCCTCCCTGTCCATCACCAACTCCCGGAGTTCACCCAGACTCATGTCCATTGAGTCAGTGATGCCATCCAGCCATCTCTTCCTCTGTCGTCCCCTTCTCCTCCTGCCCCCAATCCCTCCCAGCATCAGAGTCTTTTCCAATGAGTCAACTCTTCACATGAGGTGGCCAAAGTATTGGAGTTTCAGCTTTAGCATCATTCTTTCCAAAGAAATCCCAGGGCTGATCTCCTTCAGAATGGACTGGTTGGATCTCCTTGCAGTCCAAGGGACTCTCAAGAGTCTTCTCCAACACCACAGTTCAAAAGCATCAATTCTTCAGCGCTCAGCCTTCTTCACAGTCCAACTCTCACATCCATACATGACCACAGGAAAAACCATAGCCTTGACTAGACGAACCTTTGTTGGCAAAGTAATGTCTCTGCTTTTGAATATGCTGTCTAGGTTGGTCATAACTTTCCTTCCAAGGAGTAAGTGTCTTTTAATTTCATGGCTGCAATCACCATCTGCAGTGATTTTGGAGCCCCCAAAAATAAAGTCTGACACTGTTTCCACTGTTTCCCCATCTATTTGCCATGAAGTGATGGGACCAGATGCCATGATCTTTGTTTTCTGAATGTTGAGCTTTAAGCCAACTTTTTTACTCTCCTCTTTCACTTTCATCAAGAGGCTTTTTAGTTCCTCTTCACTTTCTGCCATAAGGGTGGTGTCATCTGCATATCTGAGGTTCTTGATATTTCTCCCGGCAATCTTGATTCCAGCTTGTGCTTCTTCCAGTCCAGCATTTCTCATGATGTACTCTGCATAGAAGTTAAATAAGCAGGGTGACAATATACAGCCTTGACATACTCCTTTTCCTATTTGGAACCAGTCTGTTGTTCCATGTCCAGTTCCATCTGTTGCTCCCTGACCTGCATACAAATTTCTCAAGAGGCAGATCAGGTGGTCTGGTATTCCCATCTCTTTCAGAATTTTCCACAGTTTATTGTGATCCACACAGTCAAAGACTTTGGCATAGTCAATAAAGCAGAAATAGATGTTTTTCTGGAACTCTCTTGCTTTTTCCATGATCCACCGGATGTTGGCAATTTGATCTCTGGTTCCTCTGCCTTTTCTAAAACCAGCTTGAACATCAGGAAGTTCACGGTTCACATATTGCTGAAGGCTGGCTTGGAGAATTTTGAGCATGTGTGAGATGAGTGCAATTGTGTGGTAGTTTGAGCATTCTTTGGCATTGCCTTTCTTTGGGATTGGAATGAAAACTGATGTTTTCCAGTCCTGTGGCCATTGCTGAGTTTTCCAAATTTGCTGGCATAAGGGGGAGCAAATTGAAAAGTGTTATCAATAAACTTAGGCAGAGGGAACAGAGTATAATGAGATCTATATTTCTAATGATGTTTCAAATCCATGGTATTATTTTTGAAATACAGGCATACCTCGGAGATATTTCAGGCTTAGTTCCAATAAAATAAATATCAGTATCAAAGTACATACCTTAATCTAAAAATGAGATATGTATATAATAAAAATGTATTGTTACTAAAAAATGCTAACCATCAGGTGGCACAGTGGTAAATAATCTGCCTGTCAATGTAGGAGACTTAAGAGACGTGGGTTTGATCCCTGGGTTGGGAAGGTCCCCTGGAGAAGGAAATAGCAACCCATTCTAGAATTCTTGCTGGGAAATCCCATGGATAGGAGAACTTGGCAGGCTACAGTCATGGGCTTGCGAAGAGTAAGACACAACTTCGTGACTAAGACAGAAGCAAACCCCTTTTTTCTTCCTGTGTATAGAGACAGTGATACCTATTTCTTGGCATCTTCGTAGGGACTGAGTGGGTTAGCAGTACTTGGTAGGTACTCAATTAATATTTATCTTTCCCTTCGCTTACTAAACAAAACTTATTAAGAAATCTATAAATGATCATCTCCTAACAGAGGAACACTTTGCCCAAGAGTCTTCCCAGGTACTTCCCATAACACATTTATCATTTCCATGAGCTAATGTTCTATTCCATAATAATTGAGTTTCCCTAACTGTTCGGATGTTAATGGCTCCACATGGGTAGTATGTCTAGTCATTCCCAAATTTGTTTCATGACAGCAGGAGGGTCCCTCCTGTACAAACTGGCATCTTAACTCCTAACTCAGAGCTTGGTGCAGGATCAGCTTTTAAGAAATATTAGAGAAAAAAGGACATGTTAGAATGAATAAAATAAATTAAATGAATGCATCACCAATACCCACCACCCAACATGTAGAAAAACCAACAAGAAGGCCCTTAAAAATTCTGTTTATTAAGAAAAATTCTGGAATTTTTCTGGGATTCCTTACTCTTATTCCAAAAATAAAACACTGAAGCAAACTTAAACTGCCATAAGGAAACTTACACTGCCACAAAGAGAAGAAAACTCATCTCTTAAATCATCATAAAAAAAGGAAAACAGTTTCTGGAAAGCACCATTTCTAGTGTCCAGCTATTCTCTTGCAGACAGTTACTTGTATAACCATGAATGTTCCACTTTTAAAGGTTATTGTAAAAATAGAGGTGTGGTAGAAAGAACACTGGAGTAAAGAATTTAAAAACTCAGGTATTAGTTACATCTACCACATGAACACTTGGGTCACTCACATTACTTCCTTTAGTCTCATTTTTTTTCATGTATCAAATGTAGATAAATCAGCCTTGCATTAGATATATACCTTAACAGTTCACTGCAAGAGAGGGTGAAATAAACTATGCAAAAGAGCTGAACCACTATAACTTGAACAAATTAGATAGACTCTAGGAGCCCTCAGTTGTCTGTAAAATGGGGGAGATAATAAGAGTAATATCTATTTTGCCCAATTATTGTGAAGGCTATGATAATATTAATAGAGCACTCAGTACAGTACTATTTATTACTACTATTTTCATTCATCTGAAAAAATATTGTTGCATCAGATCAGATCAGATCAGATCAGTCGCTCAGTCATGTCCAACTCTTTGCGACCCCATGAATCGCAGCACGCCAGGCCTCCCTGTCCATCACCAACTCCCAGAGTTCACTCAGACTCACGTCCATCGAGTCGGTGATGCCATCCAGCCATCTCATCCTCTGTCGTCCCCTTCTCCTCTTGCCCCCAATCCCTCCCAGCATCAGAGTCTTTTCCAATGAGTCAACTCTTCGCATGAGGTGGCCAAAGTACTGGAGTTTCAGCTTTAGCATCATTCCTTCCAAAGAAATCCCAGGGCTGATCTCCTTCAGAATGGACTGGTTGGATCTCCTTGCAGTCCAAGGGACTCTCAAGAGTCTTCTCCAACACCACAGTTCAAAAGCATCAATTCTTCGGCTCTCAGCCTTCTTCACAGTCCAACTCTCACATCCATACATGACCACAGGAAAAACCATAGCCTTGAGTAGACGAACCTTTGTTGGCAAAGTAATGTCTCTGCTTTTGAATATGCTATCTAGGTTGGTCATAACTTTCCTTCCAAGGAGTAAGCGTTTTTTAATTTCATGGCTGCAGTCACCATCTGTAGTGATTTTGGAGCCCATAAAAATGAAGTCTGACACTGTAGACAATACATTTTCCTCTAGGCTACAAAAGAACATACACATTCTTGATAAATGTCTTTCTTTGTCTATCACTTTTAAATTTGAAAAAATTTAAAGATTGAATTGATTTTACTGCACTATTATATATGAGGATTAAAAAACATTTTAGAAATAGTGATAAGAGAAAAAAGGAAAACAACACTGATTCTTTAAGGTTTTTTCACTGAAACATTGTTACATGTGCCTTCAGGCTTTTAAAAAATGCATATATAGTTATAAAATGAAATCAAACTGTATATTGTGTATGCATGTGTGTTAAATCGCTTCAATCATGTCAGACTCTTTGCAACCACATGGACTGTAGCCCACCAGCCTCATCTGTCCATGGGATGATTCTCCAGGCAAGAATACTGGACTTACTTCCATTCCTTCTCCAAGGGATCTTCCCAACCCAGGGATCAAACCTATATCTCTTACATCTCCAGCATTGGCAGGCAGGTCTTTTACCATTGGCACCACCAGGGAAACAGCTCTATACTGCATATCAGTTTAGTTCAGTTCAGTCTCTCAGTCATGTCTGACTCTTTGCAATCCCATGAACCGCAGCACGCCAGGCCTCCCTATCCATCACCAACTCCTGAGGTCTACCCATACTCATGTCCACTGAGTCGGTGATGCCATCCAACCATCTCATCCTCTAGCGTCTCCTTCTCTTCCCACCCTCAATCTTCCCAGCATCACGGTCTTTTCAAACGAGTCAGCTCTTTGCATCAGGTGGCCAAAGTATTGGAGTTTCAGCTTCAACATCAGTCCTTCCAATGAACACCCAGGACTGATCTCCTTTAGGATGGACTGCTTGGATCTCCTTGCAGTCCATGGGACTCTCAAGAGTCTTCTCCAACACCACAGTTCAAAAGCATCAATTCTTTTGTGCTCAACTTTCTTTATACTCCAACTCTCGCATCCATACATGACCACAGGAAAAACCATAGCCTTGACTAGACAGACCTTTGTTGACAAAGTAATGTCTCTGCTTTTGAATATGCTATCTAGGTTGGTCATAACTTTCCTTCCAAGGAGTAAGGATCTTTTAATTTCATGGTTGCAGTCACCATCTGCAGTGATTTTGGAGGCCCCAAAAATAAAGTCAGCCACTGTTTCTACTGTTTCCCCATCTATTTGCCATGAAGTGATGAGACTGGATGCCATGATCTTCGTTTTCTGAATGTTGAGCTTTAAGCCAACTTTTTCACTCTCCTCTTTCACTTTCATCAAGAGGCTTTTGAGTTCCTCTTCACTTTCTGCTATAAGGGTGGTGTCATCTGCATATCTGAGCTTATTGATATTTCTCCCGGCAATCTTGATTCCAGCTTGTGCTTCCTCCAGCCCAGAGTTTCTCATGATGTACTCTACATAGAAGTTAAATAAGCAGGGTGACAATATACAGCCTTGACCTACTCCTTTCCCAATTTGGAACCAGTCTGTTATTCCATGTCCAGTTCTAACTGTTGCTTCTTGACCTGCATACAGATTTCTCAGGAGGCAGGACAGGTGCTCTGCTATTCCCACCTCTTTCAGAATTTTCCAGTTTATTGTGATCCACACAGTACAGTGTTTTGTAATCTACCTTTTCCATTTAACATACCATGAAGCTCTCTTACGGTGATAGGTATAATTATGTCGCAGATGTTTAACATTTAAGGTGCACTCTAGCTTATGGTTGTGACACCATCCTTTAGAGAGAAAGTCCAAACATGGCTATAATGATCTACTGCAGCTTTCACACAAATGTCAGGGATCCTTGTTCCAAGTACCTGATAGAGGAAGGGATTGGCCAGACGGTGTTACTACTTCAGCAGTCAAGTAGAAAGTGATGAGTGTTGGATACTTGATCTTAATAAGGCAAAGAAGAAAAGAGTAAGATGAACTAGTAGGCTACAGCTAGTTAGCTATAGCTGTATGTCTTATTCTACAGGAAGACTCCTGGAGAAGGGGACCAAATGGGAGGCTTAGTTCTCCCATTACTACTCTCCTTCTTCCTCTAAAATCAGGGAAGAAAGTGTTTAATAGCTCTGCCCTAAGACCTTAAGACATAAGACATTATAAAGTGTTTAATAGCACTGCCTAACAGCATTGGTCCCAGAGAAGGCGATGGCACCCCACTCCAGTACTCTTGCCTAGAAAATCCCATGGACAGAGGAGCCTGGTGGGCTGCAGTCCATGGGGTCGTGAAGAGTTGGATATGACTGAGAAACTTCCCTTTCCCTTTTCACTTTCATGCATTGGAGAAGGAAATGGCAACCCACTCCAGTGTTCTTGCCTGGAGAATCCCAGGGATGGGGGAGCCTGGTGGGCTGCTGTCTATGAGGTCACACAGAGTCAGACATGACTAAAGTGACTTAGCAGCAGTAGCAGCAGCAAGAGCATTGGTCAGCTCAAGCTAACAGCATGAAGACTATTTGGCCTTTTATCTTCTCTTTTTTATTTCTTCTGGGTTTCTAAAAGAAATGAGGAAACCTGTAGGTCATTAGATATTTAGTGCAAACCTCTGGGCTGATGTAAAAGTTTCAGTGTTGTGTTAATCAGTTGTGTCCGACTTTGCAACCCCATGGACTGTAGCCCATCAGGCTCCTCTGTCCATGGGATACTCCAGGCAAGAATACTGGAGTGGGTTACTGTGCCCTCTTCCAGGGGATCTTACTGACTCAGAGAAGGAAACTGGGTCTCTTTTGTCTCCTGCATTGGCAGGTGGGTTCTTTACCACTAGCACCACCTGGGAAGTTAGTTTCAGGGCAGGAAGTAAATAGCATAAGGTAGCAGGAAAGAGTTTAGTCCTATTCACCCAATTCTCTAAACTGTATTTCCTTACAGATTATTTGAAGACATAAGAGAAACCATTTGAGTGTTGAGTATGGTTGAGAAGAAGTAGGTAAAATTCTCCATAATTTGAAAAATTAATATTAGAATGACCAAATGTTTCAAAATTTCTGTGTTTGAGCCCATATGCATGTGTGTATGTGTGAATGGATCTGGTCTTTCAAGCAATCAATTGCTGCCTGTAGCAAAATGTTATTAAAAAATATTTTAGAAAGAAATCAAAGAGGACACTAATAGATGGAGAAATATACCATGTTCATGGATTGGAAGAATCAATATAGTGCAAATGAGTTTACTACCCAAAGCAATCTATAGATTCAAAGCAATCCCTATCTAACTACCAACGGTATTCTTCACAGAGCTAGAACAAATAATTTCACAATTTGTATGGAAATACAAAAACCCTCGAATAGCCAAAGCTATCTTGAGAAAGAAGAGTGGAACTGGAAGAATCAACGTACCTGACTTCAGGCTCTACTACAAAGCCACAGTTATCAAGACAGTATGGTACTGGCACAAAGACAGAAATATAGATCAATGGAACAAAATAGAAAGCCCAGAGATAAATCCACACACATATGGACACCTTATCTTTGACAAAGGAGGCAAGAATATACAATGGATTAAAGACAATCTCTTTAACAAGTGGTGCTGGGAAAACTGGTCAATCACTTGTAAAAGAATGAAACTAGAGCACTTTCTAACACCATACACAAAAATAAACTCAAAATGGATTAAAGATCTAAACCTAAGACCAGAAACTATAAAACTCCTAGAGGAGAACATAGGCAAAACACTCTCCGACATACATCACAGCAGGATCCTCTATGACCCCTCTCCCAGAGTATTGGAAATAAAAGCAGAAATAAACAAATGGGACCTAATTAAACTTAAAAGCTTCTGCACAACAAAGGAAACTATTAGCAAGGTGAAAAGGCAGCTTTCAGAATGGGAGAAAATAATAGCAAATGAAGCAATGGACAAACAACTAATCTCAAAAATATACAAGCAACTCCTACAGCTCAACTCCAGAAAAATAAACGACCCAATCAAAAAATGAGCCAAAGAACTAAATAGACATTTCTCCAAAGAAGACATACAGATGGCTAACAAACACATGAAAAGATGCTCAACATCACCCATTATCAGAGAAATGCAAATCAAAACCACTATGAGGTACCGTTTCATGCCAGTCAGAATGGCTGCAATCCAAAAGTCTACAAGCAATAAATGCTGGAGAGGGTGTGGAGAAAAGGGAACCCTCTTACACTGTTGGTGGGAATGCAAACTAGTACAGCCACTATGGAGAACAGTGTGGAGATTCCTTAAAAAACTGGAAATAGAACTGCCTTATGATCCAGCAATCCCACTGCTGGGCATACACACCGAGGAAACCAGAAGGGAAAGAGACATGTGTACCCCAATGTTCATCGCAGCACTGTTTATAATAGCCAGGACATGGAAGCAACCTAGATGTCCATCAGCAGATGAATGGATAAGAAAGCAGTGGTACATATACACAATGGAGTATTACTCAGCCATTAAAAAGAATACATTTGAATCAGTTCTAATGGGGTGGATGAAACTGGAGCCTATTATACAGAGTGAAGTAAGCCAGAAAGAAAAACACCAATACAGTATACTAATGCATATATATGGAATTTAGAAAGATGTTAACAATAACCCTGTGTACGAGACAGCAAAAGAGACACAGATGTATAGAACAGTCTTATGGACTCTGTGGGAGACGGAGAGAGTGGGAAGATTTGGGAGAATGGCATTGAAACATGTATAATATCATGTATGAAACGAGTCGCCAGTCCAAGTTCGATGCATGATACTGGTGCTTGGGGCTGGTGCACTGGGAAGACCCAGAGGAATGGTATGGGGAGGGAGGAGGGAGGAGGGTTCAGGATGGGGAACACATGTATACCTGTGGCGGATTCATTTCAATATTTGGCAAAACTAATACAATTATGTAAAGTTTAAAAATAAAATAAAATTTAAAAAAAATTTATATGATCACCAAAAAAAAAAAAAATCATCCCATCAAAAGATAGAAAGCTATTATTAAGCAGAAAAGGAACGGAAGTGGGACAACTGACTTGTTTTGTAGTTGTTTGTCACATTCTTTTGGAGGCAATGTCTCTTAGCAAAATTGAGTTGAGGCAGTTAGTTGGAAAAACTAGCCACAGCGTGACCTTTTCTGAAATTCCCCACTGGCACCATCGTGAACAACTGCCTCAACTCCCACCCGCTGTCTCTTTGCCCCCTCGTTCCCCTCTGCTATTTGGATCAAGAGCACCCAACCAATAATTCAGGGGGGAAAAAAAAATGCTTGTTACTCTGAGCATGATTCACTTCCACAGAGAGTCCCATTTCGAATTTGCTTGTCCTCCCCCTGTGTGGTCACCACTCCCGGCCTGGAGATCTACAGCAGATCACTGCTTGAGGCCCAAAGCCGTTATTTCTATTCTTTCTTAAGAATTACCATTTCCTCCCATCAAGTGTGGTTAATGAAAAACCCTCTGATCTGGCTGTATTTGTTGTGCTTCAGTGGGGAGCTGCCATTTCAAGGGTTTAAAATTAGGTTGGTTGCTGTTGCTGCCTTTCCTGTAGCCAGTTAATCACAGGATTCTTGGCCACATTGAGGCCAGAATGGGCATGGCACATGCAACAGGGAAGGAAACCACTGGTTGCAGGCCAAGAAACTAATGTGCTTACACAACATGGATTGTTGGAAACACTTTGAACATTACTTTGTTTTTAACTGTACTTAAAAATTGTTTCTCTAGGACCCAGCACTGGCCCTGGCACATTTATTAATGAGAGAATAGGCTTTTGGCTTTTCCCTTGAAGGGCTGACCACAGCAATGATAGGCTTTGTTGTGGGCAAATCAAAATGAGAGTTGGAGTTGGAGTTCTACAACTTACCACTGAACTTGAAATTGTGAGTGTCTCTCTTTTCTCCTTCCCGACTGGGCTATTGTGACCTGCTGATGGTAATGTGAAAATTCAGAAGCAGCTCAACACACATTTTAAAAATCAATGGAATTTCTCAAAATACTATTTTAATAAAACTTATAGATTGCATTTGCCTTCATGTGCAGGCAGATTAAAAATCCAAGTGCAAGTAAGATGCCACCACCTCTCAACTTTCTGGCATTGCTCTGGCATCACATTAGTAAGAAATTATTTGTGTTTCAGAATCTTAAAATGTACATAATGTGTTTAGGGTCACGCAAGTGCTGAGCATGAAGAATGCATGAGTTCTGACATGCTTCTCTATTCTGGCTTACTGTATACCCTTAGGCATGTCTGTAATCCACTTAATCTCTCTGTTTGCACACCTATAAGGTGGAGATAATTCAGCTGACCTAGTTCACAGGGCTGTGTGTTGAATAGCTGAATCGTGATTTATAAAGTACATTGAAAGTGCAGTGTTCTAGGCAAATGCTCATAAATATAATGACATGTTACAGAGTAGGGAGGCCATATTAAGCCACTTTCATGTAGAAGGAAATTAAAGTACAGTGAAATTTTCATATACACCCAAGGTTAAAGATAATAGAAAGCAAGCCCTAGTCACTTTATTAATGTCACTGCTCTACCTTATGGATGAGCCAAGGGGGAAGAATCATAACCAAACACTAAATAACGTGAAAGAATTATCCTAGAGAGTTAATTCCCGCCTATAGCTGCCTATGGCTTCTACACGCTGCAGAAAACTACTTGAAAATGGAGCAACTAGGTCAACTGAGAGTGGGAGTAATAGAGTTATTGATCTCATGGCGTTTGTTTGTTTGTGTTTTTTTAGTGGTTGGTCGGGGGAGAGTTATTAATGATAGCTAGCCATGAAGAAACCTTCTATGGCAAGCTAATTATAGAACCAAAAGATAATTAGTGTTGATAGTACACCTAGAATATTTTAATGCTGTGTGAATACTGACATCAGCTTCTGTTACTTTGCATTCCAGGTTTCACTGTGTCCCATAAGTTGCCACGTCTGTTCTCTCAAACTGCATCTAATGCTGTAATAGTTTCAATGTTTCTAGAGTATGTTTACTTCTAATAAATGAAAAGAGCTACATGGCAGATCCTTTCATTTACCAACTTTGCTGAAGATTACCAGGCAGAAAACATTGCCATGATCACTGTGACACATGACCCACCATCTTGTGTGGTGACCACAGCATGGCAGATATGATCTTAACTCTACAGCAAGACACAAAGAGAAGAAAGAAGAACATTTAAGGAAGCAAGACACTTCCAAATTATGCAAAGGTTAAGCAAGGGGACAAAATTACTCAGCCATAAAAGAATGAGATATAAGCAGAGTTAGATGTTCTCAAAGGCTTCCCTGGTGGCTCAGACAGTAAAGGATCCACCTTGCCATAGCTGAGTTGGGAAGATCCCCTGGAGGAGGTCATGGCAACCCACTCCAGTATTCTCACCTGGAGAATCCCATGGACAGAGGAGCCTGGTGAGTTACAGTCCATGGTGTCACAAAGAGTTGGACATGACTGAGCAACTATAGATGGAAAGAAAAGCCTAAGGAGGGAAGTATGGCTAAACTCAAAGTGAAATCCAGGACCAACAGAGTGGAAGGTGAAGACAGTAAGTCAGTTGCAACAATAACTTACATAAATTTAGAGTATCAATAAATGTTATTGTGCTACATAATTTATATGCATTGCATTCTCACAGCAACCTTCTGAGAAATTTATTCATTTGTTCAAATGTATTTATTTAGTATTTTGTTTCCAAGTAGGAAATAGTAGGTGATATTATTTATACTATTTCTACTACCATCACTTTTTTTAAAAAGTTACAAAAAAAAAAAGTTACATTGCAAAGCATAAAGTTTTATTTTAAAAGACCTTAGAAAGTTAATGAATCAAGAGAATTCAACAGTTCATAGAAGGGAAAGCCCTCTGAGATGAGCAGTCTGTTTCAGAACTTTCTGTGGAAGACTTGCCAGTTCTAGACATGGGCTGATGATTCGGTTTGGCCCACACAAAAGATCTTCACTGGGAGAATGAGAAATCCGCGAAGCTCTTAGCGGTCATGTGGGTTGGCGGGACAATTGGAAACTTCAGTCATTCTAACCCATGGTTGGATTTTCCCACAGCATATCTGTTAAATTCTGGAAGTAGGAAGCTTTTATAAAGCAAACTGAAATCTCCTTTAGTACCAGGGTGTATAAGAGGCAAAGTCTCACTTGACAATGGGACCTGTCTCCAACACCCGGCTGGACTCCTAAAAACATTTGCCAAGGTTGGAAGCAGGGGGAAGCAGGGGGCAAAAGACCACATCAAGTTCCAAGCCTCTGTAGGGCAGACTGAGCCTTCCACAGTCTTTCATGGTTAAGATGGTAGAAACCTGCCAGGCAGGCTTTCCACAAAAAGACATGGAAAATCAGCCCTGTGAAACAGAGGTGAACTAGTTCAAACTGCGTCATATTAACCTGCAACCCAGTCCCAACTCAACGTAAGGCAGGCTGGGATAAGATGAACAGTCCCTAACACTATCTTCCTAACATGGAAAGCTCACTGGTAGGAGTTATCAGCTGGAATTAGACCAGTGTTTGTCATACAATTAAAATTTACTTGATTTGTAGAGAACTTGGTAAATGTGGTTAATAATCAAGGAAATAAAATATCACAGTAGGAGATCTTTCAATGATTGAGTTATTGGAATAAGCACAAAACGGCTTTGAAATAGCCAGTTCTAATATAGCAAATAAAAAAAGGGGTGGGGGAGATGATGAAAAGATGTAGAATTCCAAAAGAAAACTGGGATTTCTTACAAAGAATCAATTGCTCTAGAACTATAATTTATAATATGTGAAAATAAAAAGTTCTTGAATAATAGTAGGTTGACCTACAGAAAATAGCATAATTGCATTAAAAGATAAATCAATATATAGATCTTTAGTTTCTTTAGGTAGATATATTCCTAAATATTTTATTCTTTTCATTGCAATGGTGAATGGAATTGTTTCCTTAATTTCTCTATTTTCTCATTATTAGTGTATAGGAATGCAAGGGATTTCTGTGTGTTGATTTTATATCCTGCAACTTTACTATATTCATTGATTAGCTCTAGTAATTTTCTGGTGGAATCTTTAGGGTTTTCTATGTAGAGGATCATGTCATCTGCAAACAGTGAGAGTTTTACTTCTTCTTTTCCAATTTGGATTCCTTTAAAATACTTAGAAATACATCTACATGAAGAAACTAAAGACCTATATGTAGAAAACTATAAAACACTGGTGAAGAAGTCAAAGAGGACACTAATAGATGGAGAAATTTACCGTGTTCATTGATTGGAAGAATCAATATAGTGCAAATGAGTTTACTACCCAAAGCAATCTATAGATTCAAAGCAATCCCTATCTAACTACCAATGGTATTTTTTACAGAGCTAGAACAAATAATTTCACAATTTGTAAGGATATACAAAAAACCTCGAATAGCCAAAGCTATCTTGAGAAAGAAGAGTGGAACTGGAAGAATCAACCTGCCTGACTTCAGGCTCTACTACAAAGCCACAGTCATCAAGACAGCATGGTACTGGCACAAAGACAGAAATATAGATCAATGGAACAAAAATAGAAAGCCCAGAGATAAATCCACGCACCTATGGACACCTTATCTTTGACAAAGGAGGCAAGAATATACAATGGATTAAAGACAATCTCTTTAACAAGTGGTGCTGGGAAAACTGGTCAACCACTTGTAAAAGAATGAAACTAGAATACTTTCTAACACCATACACAAAAATAAACTCAAAATGGATTAAAGATCTAAACATAAGACCAGAAAATATAAAACTCCTAGAAGAGAACATAGGCAAAACACTCTCTGACATACATCACAGCAGGATCCTCTATGACCCCTCTCCCAGAGTATTGGAAATAAAAGCAGAAATAAACAAATGGGACCTAATTAAACTTAAAAGCTTCTGCATAACAAAGGAAACTATAAGCAAGGTGAAAAGACAGCCTTCAGAATCAGAGAAAATAATAGCAAATGAAGCAACTGACAAACAATTAATCTCAAAAATATACAAGCAACCCCTACAGCTCAACTCCAGAAAAATAAACGACCCAATCAAAAAATGGGCCAAAGAACTAAATAGACATTTCTCCAAAGAAGACATACAGATGGCTAACAAACACATGAAAAGATGCTCAACATCACTCATTATCAGAGAAATGCAAATCAAAACCACTATGAGGTACCATTTCACGCCAGTCAGAATGGCTGCGATTCAAAAGTCTACAAGCAATAAATGCTGGAGAGGGTGTGGAGAAAAGGGAACCCTCTTACACTGTTGGTGGGAATGCAAACTAGTACAGCCACTATGGAGAACAGTGTGGAGATTCCTTAAAAAACTGGAAATAGAACTGCCTTATGATCCAGCAATCCCACTGCTGGGCATACACACTGAGGAAACCAGAAGGGAAAGAGACACGTGTACCCCAATGTTCATCGCAGCACTGTTTATAATAGCCAGGACATGGAAGCAACCTAGATGTCCATCAGCAGATGAATGGATAAGAAAGCAGTGGTACATATACACAATGGAGTATTACTCAGCCATTAAAAAGAATACATTTGAATCAGTTCTAATGGGGTGGATGAAACTGGAGCCTATTATACAGAGTGAAGTAAGCCAGGAAGAAAAACACCAATACAGTATACTAATGCATATATATGGAATTTAGGAAGATGGTAATGATAACCCTGTATGTGAGACAGCAAAAGAGACACAGATGTATAGAACAGTCTTATGGACTCTGTGGGAGATGGAGAAGGTGGGATGATTTGGGAGAATGGCATTGAAACATGTATAATATCATATATGAAACGAGTCGCCAGTTCAGGTTCAATGCAGGATACAGGAAGCTTGGGGCTGATGCAGTGGGACGAACCAGAGGGATGGTACAGGGAGGGAGGTGGAAGGGGGGTTCAAGATGGGGAGCACATGTATACCCATGGCGGATTCATGTTATTGTATGGCAAAACCAATACAATATTGTAAAGTAATTAGCCTCCAATTAAAATAAATAAATTTATATTTTTTTTAAAAAGATAAATCAATTGAAGATACTCAAACTGAAACATAGGGGAAAAAAAGATTAGAAGAAATAGAGCTGAGCATAAAAAGAAATGTGGTATTAGTAAAAATGTTGAATTTATATGTAATTGGAATCCTAGAAGGAGACAAAAATGGAGAAAGAGAAAATGGAACAGAACAATATTTGAAAAGATAATATCCAATAATTTTTCAAAGTTGGTAAAAATATCAACTCACAGATTCAAGAGTTTTATCAAACCTCAAGCAGGGTAAATACAAAGAAAACCACACTGAGACACAGCATGGTCACACTGCTGAAAATCAACAACAAGAAGAGAAATTTAAAATCAGCTGAAGAAAAAAAAAAAATACAACCTTTAAAGGAATGACAATAAAACTGAGAGCTGACTTTTCAACAGAAACCAGGAAATATAGAAGAAAAGAAAATGACATCTTGAAGCTGCTGAAAAGAAAAGAAAATTAGCTACCAACCTCAAAGTGTATAGCCAGTGAAAATATCTTCAAACATGAAGATATAATAAAGATGTTTTTAGATAAACAAAAGTTGAGAGAATGTATTTCCAGCAAACCTTCACTAGAAGAAATACTAAAGGAAGTTTTCCCAATTGGAGGAAAATTATTTCAACTGAAACACAGGATATCAGGAAAGAATAAAGAGACCTGGAAAGAGTACATGAGTATTTCTAATAAATATATATATATGTGTGTGTGTGTGTGTGTATACAAATAAACAATGACAGTTTAAAATAAAAGTAATAATAATGTCCTGTACAGGCCAAAACATATGATAAAAGTAAAATATGTGAAAACAAAGTGGACAAGAAGGGAGTAAATGGAGTCAAAGTACGGAAATAAACTTACATCTTTCAGAAAGTGATGAAGTTACTAATTTAATGCAGACTGTAATAGTCAAGAATGTGCATTTTAATATTTAGGGTAACCATAGAAAAAATTTGTAAACAATCTAATTAAATGGTCAATAGAAAACTAAAAGTGGAATAAAGAAAAATTTCATTAATTCCAAAGTGGGGAAGAAAGGAGGGATGAAGGAATAGAGAAGAGATGGGACCAACAAAATGAATAGTAAAGTGAAAACTTGTACTCTACTTTGTTAATAATCACATGAACTGGGTAATGAACTAAACATAGAAGACTGTATGAAGTGGATAAGCCCTAGTCATACACTATTAATAACAGAAGGCACACTTTTACTCTACGGATACAGAAAGTCTGCAGGTAGAAAGATATGGAAAAAGATATGCCATGCAAAATCCAGCACAAATAAAACTGGGGTAGCTATGCTATTATATGACCTAATAGGCGTTGAGACAAGATGCATTACTAAGGAAAAGAGGGGCATTTCATAATTATTAAGAGGTCAACTGAACAATGGAGAAGGCAATGGCACCCCACTCCAGTACTCTTGCCTGGAAAATCCCATGGGCAGAGGAGCCTGGTAGGCTGCAGTCCATGGCATCACTAAGAGTCGGACATGACTGAGCGACTTCACTTTCACTTTTCACTTTCATGCATTGGAGAAGGAAATGGCAACCCACTCCAGTGTTCTTGCCTGGAGAATCCCAGGGACGGAGCTTGGTGGGCTGCTGGCTATGGGTCGCACAGAATCGGACACAACTGAAACGACTTAGCAGCAGCAGTAGCAGCAACTGAACAAGAGATTATGCTAAATGCTAAATTGCTTCAGTCATGTCCGACTCTGTGCAACCCCATGGACGGCAGCCCACCAGACTCCTCTGTCCACGGAATTCTCCAGGCAAGAGTACTGGAGTGGGTTACCATTTCCTTCTCCGAGAACAAGAAATTAAAACAACCTTAAATTTGCATAGATCTTACTACATAACTTCTAGATATAGACAGCAAAAGTGGACAGAGTTAAAATAAGGAATGAACACATATATATTTAGCAACTTAGAAGTGCTGAACAGAAAAAATGCCTCTTGTCTCAATCTTACAGTCTTGGACTTCCCTGATGGTCCAGTGTTTGAGAGTCTGCCTGCCAAGTCTGGGGACACAGGTTTGGTCCTTGGTACAGGAAGATTCACAAGCCATGGGCAACTAAGCCCATGTGCCACAAGTACTGAAGCCCACATGTCCCAGAGCCTGTGCTCTGCAACAAGAGAAGCCACTGCAATGAGAAGCCTGTGCATTGTAACTAGACCGCAGCCTCTGCTCACGCTAACTAGAGAAAGCTCATGCACAGCAGTGAAGATCCAGCACAGCCAAAAAACAAATACATTAAAGAAATTTTTTTTTAAAGAATCCTATGGTCTTACACAAAAATGTTTCAAGAAGTAAACAACACTGCTTCTTCTTGCTTTTAAACTGAAGTGCTATTCTAAATTTCTCATTCTGATTTTAAAACAGAAGTTAAAGGTATTTAATTGAGACATAATGTCACTAAACTAGTAAATGGCTGTCAGGACAAGAAGAGAGGTCTTTCTGACTCAAGATTCTGAGCTTTTTAAAAAAAAATTTTGCAAAGGTATAACTTTAATTCTAATGCTTTAAATTATAGTGTACTAAAGAAATTTAGTTCTACTATATTTTTATTTCTCTATATATTTATAACTAATAGTAAGAGAGTTTTTAGGCTTTCCAGATAGATGGCTCAGTAGTTAAAAAAAAAAAAAATCCACCTGCCAATGCAGGAGATGCAAGTGATGCAGTTTGGATCCCTGGGTCAGAAAGATCCCCTGGAAGAAGAAATGGCACCCCACTCCAGTATTCTTGCCTGGAAAATCCCATGGACAGAGGAGCCTGGAGGGCTACAGTCCATGGGATCGCAAAGAGTTGGACATGACTGAGCATCCATGCACAGGCCTCTATTTTATCATCTAACAGTAAAAATAATACTAGTTTTCATCAAAATTTAGTTATGAATATTAAATGGATACTAGAAAAAGTTCCCTTTCACTTTCATGCATTGGAGAAGGAAATGGCAACCCACTCCAGTGTTCTTGCCTGGAGAATCCCAGGGACGGGGGAGCCTGGTGGGCTGCCGTCTATGGGGTCGCACAGAGTCGGACATGACTGAAGCAACTTAGCAGAAAAAGTTCCTAATCCACTGTGGTAGGAAGAAAATGACCCCCAATGATAGCCCTAGAATTTGTGAATATGTCGTGTCACAAGACAAAAAGCAGCTAAAGTTACAGAGGGAATCAATGTAACTAAATGGCTGACTTTAAGGCAAGAATATTGTCTTAGGTTATCTGGATGGGCCCAGTGTAACCACATGAGCCCTGAATAGAAGAGGAAGGCAGGAGGTCAGAAGGAGAAACACAGTGATGGGAAAGGAATAAAAGAAACAGAGAAAGAGATATGCAACCTGAGATAGACTCAAAGATCCAATACTGGCTGAAAAGACAGAAAGGGACCACGAGCCAAAAATTGCAGGCAGCCTCTAGAAGCTGAGGACTTTCCTCAGCCAAAAGCCAGCAAAGACGCACTGACCTCAGCCCTATAAATCAGGGGCCCCCATGGTACAAGTACGTGGCCCATTAAGAACTGGGCTGCACAGCAGGAGCTGAGTGCGGGTGGACAAGCGAGCAAAGCTTCATCTGTATTTAAAGCCACTCCCCATCACTTGCATTACCACATGAGTTCTACCTAATGTCAGGTCAGCAGCAGCATAAATGTAATGCGCTTGAATCATCCTGAAACCATCCCTGCCCCAGTCCTAGGAAAAATACTCTTTCACAAAACTGGTCTCTGGTGCCAAAAAGGTTAGGGATCACTGCTATAAATGCAAGAGATAGAATTCTACCGACAACTTGGTTGAGCAAGGAAACAGACTCTTCCCCAGGACCTGATCCCCCTTTGGATTTCTGATCTAAAGATCAGAAATTTATCTTTACTATAAGATAATAAATGTATACTGTTTTAAGTGGTCGAGTTGGAGTAATTTGTTACAACACCTATGCTGCTGCTGCTGCTAAGTCACTTCAGTTGAGTCTGACTCTGTGTGACCCCATAGATGGCAGCCCACCAGGCTCCCCCGTTTCTGGGGTTCTCCAGGCAAGAACACTGGAGTGGGTTGCCATTTCCTTCTCCAATGCATGAAAGTGAAAAGTGAAAGTGAATTCTTTCAGTCGGGTCTGACTCTTAGTGACCCCATGGACTGCAGCCCACCAGGCTCCCCCGTTCCTGGGATTCTCCAGGCAAGAACACTGGAGTGGGTTGCCATTTCCTTCTCCAATGCATGAAAGTGAAAAGTGAAAGTGAATTCTTTCAGTCAGGTTTGACTCTTAGTGACCCCATGGACTGCAGCCCACCAGGCTCCTCCATCCATGGGATTTTCCAGGCAAGAGTACTGGAGTGGGTTGCCATTTCCTTCTCCTATAGAAAACTAAACATCTATTTCTGCTTTATTGACTATGCCAAAGCTTTTGACTGTGTGGATCACAATAAGCTGTGGAAAATTCTGAAAGAGATGAGAATACCAGACCACCTGACCTGCCTTTTGTGAAAGCTATATGCAGGTCAGGAAGCAACAGTTAGAACTGGACATGGAACAACAGACCGATTCCAAATAGAAAAAGGAGTACGTCAAGGCTGCATATTGCCACCCTACTTATTTAACATATGCAGAGTACATCATGAGAAACGCTGGGCTGGATGAAGCACAAGCTGGAATGAAGATTGCTAGGAGAAATATCAATAACCTCAGATATGCAGATGACACCACCCTTATGGCAGAAATTGAAGATGAACTAAAAAGCCTCTTGATGAAAGTGAAAGAGGAGAGTGAAAAAGTTGGCTTAAAGCTCAACATTCAGAAATCGAAGATCATGGCATCCAGTCCCATCACTTCATGGCAAATAGATGGGGAAACAGTGGAAACAGTGTCAGACTTTATTTTTTTGGGCTCCAAAATCACTGCAGATGGTGATTGCAGCCATGAAATTAAAAGATCCTTACTCCTTGGAAGGAAAGTTATGACCAACCTAGATAGCATATTGAAAAGCAGAGACATTACTTTGCCAACAAAGGTCCGTCTAGTCAAGGCTATGGTTTTTCCAGTGGTCATGTGTGGATGTGAGAGTTGGACTGTGAAGAAAGCTGAGCGCCGAAGAATTGATGCTTTTGAACTGTGATATTGGAGAAGACTCTTGAGAGTCCCTTGGACTGCAAGGAGATCCAACCAGTCCATTCTAAGGGAGATCAGCCCTGGGATTTCTTTGGAAGGACTGATGCTGAAGCTGAAACTCCAATACTTTGGCCACCTCATGCAAAGAGTTGACCCATGCTGGGAGGGATTAGGGGCAGGAGGAGAAGGGGACGACAGAGGATGAGATGGTTGGATGGCATCACTGACTCGATGGACATGAGTTTGGGTGAACTCCAGGAGTTGGTGATGGACAGAGAGGCCTGGCCTGCTGCGATTCATGGGTTTGCAAAGAGTTGGACGTGACTGAGTGACTGTACTAAACTGAACTGATAGAAAACTAAAACTCATATACCCGTTGATGCAGCTACTATTATTACTATTGTGTCATTCATTCAATCTTTCAAAATATTTACTGACACTGCTCTAAGTAGTGGGATCCCACAGGGAACAATTAGCAAGGGCTCTGCCTTCACAAAGCTTACCTCTTAGTGAAACACAGCCAGGGGACGCGACTGAACGACTTTCACTTTCACTTTTTCAATACATTGGTGGAATACCTACTAGGTACTAGCACTGTGAGGAAATGAGGAAACAGCAGAATGTTTTCACCAGATACTTATACTTTTCTTCCTTTTAAGCAAGAAATACTTTTCTTTGGATAATTTGGCAGACTGACCATTTGTTAGTGATATTGTAATGAGTGGTTTTGAGCCCTGTTTTTAAGGTTAGGCTTCTTGCAAAAAGTGACACATAAAATTTTAAGCAAACAAGGAAGGATTACTTAATGGATAGAACACAATAGATTTATCGTGCTGCCTGTGAAAAACCATAAGGCTCATAAAAGCAGACAGAAACAAAAAGAAGGCCATTTTGAACAACAGAATGAAGTAGAATTTAGACAGAGAATCCACCACAATGAGAAGCCAACACGCTGCAACGGGAGGAGCCTCTGCTTGCTGCAGCTAGAGAAAGTCTGCACAAAGCAACGAAGACCTAGAGCAGCCAAAAAATAAAATAAACATAAAAAATAAATATGTGGGCTTTTTTCCCACAAAAAGTAATTCTCTGACACCAGCTGGATGTCTCACAATTCAACTCAACTCCAATACTCTCCAGAGATGGCATTAGGTCCCACAGTTAAGGGCTCAGTATCCCAAGACTGGAGAAGGCAATGGCACCCCACTCCAGTACTCTTGCCTGGAAAATCCCATGGAGGGAGGAGCCTGGTGGGCTGAAGTCCATGGGGTCACTGGGAGTCGGACGCGACTGAGCGACTTCATTTTCACTTTTCACTTTCATGCATTGGAGAAGGAAATGGCAACCCACTCCAGTGTTTTTGCCTGGAGAATCCCAGAGACAGAGGAACCTGGTAGGAGGCCGCCTATGGGGTCGCACAGAGTCGGACATGACTGAAGAGACTTAGCAGCAGCAGCAGCATCCCAAGACTGGCCCCCACTTGCCAGTTACAAGTCGAGATAACCTGTTCTTCTGACCACTGGTTACATTTTGGAGGTTCCCATGATCTCCTCCTTGGGTTCTATTATAATAACTTGTTAGAACAGATCTCAGGAAACCAATTTATTCACCAGATGACTGGTTTATTACAAAGCATATTTGTAGTTCAGTTGCTCAGTCATGTCCAACTCTTTGTGACCCCATGGACTGCAGCATGCCAGGCTTCTCTGTCCTTCACCATCTCCCAGAGCTTGCTCAAACTCATGTCCATCGAGTCAGTGATGCCATCCAACCATTTCATCCTCTGTCATCCCCTCCTCCTCCTACCCTCAATCTTTCCCAGCATTAGGGTCTTTCCAAATGATCTGGTTCTTTGCAGCAGGTGGCCAAAATATCACAGTTTCAGCTTCAGCATCAGTCCTTCCAATGAATATTCAGGGTTGATTTCCTTTAGGATTGACTGGTTTGATCTCCTTGCAGTCCAATGGACTCTCAAGCATCTTCTCCAATACCACGGTTCAAAAGCATCAATTCTTCGGTGCTCAGCCTTCTTTATGGTCCAAATCTTACAACTGTATATAACTACTGGAAAAACCATAGCTTTAACTATATGAACCTTTGTCAGCAAAGCAATGTCTCTGCTTTTTAATACGCTGTATAGGTTTGTCATAGCTTTTCTTCCAAGGAGGAAGCTTCTTTTAATTTCTTGGTTGCAGTCACCATCTGCAGTGATTTTGGAGCCCAAGAAAATGAAGTCTGTCACTGTTTTCATTTTTTTCCCCATTTTTTTCATTTGCTATGAAAAGATGGGACTGGATGCCATGATCTTTGCTTTTTGAATGTTGAGTTTTAAGCCAGCTTTTTTCACTCTCTTCTTTTACCTTCATCAGGAGGTTCTTTAGTTCCTCTTTGCTTTCTGCCATTAGGGTGGTATCACCTGCATATCTGAGGTTATTGATATTTCTCCCGGCAATCTTGATTCCAGCTTGTGCTTCATCCAGTCCAGCATTTTGCATAATGTACTCTGTATATTAGTTAAATAAGCCGGGTGACAATATACAGCTTTTATGTATTCTTTTCCCAATTTTGAACCAGTCTGTTTTTCCATGTCTGGTTTTAACTGTTTCTTCTTGACCTGCATTAAGTTTTCTCAGGAGGCAGGTAGGTATTCCCATCTTTTTAAGAATTTTTCAGCTTTTTGTAATTCACACAGTCAAAGGTTTTAGCACAGTCAATGAAGCAGAAGTAGATGTTTTTCTGGAATTCTCTTGCTTTTTCTATGATCCAATGGATGTTGGCAATTTGATCTCTGGTTCCTCTGCTTTTTCTAAATCCAGCTTGTACATCTGGAAGTTCTCTTATATAATTATATAAAGCTCTATATTGTTTTATGCATATAGTTTCATAACTTCCTATATACCGTTGACCCTTGAACAATTCAGGGTTAATATAATTGACAGTCAGACTCCTATATCTGTAGCTTCTCCATAGCTGCAAATTCAACTAACTATGGATCGTGTGGTACTATAGTATTTACTACGGAAAAGTATCTCATGTAGGTGGACACATGCATTTCAAAGCTACACTGCTAAGTTTTATATGTATAGGTAGATAAGTAGTTTATACATACAGTTCATTTATTCATAAATTAATATACATTTAAAAGTTTGACACCTAGTGGTGAATGGCTCTAAGAAGTCTTTAAAACCATGGGAGAGGACCTCCCTTCTGGCACAGTGGATGGGAATCTGCCGTGCAATGCAGGGGACGTGGGTTTGATCCTTGGTCCTGGAGGATTCCACATGCCACTGAGCAGCTAATGCTATGTGCCACGACTACTAAGCCCGCGCCTTAGAGCCTGTGTGCCACAACAGTTAAAGCTAGCGTACTTTAGAGCCTGTGCTCTGCAACAGAAGAATCCACCACAATGAGAAGCCAACACGCTGCAACGGGAGGAGCCTCTGCTTGCTGCAGCTAGAGAAAGTCTGCACAAAGCAACGAAGACCTAGAGCAGCCAAAAAATAAAATAAACATAAAAAATAAATACATAAAACCATAGGAGAGGTAAGTGAAAAAGAAATAACATCATCAAGCAAAAGTTAAGAAGTGCTATTTTTGCAGAAGTATTTTTGACTGATTAAAGTTAATGGGTCTCATCCATTAAGATTAATTGTCCATATATACAATGGAATATTGCTCAGCCACTAAAAGGAAAGAAATAGGATCATCCATAGAGACATCATTTGTAGATGACATAGAGTCTGTCATACAGGGTGAAGTAAGTCAAAAAGAGAAAAATACTGTCTATTAATGCATATATGTAGAACCTAGAAAAATGATACAGATAAACCTATTTGTGGGGCAGGAACAGAGATGCAAACGTAGAGAATGGATATGTGGACACAGAGGAGGGGACAGGGAGGCTGGGACAAATTATATGACTGACATACGTACACTGTCATGTGTAAGATAGCCAGTGAGAACTGCTGGAAAGAACAGGAAGCTCAGCTCTGTGCTCTGTGATGACCCACAGGGATGGGATGGGGGGGAGCGGGAGGCAGGGAGCCTCAGGAGGTAGGGGATATATGTATGCTGCTGCTGCTGCTAAGTCACTTCAGTCGTGTCCGACTCTGTGCGACCCCATAGACAGCAGCCCACCAGGCTCCCCCATCCCTGGGATTCTCCAGGCAAGAACACTGGAGTGGGTTGCCATTTCCTTCTCCAATGCATGAAAGTGAAAAGTGAAAGTGAAGTCGCTCAGTCATGTCCGACTCTTAGCGACCCCATGGACTGCAGCCTACCAGGCTCCTCCGCCCATGGGATTTTCCAGGCAAGAGTACTGGAGTGGGGTGCCACTGCCCTCTCCAAGGGGATATATATATACATGTAGCTATTTCACTTCACTGTACAGCAAAAGTGAACACAACATTGTAAAGCAATTATATTTCAACAACAACAAAATTGTCTATTACCAAACGTTTAGATAGCCGTATCTATGGACTTCCAAACCTCTTTTTTAAATCACTCAGAAAATATGTAACTGGCCTATGTCTGAGCTTTCCTGAGCCATTTCTTCTCTAGTTCCACCTGTGTCAGTCTTAGCCTACTGGCTATGATCTGGCCACAAAAGAAAGCAACACAGACACACACATGCACACAAAAACACACAAACTCCAGTAAGGTGGTTGTACTGATATTCTCGTGGGAAGATGGACAGTAGGGATAGTCACACAGCACAGCTTCATAAGCAATACATTTGCTCTCCTTCACACGTTCCCAAGTACCCATTCCCTTGACAGCTGTCTGATACCTACTAACTCACTTGTCCAAGAAGTCTGCATTTATCTTATCCTTCCCTCCTGGAGCCACATTGCCACCAGTCTGTATCAGTCTATTTTGCTTCTTCTAGTGCTTGTGTGCTTAAGGTGCTTCAGTCATGTTCGACTCTGCACACCCATGGACTGTAGCCCGCCAGGCTCCTCTGTCCAAGGGTTTCTCCAGATAAGAATACTGGAGTGGGTTGCCATGCCCTCCTCCAGGGGATCTTCCTGACCCAGGGATCAAACTCACATCTCTCATGTCTCCTGCATTGGCAGGCGAGTTCTTTAACCACTAGTGCCACCTGGAAAGCCCCTGCTTCTTCTAGGTCAAGAGTCAAAACAAATGTCATAGATGTATGTATACATACATAGTACTAGAAAAACGGTACTGACGAATCTATTTGCCAGGCAGGAATAAAGCCGCAGGTGTAGAGAATGGGTTTGTGGACACAGAAGGAAAGGAGAAGGGGGGACGAATTGAGAGAGTAGCATTTACCTGTACACTCCCTTGTGTGGAACAGATATCTAGTGGAAGCTGCTGTACAGCACAGGGAGCTCAGCCCGGTGCTCCGCGATGACCTAGAGCGGTGAGAAGATCAGGGAGGGCGGAGGGTAGGAGAATGCTAGGACAGAGAATCAAGAAGGAGAGAATGCATGTCTATTTATGGCTGATTCACACTGTTGTATGACAGAAACCAACACAATATTATAAAGCAATTATCCTCCAATTAAAAATAAAATTTAAAAAAAAATACCACATACACCCATAGGGGCCAGCCAGACAACATAAAGGAAAAAAGAAAGTCCAGGTATAAAGGACTAGCAGGGATTATGGGAAACCAGACAAAATGTGCCCCAGCAAATACTTGGTAGCCTGTGGGAACAAGGACCCAGTATTCCTTGAGCTCCTGGAGATCGTGGAAATAGGATCTTTTTCACATCTTGGCAACTAATTCACGTTTAAAAAAACACTCTGTGAGCCCCCCAAAAAAAACATGTATTTGCTATCCAGATGAAACCCATGGGCTACCAGTTTGTGATTGGTTCTCTGGATCTCTCAGTTCCTCTTTCTAACTGAAAGATGGTAGCCTTCTCTTAGTGTTCTCAATTTGTATAACCAAATACTAGTCACTGCCCAGGGTAGATGTAAATGATTCATCACTTAATTTGTGTGTGGAGGTGGGAAGTAATACACTTATAGACACCAACACTTTCCAGCACAGCACCACATCCTGCAGCTACCATGACCTAAGTCTCAGGAAAGCTGGTACCAGTTCCTCTTTAGCCCCTTCCTAGATATAATCTTGCTTCCCTGGTGGCTTACTGGTAAAGAACCCGCCTGCCAGTGCAGGAGACCTGGATTCAATCCCTGGGTCAGGAAGATCCCCTGGAGGAGGGCATGGCACCCCACTCCAGTATTCTTGCCTGGAGAATCCCATGGACAGAGAAGCCTGGTTGGCCACAGTCCATGGGGTCACAGAGAGTTGGACAGAAGCTAGTGACTACGCAACAAGATATAATATTATATCCCACATCATAATACAAGATAAATGCTGTGATGCTTTCAACTCTAAAATTAAATGAACTACATTGAACACATATTTCATGCCTTGTTTCTTATTTTTCCTTTCAGAAAAAAAGCAGAGTAAGCCAAGCATCCTTCTACCATCAGTGATTGATGGCGTAGAGTAGTTTCCAAGGCGTTCAAGATGCTGCGATACACACTTCTTGAGTGACATTGACTGAAGAGTCAATGCCCAAAGCAATGGCTTTTCGACTTCTTTTCTTGACTCTATATCATTCAGGGTTTAGTCAAGAAAATGAAAATCACTGTATGGATTTCAAAGAGAGGGATTTAGAATAAATAATTGGTTTACCATGTTGAAAGTCAGAAAGAGTGGACCCCATGTTGGGATCATAAGGCCATACTTCCAGGATTAGCCAAGCTCCATGGCAACTATTGTCACGACCCATCCTTTTTATCATGAGCTATGTCATCCAGTTGTCACAGCACCCATCTCTATAGCAGGCACCAAAAGACCCCCGACCAATGACTTAACATCACCCCTTCCCACAGGAATTTTCTTTGCATTGAGACTATAAAAATTGGCCACAAGCCCATGAAAGGGGTTGGCTCTCCCTTGAGTTGGCCCGCTGTTCTAACAGCATCACCCACTCTGATAAACTCTATTCTCCTCTCATTCTGCCTCATATCTGCAAATTCTTTTCCAACCCACAATCAGACTGCCTTTACAGAAAGGGAACACTAAAATAATTGTTATTGTTCAGTCGCTCAGTTGTGTCCAACTCTTTGCAACCCCATGGACTGTAGCATGCCAGGCTTCCCTGTCCTTCACTGTCTCCCGGAGTTTGCTCAGACTCATGTCCATCGAGTTGGTGATGTCATCCAACCATCTCATCCTCCGTCATCCCCTTCTTCTGCCCTCAATCTTTCCCAGTCTTTTCTAATGAGTTGTCTCTTTGCATCAGGTGGCCAAATTATTGGAGCTTTAGCTTCAGCATTAGTTCTTCCAGAATATTCAGGGTTGATTTCCTTTAGGATTGAAAATCATATCTAGAGGTAATAACTGCAGCAATTAGCCCTAGTCTTGGGAAGGGGAACAGAGAATAAGAGATGGACTAGTTAGAACCAGGAGCTTGAAGGGAAGATTCTGAGGAGCTGACATTCATACATTTGAGGAGATGCACCATCTGATTTTGCCCGGTACCTCTGCTGCTGGAGATCTGAAAGAAGCTGAGAAAAGTCTGAAGCTGGAGCTGATGCTGTTGCTGAATCAATGCTGATGGAAACAGAAAAACAGAAAGGAAGCCCCTTCTTCCCTCCTCCCACATTCTCCTTGGCCTCCAGCACTTCCTAGTTGCAGAACTTGATAGAACCACCCTGCACAGGAGAATTCCAATGTCAACATCAGAAAGCAGTGTAGAGATGGTGGATGTGGAGTTGAAAGACAAAAGATAAATAACCAGTGCAGACAAAACCATGGTAAGAAATATATTCACATCAGGACTCAGTATTACATCACTTTCATGCACATCCAACTGAAACAAGCTTCATGTAGCAATGGGATGCACTATATTTTCTTTTCTATTCTATTCTACTCCATTTTAGTTTTAAGTGCTAGTTACACCACCCCTAAATGATTTCATTAATGTCCTAGAAGTGTCTCAAATATGAAAAAGAAGTCGGTGATTCCTGGGGTTCCATGAAGCAAAGTATATGCAGTTGAGAAGAAGGGCTCCTATCGAATTCCAACAAAATTCCGTATTTGGAAAATGTGGGGAAAGGATGGGAAGACTTGTTTTTCTGGTTTCAGAGAAGTGCTTGCAAAGAAACAGGGAATATCACTGTGGCAGAGTCCGCAAGTTTCACATTTTCATTTTGACCCTGCCTTCTCCGTCAACATTACAGATGTAAGTTTAGAAGTAACATATGACATAGGTGTTTACATGCTGGGTGGCACTGAAATATTTAATGTCCTTTTTAGAGTCAACATTTATTAACATGGTGGCACAGGGAAATTAAGTTTGTTTTCTTTAGTGAATAAGTGTTAGGAAAATTACAGTGTTGTCCACTGGATGGCATAAAAGTCACTAATAACAGATTCTTCTTTAGATTTCTGCGGCAATTAATCTAAAAGAGTAGACATTTATGACCAAAAAACACAAAAGGATTGTACTATTTTTGGTCATTGGTGGTGTTTAGTCACTATATTGGATCTGACTCTTTTGCAGCCCCATAGACTGTAGCCCACGAGGCTCCTCTGTCCATGGGATTTCCCAGGCAAGAATACTGAAGTAGGTTGCCATTTCCTTCTTTGGGGGATCTTTCCTACCCAGGGATGGAACCCATGACTCTTGCATTGGCAGAAGGATTCTTTACCACTGAACCATCAGGGAAGCCCTATTGGTTATTAGCCAGTATTGGGTCAAACTTTTCATTAGTAATGCAAGCACTGAATTTGGTCCTTATGAAGCCATTTAGACATCACTACTACTACTAAAAAAAAAAGGCTTCCCTGGTGGCTCAGATGGTAAAGAATCTGCCTGCAGTGCAGGAGACCCTGGAGGGGTCTGGAGGAGGAATCTCAGGAGGAGGTTCCCCCGGAGGAGGGCATGGCAACCCATTCCGGTATTCTTGCCTGAAGAATCCCCAAGGGCAGAGGATACATACACTTCATGTAGTAGCAAAGAGTTGGACACAACTGAGTGACTAAGCACAGCTTGACTAAAAATACAATCCCTACCCTCCAAAAAACAGACAAGAAATGAGGGGGAAAAAAATTAAAATCAACATAGATGATTTTTCACTGAAGAGTTAATTGATTCACGTGTAGAATCTGGAGGGATTTTGGTGTGGATTACACAGAATTTGTATTCAAATAGGTCTCTGCACATCACAATCTAAGGTTCATCAGGAAAACCCAAGATATAAATCAGGTTCAGCCTGCTTCTGGCATTCATGCACCATTTGACCTTCGGCAACTCGCTTAACTTCTCAGTCCTAAATTCTCTCCTCAGTTGACTTTCAAGAAGATCAAGTGCCATGACAGATGGAAAAGAACTTGGAAGGTTATGGATTCTATGCAAGAGCAGAATCTTATTAACCCCCTCACCTTACATGCATCATCATGTCTATCAATAGCTCAGGACACACAGTCAATAAGTCCCTTGTAACTGATGGAGTATTTATTTTAGGTGAGAATGCCAAGAAACTATGATTCTCTTTGAAAAATACAAATATACACTGGAAAGAAAAGGGGCAAGCTTCATTCTCCACCAGCATAAAATAGTATAAGGATCAAGAGCTTAGATTCAGAGACTCTCCACCTGGGTTCAATACCAGGCTCCAAGATTCCCTGTGAAACCTGGATGAGTTACTCACCCTCTCTGTACCTTATTCTTCTCACCTGTAAAATGGAGTGAATAACACCATCCAGCTCATGGAATCGTCATGAGGTTAACAGAATATATACCTAGAAACTGTTTGGGAATAAGACCTTGCAGACAGTAGCCCACAGACATGTATCAGCTACTACCATCGCTTTTAACTTTAGAGCTGGAGGAAGCCACGCCACTGGGGAGGTAAAAAGCAGAAGGCTGGAAAGAAAGAAACTATGGAAGAGGTGTGAGTTGAGATGCTTTGTAATTCTGAGTACTGCAACACCACCACAGTGCTCCAAATCCCACAGACAGCAGATTAAATCACAGAACCTCTTCGTTTCCAAAAATTTTCCAGCTCTCTCTTCAGAGCAGTTATCCGTGGGAACACATCTCTGATTTTCATCATTTTAAAACTCCTAGGTTTCATAAATAAAACCACAATGAAAGACCACTCTATATCCAAAAGAATGGCTAAAGTGGAAAAAACAGACAATGCCAAGCCCTGAGGAGGGTGTGGAGCGAACTGAACTGGAGGATACAGACGGTGGTCATGTAAACTGCTGAAAACCACGTTGGAATACTTGCTGGCAGTATCTACAAGAGTTGAACATATGCATTCCTTATGATCCAGAAATTCCACTCCTAGATATATACTCACTCAAGAGAAATGAATACATATGTTCACCAAAAGACATGTGCAGAAGTGTTCCCAGAGACAATATTTATAACAACCCAAACAGGAAACAACCCAAATTCCCTCACACACGCGTGGGTAAATAAATTGTGCCATATTCATAAAGCAGAATGCTATGTATCACAGAGAAGGCTGTTTCACTACAGAAATGAACCTCACTAATATAAAACTGAGAAAAGTAGCCAAATGTGAAAGAAGCCTACGGAATGATTCTATTTACATAAAATGCAAAAGCAGGCAAGAGTAAATCCCGGTGTTAGAAGTCAGAAGAGTCATCATCTTTGGGTGGAGTGGCAATGGGGGAGAAAACAAGGGGGCTTCCAGAATCTTCTCACGCTCTGCTTGTGGAGTTGGAGACAGATTACATAAGTGTTCACTGAGTGAAAATTTGCCACATTCGTTTATGTGTATGCACATAATGTGTGTATGTTAAACTTCAAAAATACTTCAATTCCAGTATGAGTCTTGATCATTTTAACTGTTGTCATGGAATCAGGATCTTTGAAAGAGCTACCTCCCAGGCACTGCTGAGAATTCCCTTCTTTATGCTACCAGTTAGCCCTATACCGTGGTGCCTCACACGATGCATTGAAATCACTCGTGTATATGTCTGTCTTCCTTTGCTGTCCTTCAGTCGCTAAGTCGTATCTGACCCTTTGCGACCCCATGAACAAGAGCACGCCAGGTTTGCCTGTCCATCACCATCTCCTGGAGTTTGCTCAAACTCTTGTCCATTGAGTCAGTGATGCCATTAAAACATCTCATCCTCTGCCGCCCTCTGCTCCTTTTTTCTGTCTCCACTACTTAGCCATAGATCTGCTTAAGGCCAGAGACTGTGTCTTATTTATCAGTCTCTTCAGTGTTCAACACAGAGCCTGGCACATGCTTTAATAAACATTAATAAATGTTTATTGAATGAATACAATATAAAACTAATGGGTTAATAACTTATAATGGAAAAACTATGAAAAAGAATATATATGTATATATAGATATGTGTGTATTTATATATATATGTATGTATGAATGTATAACTGAATCACTTTGTTGTACACCTGAAACCCTGTAAATCAACTCTAATTTAAAAAGTTTTTTAATAAAAAAAGAAGCTAATAAATGAACTAATGGGGAATGACATACATTTTACTTTATATTTATAGAAATATATTCTGTTGCCAAATTTGCTGAAATACCTATTTTGTCAAGTGGTCTACCCAGATTTTTGTCAAGTATCTTCTGAGTTCTTCCCTCCAAAATTCTCCCAAACCATTCATCACCTTTCCTGGCTTTAGAATACTATTAACTTAGCTCTGCTGATGAAAGAACCTAGAAGACATCATAAGCTGTGTATTCCTTATGAAAGTTTCCTAACAGATTCTTGATTGAATGAAGAAAAAAAAGTTATTGTGCATAGTTTAGCTAATTCTAAATTTATCAGAGAAATTTTACCACTTTACAAACACTTTGGTTGCATACTTACCCAACCTGCTCAAGTTTGCAGAGACAGAGTAAAGATGGAGGAAGTGTTCTAGCTTTGCTATGCCTTTAACAATTTCCTGAGATTCATAGTTTACTGCTTGAATAGGATATTGAGAAAAATGAAGTAGTTATCAGAGACACAGGATGCTATTAATCTGAGAATGGGCATTCGTGCTTCTCACCCTGAGGGGCAAGTCCTTATTTTTCTCATGAGTTGAATCTGTTTCATTCCCTTGGTGTCTCTCAGTTGGTAAAAAATGTCCTTACAGACAACAGCAGAGCATCAGAGCACCTTGGCTTGTATCACATCCTGGTCATTGATCTTTGCCTTTGAGACTTACGGTACAAAGCAGAATGAGAAAAGTCAGTTTCTTGAGATTTGGAAATTAGTTTCATATTTGCTGTTTTGATAGCAGCCCCAAAGGACAAATTAATAAAACATTACCATGTAATACTCAAAAGAGGAGGTGGGGGTGGGGAAGGAGATTTACATCACCCATTCATCAGTGACCTAACAGGAAAAACATTAGTGAATGATTAAAGAAAGATGACCTTAAGGGGAATGCAGGGGGGATTCAGACAGGCTTTGGTCAAAGCCCCCAAATCTAATGTAATTTCAAGCTGGCCTCAAATTCAATTTGTGTGGAACCTCTAAGTCATCTATTCTGCCACGACATACAGTATAATTGCATTTGAACAGCTTCCAACAGAGCACTGAGCAAACGTCCCGTTCCGGGCCCTCGGTGCCCGCGAGGCCGGCGGCCCGATGACCACACAGGAGGACCGGCTCGGATCGCAGTCTGCCTGCCGCTCCCACCTGCTGACCGTTGCCCTGCACAGGAAGCACGTGTTTCTGCTTAATTCCTGCCAGCGTTTGGCTGTCAGGTATGGCATCTGCAGCGGGCGGCTCCCGAGGGCTGCCACCTGGTGCTGTCAGTCGGCCTCAGACCAACGAGCAAAAAGGGGAGGCATTCATGTAGTGCTTATTTTTCTGTGTTTAGGGTATTTCTTGGGACTTAAGAGTTTTCAGTTGGCAAGTTAACTTGTCTCTTTAGTTAGGAGGGAGAAAAAGGAATTTTGCTTGCTTGCTTTTAAAGTAGAGTTCCTTTCTTTAGAAAAGTTGTTTAGTAATACCTGGTTCGCCCTCATTAAATCTGTGCAGCTTCTTCATGGCACTACAAACTTACTTGCAAATAGACTTAAAAAGTGTAACCATCTAGAATTTGAGATGTGGGATAAACCATAATGGGAAAGAATGTGGAAAAGATTTATATAGATGTATAGCTGAATCCCTTTGCAGTACAGTAGAAATTAACACAATGTTGTAAATCAAGTATACTTCAATAAAATTAAGAACAGAATTTGAGAGATAGTTATTAAATGCCAGTATTTTTAATGTGCTGTTCTAAACAATTATAAATAAGCATATACAAAGTTAGCCTTTGAATCTCATTAAAAATAAAAGATGAAAATAAAACAGAAATAAATGTCCCAGGAGAAAAGATGGAGTGTTCTTTAGAAAAGACCATTTTTGGCTCTTGTCTCAATGGTTTATAGCATGCAAAGGAATAAAAGATCCTCAGTGAGTATCAACAGTTAGATAATATTGCAACGTCAAAAAGCCTGCTTGTTGTAATCCAGAATCAACTTATATTTAATTTTAACTCATGACTTTCATTTTGCATCCACAAATGGAGTCCACCTTTCCATAAAATCAAGGAAATATAATGAAATTGACTCGAATGACTCATGGTTTGCTTGTACTAGACCGCTTTAAGTAATAGGACAACTGTGAACATGAATTAGCACCTGGGTAAGAAGAAAGCCATTGCCCTAAGGACACAGATACTTTGGCTCATGGCTTTTCACTTGATTTATCCTACTGATGAATGGCAAAAGTAATAATGATTAAATGCATGAAGATGCTGGGTTAAGGACAGTATTGGTGGAAAAATTAGATGTAATCGAATGCTGACTTGCCAAATAAATTTTAGATTGCATATCTAAGCATCATATAGGTATTTTTAAAGCATGCACCCATTTATTTATTCAATACATCACCACTAGAAAAATGAACTACAGAAACTGAACCATATCTTTTCCACTGAAGCAATTCCTTCATGTGATTTTTTTCTTTTTTGATAGCAGGGAATTTTTGAGGAATGCGACCATCAGTTTATGGAGGAACAGACTGTTCTGAACTTCACAGAATATGTTACTATGGAAGTCGGTGTTCAGAAAGTCAAGCAGAAATGGCTGTGAGTTTATTTCTGTCCAATGGCATTTTTAACACAGGAAAGAGCCACAGTGGAGACAGAATCAGAGAACCCTACACCAGCATATTTCTGCACGTTTTCTAGTAAACATAAACACTCCACTGTCTTTATTTACATGGTCCTATTTTCATTCTACCTGTGTATTTTTAGGAAGTTCAGTAAAATATTTGCTCAGGAAGTACTCCGGACATGTGAAGGCCCAAGGTGCCAAGTCACACAAAGAAGTGGATGCAAGAGAGGAACAGGAAGTTGAATGGGTGAAAAGTGGTTGGGCAGAGAAGCACAAAAGGGAAGGGAAAAAAGTGCAGAATGACCCTTAACTTAAGAATGAGAAGAATCAGACAGGCCAGAACGTGAAAAGCAGAAACTGTTTTCATAACTTCTTGTTTCTACCAATGGTGTCTTGATTATCTGAAAAGCTCTGGGAAGCTGCCTGTGCTTACTTACACTTAGAAGGGAGCCTGGGCAGGGAATGAAAGGGCTTGGAGCCAGTCTGGAGGTTTTGGAAACATCTTCTTTGTGCAATTTCTGATTTCCCATCTGCACACTTCCCATCAGCCCCCACGCAACCAACAACTACAACACGCTGTACTGGGGGTTCTTTCCCGGTTGTTTGAAATGATGGACTTAGTCTCCCGCAGGGATCCTGGTGGTCAGACTGGCCACCACAAGAAGATGCAGGCTCCTGTGACCTAAGGAAGGGGCCCTATCTCAACAAGTCCATGGATACCCAGGGAATGCTCAGGGAACTCCTTCAAGCAAATTCTCCAGCCAAACATGTTTATTAAACGAAAGTGATTTTCTTTCTGAGCAGTGAGATCACCAGCCAGATGCTCTGCTTACAGATAAGGCAAAATTTTAATCTGCTCCTTGATAGCCTCTCTTCCATTTCCAGGTTGAGTTTCTGAGAATTGTCCACGCCTCAGGAGAGCTTGCTACACGTTACAAAGAGGTCTTGACGGCAAAGCATTCCTGACCATCTAGGCATACATATCCTCTATTCCTCTTCACAGCAACAGTATTCCACATCACTTGTCTCTCATTAAGCTGGCTCTGAAGTGGAAACACCCATCCCCCTGCGTGCACTGTGAGAAATTCCTAGGTTTTGTCTCATGAATTTTTCATGGAAAGCAAAACAGGATTTCCCGCCCGCCCCCCCACCCCACCCCCCACCACCTCCACCAACCGGGAGATTTTTGAAACGTCCTGAATTTGCTTTGGGTATTTAATTGGCTCCGTTTTCTGTAATGTTACTTCCCGCCCTCCTGTTCCTTCTCTAATCCAAACCCCAAAGCCTTCAGCCACTGGCCTGTTCAGGGAGCTGGTTTGATTACCCTGCAATTGGAGGGTGGAGTGGGAGAAGAGGCCTCATACCTTTGTTTTTCTGGTTCTCCCCAACACCCTGGTGGCCTACTTGGGTGTCCCACAAGCTCTCTGTGGAAAATAGTGTTTCCCATTTAGCAGCAACTCCGCCTAGCTCCTGAGCTATACTTTAGCAAGGGTGAGCTGCAGTGACTGAGGTCTGCATCGTGCCATGCTAGAGGAGCCGTGTTCTCCCCACGGTGGTGGGCCACAGACTAATCCTGCTTCTGCACTGGCAGCCCATGGGGCAGAGGGAGTGAAGTCATGTTATTTTCCAGTGTGACCAGAATGTAATCGGTATTCAAGGGTGTATTTTCAGGGGAAATTTTCAACAAAGTTGAAAGGATGGGTGTTGTTTTTTTAACCTAATAAAAAAGTATCCAAAAGAGAAATTTTTTACTTTTCAGGGCTTCTCAATATGTTAGATTTCCTTTTTCGGTGAGGAAAGGGAAATATATTCTATGCAGCTCAGAGCTATCTAAATCCTCTTGCAGGTGAGCACGCATAGTCACTCAGTCGTGTCTTGACTCTTTGCAGCACTTTGGACTGTAGCCTGCCGGGCTCCTCTGTCCATGGGATTTTTCAGGCAAGAATACTGGAGTGGGTTGCCATTTTCCTCCTCCAGAAGATCTTCCCGATCCAGGGATCGAACCTGTGTCTCCTGTGTCTCTGCATTGCAAGCAGGTTCTTTACCCGCTAAGCCATGAGGGAAGCTCCCATTTGTATCCCTGGAGCTGCACAAGATGATCACGTGCTTTCCTGGGTCTTTAAAATAGACACCATCTTTTGTGTTTTGTAATATTTATAGAAAAATATGGATCAACTTGATAGCTCAGCTTTTTGAGAATCTCAATTATTTAGTGTGTTCCCCTGAAGCACTAAAAACATGCTGAGGGGGCAGGCGTGAATCTCAGCATTTGCATCGGGAGTATTATAAGCTGAGTATACCTTCTTCTTCAGTAATCAGTATGAGAAGCGTTCAGGCTATTTTTCCTAAGTATGGAATCGCTAAAATTTAACACTCACACCCATTCATAAAAGCACTGTGATGTAAAAAACTCTCCTTCTGGGGTCTGGGTTCTCTTAAACATTTCAAAAATGCCTTCTGCCCTCATTCTAATATGGCTGACCATCTTTCCTTGTGTTCCACAGTACCCAGTATCTATGTCTACAGTTCAGTTATGTTTCTTATAACATTTTGTTGCATAGATCATTATACTGATCCAGTATGTGTTTGTCTTCCATTTGAAAATGTAAAGCCCTCTTAAGCTCCATATTGACACCTCAGTTGCTGCAGAACTTTCAGGGTCAAAGTCACATCTAGAACTTACAGATAATTGACACGTGTTTATTGCAAGAAAGAATAAATGAATGATAGGAAGCTGAAACTGACATAACAATGCCAAAATATTGACATTTTAAAAATTACATACATTATACTTTAAAAATAAATTACACATATATGCTTTGCTGCTGCTGCTGAGTCACTTCAGTCGTGTCCGACTCTGTGCGACCCCATAGACAGCAGCCCACCAGGATGCCCCGTCCCTGGGATTCTCCAGGCAAGAACACCAGAGTGGGCTGCCATTTCCTTCTCCAATGCAGGAAAGTGAAAAGTGAAAGTGAAGTCGCTCAGTCGTGTCCAACCCTCAGCGACCCCATGGACTGCAGCTTTCCAGGCTCCTCCATCCATGGGATTTTCCAGGCAAGAGTACTGGAGTGGGGGTGCCATTGCCTTAAAAGGCATCAGAAAAATAAATAAAGGTACTTTGGGGACAGAATTTTGAAAAGAGAAGAAAAATAATTTCTTGACCTTATATATATGCTTTCTAAATAAGCTCCCTTTTTGAGAAGCAAGCAATGCATATTTTTTTCATTACAATATTCATTCATTTAATAAATATGTGTTCCATACATACTAAGTGGCAGGGAAATTCATAAGTGGGAATTGAAGATGCTGGAAATACACACACGTACACTCAATTGTTCACAACATGAAGTGATAAATGCTACGTGAAGCCTGATAGGAGCCCAGAAGAGGAAATGTGGAGGTCATCTACCGAGCTCCAGTCCCCCTTGTTCTGACAGCAGCGCCCAATCAGTATTAGGTAACGAGGCTTCTCTGGTTGGACCCAGCCTGAATGGAAGTGTCCTGTCCATCAAACAGTACGGCTGCACATGTTTTTAATCAGATGGAGACCTGAAGTGTGGTGGTAACAGGGAAAAGACAGCTGAGTCTGCGCTACCCTAGAGTCTGTGCTCAGAGTAACAGAAATTCCTCACTAGGGTGCTCTTTCTTCACTTTAGACCTTCTGCTCTGGGCTTTTTCTTATTTTATCAGCCTTTTGCTAATGGAAAACCTTAGTTTTTTGTAAAGGATTAAAAACTTGAGTGCACCACATTTGCCTACTTTGAATTCTATGGGTCTAAAGAAAACATTTCCCTTCTCTCTTTTTAACACAGCCAGAGAACTGGACACAGAGATGAAATGAACAATCAGAAGGATTCACAGATCTGGCATTAAATTTACAGACTTATGAGAGCAAATTTATTTTAAACAAGACAAATAAAAATAAAAATTACTATCTAATGTGCTGTGCTAAGTAGCTTCAGTCATGTCCCACTCTTTGCAACCTCAACTGGAGCCAGCCAGGCTCCTCAGTCCATGGAATTTTCCAGGCAAGAATACTAGAGTGGGTTGCCATTTCCTTTTCCAGTTCATCTTCCCGACCCAGGGATTGAACCTGCATCTCTTATGTCTCCTGCATTGGCAGGTGGGTTCTTGGCCACTAGCACCACTTGAGAAGCACTTTCTGTAATATATCTATTAATATATTAATAATTAATATATATTATTAACATATACATTAATAATATGTATATATAATACATATATACATTGTGTCCCATACATAGGTTGTATATTCGGTATTCCTTTAGGGGAATATTCACCTAATTTGTAATTTAAAATATTCAAAGTTAGGCAGTCAAAGCTAGAAGAGATATATGAATTGCAAAAAGCATACTATTATCCCAAATAGAGATTTTATAAATAGAAGATTTTTGTGTATAAGCCTATTTATCTCCAGCCTAGTAAAGACTTGAGCACTGTCTAGAGAATGTGATCTAAGTAGGCAAACAATTCAGATAATGTAAATTGCAGTTTGAGGCCTAAAAAAATACAGGAAACATGTTTAGTCTAAAAAAATATAGAGACCTAAAATGGCATGCAAATTCTGAGAAGTGTTTTTCTGAGACTGGACAATATGGAAACACTGACCTATAAATTCAAATCAAAAAGACTTTGTAGTTTAAAGTGGTGTGTCAAGTAAACCACTCCTAATGGCTTGTCCCAAGCTCCCACTCAATTCCCATCAGTTCAGTTCAGCTCACTCATTCGTGTCCAACTCTTTGCAACCCCATGGACTACAGCATGCCAGGCTTGTCTATCACCAACTCCCAGAGCTAGATAAAACTCATACCCATCCAGTCAGTGATGCCATCCAACCATCTCATCCTCTATCAGCCCCTTTTCCTTTTGCCTTAAATCTTTCCCAGCATCATAGTCTTTTCTAATGAGTCAGCTTGTTGCATCAGGTGGCCAAAGTACCAGAGGTTCACCTTCAGGATCAGTCCTTCCAATGAATATTCAGGACTGATTTCTTTAGGATGGTTGGATCTCCTTGCAGTCCAAGGGACTCTCAAGAGTCTTCTCCAACACCACAGTTCAAAAGCATCAATTCTTCAGTACTCAAATTTCTTTATGATACAACTCTGACATCCATACATGACTACTGGAAAAACCACAGCTTTGACTATATGCTTTTTAATATGCTGTCTAGGTGGGTCATAGCTTTTCTTCCAAGGAGGAAGCTTCTTTTAATTTCATGGCTGCAGTCACCATCTGCAGTGATTTTGGAGCCCCCAAAAAATAAAGGTTGTCACTGCTTCCATTGTTTCCCCATCTATTTGCCATGAAGTGATGAGACCATCATGAGACCATGCCATGATCTTAGTTTTCCAAAAGCTGAGTTTTAAGCCAGCTTTTTCACTCTCCTCTTTCACTTTCATCAAGAGGCTCTTTAGTTCCTCTTTACTTTCTACCATAAGAGTGGTGTCATCTGCATATCTGAGGTTATTGATATTTCTCCCGGCAATCTTGATTCCAGCCTGTGCTTTATCCAGCCCAGAATTTCACATGATGTACTCCGCATATAAGTTAAATAAGCAGGGTGACAATATACAGCCTTGACGTACTCCTTTCCTGATTTGGAACCAGTCTGTTGTTCCATGTGCAGTTTTAACTGTTGCTTCTTGACCTGCATGCAGATTTCTCAGGAGGAAGGAAAGGTGGTCTGGCATTCCCATCTCTTTAAGAATTTTTCACAGTTTGTTGTGATCCACTGAGTCAAAGGCTTTAGCATAGTCAATAAAGCAGAAATAGATGTTTTTCTGGAATTCTCTTACTTTTTCGATGATCCAAGGGATGTTGGCAATTTGATCTCTGGTTCCTCTGCCTTTTCTAAATCCAGCTTGAACGTCTGGAAGTTCATGGTTCATGTACTATTGAAGCCTGGCTTGGAGAATTCTGAGCATTACTGTACTAGCGGGTGAGACGAGCGCAACTGTGCAGTAGTTTGGGCTTCGCTTGTGGCTCAGCTGGTAAAGAGTCCACCTACAATGAGGGAGACCTGGGTTCAATCCCTGGGTTGGGAAGATCCCTTGGAGAAGGGAAAGGCTACCCACTACAGTATTCTGGCCTAGAGAGTTCCATGGACTATACAGTCCATGGGGTCCCAAAGAGACACACACACGATTAAGAGACTTTCACTTTCACTTTGAACATTCTTTGGGGTTGGAATGAAAACTGACCTTTTCCAGTCCTGTGGCCACTGCTGAGTTTTCCAAATTTGCTGGCATATTGAGTGCAGCACTTTGTAACAGCATCATCTTTTAGGATTTGAAATAGCTCAGCTGGAATTCCATCACCTCCACTAGTTTTTTTCATTGTGATGTTTCCTAAGGCCCACTTGACTTCACATTCCAGGATATCTGTCTCTAGGTGAGTGATCACACCATCGTGGTTATCTGGATAATTAAGATCTTTTTTATATAGTCCTGGGTATTCTTGCCACCTCTTCTTAATATCTTCTACTTCTGTTAGGTCCATACCATTTCTGTCCTTTATTGTGCCCATCTTTGCATGAAATGTTCCCTTGGTACCTCTCATTTTCTTGAGGAGGTCTTTAGTCTTTCCCAGTCTATTGTTTTCCTCTATTTCTTTGCATTGATCACTTAGGAAAGTCTTCTATTTCTCCTTGCTATTCTTTGGAACTCTGCTTTCAGATGGATATATCTTTCCTTTTCTCCTTTGCCTTTTGCTTCTCTTCTTTCCTCAGCTATTTGTAAGGCCTCCTCAGACAACGATTTTGCCTTTTTGCATTTCTTTCCTTGGGGACAGTTTTGAT
This sequence comes from Bos mutus, assembly GCF_027580195.1. Taxonomy (NCBI): domain Eukaryota; kingdom Metazoa; phylum Chordata; class Mammalia; order Artiodactyla; family Bovidae; genus Bos; species Bos mutus. Next base: position 58,754,446 of record NC_091633.1, read on the forward strand.
CCCTGCTTCCCGTACAACCTTACAAACCTCCATCCATAGTTCTTCAGGTAGTCTATCAGATCTAATCCCTTGAATCTGTTTGTCACTTCCACTGTATAATCATAAGGGATTTTATTTAGGTCATACTTGAATGATTTAGTGGTATTCTCTGCTTTCTTCAATTTAAGTCTGAATTTTGCAATAAGAAATTCATGATCTGAGCCACAGTCAACTCCCAGTCTTGTTTTTGCTGACTATATAGAGCTTCTCCATCTTTGACTGCCAGAATATAGTCAGTTTGACTTCGGTATTGACAACATGGTGATGTCCACATATAGAGTTGTCTCTTGTGTTGCTGGAAGAGGGTGTTTGCTATGATCAGTGTGTTCTCTTGGCAAAACTCTGTTAGCCTTTGCCCTGCTTCATTTTGTACTCCACAGTCAAACTTGTTGGAGTTTGGCCATACCTGTTACTCCAGGTATCTCTTGACTTCCTACTTTTGCATTCCAGTCCCCTCTGATAAAAAGGACACCTTTTTTGGGTGTTAGTTCTAGAAGGTCTTGTAGGTCTTCATAGAACTGTTCAGCTTCTTCAGCATTAGTGGTTGGGGCATAGACTTGAATTACTGTGATATTGAATGGTTTGCCTTCAAAACAAACAGAGATCATTCCTTTGTTTCTGAGACTGCATTCAAGTACTGCATTTCGGGCTCTTGTTGAATATGAGGGCTACTCCATTTCTTCTAAGGGATTCTTGCCCACAGTAGTAAATATAATGATCATTTGATTAAATTTGCCCATTCCAGTCCATTTTAGTTCACTGATTCTTAAAATGTCTATGTTCACTCTTGCCATCTCCTGTTTGACCACTTCCAATTTATCTTGATTCATGCACCTAACATTCCAGGTTCCTATCCAATCTGTTCTTTACAGCATTAGATTACTTCCATCACAGTCACATCCACAGCTGGGTGTTGTTTTTGCTTTGGCTCGGCCTCTTCATTGTTTCTGGAGCTATTTCTCTGCTCTTCTCCAGTAGCATATTGGGCACCTACCAACCTGGTGAGTTCATCTTTCAGTGTCATATTGTTTGCCTTTTCATACTGCTCATGGGGTTCTCAAGCCAAGACAGGAAGAAGACCCTTCTATGGACATGTAGGTCAGTGACTCAAACTAATTAGAAAAGAAGCCATTTCCTTTCTCCTGGACAAATGGTGTCTTCTGAGACCAGCGCACAAGTACATTTTCATATTCATTTTGAAGCTGTATATTCCAGAAAATCAAGGAGCAATAAGGATGTGCTGGTGATTGTACATTGCTTCCTAAGTAAACAGAGATAGGGAAAAGTCAATGGCAGAAGGTATGGTTTCCTGAATGCCATCAGTTTATTGTATGAAGAAACTGTATCAGGGTGTAGGAATCTAAAGTTTTCACTAGCTTAGCTGCCCTTCAAGGACTCTTGCTGCTGAGAGAAAATTAATGAAAGAAGATCTACACAGAGACATGTGCTAACAAAGTGTTGAAATAAAAGGACAAAGAGAAAACATCCTTTAATATCTAGATAGAAAATATTGGTTAGCTACAAGAAAGCTGAAATCCAGTTGGCTTTCTTTTCAAAACAAGAAATTTGAGAAGATAATAGAACCATAGCTACACGCAGTTTTTCAGGAAAGACTTTGTGAACTAAAAGTTATATATCCCAGCTAAGATGCGTCCAGTGAGAGAAGGCAACAGAATATTTCTTCGAAAGTCAGGTCAAAAAAACAAACAAAAGTCACATGTCCTTCTAGAAAACATTAGAAGGCATCAGATCAGATCAGTCGCTCAGTCGTGTCCGACTCTTTGCGACCCCATGAATTGCAGCACACCAGGCCTCCCTGTCCATCACCAACTCCCGGAGTTCACTCAGACTCACGTCCATCGAGTCAGCGATGCCATCTAGCCATCTCATCCTCTGGCGTCCCCTTCTCCTCCTGCCCCCAATCCCTCCCAGCATCAGAGTCTTTTCCAGTGAGTCAACTCTTCGCATGAGGTGGCCAAAGTACTGGAGTTTCAGCTTTAGCATCATTCCTTCCAAAGAAATCCCAGGGCTGATCTCCTTCAGAATGGACTAGTTGGGTCTCCTTGCAGTCCAAGGGACTCTCAAGAGTCTTCTCCAACACCACAGTTCAAAAGCATCAATTCTTCAGTGCTCAGCCTTCTTCACAGTCCAACTCTCACATCCATATACGACTACTGGAAAAACCATAGCCTTGACTAGACGAACCTTTGTTGGCAAAGTAATGTCTCTGCTTTTGAATATGCTATCTAGGTTGGTCATAACTTTCCTTCCAAGGAGTAAGCGTCTTTTAATTTCATGGCTGCAGTCACCATCTGCAGTGATTTTGGAGCCCAGAAAAATAAAGTCTGACACTGTTTCCACTGTTTCCCCATCTATTTCCCATAAAGTGGTGGGACGGGATGCCATGATCTTCGTTTTCTGAATGTGGAGCTTTAAGCCAACTTTTTCACTCTCCACTTTCACTTTCATCAAGAGGCTTTTCAGTTCCTCTTCACTTTCTGCCATAAGGATGGTGTCATCTGCATATCTGAGGTTCTTGATATTTCTCCCGGCAATCTTGATTCCAGCTTGTTTCTTCCAGTCCAGCGTTTCTCATTATGTACTCTGCATATAAGTTAAATAAGCAGGGTGACAATATACAGCCTTGACGTACTCCTTTTCCTATTTGGAACCAGTCTGTTGTTCCATGTCCAGTTCCATCTGTTGCTTCCTGAACTGCATACAGATTTCTCAAGAGGCAGATCAGGTGGTCTGGTATTCCCATCTCTTGAAGAATTTTCCACAGTTTATTGTGATCCACACAGTCAAAGGCTTTGGCATAGTCAATAAAGCAGAAATAGATGCTTTTCTGGAACTCTCTTGCTTTTTCCGTGATCCAGCAGATGTTGGCAATTTGATCTCTGGTTCCTCTGCCTTTTCTAAAACCAGCTTGAACATCAGGAAGTTCATGGTTCACATATTGCTGAAGCCTGGCTTGGAGAATTTTGAGCATTACTTTACTAGCGTGTGAGATGAGTGCAATTGTGCAGTAGTTTGAGCATTCTTTGGCATTGCCTTTCTTTAGGATTGGAATGAAAACTGACCTTTTCCAGTCCCGTGGCCACTGCTGAGTTTTCCAAATTTGCTGGCATATTGAGTGTAGCACTTTCACAGCATCATCTTTCAGGATTTGGAATAGCTCAACTGGAATTCCATCACCTCTACTAGCTTTGTTCGTAGTGATGCTTTCTAAGGCCCACTTGACTTCACATTCCAGGATGTCTGGCTCTAGGTCAGTGATCACACCATCATGATTATCTGGGTCGTGAAGCTCTTTTTTGTACAGTTCTTCTGTGTATTCTTGCCATCTCTTCTTAATATCTTCTGCTTCTGTTAGGTCCATCCATTTCTGTCCTTTATCGAGCTCATCTTTGCATGAAATGTTCCTTTGGTATCTCTGATTTTCTTGAAGAGATCCCTAGTCTTTCCCATTCTGTTGTTTTCCTCTATTTCTTTGCATTGATTGCTGAAGAAGGCTTTCTTATCTCTTCTTGTTATTCTTTGGAACTCTGCATTCAGATGCTTATATCTTTCCTTTTCTCCTTTGCTTTTCGCTTCTCTTCTTTTCACAGCTATTTGTAAGGCCTCCCCAGACAGCCATTTTGCTTTTTGCATTTCTTTTCTATGGGGATGGTCTTGATCCCTGTCTCCTGTACAATATCATGAACCTCATTCCATAGTTCATCAGGCACTCTATCTATCAGATCTAGGCCCTTAGAAGGCATAGTGGCCAAGATTTATTTCAGAAGTAAAACCCTGTTTGAAAGTAGTCTCTAAAAGAATACTAAGCAGAACCACAATGAGATATCACGTTAATCTGTCAGAATGGCTATTACAAAAGGAGAAGAAAAAGCAAGCGTTGGTGAGGATGTGGAGAAAAGGGAACCCTTGTGTACTGTTGGTGGGGATGTAAACTGGTGCAGTCACCATGGAAACCAGTATGGAGGGGCCTCAAAAACTACAACTACAATCACCATGTGATCCAACAATTCCGCTTCTGGGTATTTATATAAAGAAGATAAAATACTAATTTGGAAGGATATATGCACCCCTATAATCATATAAGAAGGCTGAAATCCAGCTGGGTTTTTTTTATTTTTTTTCAAAATAAGAAAGGTCAGAAGATAATAGAACCATAGCCACACACAGTTTTTCAGGAAAGAGTCTGTGAACTAAAAGTTTGATATCCCAGCTAAGATGCTTCCGGTGTGAGAAGGCAACAGAATATTTCTTCATACGTCAGGTCTATTCCAATCCCAAAGAAAGCCAATGCCAAAGAATGCTCAAACTACTGCACAATTACACTCATTTCACATGTTAGCAAAGTAATGCTCAAAATTCTCCAAGCTAGGCTTCAACAGTATGAGAACTGAGAACTTCCAGATGTTCAAACTTGATTTAGACAAGGGAGAGGAACCAGAGATCAAATAGCCAACATCTGCTGGATAATACAAAAAGCAAGAGAGTTCCAGAAAAACATCTACTTCTGCTTCATTGACAATGCTAAAGCCTCTGACTGTGTGGATCACAACAAACTGTGGAAAATTCTTAAAGAGATAGGAATACCAGACCTTCTTTCCTGCTTCCTAAGAAACCTGTATGCAGCTCAAGAAGTAACAGTTAGAACTGGACATGGAACAACAGACTGGTTCCAAATTGGGAAAGGTGTATTTCAAGGCTGTATATTTTCACTGTTTGTGGAAGTCTGTCCTGTCCACAGACTTTATTTTCTTGGTCTCCAAAATCACTGCAGATGGTAACTGCAACCATGAAATGAAGAGATACTTGTTCCCTGGAAGAAAAGTTATGACAAACCTAGAACGTATATTAAAAAGCAGAGACTTATTTGCTGACAAAGGTCTGTATAGTCAAAGCTACGGTTTTTCCAGTAGTCATGTACGGATGTGAATTGAACTATTAAGAAAGCTGAGCACCGAAGAATTGATGCTTTTGAACTGTGGTGTTGGAGAAGACTCTTGAGAATCCCTTGGCCTGCAAGGAGATCAAACCAGTCAGTCCTAAAGGAGATCAGTCCTGAATATTCATTGAAAGGACTGATGCTGAAGCTGAAACTCCAATACTTTGGACACCTGATGTGAAGAAACGACTCATTGGAAAAGACTCTGATGCTGGGAAAGATTGAAGGCAGGAGGAGAAGGGGATGACAGAGGATAAGATGGTTGGATGGTATCACCAACTCTATGGACATGAGTTGAGTAAGCTCCCGGAGTTGGTGATGGACAGGGAAGCCTGCATGCTGCAGCCCATGGGGTCACAAAGAGTCAGACATGACTGAGTGACTGAATTGAACTGAGGTGACTGAGCATGCACACATGCAAATATATATACAGTGAAATATTAGTATATGTGTATAATTTGAGTTGAGTTGTGTGAATTGAGAATGTTATGCTAAGTGAAGTAAGTCAGATAAAGAAAGACAAATACCATATGATCTCACTTACACATGGAAATATAAAAGCAATTACAAAACAAAACTCATAGAGAACAGATTGGTGATTACCAGCGAGGAGGATGGTTGAAGGGTAGAGGAAATGGATGAAGGGGATCAAGAAGTACAGACTTTCATTTGTAAAAAAATAAGTCATGGAGCTGTAATGTTAAGGTACTATAGTCAGTAATGTCATATTGCAAGTTAGAAAGCTGGTCTCATCACAAGGAAAAAAATATTTGTAACTTAAAAAAGCTTTGTATGGTGACAGATGGTCCCCATATAAGCTAGACTTACTCTGGTGATCATTTCACAAGGCAGACAAATGTTAAATCATTATGTTGTACACCTGAAACCACTGGAATGCTACATATAAATCATTCTTCAAGAAAAAATGCTTTCAAAGACTTATGGTAGAACATCCTGAAACCTATCAAACACAGTTGTCTAAGTAATAGTACAAATAAGTAGAAAAATGAAATTAAATTTCCCAAGCAAATTTCAAAGATCAAACATATATGCTAACTGTAATAATAATAGCTTCTGTTGAATGTTAGTATGTGCTAGACACTCTAACTGTGAAAACGCATTCAATCTCAACAATAAAACTTACAAACAAAGCGAAATTTAGTCACACAGTTGTGTCTGACCCTTTGCGACCTCATGGATTGTAGCCCACTAGGCTCCTCTGTCTATGGCATTTTCCAGGCAAGAATACTGCAGTGGCTTGCCATTTCCTTCTCCAAAACTTACAAGAGGGGCACATTATCCTTATTTTCGAGATGAGAAAATTGAGGCACTGAGAAGTTCAGTAAATAGCCCCAGGTTACATAACTAGAAACTGGGTACAAAAGCCTGAATTTACAATTATAAGATCTTTTAAACTTAAAAACTAGGAGGCTGCTGCTGCTGCTAAGTCACTTCAGTCATGTCCAACTCTGTGTGACCCCATAGACGGCAGCCACCAGGCTCCCCCGTCCCTGGGATTCTCCAGGCAAGAACACTGGAGTGGGTTGCCATTTCCTTCTCCAATGCAGGAAAGTGAAAAGTGAAAGTGAAGTCGCTCAGTTGTGTCCGACTCTTTGCGACCCCATGGACTGCAGCCTACCAGGCTCCTCCATCCCTGGGATTTTCCAGGCAAAGTACTGGAGTGGGGTGCCATTGCCTTCTCCGAAAACTAGGAGGAGTGGGTAGTAAAATCCCTTATGTGTGTGATACACAGTTCAAATGAATGTGGCTAAAATCTCACTCTTTCTTTCTCCCCAAAACATTATCTTCCCAGCTCTCACCCGTTCCCTAAGTGGCCTCATGGTTCATCCAATACTCAAGCCTAAAAACTAGAAATTATTTTAATTATTTCCTTTCCTTCACAATCCATATTTAGTCTAACAGGAGTTCCATCTACTTTACTTTCAACATGTTCCTTCTTCATCCAATTTGTTTATTTCCACTGTTACATCCTCAGTCCAAGTATCTATCATTCTTTCCACCTCTGATGGCTTCTATAACTTCCTGATTGGCTTCCCTAACTTTTGTCTTAGCCCCCTTTGATAGATTCTTCATCCAACAACCATAAAACATGGTACCATTTAAAAAATTCTCCAGTCACCACCCACTGCTCTTGGAAGAGAGCTCTGACTGCTTTGTGTGTCTTAAGAAGACCTGCATGTATGTTCTGGTCCCTGCCTACTTCTCCCTCCTTATCCTGAATTTAGTATGCCCCTCCTTGGTGGCTCAGATAGTAAAGAATCTGCCTGCAGTTCAGGAGACTTGGGTTTGATCCCTGGGTCTAGAAGATCCCCTGGAGAAGGGAATGGCAACCCATTTCAGTATTCTTGCCTGGAGAATTCCATGGACAGAGGAGCCTGCTGGGCCAAAGTCCATGGGGTCACAAAGAGTTGGACAAGACTGAGTGACTTTCACTTTCTCAGCCTTTGTCATCTTAGGTTTTCAAGAAATAGATTTCATGGAATATTGAAATAATATAATGAATACATTTGAATCAACATGTGTACCATACTCCTGTTACTGCTAGGACAGTCTGAATAAATGTCAGATCTAACTGGGTAGGAAGTTACAGAATAATTACAATATTATTAAAAGAAGAAGCGAGAAAGAGCTGAGGGAAATTAAGAGGTACAACAGTTACAAAATAAGACACAGGGATGAAATGTACAATATGGAGAAAGTAGTCAATAATAATGGAATGCTTTGTATGGTGACAGATCATAACTAGACTTACCGTGGAGATCGTTTTAACATGTATAGAAATACTGTATCGCTATATTGTACACCAGGAACTAATATTGTGTTGTAGGTCCAACAAACACACAACACTGTAAATCAATTATTCTTCAATTAAAAAATAAAGCAATTAATTAAAAAATCACACAAAATATTAGAAAAATGTAATACTATTTTAAAGGAGCAAATTTTTAGAACTATGTATCGTTTCTGATTACTTAAAAATAGAAAGAAAACTAAGAAGAAGTAAAAAAGAAAAAATAAGCAAATAAAAACAAAAAACTATAAAAATTTAATCAAGGAAAAATTAAATGGAATAATAAATTTAATATGAAAAAGAAGATATAGGAACATACAGGGATGAATTATTTTAATTTTTAAAATATTTTTAGATGGTAGAAAACACTATAGCAATAAAAATTTAAATCTTAGTATTCAGTGCTAGTTCCACAGTAATGGTGTAGAAAAATATAATTTATCTTAAAAAATAGAAGGCCTGAAAAGAGCAGCAATTCTTGAGGAGTGGTGGGAAGAGAATATTTTATTTTATCAAAGAATTAACTCAAATTCCTAGATCCTTTCATTAAGAGAAATTGAGCACTTATATGCCAGCAACTACTCTAGACACTGGGAACATACCCCTCTCCCTACCACCCCCCCCGCAACAAAACACTGTCTTTAAAAAGTTTCATTCTTTCCCTATTACCAGAATGTACTTTTTAAATTGAGTAGATGATAAGCTTGCCTTTACAAATCAAATCTGTAGAGAAGATTTATTCAATAAATGGAGCTAAGAAAATTTGTTACCTCTTTTTAAGTCAAGTTCCTGACTAACACATATGCCAAAGAAATGGTAGATGGAATGATAAATTTGGTGTGACAAAATTTTTAAAAGCAATCATTAATATCAAGAAGAAACTTTGGTGAATTTTTATTTGAATTCAGTACTCAGAACTTCTAAGTTTAACAGCCGCAGAAGAAATCACAGAGGAAAAAAATACTAGAGTTAATTAAATAAAAACACAGAACTTCAAAAACATATGCGTGCCTGCTAAGTCGCTTCAGTCATGTCTGATTCTTTGTGACTCTATGGACTGCAGCCCGGCAGGCTCCTCCATCCAGGGGATTTTCCAGGCAAGAACACTGGAGTGGGTTCCCCTGCCCTCCTCCAGGGGACCGTCCCAGCCCAGGAATCAAATCCTCATCTCTTCTGTCTCCTGTAAGTGGTTTCTTTACCATTAGTGCCACCCGAGAAGCCCTCAAAAATGTATAAACAAACTCAAACAAACTTTTAAAATCTTGCCATAAATATGATAACAGAGACCATGCTTTTTATCATATACAAATTTATTCAAAAAACCAATAAAGTGAACCCTAGCCACTGTGATAGGGAGCTAATTTAAAGACCACAAACAGAAAAGGGAGCTCGCTGGGGCCATGCTACTAATGTTTCTTCCTGTAGCCAGTACAGTACAGCCAGCTACTGTAGCCAGTAGCTACAGGCTACTTCCTGTAGCCAGTCAGAGTTAATATTTTCTTATAATCTTCAGCATTGAAAATGCCCCTCAACCTTGCCAGATAGAAGGCAGTTTTGAAATGTAAAACTGAAATGGTTAACTAAATATTGAGCTCACAGAACATTCTGTTGTTGGGTAAGCTGTAGCTTAGACATATGGGAAGAACTGCATTGGGGAATAAATATCTGAGTAATATTTATAAGCGAAGGACTCTGAGCCATCAATTAAAATTAAGAAAGGGTTCTGAGAATCACTATATGCTGCTTCCTGAATATAAGATCCCAATATATTGCTGTGGACAAAAGGAGCAATAAAACACCAAAGATATCAAAGGTGAAAATGTCATTCAAACAAGATAGGACAATTCCTGGAATACTATATGCAGTACTAATGATCACTGACCCTCTAGGAAGAAATGGAAAAAGGAAGATCTTGGGTATTGAGACGCTTGTGAAAACAAACTTTAGAAAGCAAGATTCTTTCTCACAGATGCAAAACTAAAACAGTAAGAATAAATGTCCTATGTGTTTACTTGAGCCAGGCAGTATCTTAAATTCTTTCAATATGTTATTCCATTCGGTCCTCTGAACCAGCCTTTGAGGGAAGTACTGTCCCAACCATATTCCAAGGATCAAACGGGTCTCTGAACTTGAGATGACACAGCTGGGACCCTAAGGTGGGCCTGTCTGACTCCAGAACATATACGCTCAGTTGTCAGCATCTTTTGGCAACACGGACTTGTCTACACGTACTAGACCTAGGAGACACTCCTTGAAATTTTAAAAAGGAAAACCCAAGGTCCAGTAGTCTGATCCATAGTAGCACCAGTGAAATTTCCTTCCTCCAGAGGCAGAGCAGGATGAAATACGGCATATTCAAAGAGGGAGCGGTTCATCCGTTTCTTCATCTTTGCGACATATAGTTACTGAGGTCCCACTAAGCCCCAGGCACTGTGCTAGGCACTGAAAAGCAAATTCAGAATTGATATCTAAGAGCAGAAAGAAATGCTTGGGTTTGGTACTTTCAGCTTTTTTTTCAGTTGAATTTATGGGAGACAAGCATACTTTAAAAAGAGAAGCCTTTACCTGCAGTGGCACAGTAAACATGATAAACCACAAATCTGACCTGTGTCCTTCTAAATTTAACCCATGTACATTTTGAGAGGTGGAACATTTGGACTATGGAGATGGTTTTTGGAACACTTGAAGAAATAACACCAGATTATAATTTTTTTTGGAGTGGTAAGATGCAACCTAACCCACTCCAGTACAATCCTCATGGACAAAGGAGCCTGGCAGGCTACAGTCCATGGGGTTGCAAAGAGTCAGAAATGACTGAGTGACTAAGCACAAAACAGCAAGATACAGCTTACTTTTCACATGTGAAGTCTGCTGAGATTCATTATATATTTCTTACTATATTCTCAGTAAGTTAAAATAGTTTTAGAGCTGGTTCATTTTCTACTATGATTTATTTTATATCTGTCAGCAATGCTTCCTAATCTTTATCTTCAAGTTTCTCCATCTTCTCTCTCATGATATCGACTTTGGGATTATCGTAATATGCTCTCAGAAGAGCCTGGGAAGAGAGCATGGGTTTTCCTTAAGAACACATGGAAGAGAAGGATGGTACATGGAGGAGGTGTTCTTAAAAGGACTGTATTCTATATGAGCAAAAAAGAAAAAAAACCCATCAAGATATTTTCCATCATTAAATATTCTCTTATAAAGATTAGAGAAGTTAATTTCGATTGAATTTGATCCTAGCTGAGAATATTTTCCAACTTGGAAATGTCATGTTTACATAACCTGCTCACTTGGAAAATAATGGCTTTATGTTTACCAGCCTCCAAAAGCCCAAGTGTGGAACAACAGACTCCCCGAGGGACACTCGGCTCCAATCGTAAGGGAGGTGAGGCTGGAGCCCAGGAGGAGGAAACAGATTGCACTGCACATGAGCATGACCTAGTGGCGGGTTCACTGAGTGGCATTTATGACCTAAGAAAAGGCTGCTGTTGCTGCTAAGTCACTTCAGTCGTGTCCGACTCTGTGTGACTCCATAGATGGCAGCCCTACTTGTCTGATTTCCAAGTGTCAGGGTAAGGGATGTGTGTGCAGCTGCTGTTGAGGGAGAGGTGAAGAACAGGAAGGAATAGATTCTTAGAAAGAAAGCATAAGGAAGAGAAGGACATTCTTAAATTAAGCAGTTGGGTCTCCCCACTGCCTTCAGGAACCCAAACCCATGAAAAGCACTTCTTTGCACAAGTAAACAGAATGTTCTCACTGATTCTTCACAAGGAACCCAGAATGATAAACTTTGCCTCATACTGGCTCCCAAACCATTGTGGGGAGTTTATTTAGACTCTGAGACACTTAACAGAGCTAACTAAGGGAAGCATGGCTTACCATGCAGACTTCATCAGGGGATCATTGGCCAGTGTGCAGTAATATTGCTAAATAATGTAATATAAATGAAATGCATCAACCTTAGAGAAAATGTAAAATTGCTATGTTATGTTTTATAGTCAAACATGTATCATATATAATTATATATTATAAATATATGCATTTCTTATTATAAATATATATATATTTATATGTCTAAGCCCCTCTGTTGTCCTTTGAAAACATGACTTTGCATGCCTGTCAACATTTTGATTAAAGTTGACTACATGGTAAATTATCTGAAGCACTTTTTATAAATTCTTAATGACGTGTTTCATCTTAAACACATTATTATTGATATAATGGATAATACTTTGTCCCCATCAGATATTATAGAACTAAACACTTTCTACCCAGAATTGTAATCTTACTACAATATTCCTATAATTGGTCTCAGTAATTTTGGTGGGAGGGGCGGAATAAGCCCAGAGAGGCTAATATTATAGTCCTGCTTTAAAGGGAAAAAAGGGATGAATCTCAAATGCCTCCTTTGAAAATCATATTGCATACATTTACGTATTATCATCATAAGGCTCATCTATATAAATCAGAGAATCCCTTCTGCTTTAAGCTAAGTTGAGTTGGGTTTTTTGGTCCTTGCCACACAAATGATTCTAACGAAAACAGGATATTATGAATCTTTCTCTCCTATAATCATCTGAGAATAGGAAACTAAGGCCTGATCACGTGGAACACTTGTGACTAATTAAAGACTAGAATCCAGCTCTCTGTACATCTAGTCTACACCTCTTTTTGGTAAGTCATATTCTATCCTATACTTTCAATGCTCCCACTTTCACTTCTAATCAGAGATGTGATCATTCGAAAAGTCTCTCAGTTCATGGGTTTGCTGCTTAATAAGAAGTTTGAGTATGCAGATGAGATGGCCAAACAATTATTTAAATTTATATAGATGTATTGTTTGTAAATATTTTCTCTAAAGTTATGTACAGATTCAATGCAACTCCAATCAAAATCTCAATGGCATTTTTTGCAGAAATAGAACAACAGTCCTAAAATTCATATGGAACTATAAAAGATCCCAGGAAGCCAAAGCAGTTTTGAGCAAGAAGAACAAAGCTGGAAGCATCATACTTCCTGATTTCAAGTTATATTATGATTGTTGTTTAGTCACTAAGTCTTGTCCAACTTTGCGACCCCATGGACTGCATCCTGCTAGGCTCCTCTGTCTATGGGATTCTCCAGGCAAGAAGACTGGAGTGAGTTGCCATTTCCTTCTCCAGGGGATCTTCCTGACCCAGGGATCAAACCCATGTCTCCTGCATTTGCTGGCAGTTTCTTTACCATTGAGCCACCAGGGAAGCCCTTCACAGGTGTATACTTTTCTCCAAACTCATCTAATTTTATACATTAAATAAGTACTGATTTTGCATGTCTATCAGACCCCATAAGGTGGTATAAATATATAAGTATTTAAATAGTATTTATATTTATTTAAATATATTTACTAAATATTTAAATAGATATACATACTCAAGGGTAAATACATATACATGTACATATAGCCAAATTACTATGACCCCAAAGCCCCTACTTCACTATTTCGATGCTTCTGTTCTTCACATGTGTACACACCTCAAAGCCTCTCCAGCTGTTTCTAGAGTCCCAACACTGAAAACCATATTGTCAACTATAGTCGCTATCAGGTGGCATCAGCCATGTTCCCCTCTGCTCTGCCTTCTCCGTGTCCATGTCCGTTGTCCAAGGAGCTACCTATAGAAAGCTCATTAACAATAATGCTGACCCACCTATGCAGAAAAGGAGCCACTGGTCTGCAAAACTCTAAAGAGCTCCAAGATACTTTGTAGAGGGACTTAGAAGGACTCTTACAACTAACTCTTGTTTCCTGGGCTCTAAAACAATTGCTTGTGCCCAACGGTGCCAAAGTCAGATTTTATAAAAACAATTCTTTTAATTGCTTCCCATTTAATGATGGGTGCTCAAATTTATTTCTGGGGATATGGCGGAATCCAAACACTATGACATCTCCCTGACTGTCCTCAAAATTCTTCTATATAAAATCCCTGCCCTGTGCCTCCAGCAACAAAGCCTTCATCCACATCAAGTAGCAGATGGAGACTTCGGGAGAGGGAGGTTAGCCTGACACACCCCAGCTTATCGGCTCCAGCCTCTGGCACTACCAAAGATAAATACACTACTTAGCTTCAGTCCAGTGTTTGGCACATCAAAGGCCTTTGTGTTACTCACTGGATACATATAAACAGTGTAGGGGGTAGACTGGAGATGGGAGAGGACAGTGACTCAGAGACTAATAGACAGTTGGAACAGTCCTTGAGCACTAGACTAAAAACCAGCCCAGGAGGCCAGTTTGAGAAATAGTTCTGAGACAGAATCACCAAATATTTGCAAATGATTCTCCTCATGCACCTTTCAGGAAGAGAGATGGTTGGGAAAATGGATGTCAAATAGACAACCAACCAAAGGTATGACCTAAATCAAATCCCTTACGATTATACAGTAAAAGTGAGAAATAGATATAAGGGACTAGAACTGATAGACAGAGTGCCTGATGAATTATGGACAGAGGTTCGTGACACTGTACAGGAGACAGGGATCAAGACCATTGCCAAGAAAAAGAAAGGCAAAAAAGGAAAATGGCTGTCTGAGGAGTCCTTACAAATAGCTGTGAAAAGAAGAGAAGCCAAAAGCAAAGGAGAAACGATTTGAAAGTAGAGTTCCAAAGAATAGCAAGGAGAGATAAGAAAGCCTTCCTCAGCGATCAGTGCAAAGAAAGAGAGGAAAACAATGGAATGGGAAAGACTAGAGATCTCTTCAAGAAAATTAGAGATATCAAGGGAACATTTCATGCAAAGATGGGCTCGATGAAGGACAGAAATGGTATGGACCTAACAGAAACAGAAGATTAATATGGCAAGAATATACAGACTGCTACTGCTAAGTCATTTCAGTCGTGTCTGACTCTGTGCAACCCCATAGATGGCAGCCCACCAGGCTCCCCTGTCCCTGGGATTCTCCAGGCAAGAACACTGGAGTGGGTTGCCATTTCTTTCTCCAATGCATGAAAGTGAAAAGTGAAAGTGAAATCGCCCAGTCATGTCTGACCCTCAGCGACCCCATGGACTGCAGCCTTCCAGGCTCCTCTGTCCATGGGGTTTTCCAGGCAAGAGTACTGGAGTGGGGTGCCATTGCCTTCTCCGAGAATATACAGAAGAACTATACAAAAAAAGATCTTCATGACCCAGATAATCACAATGATGTGATCACTCATCTAGAGCCAGACATCCTGGAATGTGAAGTCAAGTGGGCCTTAGGAAGCATCTCTACAAACAAAGCTAGTGGAGGTGATAGAATTCCAGTTGAGCTATTTCAAATCCCAGAAGCTGATGCTGTGAAAGTGCTGTACTCAATATGCCAGCAAATTTGGAAAACTCAGCAGTGGCCACAGGACTGGAAAAGGTCAGTTTTCATTCCAATCCCAAAGAAAGGCAATGCCAAAGAATGCTCAAACTACTGCGCAATTGCACTCATCTCACATGCCAATAAAGTAATGCTTAAAATTCTCCAAGTCAGGCTTCAACAATACATGAACCGTGAACTTCCTGATGTTCAAGCTGGTTTTAGAAAAGGCAGAGGAACCAGAGATCAAATGGCCAACATCTGTTGGATCATCGAAAAAGCAAGAGAGTTCCAGAAAAACACTATTTCTGCTTTATTGACTATGCCAAAGCCTTTGACTGTGTGGATCACAATACACTGTGGAAAATTCTGAAAGAGATGGGAATACCAGACCACCTGATCTGCCTCTTGAGAAATCTGTATGCAGGTCAGGAAGCAACAGTTAGAACTGGACATGGAACAACAGACTAGTTCCAAATAGGAAAAGGAGTACGTCAAGGCTGCATATTGTCACTCTGCTTATTTAATTTATATGCAGGCTACATCATGAGAAACACTGGGCTGGAAGAAGCACAAGCTAGA
Organism: Bos mutus; assembly: GCF_027580195.1. Classification (NCBI taxonomy): domain Eukaryota; kingdom Metazoa; phylum Chordata; class Mammalia; order Artiodactyla; family Bovidae; genus Bos; species Bos mutus. The sequence continues at coordinate 58,770,159 of NC_091633.1, forward strand.
ATCAAGATTGCAACAAGAAATATAAATAACCTCAGATATGCAGATAACACTGCCCTTATGGCAGAAAGTGAAGAAGAACTAAAGAGCCTCTTGATGAAAGTAAAAGAAGAGAGTGAAAAAGTTGGCTTAAAACTCAACATTCAGAAAACTAAGATCATGGCCTCCAGTCCCATCACTTAATGGCAAATAGATGTGGAAACAGTGGCAGACTTTATTTTGGGGGGCTCCAAAATCACTGCAGATGGTGACTGCAGCCATGAAATTAAAAGACGCTTACTTTTTGGGAGAAAAGTTATGACCAACCTAGACAGCATATTAAAGAGCAGAGATATTACTTTGCAACAAAGGTCCATCTAGTCAAGGCTATGGTTTTTCCTGTGGTCATGTATGTATGTGAGAGTTGGACTGGAGAAAGCTGAGCACCGAAGAATTGATGCTTTTGAACTGTGGTGTTGGAGAAGACTCTTGAGAGTCCCTTGGACTGCAAGGAGATCCAACCAGTCAATCCTAAAGGAGATCAGTCCTGATTATTCATTGGAAGGACTGATGCTGAAGCTGAAACTCCAATACTTTGGCCACCTGATGTGAAGAACTGACTCATTTGAAAAGACTGATGCTGGGAAAGATTGAAGGCAGGAGGAGAAGGGGACGACAGAGGAGGAGATGGTTGGATGGCATTACCAACTCAATGGACATGAGTTTTGAGTAAACTCCGGGAGTTGTTGATGGGCAGGGAGGCCTGGGATGCTGCAGCTCATGGGGTTGCAAAGAGTCGGACACAACCGAGCAACTTAACTGATTAGAAATAAGAATTGAGATTCAGAAAGATGAGGACTTTTGTTCAAAGACAATTTTAAATACAGGACTTTTTTACTTCAAAATGTGATCCTTCTGTGGGACTTTTACCTTCAGTCTTTAGATGCTGAAAGAACTTAAATTACTATCAATTCAGAAAGAAAATTAATTATGCCACAATTTCTGTAACCAATCAACTTGAAATCATTTACTAGGTATCGTCCATATCTGATCCTAATAAAAATGAAAATACTTTGTATGTAGTAGAGGGATAAATTAGGAATTTGAGGTTAACAGGTACTACTATATATAAAATAGATAAGCAAGGACCTACTGTATAGCACAGGGAACTATATTCAATATCTTGTAAAAGCTTCTAATGGAAAGGAATATGAATAAAGATATAAATACATACATGTAACATATAACTGATTTGCTTTGCTGTATACCTGAAATACTGTACAGCAACTATACTTCAATTTTAAAAGAAGTAAAAAAATTAATATAAATTTAAAGAAAATACACTTTGATGCATGCTTTTTACTTTCTCATGTATCCTTCCTTCACGCATGTGTGCTAAGTTGCTTTAGTCATGTCTGACTCTTTGGGACCCTATGGACCACAGACCACCAGGCTCTTCTGTCCATGGGATTTTCTAGGCAAGTATACTAGAGTGGGTTGCCATGCCTTCCTGCAGGGGTTCTTCCTGTCCCAGGGATCGAACCCATGTTTTCTGTGGCTCATGAATTGCAGGCAGAGTCTTTACCACTGAGCCACCAGGGAGAACTTGGTTCCATTACACTTGTTCAGAAATATGTGACTTGCCCTCCTGTTGACCTTGAATTTTCAGACTCACCAGCAAAAATGCATCCATGAATCTGATCGTGAATTATTTCTGTTTCCACAACCAAACCTTACATAGTTTTTCAAATCTCCTACAGTATTCAAATATTCTATGGGAATATAGCAGAGAAGGCAATGGCACCCCACTCCAGTACTCTTGCCTAGAAAATCCCATGGGTGGAGGAGCCTGGTAGGCTGCAGTCCATGGGGTCGCTAGGAGTTGGGCATGACTGAGCGACTTCACTTTCCCTTTTCACTTTTATGCATTGGAGAAGGAAATGGCAACCCACTCCAGTGTTCTTGCCTGGAGAATCCCAGGGACAGAGGAGCCTAGTGGGCTGCTGTCTATGGGGTCTCAAAGAGTCGGACACGACTGAAGTGACTTAGCAGCAGCAGCAGCATGGCAATATAGAAGTCTATTAGATAGGTTCTGGTATCAATTCCAATGTGAGGGTAAGAGATGTTCCTCATACCAGTGACCATTTCTTTAGAGACCAGTTGAATGTCTTACAATTCAAATCTATTCTGACATTATCTACCCAGAGAAAGTATTAGATTCCACAGGTTAAGGGCTCCGTCCTACAAGGGTACTCCTTCATCCCCACTTCAGATGCCAGTCACAAGTCCAGGTTGTTACTTATGACTCTGATCCACTACAGATTGGAAGTCCCGAAGACCCCCCCATGAGTTCAATTAATTTGCTAGGGTAGCTTACAGAACTCAGAGAAACACTTTACTTACTAGACCACCAGTTTCTTATGAAAGGCAGTATAACTCAGGAACAGCCAATGGAAGAGATGCAGAGGGCAAAGTATGGGGAAAGTGTGGAGCTTCTGTGTTCTCTGGCGGGGTATCACTCTCCCCTAATCTCCATGTGCTCACCAACCCAGAAGCTCTCAGAAACCTGTCCTTCGGCATTTTTATTGAGGCATCACTACATAGGCTCAGTAGTGTCCCACTCTTTGTGATCCCATGAACTGTACACCTCCAGGCTCCTCTGTCCATGGGGATTCTCCAGGCAAGAATACTAGAGTGGGTTGTCATGCCCTCCTCCAGTGGGTCTTCCTGACCCAAAGAGGGAACCCAGGTCTCCCGCATTGCAGGCAAATTCTTTACTGTCTGAGCCACCAGGGAAGCCCACTACATAGGCATGTTTAATCAAATCATTAGCAATTGATTGATTAAATCAATTGGTGATGGATTCAAACTTCAGCCCCTCTGCTTTCCCTGGAGGTTGGATGAGGTGGGCGGGGGTAGGGGCGGTGGTCCAAAAGCTCCAAATCTCTAATCACTGAGGTTGATTCTCCAGGCAACTAGCCAACATTCTTAGGAGCTTTCTGAAATTCGCCTCATGGTGGACAAACAGCAAATATATATGAGAAATATATTTTGCTCATCTGAATGACCAAATATATATTTTTTATAAATCATAATACCATAGCTATTTAATATAGAAATTCAAAACCACATATTAGAGAAGCATGATAGCAGTAATGCTTCCCTGTAGCTCAGCTGGTAGAATCTGCCTGCAATGCAGAAGACCTGGGTTTGATCCCTGGGTTGGGAAGATCCCCTGGAGGAAGACATGGAACCCACTCCAGTATTCTGGCCTGGAGAATTCCATGAGCTGTATAGTCCATGGGGTCACAAAAAGTTGGACATGACTGAGAGACTTTCATTTCATTTCACTTCAATAGCAGTAATAGTCTTGATATTTCATGTGAATCAAAGAAACAGGAATTTCTCACTTCAGATGTCAGATCTGTATCAAGACTCTTAATTGAGTGAATTTCCAGGTTATTATCAGGGGAAATATATGCAGTGTAGACCCATAAACACAGGATTTGGTTTGACTACAAAAGTGAGGTCACTGAGTTATGCTACCTTCTAGGGGAATAAAAAGTAAATGGTTTATTATTTACGGAAAAGCTACTTTGGTAACACAGCCTTTTCTTCCCAGATATAAATCACCTTTAGCTCTTGGAATCACTACTGCCTCTAAGTAAAGATCTTAGAGCAGGTGGAATGATGGGAATATATCGAGGAATCCTGAATATGAGCCAAAAGCCAGACCCAGATGGGTGTGAACCAAATAGATACTCAGCTTTTTTAGCACATGGGTGAACTGAGGCTCTGAGAAACTGGAGTATTTCTGGACAATGTAACTTTGGATGAGAAAAGTTTCCAGAAATTCATTCTGCTTTGCAACCACCACAGAGAGTAGAATTCCTAAAGACATAGGAACTCATGTGAGCAGGGCGAGCACTTTCCAGAATTGCATATAACTAAACTACAACTTCCCTGGTGGCTCTGATGGTAAAGAACCTCTGAATGACTCTCTAAATGACTACAACCAACTGTATTTTCTCCTGTGCATTTCAAAACACCTGGAGTAGATGTTCTTTTGGAAGAGGAGAAGGCCAAGGTCAAAACAAAGCCCCAAAGTAGCTGTGCTTCTTAGAATCTCCAGAGAGATTCCATAAATACATGGAGCTGAGCAATTTAGACCCACTACACAGAGAATCCAGTGGTCCAGGCTCTGACTTTCAGACCCTGGGGCAGCCCCACTGATGAATCAGGAGCAAAATGTTTTTTTCTGTATTGCTAGATGTCATTTTCATGCCTCGGTGTGATTACAACAAGACTTCGGATGGTGACTCCATTCCAAGAAAGAGACCTTATTAACTCACTGCCTAATTTCTGAGTTAGAGATGCACAAATCTCTTTCCAAATGGGAGGTGGGAGGTAATTTTGAAATAATTTCAATGATCCCATAGCTGAAGGCCAGTGGAGATTTCAGCCTCACCTTCTGGAAGACTACTCAGTCATGTACATTAGCTGGAGTTTGAAAGGAAAACAAGTAGTAAAGAGAAAGGGAAGAATTTTAAAGGAGAATGAAACAACCACAACAGGATAAATAATCCTGAATCACAAATTAAAATGCTACCATTGGCAGAGACACAAAGGTAATATTTTTACTAGAATGAATAGTCCTAGAAAAATTTGGTTCTCCAGTATCAGACACAACCAGGCCTTTCCTTCCATATGAGACGTGAATGTCTCCTTTTTCCACTTCATCTTTTGCAGTTATCCAAACAAAATTTTAGCAGCAGAAAAAATAATGAATTTAGCCCATTTAGGTCCAGAATTTCCTCGTTAATGTATTAACTCCCTGGCAGTAGTCAAACAGGGCACTCTACCTTCAGAATATTTCCTTTTCTTTTATCACCTTTAGCATTCCAATGTCACCGAATAACTAATTATATTCTACTTTCTTCTCTACCAGTGGGAGAAGCAGACGTCTTAAGAGCACATTAATTTCATCCTACTGAACTGCTGAGAGGCTTTGTATAGCACAGAGGTGGACTGCTGTTTAAAATGTTCTTCTTCTTTTTTTAATGTGTGTCTGAACACTTTAACTTCAGCCACTCTGCGAAGAGGCTGTTGTTTTAGTTCAAAGTGTACACAAAGGAGAGGATCACCACGTATGAACTAATATTTGCTTAACTGTCTTCCTTTCCCCAGCGTCCTGCAATTCAAGCACCCTGTATTCCTTTCTTTAGCTGTCATGACGGTAAGTGAAGAAAAATGGTGTTGTTCCTGAGTACAGCGTTTGCCAAAGAGTTTAGTATTTGGCCTCGTGTTTCTCACAACTGTGTGTTAAATGATGCCTTTACTTTCATCGAGGCTACGGAACAAGCAGGCCAGGGGTTAGATCAGGTAAGTTCTCTGCCCCTGAGTTGCTGCTCCATTCCCCCAGAAGCCAGAGTGCCCACTTCACCCCTCCCCTTCTTATGTAACAATTTTGAAAATAAATAACTGCCACCCTGGGTGGTGGGTAAAAGTAAACTTAAATGGAAAACCAACAAAAGAAAGACAGAGGCAAAGACAGGGCGAGAAGAGGAAAGAAGAGGAAGATGAAGGGAAGAAGAAAAAGAAAGAAAATGGTGCTTGAAGACTAACTGGAAACCCACTAGGGTGGCCACTGCTGTGGGCGGTAGTTGGGTACGAACCGATGTGGTCAATCATTCACTCTCAAAGCTGTCACCCGACCTGAAGTTGCAACAGAGGACGGCAGTACCAGAGCTTGAAGTGGGTGAGGAGAGGAAGAACAACCCAGCGGACCCTTGAATGTTGCTACACCTCTGCATTTGGAAAGATTTCCACGACTTTTCTTATCTCTCCTCCATCTGACCTTCATTTTTCTCCTGCTCTTGGCTCCTTGCCACTCTGTCTCTAGGAAACACTAGGAAGCATATCTAAAGGTAAAGTTGTTGTTGTTTAGTCACTAAATCGTGTCCAGGTCTTTTGCAACCGCACGGACTACAGCCTACCAGACTCCTTTGTCCATGGGATTTCCCAGACAAGAATACTGGAGTGGGTTGCCATTTCCTCTTCCAGGGCATCTTCCTGCCCCAGGGATTGAACCCATGTCTCCCGAGTCTCCTGCGTTGGTAGGTGGGTCCTTTAGCACTGAGCCACCAGGAAAGCCTAAAAGTGGAGACACGAGCTAAACTGCGGGTGATGTTGGACGGGAAGAGAGTCGGCTCCTTCATATCTCCTGCACCTGCCCACCATCTCCTTTTTCCACCCATGCCCCCAACTTCCCAGACACCCCACTTGCAGCTGGTGGCTTTCTCAACACTAGCTCCAATGGTCGTTGCCCCCATAATTTCAAAACCCAGACTCCCAACATCACTCCGCCTTTTTCACCCATTTCAAAATTGCTTTTCAACCAGCCTAGAGTTCCTAAAGATCCAAATGCCGTATCACTTTATCCACCTCTGCATCGCCACTGCTGCTTTGAGCCCTTCGATTAACCACACTGAGAGAAAAGTTGTTTATTCTCTAGATGCTTTATAACAGCATGGCTCACAGGTCCATCCAAATAATGTCTGTGTATACTTGATCCCCAGAGGCACTCGACTTTTTTTTCCATGTTGGGATACAATAAAGCTCTTTTTATAAGATTGTTTTTCAATTGAGTATTGGAAATAGAAAAGGGTAAGGCCAGTCCTATTTACCTTCACAGTTTCACACCCATTCATCTCTAGAGGGAGCATGTGTCTCTTCTGGACCACAGGGGCATTGTGGAGCCGAGCCAGAAAGCACAAAACGGGTGTTCTCCTTCTGCCCATCCATAAACCTTGCTCATGTCCAGAGCCAAGTGAGGGAGTGGGGGGTGGGGAGAGAAGGTGGCCTCCCCACAGCAGCTAAGCCTGTGGTCTCTCCTCCGGGCCTCCCTAGGGAACAGAGCCTAGACCTAGAGTCGATCCATCTCTGAACATAAGTGTTTTACTGTCCTTCTAAGGCCAACATCCCCCATCCCGGAATCCTTCTGGATTTCTTCCCTTTTACAGGCCCCACTGAGGCGTCTCTCTGCTCAGTCAACACTGCAGTTGCCTCTGGCTGGGCCCTCGAGGTCTTAAGTAGGTTGATTGTGACCCGAAAGTTCCGGTGGTTGCTTTGGCTCCTCGCTGCAGGTGGCGAGCAGCTTCCTGTGCATGGCTGGCGTCAGGCTCTGCTTATTATCACGCCGTATCTCACCTGGTTTGTTTCTTCTTCTTTCCCTCTGGCCCCTGGCCCGTTTCTCCCAAAGTAAGAGTGTCGTTTCTTCAACAAATAAAGGATTTCCTCTACGCTCTCATAGGTTTGGTAAAGCTCCATTGCTTTCATATTTCTTTTCCCCGCCTAGGAGCTCTCTCCAAAAAGCACTCGACCACAAGTACTACTGGATGGCAGACAACATCAGGGTATTTTGTTAAATTTCATTTTGAGTACAAGCACTTGCAAAACCTCAGGCACATAAGCCCTGTCACCTGCCTGAGTTCTCACCAGGCTGTGGACCCAGTTAACTCAGAGATTGCATATCCAAGTCCTTTCTTTTTATTGCCTCTTTCATTAGGGAAGAAATGAACATAGAATCAAAATGACAGCATTAGATTTTGCTCCTAGTTGGTTCATTCTATTTTAGGGGGAACGGATGTTGCAGAAATAGATTGAAAGATCATTTTTTTAAGTTTCTGAAATAATCTATAAATATAGTAATCTTTTATTGGGTGCTTACTTTGGGCACTGGGCTGCCGGCTTACATCCACTGCCTTTTTAAACTCTCTTTATGATTCTTTATTTGCCTGAACCAGGTCTTAGTTTCAGGCTGTGGGATCTAGTCCCCTGACCAGGGATCAAACCTGGTCCTGGGTTTGATCCTCCCTGTGCACTGGGAGCACAGGGTCCCAGCCACTGGACCATCAGGGAAGTCCCATACCCACTGCCTTGGTTAATGAATTCAATAACGTTATGAGGGTATTACTATTTATCTCTGGGAGTCCCCGGTGGCACAAGTGGTAAAGAACTCCCCTGCCAATTCAGGATACATAAGAGATGCAGGTTTGATCCCTGGGTCAGAAAAGTCCCCTGGAGAAGGAAATGGCAACCCACTCCAGTATTCTTGCCTAGAGAATCCCATGGACAGAGGAGCCTGGTGGGCTACAGTCCATGGGGTTGCAAAGGGTCAGACACGACTGAAGTGACTTAGCACACACACTATTTATCTCCATTTGATGAAGGTGTCAAATGAGAACACAACATAGCAGAAGTATGAGTACAGATTTTACTGAATCCAAAACCTGTGTTAGTAGCTGCTCTGCCAAGGAGCCTCCCTTATGGACAAACCTGTTTATTTACATTATTATCGAAGTTCTCGTGATGATCCTTTACGGTTTAAGGCACCATAGCTGCCAGCATTGTTTTTGTTTTGTTTTGGTTTGTTTTTTGCTAGCCTTCTACCTACATTAAAAAGAAAAAAAATGGCGACTATTGATCCCCAGGATAAGTGAACTTGCTTCTGCCCCTCCTTAACTATGTAAGATCTTTGTCCTCTGCTGATTCCTGTGGCCTGGCATGTAACAGTGTCATAACCTCTTGCATTACAGCAGGCCTGACAGTTACAAAACTCACTCAAATACATCACTAAACTATTTCAAACATGTTACTTAACATGCTGAATGTTAACCATAGCGTTGCTCTAGGGGTTTTCTTCTAAGACACTTTAGCTTTTTTTCAAATTCCTGATGAATTCAGCCATATTTCTTACAACTTTCATAAAAGCGGTACAAATGAAATTTCTCTCTCATTCCAGAGAAACCACTTAATCATTTTCCACAAAAAAAACCATCCAAGCAAATCTGAATTTACCCTGATATTTAAAGGGCTTTCAGTTTTTCTATTCCCATCAGTATTAATAATATGAATAGTAGACATTTGCACATCTATAATGCACATTTTACATGTTTAATCTCATTTAATTTTCACAACATCCCTACTGGGTGGATGTTATTGTCTCATTTCACAGATGGGAAAACTGAGGCTCAGAGCAATTAGATAACCTCTTAAGATTGGTAATCAGGCAAAGATCTTCTGACTCCAAAACCAATAGCATCTCTACTACACCACATTCTTGGTGCCTAATTGGCAGATATTTCTTTTCTAGATCTTTACAAGGACTTTTAACCCATGTCAAAATATGTCCTTTCTTTTTGGCTCTGAAGGAAAGGCTCCCTGGGAGAGCAAAAAGAAACAGAAAATTTAAATGCGTATCAGATGTCTTAGAAAACATTACAGAGATGAGCCATTACCAGTTTGCGGGGTAGGTTTCCTTATTCTTTTTGGAGGTTGCTAAATCTGCTGAACCAATCAACTATGAAGTCCAAGTTTGGGCCTTTGTCAGAGCTAATGTGGTCCATGGAATATGCTACTCATAGAAGCTGATCTGAATATTTTAAGTTCCTAGCAACGATAGACATAATAAACTGTGATAAATATACATGCCTTAGCCATGTGGCATTTTGAAATAACACATTTCCGTGCTTCCACAGTGTGGATCTTAAACATGTTGTTCTTCAGGATGGAGTCTGAAAAGTTTGAAAGTCAAGGCCAATATATTCTGATAAAGAAGAAGGAATACAAGAGTCTGAATATTATTTTTAAGTCCTTGTAACAGTTTTCCAGTTCACACCACCTCCAGGGAGTGGCCAAGTTCATGAACCTTCCACTGTTCCAGAGCATGGTAGCTAACATGCACTGTCCTCTATGAACTTGAATGGCACTGCTGCATGGTAGGTCAGGCTTCCGTGCTGCTTTTTCTAAGACAGTGATCTTCTCTGTTTTTTGAAGTATAGTTGCTGTACAATATTCAGTTCAGTTCAGTCGCTCGGTCATGTTCAACTCTTTGCAACCCCATGAATCGCACCACGCCAGGCCTCCCTGTCCATCACCAACTCCTGGAGTTCACCCAGACTCACGTCCATCGAGTCAGTGATGCCATCCAGCCATCTCATCCTCTGGCATCCCCTTCTCCTCCTGCCCCCAATCCCTCCCAGCATCAGAGTCTTTTCCAATGAGTCAACTCTTCTCATGAGGTGGCCAAAGGACTGTTGTTTCAGCTTTAGCATCATTCCTTCCAAAGAAATCCCAGGGCTGATCTCTTTCAGAATGGACTGGTTGGATCTCCTTGCAGTCCAAGGGACTCTCAAGAGTCTTCTCCAGCCCCACAGTTCAAAAGCATCAATTCTTCGGCGCTCAGCCTTCTTCACAGTCCAACTCTCACATCCATACATGACCACGGGAAAAACCATAGCCTTGACTAGACAGGCCTTTGTTGTACAATATTACAGGTGTACAATGAAGTAACTAGAATTTTTAAAGGCTATAATCCATTCATACTTATCATAAAATATTGGCTATATTCCCTGTGTTGTACAATATATCCTTGTAGCTTATCCTGTACATAAAGAGTCTGTACCGCATAATCCCCTGCCCCTATCTTTCCCCACTCTGCCGTCTCCCCACTCGTAACCATTAGTGTGTTCTCTATGTCTATGAGTTTGCTTCTTTTTTGTTATATTCACTAGTTTGTTGCATTTTTTAGATTCCACATATAAGTGATACCATACAGTATTCGTCTTTCTCTATCCAACCTATTTCACTTAGCATAATATCCTCCAGGTCCATGCATGTGTTCTAGATGGCAAGTTTTCATTCTTTTTTATGGTTGAGTCATATTCCATTTTATATATATATATATATACACACACACACATATATACACATACATATACATAGACATATACATATATATATATATATATACACATACATACATACATACCACATCTTCTTTATCCACTCACCTGCTGATAGACACTTAGGTTGCTTTTGTGTCTTGGCTATTGTGAACAGTGCTGCTATGAGCACTGGGATGCATGTATCTTTTGGAATTAGTGTTTTTGCTTTTTTGTGACATGTACCCAGAGGTAGAACTGCTGGGTCATATGGCAGTTCTATTTGTAGGTTTTTGAGAAACCTCTATACTGTTTTCCACAGTGGCTACACCAATTTACATTACCACCAACAGTGCACGAGAATTCTCTTTTCCCTACATCCTCACCAACATTTGTTATTTGTGTTCTTTTTGATGATTGTCATTCTGACAGGTGTGAGGTGACATCTCATTGTGGTTCTGATCTGCAGCTAACGCAGTGGTGCCTGACCTACGCTTACCTGCTCTGCCTCACCCGGCCGCCCCTTCTGCCACCAGTGCATCCGTGCCCATTGCCCACTGCTAACGAAAGTGGAAGCACACTGTGGCACCCATCAGGCCTAACTAGCACACTCGGAGACCAAGCCTATGGTGCTGGAATTGTCAGCTTAGTGTTCCAGCCGCCAGGACGCTCGGGAGTTGTTACTCTGTGCTGGTGGTGGTGACTCGCATCATCAAGATCTTCCACTTCTCACAGAGTTTTCACCATGTTTCTAAAAGGAAGCACGGAGGCCAGACCAGACAACCTGAATTAGTCACAGCTCTGCCACAAATTATGCAAATCCCATAAACTTCCCTGACCCTCAACCTTTCATGTGTGAAATGGAAGAATAGTACCTGCTTTCCCGGCTGTTGGCAGGATTAAATGAGTGGACACCTTCGTGCTATTATCACCCTGCTTGTCCAAAGAATAAAAGTCTAAACCTTTAATAAGGTTTAAAACCCCCTTGGTCGCCCTCCAGTCTCATCCTTTGCCACTCCCCCCTTAAAGTCTGTGCATCGCTCACATTGAACTTCTTTCCCATGCTTTAAACTTACCACTCTCCTTTGCACACAGTCATTCTCTCCCCACTCCCCATCCTGAACTTTGCTTAGGTAATTATTTGTCTTAGATTTGACATCAGTTCTTCCAACAAGCTTTCTCTGACATTGGCTTTCCCCTCCCCAGCCAAATCTACACAAGAACATTAGGTACTTTACCTGTAAAAGCCATCACTCACTCACTTAACAAATATTTATTAAATACCCAGTTACCACTCTATATTTTGAATAGGGTAAACCAGAGAGACAAGGTCTCCGCAATCATTCTAGTTGGGGAAACAAGAAAATAAGAAACTCAGCTAATTAGTACACAGGAGAAATTTAGGTAGGACATGTTCATAATCCTTTATCCAAAACTACTGGAAGGAAATCCAAAAAGGATTATACATACAGCTAATTTACTTTGCTGTACAGCAGAAACCAATATAACATTGTAAAGCAACTATACTCCAATAAAAATCAATAACAAATAACAATACTACTGGGACTAAAAGTACTTCAAAATTCAGGATTCTTTAATTTAGAAAGGTAATACAGTGCTCATACTGTTTGTTAAACCAACATGGTCTGAGTCAGTTTCCCATAAATCAAACACATGAATGTCACCACAATAAAATATATAACAGAATAAACGGAGTAAAGTTTATAGTATTAATAAACTTTCACTCGAGTTAGGAGGGAAATTCTTTTAGCTTTCAGAGGTGTTTGGATCTGAAACTGTGGATGAGGAGGATGGGATGGATAGAGGCTTGGGAGGAGAAAAGGACTTAAGATTGGGTGATGCAAAAAGGCATCTCTTGGGAGATGATGTTGGAGCTGAGATGGGAAAAGTATATAGCAGCCTGATAGGTGAAAGTCTGAGGTGAGAGCATCCCAACCTGGAGGAGCCCCTCAAGCAATGACCCAAAGGCTGGAGCTATGGTTTAATGCTTTCTTCAATTTTCTGCCTCCTACTTTGGGTCATAAACTCACTAACTGTGGAGATCATGGTTTTCTAGTTCACCATGGCACTGTGTTCCCAGTGTGTGGACAAAAGTGCCTGGCATGGAAAAGATGCTCAAAAGACATTTGCTGAAACAATAAAAATGATTCATTAACAAAATAAAAGGAAGTAGCTAATTATCAAAGGGTTAGATCAGGGGAGGCCAATATGACACACAAGAAGATCAAGAGCTTAAAAACTACAGAGAAACCCAGTGAAATTGACATTCAGAGGTCTCCAGCTTCTACCATTTTGCTCTTTCCACTAAATTTAGAAGCCATTATGAGGTCATGTGGATCACCAACAGCATCTCTCTACCAGAAGACACAGAGGGAAGAAAACCCACATTCTGGGATGCTTGCCAGCGGGGAAATAAGAAGTAGTCGCTAAAGAGCAAAGCAACTGCTGAGAGGCAGTCATAAGAACAGTCATGTGCCGATATAAATGTGCCTTCCCCCCAGCTCCAGTTCACACCCTTCTCTCTCTCTCTCTCCCAGCCTGTTGGGCTCTCCCCTTGGGTCAAGGTACGTGAATCCACCCAACCTGACGAAAGCAATGGGAGACTCTGCATGGCTCCTTCAGAGCATAATCCTATATGCTCAACCTTACATCAGAGAGCGCCAAAGAATTGGTGCTTTCGAACTGTGGTGTTGGAGAAGACTCTCAAGAGTCCCTTGGACTGCAAGGAGATCAAACCAGTCCATTCTAAAGGAGATCAGTCATGAATATTCATTGGAAGGACTGATGCTGAAGCTGAAGCTCCAATACTTTGGCCACCTGATGTGAAAAGCTGAATCATTGGAAAAGACTCTGATCTGGGAAAGATTGAGAGCAAGAGAAGAGGGCAACAGAGGATGAGATGGTTGGATGGCATCACCAACTCAATGGACATGAGTTTAAACAAACTTTGGGAGATGGTGAAGGACAGGGAAGCCTGGTTGCAAAGAGCTGGACACAACTGAGCAACTGAACATCAGAGAAGAGTCTATGTAAGCAAACCCCCTCTCAGAGGCACTCCAGAGCTGCTCTGTGTTCCATTGAAAGGTTTTCTCAAATTCCAATCACATCTAGCCTCCTCTGGAACCCTTGGTATGACACACACCTCAATCATAAAATCAGAGGCTAACGATACAGTAAGAGGTAATTTGAGTCACATCTTTCCCACTTTCAGACTCAGACACATTTAAACAAACTTTGGAAGAGAAGAATCTACCACTTATATTATTTTAAGCCCAGGAGGCAGAAATTCCATGGTCTTTCGTAACAACTTAAGTTATTGACTGTGGGGAAGGGACAGGATTTATTTCTCATCTCAAGGAAGTCCAAGACACGGTCTTTGATTAGAGCTATTCAATAACATTAAAAGTTTAAAACTTATCAGAGGCTTATATTAAGAAATTAATGCTAAATGGCAGTAAAGTCAAAATCTAAATATTTTATGTCCTTGCATGTTAAGGTCAATATATCAGTACTTAGAGACTGAGAACAAAATAAAGTGATGGTGTGTAGATACCTTTCAGAGATTTGCCCAGAGATGTCCACTGACCTTGCTAACAGGTGCCATTAAACAGAGTACCTAGATTTCATCTCTTTTCTTTTCCTAAACTCTTAATCTCTGGGGTTTTCTTCTATCAAAGAGCTACTGGTTACAGTAAATATTTTGAGTTTCTCCTCTAATGAACTGATTAAAAAATATACCTCATAGGGACTTCTCTGGCAGTCCAGTGGTTAAAATTGTGCTTTCCAATGCAGGAAGTGCAGGTTCAATCCCTGGTCAGGGGCCAAGATCCCACATGCCTCACAGCCAAAAAACCAAAAGCATGAAACAGAAGCAACATTGTGACAAATTCAATAAAGATTTAAAAAAATGACCCACATCCAAAACTCTTTTAAAAATACTCTTGTACAAGACAACTTGGAAGGGATCTACACACCCACGTACCAACACCACTGTCTTTTCTTTTAATCACTGGATGATATTGAGACTATAAAAATCAATATACAGAGGTCCAACAAGGAACAAACAGGCTATTTGAACAAGTGTGATGGAGCAAATCACCGTGGTCTATACAAGCATCACGGACACCTCGTGGAAGAAGAAAACAGGATAAAGATACAGTGACTACCGTCAACAAAACACCTCTCCAGTGTGACAAAGATACTTGCAGACATGGCAGCATGTGGCAGGAGCAGGGAGAGACACTGTAGTGTACAAAATAGGAGTACAGAGGAGAGAGAACGTATTTACATCTGCCAGAGGAAACATGGACAGTTTAACCAAGAAAGTGGCATTGGAACTTAACCTGAAGGATCATGAATATTTTGGTGTCATTTTTTAAAAAAATAAATCTTCATTCCTTTAAGCCACAACAGTCAGATTTTCTGCTGTTGATGAGAGAATGCATTCCTAAATGATGTAGTGGAGCATGCCAACAACCAAAGACATTTTTTTTTTCAATTGAGGTATAATTGACTTATGACATTATATTAGTTTCAGTTGTACAATATAATGACTTGATATTTGAATAAATTGTGAAATGATAACCACAATAAATCTAGTTAACATCTGTCCCCACGTATAGTTACAATTTTTTTTTAATCTTTTTGACTGCAGAAAGAAAGCTACAACTTGAACTGACTTCAATAAAGAAAGATCTTTGTGTCACTTAACAAGCAGACCAGAAGTAGAGAGGGCTCTGGGCTCAGCATGAGTAACTTCATGATATCAGCAAGGGTTTCTCTGTCTCCTCCTCTATCTTTCATCCTTCATCTTCACTTTCATCTTAGTGGGATGATACTAATTCAAACATCACATTGAGATACATCTATACTCAAATGAAGAGGAGAAATGGCCTCCTTCATTGGAAAGATAAAGACTTTACCAGCAGATTCCCTTTACCTTACATTGGCTGTTCAAGGTGTCCTCAATCAATCCCTGCGAAGGTCAGGAAATTCTCAGGGTTGGATTAGATTACCCCTACTCTGCAGTGGAAAAGACTTGGGGGAGTCATTACAAAGGATAGTATGCAATGAAACAGGTAGAAATGGAGGACTTGGCATTCCTTGCAGAGAAAATATCGCAAACAACAGCAAAGAGTCAGAAAATATTCAGTGTGATAATAAGAATATGAATGTGAATAAGATACAGAAGATACAGTACGAGGATGAAAGGAAGAAGAGTAAGAAAAATAACAATGAAAAGCATCATTTCTTAGGAACTTTGTGCCAGATACTAAGCCTGGAAATTTACATACATCATCATATTTAATTCTCACAATGACTGTTTTGTCAGGGATATTATTACCCCACTTTTCAGATGCCAAATTGAGGCTGATAGAGATTTAAGAGACTGTCCAAATTCACATAGCTAGCTGGTAGGTGGTGGAATCAAGATTTAACTGCAGGGCCGTGTGATTGCAGAATTCAGATTTCGAGGGACACAGGAATCTAATGTAGCTGAAGAATGGGGCACATGTATAGAGGGCACTGACAAACACAGAAAGTAACTGGATCTGAATTGTGGAAGAATTTAGTACCCAAATAAGGAGTTTGGATTTTATTTTATTCTGCGGGTGAAAGGAGATACTGAAAATCTTTGAGTTAAAAAAAAGAAGCCAGGATTAGAAGTGTATTTTAGACACAATATCCTGTCCGTGATTTGTAGAATGAATTATCTAATATGATAACAGAGTCTGACAACTGAAAGACCTAACAGGTGATGGCAATAATTTGGGAAATCATAGACAGGATTTGAATTTCAAGTTAATGGCACTGGGCCTAAAGATAAAAGAAGGTGAAGAAAAAGGAGGAGGAGAATAATGAAGAAGAAGGAGGAAGACAAAATGAAGGAGGAAAAGAAGAGGGAAAGAGGGAGGGAGAAAGAAGAAGGAGAAGAATTTTATAGGTGTTTGACAATAAATTGTAGGATATGAGGAATCAGGGAGAGGGTGGGGTGAAAGATGACTCAGAGCTTTGAAGTCTTAGAAACTGGATACATGGTGGCATTATTCACATTAGAATGGACAACAGGAGGAGTTGGTTAGCTGGTAGGAGGAAAGGCAAGGGTTTGCTACTTACTTCTTAAAACTGTTCTTAATCAGAATTTTGATATTTAGCACAAGATTAGATAACAAAACAGGAAAAATCAGTGCAAGAGAAGAAACGTGCTAATTAACTTTTCTACCTCTCCAATCTGTCTCTGACTTTCTCTCTTCAATCTCTTCATCATTTGGCAATTGTTCCATTAGAGGACAGAATAAAACACACAGGGACAGTATAATTCAAATAAGCCCAGTTTGCTACTTGTCAACAAAAGTTTTGACTACACGAGGGATTTTCCATAAAGAAACTTAATTTTAATAAGTGAAATTCACAAAAATAACTTTGCACATGTCATAGGATTAAGCAAAAAGACTTCTTCCTTTCCAAACAGTTGGCCCAAAAGCCCTTCTGAATAATCCCTCAATGTGGTTTAATTTAAAAATACACGTCAGATAATCACGATGGTGTAATCACTGACCTAGAGACAGACATCCTGGAATGTGAAGTCAAGAGGGCCTTAGAAAGCATCACTACGAACAAAGCTAGTGCAGGTGATGGAATTCCAGTTGAGCTATTCCAAATCCTGAAAGATGATGTTGTGAAAGTGCTGCACTCAATATGCCAGCAAATTTGGAAAACTCAGCAGTGGCCACAGGACTGGAAAAGGTCAGTTTTCATTCCAATCCCAAAGAAAGGCAATGCCAGAGAATGCTCAAACTACCACACAATTGCACATCTCACACACTAGTAAAGTAATGCTCAAAATTCTCCAAGCCAGGCTTCAGCAATATGTGAACCGTGAAGTTCCTGATGTTCAAGCTGGTTTTAGAAAAGGCAGAGGAACCAGAGTTCAAATTGCCAACATCCGCTGGATCATGAAAAAAGCAAGAGAGTTCCAGAAAAGCATCTATTTCTGCTTTATTGACTATGCCAAAGCCTTTGACTGTATGGATCACAATAAACTGTGGAAAATTCTTCAAGAGATGGGAATACCAGACCACCTGATCTGCCTCTTGAGAAATCTGTATGCAGGTCAGGAAGCAACAGTTAGAACTGGACATGGAACAACAGACTGGTTCCAAATAGGAAAAGGAGTTCGTCAAGGCTGCATATTGTCACCCTGCTTATTTAACTTATATGCAGAGTACATCATGAGAAATGCTGGACTGGAAGAAACACAAGCTGGAATCAAGATTGCAGGGAGAAATATCAAGAACCTCAGATATGCAGATGACACCACCCTTATGGCAGAAAGTGAAGAGGAACTCAAAAGCCTCTTGATGAAAGTGAAAGTGGAGAGTGAAAAAGTTGACTTAAAGCTCAACATTCAGAAAACGAAGATCATGGCATCTAGTCCCACCACTTCATGGGAAATAGATGGGGAAACAGTGGAAACAGTGTCAGACTTTATTTTTCTGGGCTCCAAAATCACTACAGATGGTGACTGCGGCCATGAAATTAAAAGACGCTTACTCCTTGGAAGGAAAGTGATGACCAACCTAGATAGCATATTCAAAAGCAGAGACATTACTTTGCCAACAAAGGTCCATCTAGTCAAGGCTATGGTTTTTCCTGTGGTCATGTATGGATGTGAGAGTTGGACTCTGAAGAAGGCTGAGCGCCAAAGAATTGATGCTTTTGAACTGTGGTGTTGGAGAAGACTCTTGAGGGTCCCTTGGACTGCAAGGAGATCCAACCAGTCCATTCTGAAGGAGATCAGTCCTGGGATTTCTTTGGAAGGAATGATGCTAAAGCTGAAACTCCAGTACTTTGGCCACCTCATGCGAAGAGTTGACTCATTGGAAAAGACTGATGCTGGGAGGGATTGGGGGCAAGAGGAGAAGGGGACGACAGAGGATGAGATTGCTGGATGGCATTGCTGACTCTATGGACGTGAATCTGAGTGAACTCCGGGAGTTGGTGATGGACAGGGAGGCCTGGCATGCTGCGATTCATGGGTTCGCAAAGAGTCGGACACGACTGAGTGACTGAAATGAACTGAACTGAACTGAGGCCCAGGAAGCCAATCCTAAGACTCCGAGCTGATTGAGCCATGCTATAATATAGTTTTTTCAATTTTATATTACCATGGATGCTATTCTGGTATTCTATTAGTAGCTTAAAACAATGCCCACTTATTGGTTCACAAATCTGTAAGTCAGAAATCCAGCATGGTTTGATTGGGTTCTCTGCTCAGGGTATCACAAGGCTGCAGTTAAGTTATATCAGCCACCCGAATTTGGAAATTCCAAGGAAAATCCACTTCTGAGCTCATATTTTAAGTTGGTAGAATTCAGTCCTTGCAGTTGTAGGACTGACATCCCCATTTACTCACTGGCTACCGGCCACAGTCCGTTTTCGGAGGCTTTCCATGTAGGCCCCATGGGCAATTCACGTGACTTTTGTTTTCTTCCTGGCTGGCCAGTGAACATCTCTAGGACTCTCTCTTTTCTTTCCAGTCAGAGAAAATCCTTTTGTCTTAAAGAGCTCCAGTAATTAGGTTAGGCCCCACTCAGAAATTCTCACTATCATAATGTCAACTGATCAGTAACCTTAATTACATCTCCAAAATCCCTTTGCCACATAAGATAATATAATCACAGGAATAACACTAGGAGGCAGAGATCATGGCAGCGGGGGGACATCACAGAATTCTACCTGATGCACATGCTGTTATAATTTGCTATTTTTATTTGTAACAACCATCATAGCTATTATAAATCCTATTAAATTCTGAACAAATTGCCCCTTTAGTTATTCCCCAAAGATACTCTGCTCATGTTTTTTCTTCTACTTGACTTTTTTTTTTTTGTCTGCATTGAATCTTAGTTGCAGCATGCAGGGTCTTTTGTTGTGGTGGGTGGCTCTTCATTGCGATGCGTAGGCTCCTCTCCAATTGTAATGTGCGGGCTCCAGAGTGCACGGGCTCTGTAGCTGTGGCACCAGGGCTTAGTCACCCTGCAGCATGTGAGATCTTGGTTCGCCAGCCAGGGATCAAACCCACGTCCCCTGCATTGGTAGGCAGATTCCTAACCACAGGACCACAGGGAGGTACTCTACTTGACTTTTTAAAATTGTTTTCCTTTGCGTTACTCCACTCCGTGACAATTATTCACTGTTTCTTTTTCTCTTTATCTCTTCCTCCTTATTCATTTTCTATCAGTCTCCACACTCCTCTTTCTCTGTCTCCAGGTAAGGATATTGTCATTGAGAGTATATTTTACATCCAGATGCTCTGTAATTATTTGTAATGATATGTTACACTTTTATGGTTCGCTCATCAAAACCTTAGTGCCCATAAGTCTTAATTATGCAATGTAAAAACATACTGAGAGTGACTATTCCATTTTATGGATGGGAAAATTAAGACTGAGATGGGTCAAGACTTTTCCTAAATCTTCAAGTTCAAAGAGAAAAGAGAGAGGATAGGGACTTCCCTGGTGGTCCAGTGGCTAAGAATCTGTGCTCTCAATGCAGGGGAAGCGGGTTTGATCCCTGGGCAGGGAGTTAGATTCCACATGCCACAACTAAGAGTTCTCATGCAGCCAAATAAATAAATAAATGAAAATAAATATTTTTTTTAAAAAGAGAGAAGAGGAAATGAAACCTGGTAGTTTGTCTTCCTTTTCCTCTGCTAATACTTAGGGGAACCTTTTGAGGTCCCTCCTAATGATGGTTGGTCCAGAATATAACTACCGTCATTTATGGTGTCTCTGCCATATAGTGGCATCTACACAGGACGAAGCCACAGTTGATGCCAAGGCCGGACAGAACATGTGGAGGGAAATAATCTAGGGGAAAGAGAACAGAGCTAAGCCCTAATAGTTGCCAGAGTTGACTGCATAGTGAGGGAGGAAGACACAGAGTCACCAAACTCCTAAACTAAAAGAAACCATGGAAGCCATCTGATCTCATCTGACAAGTGGTGAAAACAAGGCTCAGAGAAGTGAAATGGCTTCAGCGTTATTTCAGAATGAGCCCAGAGTTAGCTGGTATCAGAATCCCCATGTTGGGACATTCAAAACAAGGACCTTCACACTGTATCTTGCTACTTGGACATCCCCCCTCAACGCTCCACTACCTTCTAGGGGTAAGGGGGGAGGGTGGAAAATTAAGGGCAGGGTCCTGGCAAAGGCTGGAACTTTGGGTAGGAAAGTATGTGTTAGTCACTTAGTGTGTCTCACTCTTTGCAACCCCAGGGACTAGCCCACCAGACTCCTCTGTCCATGGAAAGCTCCAGGCAAGGATACTAGAGTGGATTGCTATTCCCTTCTCCAAGGGGTATTTCTGACCCAGGGATTGAACCTGCGTTTCCTGCACTGCAGCAGATTCTTTACCATCTGAAAGGAATGGCCCTAAAACATGCTCCAAGTTGATATATACTTAGGGCCTTTTGAGGAAACTTTATCTCCTGGTCGTCTATACTTTGTTCTTCATTTGTTGCTAAATTCTGGTCCCCACTCCTAAGAGCAAGATGGCCTCACTTACCTATTTTCCACTTTATGTTTATCTTAATGATCTTTTTCTTTAATTTCAAAACTCTCACCACTCCCCACCACAACGTCCTTGCCCGAAAAGCAAATGTTGGGAGATGAGAACAGACAGCCACACTGGAAGAGAGGCGTTGGAATCACTCTACATTTGCTTAAGAGTCTCCCAAGCTCTTCGCTTTCACTTTTCACTTTCCTGCATTGGAGAAGGAAATGGCAACCCACTCCAGTGTTCTTGCCTGGAGAGTCCCAGGGACAGGGGAGCCTGGTGGTCTGCCGTCTATGGGGTCGCACAGAGTCGGACACGACTGAAATGACTAAGCAGCAGCAGCAGCAAGCTCTTCAGTTGACTATTTTCTAAAAGGAAATGTGCATGCACCATAAGAAGATACATCTGTCAGTTGTAAAGTTGACATTCTTAAATAAGGAAGTATTTCTTGAAGTACTTTTGGAAACAATTTCTCACAGGAAAAAAAAACAACCAAAATCTTCCTGTGGAGAAGTGGCAGTTGAGTAAACATTTTATGCAAGCAGGTGGAAGCAAAAAAGTTATCCTATCAGAGATTCACAGGCACCCAATACTCAAACCAGAAAATTGCAAAGCAGCATGAAGACAGCAGAACTGCAGTTTTATTGTGCCTAAAATCTTAGTTAACCTGCCAGTGGCCTTTTTTGATTATGGTCATATAGCCTTCCTTTTCTACCCACAGAGTTGAAAAATGAAGCTTGTGAAAACCCAGACAATTCTTTTACCTGTCTGCCTTAAATTTTTTCAAAAATAAAGTTATTTTTCAAAACATTCATTGTTTTGACCATAAAATCTTTTTTTTAAAAATATTCTCTCTCCCTACTAGGCTGATAGGGCTACCAAGGTCTCCTGAAATATTTTTTTTAATTGATTAAAAAACTTAGTGCAG
Organism: Bos mutus; assembly: GCF_027580195.1. Classification (NCBI taxonomy): domain Eukaryota; kingdom Metazoa; phylum Chordata; class Mammalia; order Artiodactyla; family Bovidae; genus Bos; species Bos mutus. The sequence continues at coordinate 58,792,368 of NC_091633.1, forward strand.
ACAAATGATCTTTACAGATGAATTTTTTTCACCGAGTTGAACTGTCAACCTTTGACAGAAACTGCTTTTCAGGTTAAAGCCTTATGGAAGCTCAGCTTTCACTCTCCCACTAAATAACACTTTTTACAGTAGTTTATAAGAAAGGCTTCTTCAGCGATCAATGCAAAGAAATAGAGGAAAACAACAGAATGGGAAAGACTAGAGATCTCTTCAAAAAAATCAGATATACCAAAGGAATATTTCATGCAAAGATGGGCTCAATAAAGGACAGAAATGATATGGACCTAACAGAAGCAGAAGATATTAAGAAGAGATGGCAAGAATACACAGAAGAACTGTACAAAAAAGAGCTTCATGACCCAGATAATCACGATGGTCAGTGATCACTGACCTAGAGCCAGACATCCTGGAATGTGAAGTCAAGTGGGCCTTAGAAAGCATCACTACGAACAAAGCTAGTGCAGGTGATGGAATTCCAGTTGAGCTATTTCAAATCCTGAAAGATGATGCTGTGAAAGTGCTGCACTCAATATGCCAGCAAATTTGGAAAACTCAGCAGTGGCCACAGGACTGGAAAAGGTCAGTTTTCATTCCAATCCCAAAGAAAGGTAATGCCAAAAATGCTCAAACTACCACACAATTGCACTCATCTCACACGCTAGTAAAGTAATGCTCAAAATTCTCCAAGCCAGGCTTCAGCAATATGTGAACCGTGAACTTCCTGATGTTCAAGCTGGTTTTAGAAAAGGCAGAGGAACCAGAGATAAAATTGCCAACATCCGCTGGATCATAGAAAAAGCAAGAGAGTTCCAGAAAAACATCTATTTCTGCTTTATTGACTATGCCAAAGCCTTTGACTGTGTGGATCACAAGAAACTGTGGAAAATTCTGAAAGAGATGGGAATGCCAGACCACCTGATCTGCCTCTTGAGAAATCTGTCTGCAGGTCAGGAAGCAACAGTTAGAACTGGACATGGAACAACAGACTGGTTCCAAAAAGGACAAGGAGTACGTCAAGGCTGTATATTGTCACCCTGTTTATTTAACTTATATGCAGAGTACATCATGAGAAATGCTGGACTGGAAGAAACACAAGCTGGAATCAAGATTGCCGGGAGAAATATCAAGAACCTCAGATATGCAGATGACACCACCCTTATGGCAGAAAGTGAAGAGGAACTAAAAAGCCTCTTGATGAAGGTGAAAGAGGAGACTGAAAAAGTTGGCTTAAAGCTCAACATTCAGAAAACGAAGATCATGGCATCCGGTCCCATCACTTCATGGGAAATAGATGGGGAAACAGTGGAAACAGTGTCAGACTTTATTTTTCTGGGCTCCAAAATCACTGCAGATGGTGACTGCAGCCATGAAATTAAAAGACGCTTACTCCTTGGAAGGAAAGTTATGACCAACCTAGATAGCATATTCAAAAGCAGAGACATTACTTTGCCAACAAAGGTTCGTCTAGTCAAGGCTATGGTTTTTCCTGTGGTCATGTATGGATGTGAGAGTTGGACTGTGAAGAAGGCTGAGCGCTGAAGAATTGATGTTTTTGAACTGTGGTGTTGGAGAAGACTCGAGAGTCCCTTGGACTGCAAGGAGACGCAACCAGTCCATTCTAAAGGAGATCAGCCCTGGGATTTCTTTGGAAGGAATGATACTAAAGCTGAAACTCCAGTAGTTTGGCCACCTCATGCGAAGAGTTGACTCATTGGAAAAGACTCTGATGCTGGGAGGGATTGGGGGCAGGAGGAGAAGGGGACAACAGAGGATGAGATGGCTGGATGGCATCACTGACTCGATGGACATGAGTCTGAGTGAACTCCGGGAGTTGGTGATGGACAGGGAGGCCTGGCGTGCTGCGATTCATGGGGTTTCAAAGAGTCGGACACGACTGAGAAACTGATCTGATAGTCCTAAAAGCTTCCTGGGTTCAGTGGTAAAGAATCTGCTCGCAATGCAGGAGATGCAGGAGATACAGGTTTAATCCCTGGGTCAAGAAGATCCCCTGGAGGAGGGCATGGCAACCCACTCCAGTGTTCTTGCCTGGAGAATCCCATGGACAGAGGAGCCAGGTAGGCTACAGTCAATAGGGTTGCAAAGAGTCGGACATGACTTAAGTGACTCAGCACACACATACAGTTCTAAAATACATATAATCCTTAATTTTGAGATAGTGTTTTTCGTAATAATAATTATGGCACCATTATTTGAATTTTTCCAATATGGCAAAGACAAGATTTGGGGGCACATTTACTAAAATACTCTAAATTATAAGGTCCCTAATACATTTTTTAATATAGAGAATCATTTAGAATGATCAAATACAGGAGAAGGATACATATTATAGCTTTTGTTTGATACTTTGCAAAATTGTGTTATGATGGAAACTTGTATCTGCATAGAGGCATGAAGAATACCAAATGTATAAAAATATAGGGAAATGCAAAACAATTTCCCTCATTTTAAAATTACTTAAAAATTGACTGTTTAAAACAAAAATAATGTATCCTTTATAACACATGTGGAAGTAAAATATTGAAAAGTTTTTATATTATACATGAAGTGGTATGATATCATTTTAATGGAAACTGTGATAAGATAAAAATCCGTATGGTAAACACTAGCAACTATAATAAAATTAGAAGGTAGTGAAGATAAGTTATTAGCAAATATAAAATTAGTATACTTTAAAATACTCAAATACCAAAAGATTTCAGCAAATGAAAGAGAAAAAAAGAAAGATGGGAGGAGCAAATAAAAAGATGATATTTAGATTTAAATTCAACCATACTGATAATTATATTAACTATAAATAATCTTAACTTTTAATTATATTAAATATAAATAAATATATAAACTATATTATATGTAAATAATCTTAAAACTCCATTTAAAATGTAATGCAGAGATTGCCAGATTGATAACAAAAATGAGACCCAACTGTAAGCTATCTATTAAAACAAACAAACAAAAAATGCCCTTTAAATACAGTGATGTTTGTGTGTGTGCTCATTCACTCAGTCATGTCCAATTCTTTGCAACCCCATGGACAGAGGAACCTGCCAGGTTCTTGGTTCCTCTGTCCATGGAATTTTCCGGGAAAGAATACTGAAGTGGGTTGCCATTTCCTTCTCCAGGGGATCGTCCCAACCCAGTGATCAAACCGGTGTCTCTTGTATCTCCTACACTGGCAGGTGGATTCTTTACCATTACACCACCTAGGAAGGCCCCAAAGTAATGATACATTGGCAAGCTCTATATATTCAAAACATAAGAAAGTTTTAATGGACTAGGAACACTCCCACCTTAGCACCTGGGCACTGAATGGCCCCTCCCCCTGGAGCGCTTTCTCACACCTGTCCACAGGACTGACTGCTTCACCTTCATGTTATCACTCAGATGTTGTCATCTCAATGAAACCTACCTGGACCTCACTATTTCAGATTGCCACTAAAGCACCCTCCCTCTCAGGACTCTAAATCACCCTTTAGCCTCTTTTAATTTTCTTTCTTTTCCAGGGCTCTGTTACCTTCAAAGCATATAATTTATTAGGCTTTCTCCTTACTGTCAGTCTCTGTCCAATCAGAATAAGCTATTTAAGAGCTGGGATTAGTACTTGCCCTATAGTTGATACTCAGTGCATACTGGTTATCAAATTATCTTAGGTGACTAGATAAAATTGTGACTGACTCCTTTGATTCCCCATGATGCCTTATCTTGTACTTTTTCTAACTGCCTTGTTAAAAGTTGATAGTGTAATGGAACATTCCAATAAAAACTCTTTGAAACTGGATCTTCTTTAACTGTAGTATATTGTACTGAACAACATCATTCTACTATATTCTGCACCTGTGGACTGGATTTATCAATAGATTGGATATATATAGTTTCAGAGAACAAGACTAGGGAATATTGCTGAAGTTAAAGTGAATCAGATTATAGTTTAGTATTTGCTTGGGCTCCAAAATCACTTCAGATGGTAACTGCAGTCATGAAATTAAAAGACGCTTGCTCCTTGGAAGGAAAGCTATGACAAACCTAGACAGTGCATTAAAAAGCAGAGACATCACTTTGCCAACAAAGACCCATATAGTCAAAGCTATGGTTTTTCCATTAGTCTTGTACGGATGTGAGAGTTGGACTGAAAGGCTGAGCACCAAAGAATTGATGCTTTTGAATTGTGGTGCTGAAAAAGACTCTTGAGAGTCCCTTGGACAGCAAGGAGATCAATCCAGTCAATCTTAAAGAAAATCAGCCCTAAATAGTCTTTGGAAAGACTGATGCTAAAGCTGAAGCTCTAATATTTTGGCCACCTGATGTGAAGAGCCGATGCTGGGAAAGATTGAGGGCAGGAAGAGATGGGGGTGACCGAGGATGACATGGTTGGATGGCATTACTGACTCAATGGACATAAATTTGAGTAAACTCCAGGAGATGGTGAGGGACAGGAAGTCTGGAGTGCTGCTCATAGGGTTGCAAAGAGTCGGACACAACTTAGCAACTGAACAACAAATAAACAAAACTGTCTACTAATGACAGCTGTTCAAAGATGAAGAAGATGACTGTAAAACAACTTTGATTTCTATACACTCAAAGTTTTCAAGTAAAGGATAGGAAGCCGTGTGGTAAGAAATCCAAACATCCAGTATGTGAAATGACCAGAGCATCTTCCTGGGAAATCTGCCTACTGGTAAGTCCCACATTATCTTGACCTTTCCAATACTATTTTTCCTCCAAGTTCTGTACAAGTATTAATAAATTCATGAAAATGAGTGCAGATCTTTCAAGCCATGTTAACAGGAGTAAAATGAAGTGGAATTTTTAGTTAGTGTCCCTTTTCTGACCCATCACCACTCCTGTACCCACCTCCCTTCCCCTGGCCTACAAGGCGCCAGCATCACCACTGTCGTGGATTGCTGTATTAATGAACAGTGATTTCCTCTTCAACTTGCAGGTTGATTTCCTAAAGTGATTGAGTTAGACTTTTGTTTTAGTCAATCCGCTTGGCTTGAGTAACCTTAATGAAGAGGGATTCTTTCCAATGGTGTGCTGTAAAATGTTGAACTAGCTCTTAGAAAAAAATTAATTCCTATTTTATAGTAATTCAGCAACGTAAATAATCCCACCATGACTGATTTCAAGACACCAGCACGATGTCTGTGAATATAGAGATGGGAACTGCTGCCATTCGTTCTCCATTGCTGCCATTAAAACATTAGCACAAGCTTAGTGGCTCAAAACAACACAAGTTTATTGCCTTAGAGTTCTGTAGGTTGAGAGTCTGACCTATGGCTCACTAGGTTAAAATGAGAGTGTTGGCAGGGTTTCATTCTTCTCTGGAATTTCTAGGGGGGAAACCATTCCTTTGCCCTTTCCAGCTTCTAGAGGCTTCTGACTTTCTTTGGCCCATGGCACCCTTCCTCTATCTTCAAAGCCAGCAGTGAAGAGTCAAGTCTTTTTCACATTACATCTCTCTGACCTTCATTCCATCATCACTCTGACGCTCAACAAGGGAAGAGTCTCTACTTTTAAGAATTCATGTGATTAGATTGAACCCACTGGATAATCCAAGGTAATTTTTCCATCTCAACATCTTTTATTTTAACTGCATCTGCAAAATTTCTTTTGCTTATTACTTCATAAGGTAACATATTGACAGGTTCCAGGGACTAGGGCATGAACATTCTTGGTAATCCATTATTCGGCCAGTAATGGAGGAGATGCTAAGGTTGGTTTCATGAGTCAATAAGCACTGGCTCCAAAACACCAGAGTTCTTCTCTGTGTTCCCATATTTTTAAGATACATTGCGTAGTAACTTAATCAGTTTTTTCTTTTTGTCTCAACTATGAAGTATGAAATCTTAAGTATCATTGAGATTTCAATATTTGCACAAATCCAAATCGCAAAAAAAGCCAAGTCAAATGCACAGCTGAAAATTAAAAATATGCCATAGCAATCTGAATTGTCTTCAGTGTCAATTCTCATACTGACATTTCAAGTCACATGGAAAGATTAATTTACAGTATTTCAGCCACCACTAGCATGTATAAATGCAAAGGCATCACAGAATAATAAAAACAAAATTCTATAAATATAGGCAAATTCAAAAACTCTTTCATCATCACTTTCCTATAGTTAAAAGAATTTTGTAGTCATCTCTTTTGCATGCAAAATGATATATGAAATAATTGGATTCTTGCTTTTATTATGTTCATCATTTACTACTACTATCATTAATAATAACATTAATAAATTACCATTCCAGGAAACAAGAAATGGTATACACTTGTCTGACACTCCATTTTTTTTTTTTAATTACTTTATTTTTTTATTATTATTTTTTAAATTTTATTTTATTTTTAAACTTTACATAATTGTATTCGTTTTGCCAAATATCAAAATGAATCCGCCACAGGTATACATGTGTTCCCCATCCTGAACCCTCCTCCCTCCTCCCTCCCCATACCATCCCTCTGGGCCGTCCCAGTGCACTAGCCCCAAGCATCCAGTATCGCATCGAACCTGGACTGGCATCTCGTTTCATACATGATATTTTACATGTTTCAATGCCATTCTCCCAAATCTTCCCACCCTCTCCCTCTCCCACAGAGTCCATAAGACTGATCTATACATCAGTGTCTCTTTTGCTGTCTCGTACACAGGGTTATTGTTACCATCTTTCTAAATTCCATATATATGCGTTAGTATACTGTATTGGTGTTTTTCCTTCTGGCTTACTTCACTCTGTATAATAGGCTCCAGTTTCATCCACCTCATTAGAACTGATTCAAATGTATTCTTTTTAATGGCTGAGTAATACTCCATTGTGTATATGTACCATAGCTTTCTTATCCATTCATCTGCTGATGGATATCTAGGTTGCTTCCATGTCCTGGCTATTATAAACAGTGACACTCTATCCTTAAGCTTCAGCATTATAAAGCCAAAGCTATCTGGCCTAACTTCACAAGTTACAGCATTAGAAACAGGAAATTATGGATACTCGTCCTTTGCTTTTCTTTGATTTGCTGATCTGTGTTTTTTTCCAGGTTACTAAATTCTTCATAATGCAGATAATTGATCCCAAAATAAACATAGTAATATTCTTCTGCTGCCCTTGTGAAGCTGCTAAATAGCTAGACACTATATACTTTGAAAGCTAAAATAAGACTTTTTGTACAGTAAATAACTATATTAATGCTATATGCAACATTCCAGTGCCCTGAGATCTTTTATCATCCTTAAGTGACTTGCAATTGCTACTATATAGGGCTGTTAGGTTCTATACAGACAAACTTTCCAGGCAAAGTTCAATTGTCACTAACTCATCTGGTGTAAACTCACTCTTATACTGGACATAAATTATTTCATCTGCTCAGCCTCACCTCCTTCAGTGAACCTCTACTCCATGTTGAATGGCTATTTTTGGTTGTTGTTGAGTAACTCAGTCATGTCTGACTCTTTGCAACCCCATGGACTGCAGCACGCCAGGCTTCCCTGTCCTGCACTATCTCCTGGAGTTTGCTCAAACTCAAGTCCATTGAGTCGGTAATGCCATCCAACCATCTCATCCTCTGTTGCCGCCTCTCCTCCTGCCCTCAATCTTTCCCAGCATCAGGGTCTTTTCCAATGAGTCAGCTCTCGGCATCAGATGGTCAAAGTGGTGGAGCTTCATAGGAATGTACATTACAATGTGTCCAAGAAATCAATATGGGCAAACACATTCTCTTTTTTTTTCAAGTTGCTAAGCTAGGGTTGCCATTTAAAATGTCTCTTCTGCCATGGAAATGAAGAGAGAATGCACAGAACCAGAACCAGAGTAAAACAAAGGAGAGACACATGCTAAACATTCAGTTCCTATCCTTCAACTGCTGGTTCCTACAGGAGTTATCTCAATACTTTTCCTAGATATATACATAAATAAATATTTTTAAGTTAGATTTTAATCAACTATACTTCAATATAAAATAATACATTTTTTAAAAAAGGGAAAAAAAATTTAGCTTCTGCCATTTAAAACCAAAAGTTGCAACTAATTCATCTGATTCAAGGGAGCAATTGATCTAAAAAAGAAACTGCCTACCCTCACAGGGAGATGTTTTGGCCTTCTTTTGGGGATATAATAAAGGAAGCATGTAATATAACATAATGCATCAGAAATGAAGTAAAGTTTATGCTGTTATAATCTGCATGGAAAATCAATACCAAGAAAAGTGAAGGATTTGAGATTCTACTCAAGTTGCTGCTGCTGCCAAGTCACTTCAGTCGTGTCCGACTCTGTGTGACCCCATAGACGGCAGCCCACCAGGCTCCCTCATCCCTGGGATTCTCCAGGCAAGAACACTGGAGTGGGTTGCCATTTCCTTCTCCAATGCATGAAAGTGAAGTCGCTCGGTCATGTCAGACTCTTAGTGATCACATGGACTGCAGCCAACCAGGCTCCTCCGTCCATGGGGCTTTCCAGGCAAGAGTACTGGAGTGGGGTGCCATTGCCTTCTCTTCTACTCAAGTTGCAAGCTAACAAATTATCCTGCCATGGCTGCTAGCACAGACATGACATTCCTGGATCAGAAACAAGGACACGTTGTTACAACCATAACAGTAGCAGGAATATCAGCAGTTTTTTTAAGTTCCCGATCACAGCAACCCACTCCAGTATACTAGCCTAGAGAGTCCCATGGACAGAGGAACCTGGTGGGCTACAGTACATGGGATCGAAGAGTCCGACACGAATGAAGCGACTTAGCATGCACGCAAGCCCCGGTTTCCACAGAGTACACTGACACTAACAGATACGCTAGGTGTGTTACCTGAGAGAAGAGAATCCCCATCTTTTATAAAGGGTCGTGAGCCTGTAGGAAAGGCAGAGGAACCAGAGATCAAATTGCCAACATCCGCTGGATCATCGAAAAAGCAAGAGAGTTCCAGAAAAACAGCTATTTCTGATTTATTGACTATGCCAAAGCCTTTGACTGTGTGGATCACAATACACTGTGGAAAATTCTGAAAGAGATGGGAATACCAGACCACCTGATCTGCCTCTTGAGAAATCTGTATGCAGGTCACAGAGTAACAGTTAGAACTGGACATGGAACAACAGACTGGTTCCAAATAGGACAAGGAGTCTGTCAAGGCTGTATATTGTCACCCTGCTTATTTAACTTATATGCAGAGTACATCATGAGAAACGCTGGGCTGGAAGAAGCACAAGCTGGAATCAAGATTGCCGGGAGAAATATCAATAACAGATATGCAGATGATACCACCTTTATGGCAGAAAGTGAAGAGGAACTAAAAAGCTCCTTGATGAAAGTGAAAAATCTCAACATTCAGAAAACGAAGATCATGGCATCTGGTCCCATCACTTCATGGGAAATAGATGGCAAAACAGTAGAAACAGTGTCAGACTTTATTTTTCTGGGCTCCAAAATCACTGCAGATGGTGACTGCAGCCATGAAATTAAAAGACGCTTACTCCTTGGAAGGAAAGTTATGACCAACCTAGATAGCATATTCAAAAGCAGAGACATTACTTTGCCAACAAAGGTCCATCTAGTCAAGGCTATGGTTTTTCCAGTGGTCATGTATGGATGAGAGAGTTGGACTGTGAAGAAAGCTGAGCACGGAAGAATTGATGCTTTTGAACTGTGGTGTTGGAGAAGACTCTTGAGAGTCCCTTGGACTGCAAGGAGACCCAACTAGTCCATTCTGAAGGAGATCAGCCCTGGGTGTTCTTTGGAAGGAATGATGCTAAAGCTGAAACTCGAGTACTTTGGCCACCTCATTCCAAGAGTTGACTCATTGGAAAAGACTGATGCTGGGAGGGATTGGGGGCAGGAGGAGAAGGGGACGACAGAGGATGAGATGGCTGGATGGCATCACTAACTCTATGGACGTGAGTCTGAGTGAACTCCAGGAGTTGGTGATGGACAGGGAGGCCTGCTGCTGCTGCTAAGTCACTTCAGTCGAGTGCTGCAATTCATGAGGTTGCAAAAGAGTCGGACATGACTGAGTGACTGAATTGAACTGAACTGAACTGAACCTGTAGGTGGCGCTAGTGGTAAAGAGCCGGCCTGCCAATACAGGAGAGTTCCATCCCTGGAATGACACGGGTTCCATCCTTGGGTAGGGAAGATCCCCTGAAGGAGGGCATGGCAACCCACTCCAGTATTCTTGCCTGGAGAACCCCATGGGCAGAGGAGCCTGGCGGGGCTACAGCCTTTCAAGTCACCATAGTTGGACACAACTTAGTGACTAAACCAACCAACCAATCAGTAGAGAAAGAAGTGGTCAAATATTTATTGAGTAGCTGCATTTTCCCTACTATGAAGACTCTTATAGTGCCCTTTGAAACATTACAGCCTCAATAGTTACAGCTGTCATAAAACAGAGGATTGTGGATATAATATTTTTAAGATTAATTATATAAGATTAGAGTTTTTGTAATCATGAGCATTTGTATTTCCAGAAAACAAATAAAATATTGTTCTTCAGGGACATATCATCCCTATAATAGATTCACTGATGGTGAAGGATGAAATTTTTTTTAACAGTATATCTCAACTAGATATTGAAAAGGTATCAAATTTATTATGTAAGTACACCAAGCAGTAAGTACACCAAAAGACACCAGCAGCAATCATGACAAGAGAGTATTTGCATATCAAGACAATTTATAAACCCAAATAACTTCTAATTGTTGAAAACTGTGAGGGAAAAAAAATGTTTCCAAGGTAGAAGTATAGGGGTGGGTGAAGGTGGGAAGGCAAATTCTAAAGCTGTGTCATAGTCTTCCTTTTAACCTGAAGCGTCCCTGGTGGCTCAGATGGTAAGGAATCTGCCTGCAATGCAGGATTCCAGTGTTTGATCTCTGGGTCAGGAAGATCCCCTGGAGAAGGACATGTAAATCCACTCTTATTCTTGCCTGGAGAATCCCATGGACAGAGGAACGTGGCGGACTACAGTCCATGGGGTCACAAAGAGTCAGACACAACTAAGCAACGAATACTTTTTTCCTCCCTGCTTACATCACCAGAATATCAGAAGAAGAAAAGAATGGCTGAAGCAGAAAAGCATAGTTGTCAGGCTTTGTATAACTAAAAAATCTTGAACAGCCTTCAGGAAGCACCATGATCTGCGTCTATGCAAACTCTACCTCTCTGGCTTCATTCCAGCCCCATCCCACTGACATTTTGTTCTTCCTTGAGCGCACAAGGCACATTCTTGCCTTAGAGGCTTGGTGCTATTTTCACTCATGCCTGAAATGCTGTTCCCCAGACATCTCTGTAGGCAACCCCCACTTCTGTAAATCTTTGAGCAAGTGTTCTTTTTTGTTGGGACATACTCTATGACTACCCAATTTAATCGCTACTCACTTTCCCACCAGCCTCACAGTGTTGTTCCTCTTTACCTGCTATATGCTTTGTTTTTTTTCCTTTTTCCATTGAAATTTGTCACTTCCTAAAGTGCCAGATAATTTATTATTTTACTGTATGTATTGTTAGCATTCTGTCTCCTCTCATTACAATATAAGCTAACAAGGGCATGGACCTTTTCTGTTTTGTTTTGTTCATCAGTGTACTTCAAGCCTCTAGGCTATTTCTGCTACCTAGGGAGCACACGAATGTACTAAAAGATGAAGAAATGAATGTAGTTTCATCCATTAGCTTAACTCTTCATGTCTCTCAACACATATGAGGAACTCACACAAGTGAATTGCCTTTAACAATAAAATGGGGATCGTTGCACTTGATTCACTGTACAGTTTCATTAATTAAATGGGATTATGTATTGAAGGCATATAGCATACTGTCTGACAGACTAAACATGCATATTAGCTACAAACATTAAAAAATGAGAAAATCTGAACCCTAATTTAGAAGAGTGCTGAGTTCCATTTGGGACATTTCTAGATCTCTCTTCTGAGCTGTAACTGAGAGCTCATAGCCTTCAAATTGTGAAAGATATTTTTCCAAAATATATTACCATGCTACAACTATAGACCTGAATTTTTTGATATTCTAACACACCACTTGTCTGGAAGAATTTTGTGTGATCTGCAAACTTGGAGATCTCATCAGTCATTTATTTTTCTTCCGGATCAGCTACAGCTAAGTCACTTCAGTAGTGTCCGACTCTGTGCGACCCCATAGATGGCAGCCTACCAGGCTCCTCCGTCCCTGGGATTCTCCAGGCAGGAACACTGGAGTGGGTTGCCATTTCCTTCTCCAATGCTGTATGCATGCTAAGTCGCTTCAGTTGCGTCCGACTCTATGCAACCCTATGGACAGCAGCCCTCCAGGCTCCTCTGTCCACAGGATTCTCTAGGCAAGAATACTGGAGTGGGTTGCCATTTTCTTCTCCAGATCATTAAGAGGAAAAAAATTTCAATAAGTCATCCCAATAGTAATCTCTAGGATCTGATTATTTTCACTATTGTTATAGAAAAGTAATCACCAATTACTTTTTACCATTCAATTTACAGACAAATTTGGAATTTAGTTCTGCCAAGGACTGTCCCTAACTTCTGGCCTTTCTAGAGAAAGAGACAGGTTTGGGACAAGATTCCAAACTCATCTTTGCTTCACCATTCACAAGCCTGAGCTTTCTGTAGACAATAGGGGACCTCTGAGTAACACACAAGTAGACTTCGGCCCCTGCGGGTAGTTAATGAGCTTGTAAAGCACTCCAAGAACTTGAATAATGCACTAGACATGCAGTGCTCTAGAAAATGCTACTGAAACAGAACATAATTTGAAAACAGTTGTCAGCCAGAGTCCTCTGTCCATAGCATTCTCCAGGCGAAAATACTGGAGTGGGCAGCCATTCCCTTCTCCAGGGATCTTCCTGACCCAGGGACTGAACCCAGGTCTCCTGCTTTGCAGGCAGATTCTTCACCACCTGAGCCATCAGGGAAGCCTTAGAAAGGATAAATGTAAAAGTGGCATGCTCTGAATTGACTACAAAAATGCTAAAGAAATAAAGAACCAAAAGAAAACATGAAATATAAGGAAGGATTTGGCCCCTGTCCTTTAGATCTGCCGAGTTAGTTTCAGGGCCTTGAATTCTCCCCCTTTTTCAGTCAAGACATTAACACAAAATAGCTTCATCTGAAAGAGAAATTGTATTGAAATGAGTCAGACATATCTTATGGAAATAGGGCCTCTTAAACGGGCTAAAACCAGTAACTAGAAAGCTTTCAAAAGCCAAGAAGTGTTCTCTTACTCTCACAACTCTCTTCAGACCCATATTATTTTTCCTCCAAGCCCCCACTTGACCCTGCTTCTCAGTCTGCAAAGATGGTTGCCCTGAACTTCCTGATTTACATCATCTCACTTTCAGCCACTGCAGAGACTAACACAATGTGTCTGAAACCAAGAGTCAGACTTCTGTGATAGAGAATTGAAGTGGTCCAGCTTGGGCTAGGTGTATTCCTCTTCCTTCCTTTCTCTGCACTTTCCTTTCCAATCCACTGTGGCCCAATGCAGCCTGGCTGACTTGAGGATGGCGGCACACTTCTGGGGGTGGGGGTGGGGGGGCGGGCAGGGGGTACTGGTGTTGACTCTCAAGGGATTAGCACTATCATGCCTATGTGCTTAATCGCTCAGTTTTGTCCAACTCTTTGTGACACCATGGACTGTAGCCCGCCAGGCTCCTCTATCCATAGGATTTCCCAGTCAAGAATACTGGAGTGGGTTGCCATTTTCCTCCTCCAGGGGATCTTCCTGACTCGGGGATTGAACCCAAGTTTCCCGAGTCTTCTGCATTGCAGGCGGATTCTTTACTTGCTGAGCCATGAAGCTGTACAATTCTTCAGAAGTTTTCCTCCATCCTCACCCCACACCTGTGGGAGTCTGTGGTCCTTCGAACTCTTTCCCCATGAGCTCTCTGAAGGCCTTATCATAGGATGGAAGGATGACTGATTTCAAGTCCTGAGTTAGGATTTCCACAGCTCCTTATTCCAAAACCTTAGTTCTACTGTTGTAGGGAGGGGCAGGCCCCCCTACAGGACCCCAAGAGCGGGGTCTTGTCTAACACTCAGAAAAGAATTGTCCGAGGAGACATGTGCTGACAAAGCAAGAGATTTTACTGGGAACGGCACCCGGGTGGAGAGCAGTAGGGTAAGGGAAACCAGGAGAACTGCTCTGCCACGTGGCTCTCAGTGTCAGGTTTTACGGTGATGGGATTAGTTTCCGGGTGGTCTTTGGCCAATCATTCTAAATCAGAGTCTTTCCTGGTGGCGCACACATCGCTCAGCCAAGATGGATGCTAGCAAGAGGGATCCTGGGAAGTGGACGGACACGCGGTGTCTCCTTTTGACCTTTCCCAAACTCTTCCGGTTGGTGGTGGCTTATTAGTTCCGTATTCCTTATCAGGATCTCCTGTCATAAAATAACTCATGCAAATGGTTACTATGGTGCCTGGCCAGGGTGGGCGGTTTCAATCAGTGTGCTTCCCCTAACACTACCTTGCCCATTTTATAGCTATGTTTTCATTGTATGGATCCTGAACCTCTTGCCTTAAGTTCTGGCACTGAAGGATGCTGGAGCTACTTCCCTTTCCTCTAGCTTATAGAGAAAATTTCAGGTAAAAAGAGACAGGAACTAAACCAGCCAGTGAGTATACAAAAGGAATGAAACATGGGCACGCCCCTTCATTAGTAGAAGGGACAAGAACAAAAACAGTTGCAAAAACAATTGCAAAACAGTGTAAGAAGCACGGTCATGGTGGGAAGCATGACAGCACAAAAGAGGAAAGTACCAAATCATGCTAACACTTTTAGTTTAAAAAGCCATTATCCTTAGAAAGCAGCAAAAGCAGCAGTTGCTGGTAATTTTTGGCTAAAATATAAAAATGTTCAAACAAGCAAAATTAAACGTAATTAAAACGACTTCTTTAGAATGTGACTTCTGACTACAAGATTGAATTTTCTCTTTGCATACTAAAGAGCCCTGTGGAAGAGAAAACAATTAAGACTCAGCACTGTAAACACATGAGTCTTAGTACGCATTCCCATTTTAAATTGGTAGATGATTTTTGATTCATTTAACCAAGAAGTTTAAGGATACGTCTTTTGAATGAGTTAAGTGCAAATTAACCAGAAATACTCGTGCTTGGCAATCATTTCATTCATAAAGTAATTTAGTTTTGTCAGGGTGTTGCTAATTTAAACAAGATGACCTACTTTGCACATGACATTCTTGCATGGCGAGGAGATTCTTAGCTAACAGCATCATAATTTCCAAAGGAGAGTCCAGAAGACACACACAGAGTAGTGACATTATCATAACAGGCTCCACAGCCATCATTCACCAAGGCCATCCTGTACCTCCAACCTTTCATTCAGAAAATAGCCCCTGGAAGGAAAAAAGAATGAGTGATGGGGCCGAGGGGGTAGTTGAAACAAATTGCAAAAAACTGAACATTTATGTTTCTCAGAATCACCATTTTTCCTTTGTAGTTTTAGCTGAAGTCTTAATTTATTGTATTATCTTTGCTTTTATGTCGTCTTGGGTGAGACTCATTTCCATCCTTCCCCTTGAGTCATGTGGAATGGCTACTAATGGGAATGATGACAACACAGTATTGAGTCATATAGTCAAGAGGGGGAAAAAAGCTGCAGCTGATTATCATTTCTCCAGATGCCACAGCAGAGTTAAAGTAGCAAGGGTAATAAATTAGAAGTGTAGGCCCTTTCTTAATAGTGATAGCAAGGTTGCTGCTGTTGCTGCTAAGTCACTTCAGTCGTGTCCGACTCTTCGTGACCCCATAGACGGCAGCCCACCAGGCTCCCCCGTCCCTGGGATTCTCCAGGCAAGAACACTTGTGTGGGTTACCATTTCCTTCTCCAATGCATGAAAGTGAAAAGTGAAAGTGAAGTCGCTCAGTCCTGTCTGACTCTTCTCGACCGCATGGACTGCAGCCTACAAGGCTCCTCCATCCATGGGATTTTCCAGGCAAGATTACTGGAGTGGGGTGCCATTGCCTTCTCCAGATAGCAAGGTTACACAGAGAAAATCAATGGACAGCTGTGTACCAAGTGTTCACGGTATGTGATACACAGTATGGGGTTATAAAATATGTTCCTATCTTCAAGATACTGGCAAGCCAGTTTCAAAGACAAGCCATGCTGCTGCTGCTGCTGCTAAGTCGCTTCAGTCGTGTCCGACTCTGTGCGACCCCATAGATGGCAGCCCACTAGGCTCCTCCGTCCCCGGGATTCTCCAGGCAAGAATACTGGAGTGGGTTGCCATTTCCTTCTCCAATGCATGAAAGTGACAAGTGAAAGTGAAGTCGCTCAGTCGTGTCCGACTCCTAGAGACCCCATGGATTGCAGCCCACCAGGCTCCTCCATCCATGGGATGTTCCAGGCAAGAGTACTGGAGTGGGGTGCCAAAGACAAGCCATAGACATATAAAAATTAGAAAGAAAGAAAGAAAAAAAAAGAAGCCTTGGTTAGGTTCACCAGTAGAAGGTAAGGAAAGAATTTATTGGAGGGACAATAGAGATTTCAATTCATGTATGTCTTGCAGTAGCTCACTGTTTGCACTGTTTGCTGGTAGACAAGATGCACGTGGGGAAGCTGGATGAAAATTCAAGGAGGAGCTGTAGGAACTGCAGACACGTTTCTTCTCTCTTGGCTGACGCAGCGGCCGGAGCAGCAACCATGGCATAACCTAACACAACACAACCTCTCTCCTGGCTGACACAGCGGCCATAACAGCATTCTCTCCCGGCTGATGCAGCAGCCGTAGCAGTAGACACGCTATAGTCACACCTCTCATGGCTGACCCAATGGACAGAGCCATGACGCAGCAGTAATGTAACATAATTTAACTCTTTAACATAATGTAACTCTTCTTTAGGTGGAGCTCGTACAGGTGATCGGCACAAAGTAGCCTGTGACCAAGCGAGCACCTCGTGACGCGCCTGCGCAGTGCTATAAATGATCTCAGCTGTTACTTAGTCATTATTTACAAACGTGAGGTGAGAGAGCCTGACCGTGCCATCTTGGCTAATTTCCTCTCTCCCCACAATATGATACATCAATATACAGAATTTTTGCTTATGTAGCTCATTTAGTCCTGACAATTAATTTGAGACACTGGTCTTATTAGCTCTGTTCTACAGAACAGTGTCCAACAGCTCAGCAAGTTCCAATGTCACTTTCTCAGTAATGAGGCAACCTCCCCAATATTTGTGCTCTTATGAGGTTATCATATTACGTTTAGATACAGGTAAGGCACTGGAAACCAGATGCTAATACTGAAGACCAGATAAGGTCATGAGTCCTCCCTGGATAGGTAAGGGCATTGCCCAAGTTAAGCAACTGAAAAAGAAAAAGGTCCCCAGACAAGAACCCAGAACTATCTACTGGCCCTCGGGAACAGGAAATTTTACTCCTCTGGTACTCACTGTCTTGATCTTATTCTTCAAGGAAGATGGAGACACCTGATAGCTGGTGTAGAATATGCCCACCACAAAGTGGCTGGTCCAGAGTTGAATGGGACACAGCCAATCAGACCAACAAATCAACATTTTATAAGCCTTACCATCTCAGCTCATGCTATTCTTGGTTTTGCTTGTTCTGCTCCCCTCTTTTTTTTAACCCTTCCCCACTCTCAGCCTTCAACAACCCATCTAAATATGTTCCTTCTCTGTCAGTGGAATCTTGGAGAACAAAGGAATCGTGGATTCACACCTGTGCCCCTCCATCATTCATGGTGGTAAAGGTGGGAGAATTAAGTAATGGTGCACATGCTAAGTTGCGTCTGACTCTTTGTGACCCCATGGACTGTAGCCCACCACGCTCCTCTGTCCATGGGATTCTCCAGGCAAAAGAACACTGGAGTGGGTTGCCATGCCCTTCTCCAGGGGACCTTCCCTACCCAGGGATTGAACCAGTGTTTCTTATGTCTCCTGCAGTGGTAGGCAGGTTCTTTACCAGTTGTGCCACCTGGGAAGCCCAAGTGAAGCTGGATCTTAGCCAAATCTACCTACTATTCTCAAAGTGAAATCTCTCTCTCTGTTATAAACTGTGGTTGAAGTAGTTTTCTCAGGGAAGGCAGTCATTTCCTCACTGCCAGATAGGCTAACCATAGCAAAGTAGGAATATCAATTCTCAGTCTTCTGCTGTTTACCATCACTACTCTTGGTACTGCCACACCCAAGTGAACACAGAAGAG
Source organism: Bos mutus (assembly GCF_027580195.1). Taxonomy (NCBI): domain Eukaryota; kingdom Metazoa; phylum Chordata; class Mammalia; order Artiodactyla; family Bovidae; genus Bos; species Bos mutus. The sequence goes on from NC_091633.1 coordinate 58,810,557, forward strand.
GAACAAGAGGTAGCAGTGCTTTTCACGAGGTAGGGACATAACCACTTATTAGCACTCCTCAGGTAAATCAGTAGAGAATTCTTGATCTGCAAAACAAAATCTATGTGGATGTCATAAGAGAAGAAAATAATTTGAACATCATAAACCCACATAAATATTCAAGAAGGCAGGCATATTTCAAGATGGCACTAGTCAGAAGTGTTGAGTGCTGAATTTTCTCATCACTCCTATATTCAACGTGCTCTGAGTCTCTTTTGTGTCTCTAGTACTATTTCCTCCATTAGGAGAAGACTTCAGAGTTGAAAACCCCACCACCCAGCCACCACATCCATTGGTCGTTTAGTATATAGTGTGATTATAAATCAGTTCAGTTCTGTTCAGTTGCTCAGTCGTATCTGACTCTTTGCGACCCCATGGACTGCAGCACACCAGGCCTCCCTGTCCATCACCAACTACTGGAGTTCACCCAAACTCATGTCCATCAAGTCAGTGATGCCATCCAATCATCTCATCTTCTATTGTCCCCTTCTCCTTCTGCCCCCAATCTTTTCCAGCATCAGGGTCTTTTCAAATGAGTCAGCTCTTCGCATTTAGTGGCCAAAGTATTGGAGTTTCAGCTTCAACATCAGTCCTTCTGATGAACACTTAGGACTGATCTCCTTTAGGTTGGACTGGTTGGATCTCCTTGCAGTCCAAGGGACTCTCAAGAGTCTTCTCCAACACCACAGTTCAAAAGCATCAATTCTTCAGTGCTCAGCTTTCTTTTAGTCCAACTCTCACATCCATACATGACTACTGGAAAAACCATAGCCTTGACTAGATGGATCTTTGTTGGCAAAGTAATGTCTCTGCTTGTTAATATGCTGTCTAGGTTGGTCATATTTTTTCTTCTAAGGAGTAAGCGTCTTTTTATTTCATGGCTGCAATCATCATCTGCAGTGATTTTGGAGCCAAAAAAAAAAATAATAAAGTCAGCCAGTGTTTCCTCATCATTTTGCCATGAAGTGATGGAACCAGATGCCATGATCTTTTCTGAATGTTGAGAAAAGATTAGTTTTCTTTCACTTTCATCAAGAGGTTCTTTAGTTCTCACTTGCTGCCATAAGGGTAGTGTTGTCTGCATATCTGAGGTTATTGATATTTCTCCTGACAATCTTGATTCCAGCTTGTGCTTCATCCAGCCCAGCGTTTCTCATGATGTACTCTGCATTTAAGTTAAATAAGCAGGGTGACAATATACAGCCTTGACAGACTCCTTTTCCTATTTGGAACCAGTCTGTTGTTCCATGTCCAGTTCTAACTGTTGCTCTGTGACCTGCATACAGATTTCTCAAGAGTCAGGTCAAGTGGTCTGGTATTCCCATCTCTTGAAGAATTTTCCACAGTTTATTGTGATCCACACAGTCAAAGGGTTTGGCATAGTCAATAAAGCAGAAATAGATGTTTTTCTGGAACTCTTTTGCTTTTTCAGTGATCCAGCAGATGTTGGCAATTTGATCTCTGGTTCCTCTGCCTTTCTAAAACCAGCTGGAACATCTGGAAGTTCACGGTTCACGTATTGCTGAAGCCTGGCTTGGAGAATTTTGAGCATTACTTTACTAGTGTGTGAGATGAGTGCAGTTGTGCGGTAGTTTGAGCATTCTTTGGCATTTGATTATAAATGGAGACATTCTATAACTCACTTGCACACATCAAGTCTTTACTTCACAGCCACAGTTTTATGCCATTCATACTTTTCAGCTAATACATGCTAATGCAGTCCCCTGTGTCCTCAGTATTTTCAAGAAGTCTTGCAGCTTCTGCTTGAAAAGACTAATCTTTAAAGGAGAAAAGAACATAAAGGTTTGCTTCCATCAATACATCACTGAAAACTCAATGTTAAATTTGTCAATGTTGTAACTGCTGGGTTGCTCTTTAACAAATGTGACTGGAGTAAATATTCTACACAGTTTGAAACCAATGACTAATATGAAATTTTGTGGTATATATAGAAGATGTTACTTCACAGTAGCAGAAATATTTGAGGTTGAATCTACCTTACATACGCTAATAAATACCACAATAGTTTACTCAAAGACATTTGTTTCCCACAACTGATCCATGAGTAGTTCTGCTTTGTTTCTTCAGATAAATATGACCAACAATTTTTTAAAGCCTAGTGGCTCAGCAGTAAAGAACCCACCAGCCAATGCAGGAGAGTTGGGTTCAATCCCTGGGTCAGGAAGATCCCCTGGAGAAGGAAATGGCAACCCACTCCATTATTCTTGCCTGAGAAATCCCATGGACAGAGGAGTCTGGCAGGCTACAGTCCAAAATGGGGTCACAAAGAATCAAACACGAATTAGCGACTAAACAACAACATTTAGGCTATAAAATTACAAGATGATTTTTGCTTGGGCCTCATAAACTGGATCTAAGGTAAATTACAGGAAAGTGACTTTAAATTCTGTAAGCAAAGGACACATCAATAGAGAAGCTGTCTAGTTTTCCAAGATGACTATTAACCAGCTTATTTTCATAAGTTTTGACGTGTCTGTTTAAGATAATGATTTTGCTATTTAAAAGTTATACATACCCGCTCTTCATATAGAATATATTCCAGTTTTTCAGTACTAATAGGTACCGAGTTTAATAGCTTTAAAGCAATATAATTTTAAAACGCATATCAAAAGGTTATCAACGTTTATCTTGAGGTATAAGATACAGTGAAATTATTGTGATTTCTGTTTCCTTTGTTGCTTTATGTATTGTACACATTTTCAAAATTGAGTATGTCTTTCATAATCAGAGAAAAATTAAGAATGGTTTCTGAAATAAGCTTATTCACATTGTATTCTGGACTATAAAGCAATACCATCATTATTTCTGAGAAAAACCAAAATCTCCTTTCAGAAGGAAAAAATTAGTTTTCTATAAAAATTATAAAACCAGACTCTGGTTGGCACCCTATTGAAAGAATTTTCTTTGAGTGACTTTCATGATTCAAAACATTAATTCAGCGTATTTCAATTTTCTCTGCTCTGGGTAGCACGCTAATTTCCTCTCATTGACTTCCAAAGTGTTCTGTGTGTGAACAAGCTATCCAGGGAATGGAATTAAAACTGGCCCAGCAGGACTCAGCATCTTGTGTCACAATTCTCTTCATCGTTTGCATAGCACAGAATTCTTTTTGGCCAGGAAAGTGCTTGTTTATTAAATTTCCCTTAAGATGCCCATGGGTTTAAATTGAAGAGAACTTCATTTAGGAAAAAACCACACAGGGGTTTTTCATAACACAAAGCATTCGAGAAAATAGAGAGTTTTAATCTACACATTTACTTCTCTCATTCAGAGTAATATTATTTGTCCAACTTGGGACATGAGCAAGCTTTTGCTTTGTTGTTGCTTTTTAAAGTTCTTTTCAAATAAGTACCCGTTTTGAAGAAAAAAAAAATTCTATATGTTTGTAATGTGATTACAAACAACTTTTTCACTGCCTTGAGTACTTTCCTCTTTATTCCTCTTGACATTTGCTCTGCTGGTTCAGGTAATAATATGAAACTTGATTTAACTGTCCTATTTTGATGAATGAAATTTAAAAGTTAGATCCTTCTGATTTTCAGAGTTTTCCTCCAGCACCATGCTGCTGCTACTGCTGCTAAGTCGCCTGAGTCGTGTCCAACTCTGTGCGACCCTATAGACTGCAGCCCACCTGGCTCCCTCGTCCCTGGGATTCTCCAGGCAAGAATACTGGAGTGGGTTGCCATTTCCTTCTCCAATGCGTGAAAGTGAAAAGTGAAAGTGAAGTCGCTCAGTCGTGTCCGACCCTTAGCAACCCCATGGACTGCAGCCTACCAGGCTCCTCCATTCATGGGATTTTCCAGGCAAGAGTACTGGAGTGGGTTGCCATTGCCTTTAGGGAGTCAATGAGCACTATTTCTTTAAATATGTGATTCATTATTTTGCCCTATAACATATATTGTATTATCAGTAGAAAACTAGGCTAGATGTGAAAATCTGATTCTGCCAATAAATATTAATTTAGTGAAGAAGCAAAACACATATTTCCCCATGTGATTCTTGAGTAGACAATAGCTACTGAGATTTGGTGGCACTACTGGTAAAGAGCCTGCCTAACACTGTAGGAAATGTAAGAAACACTGATACAATCCCTGGGTTGGGAAGATCCCCTGGAGGAGGAAATGGCAGCACACTTCAGTATTCTTGCCTGGGAAATCCCAAGGATAGAAGAGTCTGGCGGACTACAGTCCCTGGCATCGCAAGAGTCAGACACAACTTAGTGACTAAACCACCACTACCACCACTGAACTTTACTTGATCATATTTTTGAAGAATAACTCACTTCTATTTTTAAAGGTTTTTTCTTTGATGTGACCATTTTCTAGGAGTTTGTTACAGTATTGTTTCTGTATTACGTTTTGTTTTTTTGACCATGAGGCATTTGGGCTCTTAGTTCCCCAACCAGGGTTTGAACCCCACCTCTTGTGCTGGAAGGCAAAATTTTAACCTCTGGACCACCAGGAAAGTCCCTTCCATTTTATTTTTGTTCTGTAAAGGACATCAACCTCCATCAAAACAGCAAGTGGGAGGTGGTATCAGTTAAGAAACTACCAGCAGCCAGGAGCATCTTTCATTACGTGAAAATGTCAAGCTCACAAGCTCATCTCACTTTCAGTTCAGTTCAGTTCAGTTCAGTCGCTCAGTTGTGTCCAACTCTTTGTGACCCCATGAATCGCAGCACGCCAGGCCTCCCTGTCCATCACTAACTCCCGGAGTTCACTGAGACTCACGTCCATCGAGTCAGCGATGCCATCTAGCCATCTCATCCTCTGGCGTCCCCTTCTCCTCCTGCCCCCAATCCCTCCCAGCATCAGAGTCTTTTCCAATGAGTCAACTCTTCACATGAGGTGGCCAAAGGACTGGAGTTTCAGCTTTAGCATCATTCCTTCCAAAGAAATCCCAGGGCTGATCTCCTTCAGAATGGACTGGTTGGATCTCCTTGCAGTCCAAGGGACTCTCAAGAGTCTTCTCCAACACCACAGTTCAAAAGCATCAATTCTTTGGCGCTCAGCTTTCTTCACAGTCCAACTCTCACATCCATACATGACCACTGGAAAAACCATAGCCTTGACTAGATGGACCTTTGTTGGCAAAGTAATGTCTCTGCTTTTGAATATGCTATCTAGGTTGGTCATAACTTTCCTTCCAAGGAGTAAGCGTCTTTTAATTTCATGGCTGCAGTCACCATCTGCAGTGATTTTGGAGCCCCCCAAAATAAAGTCTGACACTGTTTCTACTGTTTCACCATCTATTTCCCATGAAATGATGGGACTGGATGCCATGATCTTAATTTTCTGAGTGTTGAGCTTGAAGCCAACTTTTTCACTCTCCTCTTTCACTTTCATCAAGAGGCTTCTCATTTTATTAGATTTCTATTCACAGATATTGTTATCTAGATGTAAATATCTGTATGCAAATATATGAGGAAAATATAAGAAATATATATCCACTGCGGTACCATTTTCTTACAAAAGCATTCATAACAGTGAAGAAGACAGAATTCCTAGAAATCATTCCTTTGCCTTAGTTGGAGTGCTCAAGGTTCTAATGTTTTTGTTTTGTTTTGTTTTGTTTAATTCATAGCATCATTGGTTTTAGAATCAATTTCCTAGTCACTAGGAGCAGAAGGGCCAAAAGATCTACCCAAGCCTCCTTCTAGAAGCCCTGTGCTTCTCTGGGTGAGTTACATGCACACTGAGGGCAGAACCACCTGTGGTCAGAGCCTATTAGAACAGCCCTGTCTCACCCTCCAGGCCAAAACAGAGAAAGAAAATGCCCCACTTGGTCCTGAGAGGTTGTACAGTTACTAAGTTCAGACCAATCTGTTTGTGAAGGGATTACCAGAAGGCATGTTAACATTCTAAGGGCTTATAACTCTCTTCCACATCCTCAACCTGCCTCTCTGCCGTATGGGGTGTCCTGTCTTTGGACTTAAAAGGACTCTGCCAGGTAGACCATGTTACATATGACCACACTGGAGCCAGCTGAACAGCAAGGCAACAGGTAATAGGAAACTGCTGCAACATATATTAAAAACTGTATTTTTTTTCTGGAGAGAGTGTGGAGAAAAAGGAACCCTCCTACACTGTTGGTGGCGGTTACTTGCTAAGTCATGTCTGACTCATGCAACCCCATGGACTGTATCCTGCCAGGCTTCTCTGTCCATGGGATTTCCCAGACAATAATACTGGAGTGGGTTTCCATTTCCTTCTCCAGGGGATGTTCCTGAACCAGGGTCAGAACCCGCCCTTGTCTCCTGCACCACCCTTCTCTCCTGCATTGGTGGTGATACCTTGCTGACTGAGCTACTAGGGAAGCCAAACTGCTTCCTAAATTGGGGTAAATTGGTGTAACCATATGGAAAACAGTATGGTGTTTCCTAAAAAAACTAAAACTAGAGTTGCCATATAATCCATCAATCCCACTCTTGGGCATATACCCAGACAAAACTATAATTCAAAAAAATATTGAATATATGCACCTTTATGTTCATAGCAACACTATTTACAATAGCCAAGACATGGAAGCAGCCTAAATGTCCAGACAAAAGAATGGATAAAGAAGATGTGGTACATATATACAATAGAATACTACCCAGTCATAAATAAAAATGAAATAATGCTATTTGCAGCTGTATCAATAGACCTAGAGATTATTGTACTAAGTGAAGGAAGTCAGAAAGAGAAAGACAAATACCATATGATATCACTTACGCATGGAATCTAAAACATGACACAAATGACCTTACCCACGAAACAGGAAGACTCACAAACGGAGAAAACAGACTTGTAATTGGCAAGTGTGGGAGAGGAGGGATGGCTGGGAGTTTGGGATTAGCAGATCAAAACAATTATGTACAGAATGGAGAAACAGAAAAGTCTTGCTGTATACCACAGGGAACTATTTTCAATATTGTGTGATAAGCCATAATGAAAAAGAACATGAACAAGAAAAAATATACATAGAACTGAATATGTATATATTATACATATTATATATAAAGTATATAATATATATTATACTATATACAAAGTCATATATGTATAACTTTGCTGTACAGCATAAATTAACAAAACATTGTAAATTAACAAAAATATGTCAATAAGATAATTTTCTTTAAAAATTGTATTTTTATGTTCTTCCCTCTCTAGCTCTTTATCAGGGGATCTAAAATACTGCTCTTTTTCAGTTCATATGTTTTAAAAGTAGTTTATCATTATTATATAACTCTTGTGTAGGTATAACAAAAAGGAAGAACTATACGTGGATTCATGTCTCTCTGTTCCTCAAATAACAATACATTAAAAAAAAAGAAAACGTAAAAGAGAATTTTTAAGTATTGAAGAAATTTATAACTGAATGAGTGGTACACTAATCACTTTTATTGAGAATGTTGATTTTATTGAGAATGTCTATAATATTAAGAATTTGCTTTTAATTTCTAAGATCTGTTACTGTTATGAAATTGCTTCCAAAAGATGTAGAAACTAGATTTGTACAGATATACTTTACAGTTTAAAGGTTATCTCTGCTTCATATATTCTCACAAAAATTATTTGATAATGCTTTTGTTTTATTTTACTGAATATGCATTTAAAACCTCTCTATTCTCTCGAATATGCCAGCAAATTTGGAACACTCAACAGTGGCCACAGGACTGGAAAGGTCAATTTTCATTCTAATCCTAAAGAAAGACAATGCCAAAGAGTGCTCAAACTACCGCACAATTGCACTCATCTCACACGCTGGCAAAGTAATGCTCAAAATTCTCCAAGCCAGGCCTCAACAGTACGTGAATCATGAACTTCCAGAATTTCAAGCTGGATTTAGAAAAGGCAGAGGAACCAGAGGTCAAATTGCCAACATCCGTTGGACCATTGAAAAAGCAAGAGCATACAAGAAAAACATCTACTTCTGCTTTATTGATTACATCAAAGTTTTGACTGTGTGAATTACACACAATTCACTGTGTGTAAAAACAAACTGGAAAATTCTTCAAAAGATGGGAATACTAGACCACCTTATCTACCTCTTGAGAAATTTGTATGCAGGTCAAGAAGCAAAAATTAGAACCAGACATGGAAAAACAGACTGGTTCTAAACTGGGAAAGGAGTATGTCAAGGCTGTATATTGTCACCCTGCTTATTTAACTTCTACGCAGAGCACATCATGCGAAATACTGGGCTGGATGAAGTGCAAGGTGGAATCAAGATTGCTGGGAGAAATATCAATAACCTCAGATACACAAATGACACCACTCTTACAGCAGAAAGCAAAGAAGAACTAAAGAGCACTTGATGAAAGTGAAAGAGGAGAGTGAAAAAGTTAGCTTAAAGCTCAACATTCAAAAGATGAAAATCATGGCATCCAGTGCCATCACTTCATGGCAAATAGATGGGGAAACAATGGAAACAGTGACAGACTTTATTTTGGGGGCCTCCAAAATTACTGTAGACGGTGCCTGCAGCCATGAAATTAAAAGACACTTACTCCATGGAAGAAAAGTTATGACCAACCTAGGTAGCATATTAACAAGCAGAGAGATTACTTTGCCAACAAAGGTCCGTCTAGTCAAAGCTATGGCTTTCCAGTAGTCACAGATGGATGTGAGAGTTGGACTATAAAGAAAGCTGAGTGCAGAATTGATGCTTTTGAACTGTGGTGTTGGAGAAGACTCTTGAGTCCCTTGGACTACAAGGAGATCCAACCAGTCAATCCTAAAGGAAATCAGTCCTGAATATTCATTGGAAAGACTGATGCTGAAACTCCAGTACTTTGGCCATCTGATGAGAAGAACTGACTCCTTGGAAAGGACACTGATGCTGGGAATGACTGAAGACGGGAGGAGAAGGGGACGACAGAGGATGATGTGGTTGAATGGCATCACCGACTCGATGGACATGAGTTTCATCAAGCTCTGGGAGTTGGTGATGGAAAGGCAAGCCTGGGGAGCTGCAGTCCATGGGGTTGCAAAGAGTTGGACACAACTGAGGGACTGAACTGACTGACTGATTCTGTCCCCCCAAGTCATGACTCTAAAAACTTTTAATTACAGTTAATGAGAATGCTGTACCAATTATTTGCAGCAGCTTCTTATTTGCTTTCAACAAACCTTGATTTTTTTTGTTTCCCTTTTAATGTTATTTTCAGTTCTTTTTAATTTCAGAAAATTAATGTGGATAATAAAATTATAAAAGCAGCCAGCTTTCCTTTCTCCTGGATCCATTGGTAAAAGGTTTGGCCAAAGCCACAGTTATTCTACAAGCAATAAATATCAATTGCCTTCAATGTGCCAAGCACTATACAAGGTACTGAGGAACTAATGACATGACTAAGAAGAATATTGTCTCTAGCCTACATACAATCTAATACGAATACTTGCTATTCAACCAAAATAACCAAAAACATTGCATTTTCAAAGAAATGCATTATTCCATGAAGGAGAATTAATGTGGACTGCAGTTTTCTCTGAAGAAAATTATATTTAAGCTAAGACCTAATGGCAATTGTATGGAATTGTATGGAAAAGAAATGCAAAAAAGCAAAATGGCTGTCTGAGGAGGCCTTACCAATAGCTGTGAAAAGAAGAGAAGCAAAAAGCAAAGGAGAAAAGGAAAGATATACCCATTTGAACACAGAGTTCCAAAGAATAGCAAGGAGCGATAAGAAAGCCTTCCTCAGTGATCAATGCAAAGAAATAGAGGAAAACAACAGAATTGGAAAGACTAGAGATCTCTTCAAGAAAATTAGAGATACCAAGGGAACATTTCATGCAAAGATGGGCTCGATGAAGGACAGAAATGGTATGGACCTAACAGAAGCAGAAGATATTAAGAAAAGGTGGCAAGAATACACAGAAGAACTATACAAAAAAGATCTTCACGACCCAGATAATCATGATGGTGTGATCACTCACCTAGAGCCAGACATCCTGCAATGTGACGTCAAGTGAGCCTTGGAAAGCATCACACAAACAAAGCTAGAGGAGGTGATGGAATTCCACTTGAGCTATTTCAAATCCTGAAAGATGATGTTATGAAAGTGCTGTACTCAATATGCCAGCAAATTTGGAAAACTCAGCAGTGGCCACAGGACTGGAAAAGGTCAGTTTTCATTCCAATCCCAAAGAAAGGCAATGCCAAAGAATGCTCAAACTACCACACAATTGCACTCATCTCACACGCTAGTAAAGTAATGCTCAAAATTCTCCAAGCCAGGCTTCAGCAATACATGAACTGTGAACTTCCAGATGTCCAAGCTGGTTTTAGAAAAGGCAGAGGAACCAGAGATCAAATTGCCAACATCCGCTGGATCATCGAAAAAGCAACAGAGTTCCAGAAAAACATCTATTTCTGCTTTATTAACTATGCCAAAGCCTTTGACTGTGTGGATCACAGTAAACTGTGGAAAATTCTGAAAGAGGTGGAAATGCCAGACCACCTGACCTGCCTCTTGAGAAACCTATATGCAGGTCAGGAAGCAATAGTTAGAATTGGACATGGAACAACAGACTGGTTCCAAACAGGAAAAGGAGTCTGTCAAGGCTGTATATTGTCACCCTGCTTATTTAACCTATATACAGAGTTCATCATGAGAGACCCTGGGCTGGAAGAAGCACAAGCTGGAATCAAGATTGCTGGGAGAAATATCAATAACCTCAGATATGCAGATGACATCACCCTTATGGAAGAAAGTGAAGAGGAACTAAAAAACCCCTTGATGAAAGTGAAAGAGGAGAGTAAAAAAGTTGGCTTAAAGCTCACATTCAGAAAACTAAGATCATGGAATCTGGTCCCATCACTTCATGGGAAATAGATGGGAAAACAGTGGAAACAGTGTCAGACTTTATTTTTCTGGGCTCCAAAATCACTGCAGATGGTGACTGCAGCCATGAAATTAAAAGACACTTACTCCTTAGAAGGAAAGTTATGACTAACCTAGATAGCATATTGAAAAGCAGAGATATTACTTTGCCAACAAAGGACCGTCGAGTCAAGGCTATGGTTTTTCCTGTGGTCATGTATGGATGTGAGAGTTGGACTGTGAAGAAAGCTGAGCGCCAAAGAATTGATGCTTTTGAACATGGTGGTGTTGGAGAAGACTCTTGAGAGTCCCTTGGACTGCAAGGAGATCCAACCAGTCCAGCTTAAAGGAGATCAGTCCTGGATGTTCATTGGAAGGACTGATGCTAAAGCTGAAACGCCAATACTTTGGCCACCTGATGCGAAGAGCTGACTCATTGGAAAAGACTATGCTGGGAGGGATTGGGGGCAGGAGGAGAAGGGGACAACAGAGGATGAAATGGCTGGATGGCATCACCAACTTGATGGACATGAGTTTGAGTGAACTCCGGGAGTTGGTGATGGACAGAGAGGCCTGGCGTGCTGTGATTCATGGGGTCGAAAAGAGTCGGACACGACTGAGCGACTGAACTGAACTGAACTTAATTGAATGGCAATTGTATTCCAATATTAATTTTTTTTAATTCCATGTAACATAATTTACTTGGATACACAGAGACTCGGAATAAAGACTCCTTGCTTTCTTCACAGCTAAATGAAGTCAAATGTCTAATTTGTGGCAAATGAAATATGAATGGAATAATGTATCAGGGTTTGGCCGTTAGAGGAAAAGTACATGATCTCAGTTTTCTTTCCATCACTTTCTGCTGTGTGGAGGATGGTCATGTTGCTAAGATACTTGGGGAATGTGAGTAAAGGAAACTCTATGGGGATAGGAGAGTAAGAATAGACTATGGGTCTCTGATGACATTCAGAACACAGCATCCAAGAAAGGGTGCCATTCCCTCTTGGGGAACAAATTCATGAATTTGTGCCCAGGGATCAGGTGTAGTCAAGGACTGGAAACACGACTCCTTGGCCCCACATTGAAAGGGTCAATATACTGTTGTTTTAACCAGCCCTACTGCAGTTAAAGTTGTAGGTGTCACTCCCTGGATCCTCCACATGAGGATGAAGAGATCATACCAGGCAGGCCCGGAGGACGCCGTGGTCCTCACTGATCCCTGTGAAACCAAGATCATCTTAAAGAAGAAAAAGAGATGAAGCTCTACAACCACTGCTTCAAGGACATGCTGGTATCATCTTGAGACTAACCATAGTTTCAGTACAAAGAGGGACCTGTGCTATAATTAAAGTTGAATGTTGGGTATATATTCCTGATTTATCTGACTATATATCAGCCACCCTAGATGACATGAAAAGTCAGGTAAATGTTATGTTTGATGATAATCTTCCTTTTTGGACTTCAGTCCTATCTTGTGTGAAGGGTGATGGGTGGAAAACTATATTTACCATTGTTATAGTTGCCTTGATAGTTCTGCTTTGTGGCCCCTTTATTTCACAACATATTATGAACTTTGTAACCCAAAGGTTGATGACATTCTCCCAAATTGGAGGTCAGAGAGTCAGGGTGCAATATGTCCCTATGAAGGATGTTCATCCTATGAGTTAAGAGCATCAAGAGGGGGGAATGAAGGAGGAAACAGACAGAACAGGCTCCATCCTGAAAGCAGGACTCCCTCTTGGGCCGGACTGTGGACTTTGAGCTATATGCCCAGTATCTATGGAAACGACACACCAGCTGGAAAACCAGGGCACCCCCGCCCCGATGGAAGAGCCCCAGGGCTCGTACCTAGACTCTCTGTTGCCTCAAAGAATACCCTAATTATCTGTGTAACCAAATAGAATCATAAATTCTATTATGCTTATTGGGGTATGACCACAGGCCTATTGATAATTGTCCACTGTTAACTACCTAGGCTTAAGGCATATGAATCACGGGTTAACTTTGATTGTATCTTTTCCTTTGTTCAGACTAGTTTCAGGGAATTTGGGGAGGTGGGTTTGGCACGTATACTTAGAGTATATAAGGTTTTCAGAAAAACTGATCAGGGTCCTTGGCTAAGAGGAAACTCTGCCTTGGGCCCGCCAGTGTAATAAACGGCACTCCACTATCTGCATTGTCCTTCTGAGTGAGTTTTTTTCCCAGAACGCGTGGCTACATTTGATGCATTGGCCAGGAAACTCCTCACTTTGAGGAGACAAATCCCATTTGGGACTACTCCGAGGCCTATGGCTCGAATCTTCTAGAAGGGGAGGGAAGGCGCCTCTCCCTTCTGGAAGGATTCTGCTTCTGAATGCCCGGACCTTTCACGTTAGCAGGAAGTGGATGGCAGCAGGAAAACTGAGCGCTCAGGTGAGGAGGAACCCACCCGGTAGGGTGGAAGAGGGGGCCCGATCACCCCCCTGGGAGGGACTAGAAGGGGCACAGACCCACAGAAGCCTGGAATAAACAGGTGGCAACGATTGCTTGGTACACAGGTTGACGAGCATGTTAGGGCTTAGGAAGGAAATTTGTGAAGGTCATTTAGAGGGCGATGTCCATGCCATCTTGGGGCCCTTTGAACACCTGGAAGTGGACTTCACTGAAATGAAACCTAAGCGACACTACCATTATCTGCTGGTTATCATATGTACATTCTCGGGATGTGTAGAAGCTTTTCCTACCCGGACTGAAAAAGCATCCAAAGGACCCTGGTGCCTGCTTAGGGAGATAGTTCCCAGATTTGGATTTCCTACCAGCACTGGATCGGATAATGGCCCGGCTTTCGTAGCTGATTTAGTATAACAAGTAAGCAAAACTTTAAACATCAAGTGGAAATTACATACAGCATATAGACCCCAGAGTTCTGGGATGGTGGAAGGAACCAACCAGATACTTAAAGAGACAGTCTCTAAGTGGATCTTAGAGACTGACTGTTCCTGGGCGGACTTGTTTCCAACGGCTCTGCTCAGACTCAGGATGACCCCACAGTCCCATGGCTCTTCTCTATACAAAATTGTGTATGGGAGGCCCCCTCCCATAATAAAACAGGTGTCAACAAATTTGCCTCAGGTGAGGGGAGATGAGATTTCACAGCAGATGGAACAACCAGGTAAGGTAATAAATCAGGTAACTAAGTTTGTACAAGAAAGGGTGGCATTCCCCCTTGGGGAACAGATTCACGAATTTGTGCCCAAGGATCAGGTGTGGTCAAAGACTGGAAACATGACTCCTTGGCCCCACATTGGAAGGGTCCATATACTGTTGTTCTAACCAGCCCTACTGCAGTTAAAGTTGCAGGTGTCACCCCCTGGATCCTCCACATGAGGATGAAGATCAGATCAGATAAGATCAGACCAGTCCCTCAGTCGTGTCCGACTCTTTGGGACCCCATGAATCGAAGCATACCAGGCCTCCCTGTCCATCACCAACTCCCGGAGTTCACTCAGACTCACGTCCATCAAGTCACTGATGCCATCCAGCCATCTCATCCTCTGTTGTCCCTTTCTCCTCTTGCCCCCAACCCCTCCCAGCATCAAAGTCTTTTCCAATGAGTCAACTCTTCGCATGAGGTGGCCAAAGGACTGGAGTTTCAGCTTTAGCATCATTCCTTCCAAAGAAATCCCAGGGCTGATCTCCTTCAGAATGGACTGGTTGGATCTCCTTGCATTCCAAGGGACTCTCAAGAGTCTTCTCCAACACCACAGTTCAAAAGCATCAATTCTTCGGTGCTCAGCCTTCTTCACAGTCCAACTCTCACATCCATACATGACCACAGGAAAAACCAGCATACCAAACCATGCAGACCCGGAGGACACCAAGCAGACTACACAACAGGACCCCACTAATCTCTGTGAAACAAAGGTCATCTTAAAGATGAAACAGAGATGAAGCTCTACAATCAACTGCTGCTACAAGGACATGCTGGTATCATCTTGAGACTAACCATAGTTTCAGTACAAAGAGGGACCTGTGCTATAATTAAAGTTGAATGTTGGGTATATATTCCTGATTTATCTGACTATATATCAGCCACCCTAGATGACATGAAAAGTCAGGTAAATGTTATGTTTGATGATAATCTTCCTTTTTGGACTTCAGTCCTATCTTGTGTGAAGGGTGATGGGTGGAAAACTATATTTACCATTGTTATAGTTGCCTTGATAGTTCTGCTTTGTGGCCCCTTTATTTCACAATGTATTATGAATTTTGTAACCCAAAGGTTGATGACATTCTCCCAAATTGGAGGTCAGAGAGTCAGGGTGCAATATGTCCCTATGAAGGATGTTCATCCTATGAGTTAAGAGCATCAAGAGGGGGGAATGAAGGAGGAAACAGACAGAACAGGCTCCATCCTGAAAGCAGGACTCCCTCTTGGGCCGGACTGTGGACTTTGAGCTATATGCCCAGTATCTATGGAAATGACACACCAGCTGGAAAACCAGGCACCCCCCCAGATGGAAGAGCCCCAGGGCTCGTACCTAGACTCTCTGTTGCCTCAAAGAATACCTAATTATCTGTGTAACCAAATAGAATCATAAATTCTATTATGCTTATTGGGGTATGACCACAGGCCTATTGATAATTGTCCACTGTTAACTACCTAGGCTTAAGGCATATGAATCACGGGTTAACTTTGATTGTATCTTTTCCTTTGTTCAGACTAGTTTCAGGGAATTTGGGGAGGTGGGTTTGGCACGTATACTTAGAGTATATAAGGTTTTCAGAAAAACTGATCAGGGTCCTTGGCTAAGAGGAAACTCTGCCTTGGGCCCGCCAGTGTAATAAACGGCACTCCACTATCTGCATTGTCCTTCTGAGTGAGTTTTTTTCCCAGAACGCGTGGCTACATTTGATGCATTGGCCAGGAAACTCCTCACTTTGAGGAGACAAATCCCATTTGGGACTACTCCGAGGCCTTGCGGCTCGAATCTTCTAGAAGGGGAGGGAAGGCGCCTCTCCCTTCTGGAAGGATTCTGCTTCTGAATGCCCGGACCTTTCACGTTAGCAGGAAGTGGATGGCAGCAGGAAAACTGAGCGCTCAGGTGAGGAGGAACCCACCCGGTAGGGTGGAAGAGGGGGCCCGATCACCCCCCTGGGAGGGACTAGAAGGGGCACAGACCCACAGAAGCCTGGAATAAACAGGTGGCAACGATTGCTTGGTACACAGGTTGACGAGCATGTTAGGGCTTAGGAAGGAAATTTGTGAAGGTCATTTAGAGGGCGATGTCCATGCCATCTTGGGGCCCTTTGAACACCTGGAAGTGGACTTCACTGAAATGAAACCTAAGCGACACTACCATTATCTGCTGGTTATCATATGTACATTCTCGGGATGTGTAGAAGCTTTTCCTACCCGGACTGAAAAAGCATCCAAAGGACCCTGGTGCCTGCTTAGGGAGATAGTTCCCAGATTTGGATTTCCTACCAGCACTGGATCGGATAATGGCCCGGCTTTCGTAGCTGATTTAGTATAACAAGTAAGCAAAACTTTAAACATCAAGTGGAAATTACATACAGCATATAGACCCCAGAGTTCTGGGATGGTGGAAGGAACCAACCAGATACTTAAAGAGACAGTCTCTAAGTGGATCTTAGAGACTGACTGTTCCTGGGCGGACTTGTTTCCAACGGCTCTGCTCAGACTCAGGATGACCCCACAGTCCCATGGCTCTTCTCTATACAAAATTGTGTATGGGAGGCCCCCTCCCATAATAAAACAGGTGTCAACAAATTTGCCTCAGGTGAGGGGAGATGAGATTTCACAGCAGATGGAACAACCAGGTAAGGTAATAAATCAGGTAACTAAGTTTGTACAAGAAAGGGTGGCATTCCCCTGGGGAACAGATTCACGAATTTGTGCCCAAGGATCAGGTGTGGTCAAAGACTGGAAACATGACTCCTTGGCCCCACATTGGAAGGGTCCATATACTGTTGTTCTAACCAGCCCTACTGCAGTTAAAGTTGCAGGTGTCACCCCCTGGATCCTCCACATGAGGATGAAGATCAGATCAGATAAGATCAGACCAGTCCTCAGTCGTGTCCGACTCTTTGGGACCCCATGAATCGAAGCATACCAGGCCTCCCTGTCCATCACCAACTCCCGGAGTTCACTCAGACTCACGTCCATCAAGTCACTGATGCCATCCAGCCATCTCATCCTCTGTTGTCCCTTTCTCCTCTTGCCCCCAACCCCTCCCAGCATCAAAGTCTTTTCCAATGAGTCAACTCTTCGCATGAGGTGGCCAAAGGACTGGAGTTTCAGCTTTAGCATCATTCCTTCCAAAGAAATCCCAGGGCTGATCTCCTTCAGAATGGACTGGTTGGATCTCCTTGCATTCCAAGGGACTCTCAAGAGTCTTCTCCAACACCACAGTTCAAAAGCATCAATTCTTCGGTGCTCAGCCTTCTTCACAGTCCAACTCTCACATCCATACATGACCACAGGAAAAACCAGCATACCAAACCATGCAGACCCGGAGGACACCAAGCAGACTACACAACAGGACCCCACTAATCTCTGTGAAACAAAGGTCATCTTAAAGATGAAACAGAGATGAAGCTCTACAATCAACTGCTGCTACAAGGACATGCTGGTATCATCTTCAGACTAACCATAGTTTCAGTACAAAGAGGGACCTGTGCTATAATTAAAGTTGAATGTTGGGTATATATTCCTGATTTATCTGGCTGTATATCAGCCACCCTAGATGATATGAAAGTCAGGTGAAAGTTATGTCTGATGATAATCTTCCTTTTTGGACTTCAGTCCTATCTTGGGTGAAGGGTGACGGGTGGAAAACTGTATTTACCATTGTTATAGTTGCCTTGATAGTTCTGCTTTGTGGCCCCTTTATTTCACAATGTATTATGAATTTTGTAACCCAGAGGTTGATGACGTTCTCCCAAATTGGAGGTCAGAGAGTCAGGGTGCAATATGTCCCTATGAAGGATGTTCATCCTATGAGTTAAGAGCATCAAGAGGGGGGAATGAAGGAGGAAACAGACAGAACAGGCTCCATCCTGAAAGCAGGACTCCCTCTTGGGCCGGACTGTGGACTTTGAGCTATATGCCCAGTATCTATGGAAATGACACACCAGCTGGAAAACCAGGCCCCCCCCCCCCCAGATGGAAGAGCCCCAGGGCTCGTACCTAGACTCTCTGTTGCCTCAAAGAATACCCTAATTATCTGTGTAACAGAATAGAATCATAAATTCTATTATGCTTATTGGGGTATGACCACAGGCCTATTGATAATTGTCCACTGTTAACTACCTAGGCTTAAGGCATATGAATCACAGGTTAACTTTGATTGTAACTTTCTTTTCCTTTGTTCAGACTAGTTTCAGGGAATTTGGGGAGGTGGGTTTGGCACGTACACTTAGGGTATATAAGATTTTCAGAAAAACTGGTCAGGGTCCTTAGCTAAGAGGAGACTCTGCCTTGGGCCCGCTGGTGTAAAACTGCACTCCACTATCTGCATTGTCCTTCTGAGTGAGTTTGTTTCCCAGAACGCGTGGCTAAAGAGCCTCTTGATGAAAGTGAAAGAGGAGAGTGAAAAGTTGGCTTAAAGCTCAACATTCAGAAAACTAAGATCATGGCATCCGGTCCCAGCACTTCATGTCAAATAGATGGGGAAACAGTGGCTGACTTTATTTTTCTGGGCTCCAAAATCACTGCAGATGGTGATTCTAGCCATGAAATTAAAAGACGCTTACTCCTTGGAAGGAAAGTTATGACCAACCTAGATGCTGATCCTGCTGCTAAGTCGCTTCAGTTGCGTCTGACTCTGTGCGACCCCATAGACGGCAGCCCACCAGGCTCCCCCGTCCCTGGGATTCTCCAGGCAAGAATATTGGAGTGGGTTGCCATTTCCTTCTTCAATGCATGAAAGTGAAAAGTAAAAGTGAAGTCGCTCAGTCGTGTCCGACTCTAGCAACCCCATGGACTGCAGCCTACCAGGCTCCTCCATCCATGGGATTTTCTAGGCAAAAGTACTGGAGTGGGGTGCCATTGCCTTCTCCGACCAACCTAGACGGCATAGTAAAAAGCAGAGACATTATTTTGCCAACAAAGTTCCGTCTAGTCAAGGCTATGGTTTTTCCAGTGGTCATGTATGGATGTGGGGAGAAGGCAATGGCAACCCACTCCAGTACTCTTGCCTGGGAAATCCCAAGGATGGAGGCCCCTGATAGGCTGCTGTCCATGGGGTTGCTAAGAGTGGGACACGCCTTAGCGACTTCACTTTCACTTCTCACTTTCATGCATTGGAGAAGGAAATGGCAACCCATTCCAGTGTTCTTACCTGGAGAATCCCAGGGATGGGGGAGCCTGGTGGGCTGCCCTCTGTGGGGTTGCACAGAGTCGGACACAAATGAAGCAACTTAGCAGCAGCAGCAGCATGTATGGATGTGAGTTGGACTATAAAGAAAGCTGAGTGCAGGATTGATGCTTTTGAACTGCGGTGTTGGAGAAGACTCTTGAGAGCCCCTTGGACCTCAAGGATATCCAACCAGTCCATCCTAAAGGAGATCAGTCCTGGGTGTTCATTGGAAGGACTGATATTGAAGCTGAAACTCCAGTACTTTGGCCACCTGATGCAAAGAGCTGACTCATTTGAAAAGATCATGATGCTGGGAAAGATTGAGGGCTGGAGGAGAAGGGGACGACAAATGATGAGATGGTTGGGTGGCATCATCGACTCAGTGGACATGGGTTTGGGTGGATTCTGGGAGTTGGTGATGGACAGGGAGGCCTGGCGTGCTGTGGTTCATGGGGTCGCAAAGAGTCGGACACGACTGAGCGACTGAACTGAACTGAATGAACATTGGGTTGCATGTATTTTGTTAGATTAGTATTTTCTCCAGATATATGTCCAGGACTGGGGTTGTTGGATCATATGGTAACTGTGCTGTGCTGTGCTTAGTCGCTCAGTCATGTCCAACTCTTTGCGAGCCCAGGGACTGTAGCTCACCAGGCTCCTCTGTCCATGGGGTTTCTCCAGGCAAGAATACTGGAGTGGGTTGCCATGCCCTCAGGGGGATCTTCCCAACCCAAGGATTAAGCCCAGGTCTGCCACACTGCAGGTAGATTCTTTACCATCTGAGCCACCAGGGAAGGCAACGGTAACTCTACTTTTAGTTTTATAATGAGCCTCCATTGGAGAAGGAAATGGCAACCCACCCCAGTATTCTTGTCCCAGAAATCCAATGGACAGAGGAGCTTGGCGGGCTACAGTCCATGGGGTTGCAAAACAGTGGGACACAACTTAGCAAGTAAGCAACAACAATGAACCTCCATACTGTTCTCCATAGGGGCTGTACCAATTTACATTCCCATTAGCACTATAGGAGAGTTCCCTGGAAAAATAATATTTTAAGAAAAGATGGGTCAACTCTATTGAATGTTGCTAAGGAAAGACCATTGGTAAGATGAGCAGAACTACCAAAGAGCAATGAAGTTGGCAAGCAGAATGAGGGTTGAAAAGCCAGTATAGGTGAGGTCAAAGTGACATCTAGTGTGTTCAGTTCTTTCAAGAAGTCAGGCTGTAAAAAGGAAGAGAAAGATAGGCCTGTGACTACACAGGGGAACATGGGGCTAAAGAATAGCTTAAACATTTGCATACTTAAATATTGATAAGAAGGAGCTGGTAAAGATGAAGATGTTGAAACTACAAGTTAAATAAAGGAGGGATGAAATTCAGGTGGAGGATATGACATTTCATAGGAGTCAAATGTTTCATCTGGTGACAGGGGAGGAAAGAAAGGAAAGGATGGACATAGATACAAGAAGATTTGTAAACTCAGTTGAAGTTGATAGAAATCCCGTATGATGGTTTCTCTTTTTATGTGTTTCATACAGGGGTTAAGTTCACACGCTGATAACAAAAAGGCGGAGGAGGAAGGGCTTGAAGATTTAAGGGCAGTGAAGAAAGTTTAGAATAGCTCTTGTGGGAAATAGGGAAGCAAATTGAGTGGGAAAACGTGGCAAGATTGCTGAGCACTGTGGAGAGCCAAGTGGAATGTGTGAGCATGAATTTACAGTTGTACCATTTGAGTTTAGATTCAGGGGAGAAGCATCATGGGGCTTATCTAGAGTTGGAGGCTTTACAGGTAAATGCAGCCATAGGCAAAGGGTCAAGGGATCAGAATATTAGCATGATAGTAATCGAAATATGGAAGCAAGGAATCTAAGCAGGACAGTGGAGGGTGTGAAAATAGCTGAAGACTGATGTATGAGGACAAAGAAAAGAGGTCAATGGCCTGGAGATCCAATGAGGTGGAAGAATAGTCACAGCCCAGAGAGGAGGTGACAGACACTGGGGGGGTCCCCAAGACGCCCACCTCTTGGCATGCACATCTTCTAAGTGATTATCTTCCCTGAGTGTAGGCAGGACCTGTGGTTGGCTCCCAAACAGTAGAGTACAGCAAAGGTGGTGGGATGTACCTGATTGCACGCACATGATTACAATACACAAGACTGTAACGGTCATCTGGGGAGGACATTCTCTTTCCCTTGCTGGCTTTGAAGAAATGGCTGCCATGTTGTGAGCTGACCTATGTCAAGGGCCATGTGATAAACAACCAAAGAGCACCTCTGGCCAGCAGTCAACAAGAAACTGAGGCTTTCACTCCAATTGCCTGTAAGAAACTTAAAGTTGCCAGCAACTACATGTGCCACAAAGTGGCTCCTTCCCCAGTTTTGTCTTAGCTGGGACTGGAGCCCTGGCCAACACACCTTGATAGTGTGTCTCACACCTACCAGGCTCCCCTGTCCCTGGGATTCTCCAGGCAAGAACACTGGAGTGGGTTGCCTTCTCCAATGCATGAAAGTGAAAAGTGAAAGTGAAGTCACTCAGTCATGTCTGACTCTTAGTGACCCCATGGACCCCAGCCTACCAGGCTCCTCCATCCATGGGATTTTCCAGGCAAGAGTACCGGAGTGGGGTGCCATTGCCTTCTCCAGGTCCATTCAAATACACAGAACCCTGCCATGGCAAGTCAAGCAATCTCACTACCTGAAGCAGCTGGAAGCTGAAGGAATGTTCGGGCTTGCAGGAACAGATACTCTGGAGGCTTACCATGCGTGGGTAAGCTTCAGAGTCTCTCACACCACTGTGCTGAGAGACTCTGAAGCTGAGCCTGTATTCCTAACTCATAGAAACCATAAAACACGTAAGTGTGTTTTAAGCTGTCCAGTTTGTGATGATACTGTTACAAAGCATGTATAATTAATAGAGAAGATGTGGTGAGAGAACATCAAACCAGAAGTGATGACAAGCACAGGGAGTTATTTTAGGAGGAGGTGACAAGGGTGACCTGAGGAAGGGGTCAGTGGAAATAAGAACAATTTAGAGAAATGGGTTGTGTTTTCTCTTCCACAAGGACACACGTGTTGAACTTCAGACTTTAAAGAAACACGATAATAGTAGATACTGGGAACTCTCTGTTGCTGTTGTTTAGTCGCTAAGTCATGTCCAACTCTTTTGCAACCCCATGCACTGTAGCCCACCAGACTCCTCTGTCCATGGGATTTTCCAGGCAAGAATACTGGCGTGGGTTGCCATTTCCTTCTCCAGGGGATCTTCCCGATCCTTCCCGACTAGGGATCAAACCTGAGTCTCCTGCATTGGCAGGAGGGTTCTTTACCACTGAGCCAGCAGGAAAGCCCATTGAGAACTCTTAGCAGTGTATATACAGAAAGATTCAGTCTCAGAAGATGAGAATAGCACTCAGACACCCGCGTTTAAGATACGACAATCATCACAGCCCAGGTCTTCTGGAATCATCACGGTGAACTAAGCAAGCATCATCTTTGGATACATCTGTGTTTGGACCACAGCTCTGTAGTTGATCTTCTCCAAGGCCACGAGAAATTTTCTTTGCCTCACTAAGTTTTTGGTTTTTCACATGTAAAATGTATTCATTGTAGAGTTGCTAGGATGATGAAATAAGATGATAGACACAAAACACGGATCGTTGCCCCTAGCATATAGGGTGGGCTCAAATATAGCTCTTTCCTGTGTTTCACAGAAGAAACTTCCATTTCCCAAAAATAATTGATCAAATGGATTCAAAGACTGGAGAGACATGTCACATAGGCAATCAAAGAGAGGAAGTTCTTAGAAGAATTTATACAAAAAAATAAAAATAGCCATTCATCTATATAATAAAAGAGCACCAAAGGGACTGAGAAATCCACTATGTTCCAGCAGAGATGAATAAAGAGGAAAATCCTAGTTTTAAAAGAAACGAGAGAAGGCTGAATTACAAACTTTTAGGACGTAACACCGAATTTCAGAAACATGATCTCATCCCTCCCAACTCCCTCCCCGAGGAGACACTGAATCAATGTCCATGCCTCACAAGATCAGTACGTTTTTGAAAGTTTCTTTTCCTAACTGTGAGTGAAGACTTTATTTTAGGACTATCATCCGGTGTCGTGCTGGCCTTTGGGTTGGTCTCACCCGCCGAGCCTCTCACTTTTTCTGGAGGAAAATAAGACATTCTTTCTCAGGTGCTTGCTTATTAATCATGTTAAGTCATTCTTTAAAAGCAATAAACAATGCACATGTGGTAATTAGGACAGAATTACTTTTCAAGGGAAAATAAAGTCTGGCTTAATATGTTTGGGATTCATGGTTCCAAGAATAAACCCACAATTCTCCGCCCCTTTACCAAAAAGGAAAAAAAAAAAAAATCATCTGTTTTAAAGGATATGGAATCCTGACATTGGAGTTCATTTACACTGGTAACTACCCAGATATATTTCAAGAACTAGTTGATATTTGAGAATATACTTTTCAGATATTTTCAATAGAAAAATCATATTTTATTTAAGGTAAACAAACCAAAACAGCAAAGCTCTTTTGGAAACTAGAATCTTATGAAATACAAATAGATTTTAAAATTAGGAATCTTTGTCTTATATCCAACATTCTAAATTTATACATGTAAAAATATCTGTAATGTCTATAAATGCCCAGGTGTTTACAACTATTAATAAAGGAAAATGTTTGCAGAATTCCATGCCCTTGAGCAGGGCATAAAATTTAGATGTATTTCTAATAAAGAACTGAAGAATTTCCTTACAAGTAAGCCACCCATTTTGAAAATAAAAGGATACATGCAATTCATGGAATTTTGAATGCTGCAGAATTTGTGGTCTCAAACCACACCACACAAATAATTTTTTAACTATTTCACATTCTATCAAATCAGATATATTGTTGCCTTAGATGTAATGATTTCTTTGGCTGGCCCTAAAATTTAAATGCTAAGTTTTTGTTTTAGTCGGTCAGAACATTCTTTCACAAATATCAGTCCCCTTCCAGACCATAGGACTACTGCAAATTCACATTTTAAACTACACGATAAAGGTTTTATAATGTAGTATTTTCTCCAGGACAATTATTTGTAAGATAAAGTTTCAAATGTTTATTTGAAAATGTTTAAATAATCATACATTTAGGCTTGATCTAACTAAACTCATATTGTTCTCATCTCTCACATTTTCAAAGAAATGTTTGCCAGACTGTAAAACTGCCAAAATTGTAAACAGCTTCGTATCTTTGAAGATTAATTCTGCATCTTGATTAAGGTAGCCTGTTTTGAATAAATAAGTCCTTGTATTTTTACATTACTCAAATTAAGCACATTCAGAAATAGAGCATGGTTTCATTCAATCATTAGTAAACATCCATTTGCATATGTTGTTTTGGTGGCTTAGTTGCCAAACATTCCGCTAAATGATAAATAGGTACTCACTGAGGAATTAAACTTCCCTACAGGGTGGTCCTGATTTGAGGCAAAGTCAGAAAATTAATTCTTAGTTTCCAAAACACCTAACGCACACAAAAGTAATTAATTCTATAGCTGTGTGGGCTTTTCAATTCTGTGAATTTATAATGTCTTCCATATTTTATTAATTGTTTACATAGTTAAGGTATTATACTTTCTCACATCATTTCTGTAGGGTTGATATACAAACAAGTTAATTTACTTGCTGTAATCATTAATTACTGAATCATCTCGGCTGTGATCATTCTGTTTATGAGGTAATTTCATGATGCAGACTGTTTTCCATTATTTTATAATTAAGCACCATTTCTGCACACCCTTTGGTCCCATTAGCTCACCCTTCCAATTCCATCGAAAGAAAATATATCAGCAAATTACACCATGGCAGCTGATTCAGGTATTAGAAGAAACTGACATTTACTAATGAAAAAAAACCTAGCATGAACTATAAAAATAACAGTTTAAGTCACCACCACTAAACAAGGCTATTTTTAAGAATAATCTGGATTGATGAGATTCAATTTCATGGACAGAACCCCCAGCATCATGAGAAATGAACATGAGTGATTCCTGCTGCAGGCATCCTGGGGATGTCCACCTCAGATCAGCCCTCTCACTGACAGAGACTCCAGTCATTATGCAGATTGCAAATCAGTGTTGGGCATGCTCAGTGTGCTCCGTGTAAGAGACGAGGCTGGCTAGGTGATGGTAGCTAGTCATAGCGCAACTGTGGCTGGCACAGTGAATGTTGGAGATAGAATCCATCTGATCCAGATATGATTCCATCACTCCATTTACGATTCAGATATGATTAAGGACCAGTTGCAGATATTTAGTAAAGACCAACTATCTGTATGGAAACTCATGTAAATGCCACCAGCTAAATTGATGCTGCTGCATTTAGGAAATTTCTATCTAGCAATAAAATTTGATTCAGTTGAATTGAATAAGTAAATATAAAAATGTACTGTATAATGAATATGGTATAATTAAGATTTAGTCTTTAAAAGTTATTTTATAATGAATTACATTTAGCTAAATAATCATAATGAATTATGAATAAATCAAATATAAATAGAATAGAATCCAAGTAATTATATTCATAAGAGGAATTGAAACCCCAAAAGGTTGACTGAAAAGAGGAAATCAGAACAGGAAGTACAGGTGGAAGGGCTTTGTGTTCTTATTAGCCTTTCCATATTGCTTTATTTAAAAAGTTATATGGATATTTCTTCTCTTTAAAAAGTAAAATGTTTCAGTTAAGATGGGAGTAATTTATTGGTGACTGCAGCCATGAAATTAAAAGACGCTTACTCCTTGGAAGGAAAGTTATGACCAACCTAGATGGCATATTGAAAAGCAGAGACATTACTTTGCCAACAAAGGTCCGTCTAGTCAAAGCTATGGTTTTTCCAGTGGTCATGTATGATGTGAGAGTTGGACTGTGAAGAAAGCTGAGCGACGAAGAGTTGATGCTTTTGAACTGTGGTGTTGGAGAAGACTCTTGAGAGTCCCTTGGACTGCAAGGAGATCCAACCAGTCCATTCTGAAGGAGATCAGCCCTGGGATTTCTTTGGAAGGAATGATGCTAAAGCTGAAACTCCAGTCCTTTGGCCACCTCATGTGAAGAGTTGACTCATTGGAAAAGACTCTGATGCTGGGAGGGATTGGGGGCAAGAGGAGAAGAGGATGACAGAGGATGAGATGGATGGATGGCATCAGTGACTTGATGGACGTGAGTCTGAGTGAACTCCGGGAGTTGGTGATGGACAGGGAGGCCTGGCGTGCTGTGATTCATGGGGTCGCAGAGTCGGACACGACTGAGCAACTGATCTGATCTGATCTGAAGCTTATTAAGATGTTATAATATATATTTCTTGGTAGATTTTTATTAAACATGAACCTAAATAAAACATATAGATGAGAATAAAAAATTAATTATAAAATTATAATTCAATTTCATACGAGTTAATGAATTAAATCATAGCTATTTACATATATATAATAATTTGAAGAAAAATATTATGGGAAGGAAGTTTTAAATGGCAACACAGCCAAGGCAAACAATATACTTGTTTGGCAAATTTATAAACAATACATTTTAAAATGTAACTTTTTTCACCATACCAAAACAAAAAGGCCACAAAAAGGTAACTGATGAATGTGTTAACTTTATTGTAGCAATCACTTCACAGTGCACATATATTAATATATACATGAAACTATCACGTCACACCTTGTACCTACAGAATTTTTGTTAATTTCTACTTCAATAAAGCTGGGGAAAAAAATGTAACTTTTCTGTCTTCCAAAAGTCACTGCCCCCTTATCCTATATTCCTTCCCTGGGTTTCCTGCCCTAAAGTCAATACTCTTGGGCATGGCCTTGAGACGCCACATTGCCATTGTTGATGTGGTCAAAGACACGGGGATTATTCTTTATTTATAAATAGTCTGCCAGTCTTACTGAGATATAATTGACAAAGAACACTGTATAAGTTTAAGGTATACCGTGTAATGATTTGATTTACATATATTGTGAAATGTTATGATGTTCTGTTTCTTAAAAGCTTAGGTGCAAAATAGAAAGCCCAGAGATAAATCCATGCACCTATGGACACCTTATCTTTGACAAAGGAGGCAAGAATATACAATGAAGAAAAGACAATCTCTTTAACAAGTGGTGCTGGGAAAACTGGTCAACCACTTGTAAAAGAATGAAACAAGAACACTTTCTAACACCATACACAAAAATAAACTCAAAATGGATTAAAGATCTAAACGTAAGACCAGAAACTATACAACTCCTAGAGGAGAACATAGGCAAAACACTCTCCGACATACATCACAGCAGGATCCTCTATGACCCACCTCCCAGAATATTGGAAATAAAAGCAAAAATAAACAAATGGGACCTAATTAAACTTAAAAGCTTCTGCATAACAAAGGAAACTATTAGCAAGGTGAAAAGGCAGCCTTCAGAATGGGAGAAAATAACAGCAAATGAAGCAACTGACAAACAACTAATCTCAAAAATATACAAGCAATTCCTACAGCTCAACTCCAGAAAAATAAATGACCCAATCAAAAAATGGGCCAAAGAACTAAATAGACATTTCTCCAAAGAAGACATACAGATGGCTAACAAACACATGAAAAGATGCTCAACATCACTCATTATCAGAGAAATGCAAATCAAAACCACTATGAGGTACCATTTCACACCAGTAAGAATGGCTGCGATCCAAAAGTCTACAAGCAATAAATGCTGGAGAGGGTGTGGAGAAAAGGGAACCCTCTTACACTGTTGGTGGGAATGCAAACTAGTACAGCCACTATGGAGAACAGTGTGGAGATTCCTTAAAAAACTGGAAATAGAACTGCCTTATGATCCAGCAATCCCACTGCTGGGCATACACACTGAGGAAACCAGAAGGGAAAGAGATACGTGTACCCCAATGTTCATCACAGCACTGTTTATAATAGCCAGGACATGGAAGCAACCTAGATGTCCATCAGCAGACAAATGGATAAGAAAGCAGTGGTACATATACACAATGGAGTATTACTCAGCCATTAAAAAGAATTCATTTGAATCAGTTCTAATGAGGTGGATGAAACTGGAGCCTATTATAAAGAGTGAAGTAAGCCAGAAAGAAAAACACCAATACAGTATACTAACGCATATATATGGAATTTAGAAAGATGGTAACAATAACCCTGTGTACGAGACAGCAAAAGAGACACTGATGTATAGATCAGTCTTATGGACTCTGTGGGAGAGGGAGAAAGTGGGAAGATTTGGGAGAATGGCATTGAAACATGTATAATATCATGTATGAAACGAGTCGCCAGTCCAGGTTCGATGCATGATACTGGATGCTTGGGGCTGGTGCACTGGGACGACCCAGAGGGATGGTATGGGGAGGGAGGAGGGAGGAGGGTTCAGGATGGGGAATACATGTATACCTGTGGCGGATACATTTCGATATTTGGCAAAACTAATATAATATTGTGAAGTTTAAAAATAAAATAAAAAAAAAAAAAAAAAAAAAAAAGCTTAGGTGCTATTATTATGAAAATAATCCTGCCATCTGCCTCTTATCAGCAGCTTGTCCCTCATTTCCCATAAGTGTTAAACCAACGTCTTATAACTTTGTCTACCTCAAGATGAATTCTATTTTAGAAAGTTTCAAGCATTTATAAAGTGAAAGTGAAAGTCACTCAGTCGTGTCTGACTCTTTGCAACCCTAAGGACTATACAGTCCATGGAATTCTCTAGGCCAGAATACTAGAGTGGGTAGCCTTTCTCTTCTCCAGGGGATCTTTCCAGCTCAGGGACTGAACCCAGGTCTCCTGCATTGCAAGTGGATTCTTCACCAGCTGAGCCAAAAAGGAAGCCCAAGAATACTGGAGTGGGTAGCGTATCACTTCTCCAGCAGATCTTCCCAACCCAGGAATTGAACCAGGGTCTCCTCCATTGCAGGTGGATTCTTCACCAACTGAGCTAAAATAGTAAATAACAGTCAGGTAAAGCAGGGACCAGATGATAAAGGTTCTTGTATATCTATGCTCTAAAATTTGGATTGTATTCTGAATTCACTAAGAATCCACTAAAGAATTTTAAGCAGAGAAATCACATAAAATGATTTGTGGTACACAAAAAGCTATTTAGTGGTAGTGCACACAGAAGGGTCAAGTTAAGGGAAAAAAATTAAAGGTGTGGAAACCTTAAGAAGTCGCTGCAGTAAAGCTGGTAAGAAATATAAGTCCCTAATATTGGACCTAGGCAATGACTGTCAATAGCTCACTGACCATCAAAACCACTAGGTGAGAGGTTATAGGGATTTGTTAATGGATAATTTGTATTAACACACTAAGCCACTGAAAAATCTTATCATTACAAAAAGAGAAACAACCATATATTGTATGTCCCCCAATATGGTAACATAGGAGCCATCTGTGGATCATTCTTACAAAGATTCTAATGAAGCTTCTAGATCTAAATGTGAGTTTAGGGAAGTTCTGTTTATCAAGGCAGGAGCTACAGGTGGGTGGAAGCGATACAGGGGTGAAGAAGGCAAGTTTGGTTTGGAGTATACTGAGATAAAGGTGAAGATCCACATGCAAATGTTCAATAGGTATAGTAAGCAGAGAAGAAGCTCAAGGATATAATACGGAGTATAAAACCATGTAAAGAGACATAGAAAGTGAAGACCTGGGAGTAATATCCAGATAAATAAGGGAAAAAACAGTTGAGGCTGGAATAACTGAAACAAGAAAAGACACGGTGTCGGAAAAGGTCAATAGTGTGAATTAAAGAATTAAATGTGGACTTCTCTGGTGGTCCCGTGGTTAAGAATCCACCTGCCAATGCAGAAGACACAGGCTTGATCCCTGGTCCGGGAAGATTCGACATGCTGCGGGGCAACTAAGCCCGTGTCTGCAACTACTGAGGCCTGCATGCCCTTGAGCCCACGCTCTGGAACAAGAGAAGCCATGGCAATGAGAAGCCCACACACTGCCACTCGAGAGTTTCCCCCACTGTCTGCAACTAGAGAAAATCCATATACAGCAACAAAGACCCAGCACAGCCAACAATAAGTAAATAAATAACGTTAAAAAAAAATCCTGCAACCAACCCTTTGGTACCCCCGCCAAAAAAAAAGAGAAATATAAGATTTAGACAAAAAAATAATAATAATAATCTTTTTTTTGGATCCTGTTAGAAGAAGAATATACCAATTTAAAGGGGAAGGGTAAACAGAGAGCAGTGAAAAGAACAGGAGGAAGTTTATCAATGAATGAACTCTTTCAACGCAGTTCTAGGGGGTGGAAAGTGAGGAGAGTGGAGCTCAACAAATGAGCTAGGAAAAGACACAGCCCAGAATAAATATGGAGGGGCTGCAGCCAAAGAGGGAACCATTCTGCCTCTCAGTGGAAGGAGGGTTATAGACTCAGGATGACACGTGTGATAGGCAGTAGGGTACATACAACACAGGGCTGGAAACAGGAGCACTTATTAAAAGCCTGCTGCTGATTTCCCCATCCTTATACTCAGAATACACAGCAGCCAGGTGTTACCCTCTAGGCTAAAAAAAGTAGGAGAAAGGGTTTGCTGTGTGTTTTCTAAATAAATTTAGCACACTGTCTAGTGTAAACAAAAGAAGTAACTGTTGCTGTTGGAGTACAAGGAGAAAAACATTCTGAGAGTCAGGGTTCCCCAGAGTAATAGCAGAGGAGGGAAGAAGGCCTGGGTATAGCTCTCGAAACAGAAGGTGGTGGACAGAGCTGAAAGAGCTTGATATAAGAGGAAACACGAATGTAATTCATTAACATCACTACTCACAACGAAGGGCAAAGATGGAAAAAAACCCTGAAATAAACACCTGCCAGTTACTTTGTAAGGGTATAGATTACACGAAGCAGTGGGTCTAGGGAGGCAGAGCAACATGGTCACTGGTTGACCACAAGAAACTATATTTTAAAGAAATTGAATTGGTTATCAAAAATCTCACCAAAAAAAAAAAAGATAAGACTTCTTCTATATTTTCTAACTAAGACAGAGTAGGAGAGACCACTTAGAACACCCTTCCTGAAACAACTAAACAGTTAATATTATATTACTATAACAATGAAGACCAAAAAAAATAGACAAAAGTTTTCAGGCACTGCATATCAACTTACTAAGCAGAGGACACTGGTCCCTGAGAGAGGGAAAACAAATAATATAAGCCCCATGACAGTTCCAGCTTACTGCCCAGACAGATTTTCCAGGCTGCGGTGCAAAGCAGAATCCAAACAGAGCCAGGAGTAACCTTGAACTGAGGAAAGACACAGGGAGTCTGGAGAGGCCAGGAGCTGGAGTTCAAAAAGCAGAGTCCTGGGGAGAAGACAGCTGCACAGAGAAACAGCTATGAAGATCCACAGGGGATACCCCCGTGAGTTTTAATATTTAGTAGCATATGCCCATGGCGCAATTACCTGAGGAAAAGGAAAGAACCACTTAAAAGGAACTGATACTCAGAACTCAGACAGGTCCAAGAATAGTGCATGTTCCAAGCAGCCAGAGGGAAAACATCATAACTCAAGGAAAATCAGGCAGCGTATTTACAATCGTATTACCTCAGTAGTGGAAGAAATTAGCCTTAGATTAAAGGTGGTTCTAGTTTCACCTAACAAGATTTAACAGGAGGCTTGAAAAGACCAAACTGTTACCAAGTGACTTAACCAAACTTCAGAGCAAAGTTCAAGAATTTTTATAAGGATGTAGTACTAAGCATCTCAGTTCAGTTCAGTTCAGTCACTCAGTTGTGTCCGACTCTTCGCAACCCCATGAATCGCAGCACACCAGGCCTCCCTGTCCATCACCAACTCCCGGAGTTCACCCAGACTCACGTCCATTGAGTCAGTGATGCCATCCAGCCATCTCATCCTCTGTCGTCCCCCTTCTCCTCCTGCTCCCAATCCCTCCCAGCATCAGAGTCTTTTCCAATGAGTCAACTCTTCACATGAGGTGGCCAAAGGACTGGAGTTTCAGCTTTAGCATCATTCCTTCCAAAGAAATCCCAGGGCTGATCTCCTTCAGAATGGACTGGTTGGATCCCCTTGCAGTCCAAGGGACTCTCAAGAGTCTTCTCCAACACCACAGTTCAAAAGCATCAATTCTTCAGCGCTCAGCCTTCTTCACAGTCCAACTCTCAAATCCATACATGACCACTGGAAAAACCATAGCCTTGACTAGATGGACTTTTGTTGGCAAAGTAATATCTCTGCTTTTGAATATGCTATCTAGGTTGGTCATAATTTTCCTTCCAAGGAGTAAGCGTCTTTTAATTTCATGGCTGCAGTCACCATCTGCAATGATTTTGGAGCCCCAAAAAATAAAGTCTGACACTGTTTCCACTGTTTTGCCATCTATTTCCCATGAAGTGATGGTAAAAATCACAAGGTTTGGTATTTTACAACAACAACAAAAATTATCAGGCTTACAAAGAACTAGGATAAGATAAGCCATAAGAAGGAGAAAAAACAATGAATAAACACAGTTCCAGAATTTGCATGGATGACAGAATTGTCAGATTAGGACATTAAAACAGTTACTATAATTATATTCCTTATGTTCAAGAATATAGGAGAAAGATTAAGAAAGTAAAGTGCAGATTTGAAAGATTTTTTTAAAGACCCAAATCAAACTTTTCAAGATGAAAAATGGGGTGATTGAATTAGAAAATACCCAAGATAAGACAGCAGCAGGTTAGATACTGCAGAATTAAAGATTAGTGAACTTGAGGATGTAGAAACCAAAATGAAATATAGAGAAAGTAGTGACTAAAAAAAAAAAAGAAGAAGAAGAAAAGTTAAAAGAGTGTCAGTGGGCCAAGGGACATTTTCAAGATCCCTGATAAGATATATTTTTAGAGTCCCCAGAGGAGAGGAGATACTAAAGACATAATGGCCGGAAATGTTTCACATTTGATGAAATCTGTAAACTCACAAATCTAAGAAGCTCAACAAGTCCCAAGCACAAGAAACATGAAGAAAATTATACAAAGGTGTAACAGTATTAAGAGGATTATACTCACTGATAAGGGGAAAACCAGAGAATTAAAATAGATTATAAACAAAAAACAAAATAAGAATAACAAGTTAAGCCAATAGAACAATATCTTTAAAGGACTTAGGGAAAAAACAACGACCCTGTCAACTTAAAAGTTCTATGCCCAGCACAAACGTCTCTGAAAAAAACAAAGGCAAAATAAAGACTTTGTCAGACCAAAGCTGAGTCACCACGTTCAGACTCTATGAGAACTGTCAACACATGTTCTTCGGTCAAAAGGAAAATCATAGCACAAAGAAATATGGATCTGTTCTAAGGGATGAAGAGCATCAGAAATTATAATTATGTGAGTAAACATGAAAGACTTTTATCCCTATTTTTAAATCTGAAAAAAAAAAATCTGTCTAAACAGCAATACACACCAAGGTTTATAACATACATGGAGAATATGTACAAAGTCTAGGAGAGGAAAGTACAAGTATACTGCTAAGGTTTTTATACTATCCATGACATGGTATCATATTAACTAAAGATATGCTATGAGAAATGAAAAATACTCCAAATGCTAAAGTAACCATCAAAAAAAGTAAAAGGTGTAGCTAATAAGCCAATGACAGAGAAAAATGGAATAAATCAAAATATCCAATCCAAAAGAATTTTAAAAGAACCAAAAAATAGAGGGGACAAATAAAGAAACAGATGGGTGACGAATCTTAAACCCAACATCAAATAGAAAGGGTCCAGACACCTCAATGAAAAGTCAAAGGCTATCACAGAGACAGACATAAACAAAACTCAGCTATACACTTCCTACAATAGATGCATTTCAAATATTAAGACAGAAATAAACCAAAAGTAAAAGGGTGGGAGGAAAGTCTGCTACCACTAATCAAAATAGAGTGGCTATATTAATAACACAGTAAATTTTGTAGCAAAGATTATCACCAAGGATAAAAGAAGATAGTTCATGATGACAAGAGGAAAAATTCATGAGCAAAACATAACTGTCCTAAATGCATATATGCTCAGTTAACAGAGTTTCAAAATGTGTGAAACAAAGACTGATGGAACTCCAGGAAGAAACAGAAAAATACCTGACACATTCAGAGCTATCTC
Organism: Bos mutus; assembly: GCF_027580195.1. Lineage (NCBI taxonomy): Eukaryota > Metazoa > Chordata > Mammalia > Artiodactyla > Bovidae > Bos > Bos mutus. The sequence goes on from NC_091633.1 coordinate 58,844,938, forward strand.
AGTAGCTGGTAGCACAAGCGACGGAAAAATCAACTAAAAACAGAAAACTCAACAACACTAACAAAACAACTTAACACTTATGGAACACTCTGCCCCCAAACAGCAAAATAGATATTTTCTTCCATTGTACACAGAATGTGTATCAAGTTAGACCATTTTTCCAACCATAAAAAAGTCTCAAAAAGTTGTTAAAAGAATCCATTCATACAGATGATGCTCTCTGACTGCAATGGAACTGAATTTGAATCAATAACATAAAGGCTTAAAAAAAACACCCCACTCCAGTACTCTTGCCTGGAAAATCCCATGGATGGAGGAGCCTGGTAGGCTGCAGTCCATGGGGTCGCGAAGAGTCAGACAGGACTGAGCGACTTCACTTTCACTTTTCACTTTCATGCATTGGAGAAGGAAATGGCAACCCACTCCAGTGTTCTTGCCTGGAGAATCCCAGGGATGGGGGAGCCTGATGGGCTGCTGTCTATGGGGTCGCACAGAGTTGGACACGACTGAAGCGACTTAGCAGCAGCAGCAGAAATAAACTACTGGTCAAGAAGAACTCAACAGGAAAATCAGAAAGTACTTCGAACTGGATGAAATTGAAAGCATATTTCAAATCTGTGGGATGTGGCTAAAATCAGTACTATGGGGAAATGTATATAACTAATTGCATCCATTAGAAAAAGATGAAGGTCCCAAATTAATGACTTCTGGCTCCATAATAAGTAACTAGTTAAATCAGAGTAAAGTAAACCCAAAGTAAGCAGAAAAGAGTAAACAATAAAGATCAGAAGGGAAACCAACTAAATAATAATAATAAAAGAAAACAGAAAAACAATTGAGAAATTTAATGAAGGCAAGAACTAGTTCTTGGATAAAATTGATAAACCTCCAGCCACACTGATCAGGAAAAAAGACAGATGACACAAATTGTCAATATTAGGAACGAGAGAAGTGCCACTTCTACAGGTTCTATAGAATAAAAAAATAACAAGGCAATATTATGGACAACTGTATGCCAACAGATCAAATGGACAAATTCCTTGAAAAATGTGGGCTACTAGAGTTCACAGCTGCCCCCTCTCCAGAGCATTGTTATGGCAGAACGGCACCTATGTACCTGGGGGCTTATGTCCCAAGAGAAGGCAACCAGCAAATAATAACCAACATAAGGATTAAAAAAAATCATCCCACCTCACCCTTGCCTCAAGTTGAAACCAATTCTGTGGTGCAATTCACGCTTTAGTAGGATCAGAATGAAGCTAGGTTCTAGTTTACATCTTTACCTAGCTTTGTTCTCCTGCCTTATCCAGCTTCCCTCACTATCCTTTCCTAACAGTTCACCTTCAGTAAATCACTGGCCATAGATGCGCATCTTGAGCTCTGTTTATTGGCAACCTGACCTAAGACAGGGCATGGGAGGGAGGCTGGAAGGCAAAATGACAAGAGAAGAGACTTGCTCCTTCCTCCTTCCCTGCTGTTCCTGTCTGGATCGCCCCAGTGATGCCCCTCATCTTGGGTTAAGAATTAAATTGTGCCCCCCCAAAGATGTTAAAGACCTAACCTCCAGTACCTCTGAAGTTGGCCTCAATTGAAAAGAAGGTGTTGGCAGGTGCATGAGTTAAGATGAAGTAGACTTTAATCCAACATGACTGGTGTCCTTATAAAAGGGGGAACTATGGACTCAGAGACAGACATGCTTGGAGGGAATACGATGTGAAGAAACAAGAAGAACGCCACCTACAAACCAAGCAAAGGTGCGCCTGAGCCTGCCAGACCTAGGACACAGTCCCAGAACAGAAGAAACAAACTCTGCCCTCCCTCTGCTTTCAGATTGTGAGCAAATACATTTCTGCATTGCTCTAAGCCACATAGATTGTGGTACTTTGCTATGGCAGCCTAGAAAACGAATGTACCCTGTCAGTGGCAGTTAGTTCCACTCTTGCTTTTTCCAAGAATGCCCACAATCAATTTCATGTCCCCATCCTGGAGGTACCCACCCCGGGGTTCCTTTGTCTGCTTCCAGGTTTTGGTAATTTCAACTTCTCTTGTTCCCCAATCCCTAGGGATGGGAGGGGCTTCCTGCAGTCACTATTTACTTAAATAATCTTTTTTCAGTTTCCCAACATTCACTTAACTACTTCCTTGTATTTAATTTGCTCTGTAATAGGAAATAGCTGTTATTTATTTAATAATAAATTAACGTACAGAGTTTATTTCCAAGACCACAGAGTGATAACTGCTTCATTCGGAGGAAAAGCCAAAGTCTATAACACAGTTTGTAAAATTCTATGCAATGCAGGGCTCTGGGCTGCCCCATATTGCCTGCCCTCATTTCTTCTCATTTCCTCTGTCACCCACTCTGCTCCAGCTGCACTGGTCTCTCTGCTAATCCTTAAACATACCAAGCATGCTTGCTTTATGGCCTTTGACTTGCTTTTCCCTATACTTACAGACATATCCGCATGCATGTAGCCCACTCTGCTCTAATATCTATTCCCCAGTCTCTGCCTGTACCTCAGGAGACACCTTTCCTGACAACATACAGTCACCCATGGTATCCCTAGGGGATTGGTTCTAGAACCTTCGCTATCAGAATCCACATGCTCACGTCCCTTATACAAAATGGCATAGTATTTGCATATAATGCATACACATCCTCCCATATATATGTTAAATCATCTCTAGATTACTTATTATACAATGTAAATACTATGTAATAGCCATGTAAATAGTCATCAGTGCACGGCTAATTCAAGTTTTGCTTTTTGGAACTTCATGGCATCTTTTTTAGTATTTTCAATGGCAGTTAACTGAACCCCCAGATGCACAACTTGTGGATATAGAGGACTCACTGTAAACAGTAAGTCCCCTACACACGAACCTTCAAGTTGTGAAGTTTCAAAGATGTGAATGTGCATTCCATCAGCATCAGGTGTGAGTGAAACAGCGGCTGGCCCTTGGTCACCTACTGCTGACGACCCTTCAGCTCTACCATCTCCCACCTTCTCTCCCTCCTCCAGGAACTCGTCTTGCCTGTTCACTCGATGCCAGCCCCTGTATGACAGCCATTGTATTGTACTACTGTACTTTCCAAGATATTGTAAGATCAAAATGTTTTCTTAAGATCAAAGACCAAAAATGTTCTCTTATCTTTTGTGTTTGTTTTTATGTATTATTTGTGTGAAAAGTATTACACATCTATTACTGTACAGTACTACATAGCCAATTGTGTTAGTTGGGTACCTAGGCTCACTTTGTTGGACTTAGATTGGAATTACGAACGCACTCTTGGAAGGGAAATCGTTCGTATGTAGAGTCTTACTAAATAAAATTATTATTTTTCTCAGCCCCTGTACTCTCTTCCCATGACCCCCTTCCTCTACAGCACTCAGCATTTTCTGGCACGTTCTGTAACTACTTGTTATCTGCCTCCCACAATGGAACAGAGCACCATGAGAGGAGTTTTGCTCACTGCTTTGTCCCCAGTGTCCAGAGCAGGATCTGGCATGTGGCAGGTGCCAACTTTTGAAAACATCTGAAAGACTATATAAAACCCCCTACCAACAGCCCTGTCGGTGACTGTCATCAGTGTACTTGAACTATAATTGGTCTGTAATGTTTAAAGGATTTGTATTTATTCGCCATCCTTCCTCAGGGGACTCGCATTTTAGTGGCAATGTCTCCTGAAATTTCTTGGCAAGGGTGCACTTTAAGTTGTGTCTTCCCTCCTGTTATAACAATTCAAAATTTTTATAATGCAAATATTTTCTCTAGTTAAAACCTTTAAAAAGCATTGAGTCACACAAGATTGGACAATCAGCAGCATTTATCTAGAGGTCAGCACCCATTGTACTGTGAGCCTGTACAAGACTGTGCTGGAGTGATCAAGAAGGAAATGCAATTTCTGCCTTCATGGAGTTTACAGTCACACGGACATTCAATTCCCATGTATGAAAAAAACCTCGGAGAAGTAACAGTGCACGAAAGAAAACAAAGAAAATAAGTGCTGATTAGAGGAGAAGCAATGGCTGAAATGCCGTTAGAAATAAAATTCCTAGAAAGAAAGTGGAAAGTGAAGTCACTCAGTCGTGTCCCACTCTTTGAGACACCATGTACTGTAACCTACCAGGTTCCTCTATCCATGGGACTTTCCAGGCAAGAATACTGGAGTGGGTTGCCATTTCCTTCTCCAGGAGATCTTCCCAACCCAGGGATTGAGCCTGGGTCTCCTGCATTGTAGGCAGATGCTTTACTCTCTGAGCCATCAGGGAAGTTGAGTGAAAAGCCAGAATTTAAAGAAAGAGAAAAAGTTCAACAAGGATAAGGTACTTGTAAAAGGAAATGACAAATACATGAATAAAACTTCACTAGTTTTCTGGAGTCTATATGCTTTGAGTTTGGCCTGTAGCCTCTCCTATCTTAGCTGTCTACTTTATTTTGCTATTTATTCTGCTTTCCCTTAAATGTACCATATTCTATGCTGAATTCAAAGGTTTTCTTTTTTTTCATTGAAATATAGTTGATTACAATGTTTGTTGTGCTAGTTTCAGGAAAGTGACACAGCAAAGTGATTTAGTTATACATAAATATATACGTGTTTATATATTTTCATATTCTTTTCCAAGAGAGGTTATTACAAGATACTGAATATAGCTCAGGGGTGGGGTGCTTCCCAGGTGGCACTAGTGGTAAAGAGTCTGCCTGCAATGAGGAGACGTAAGTGACACAGGTTCGATCCCTGGGTTGGGAATTTCCCTTGGAGGAGGGCATGGCAACCCATTCCAGTATTCATGCCTGGAGAATCCAATGGACAGAGGAACCTGGCGGGCTACAGTCCATAGGGTCATAAAGAGTCGGACACGACTGCAGCAACTTAGCATGCACGCACCTTGTGCTACACAGTAGGTCTTGGTTGTTTATTTCATATATAGAAGTGTGTATGTGTTAATCCCAAACTCCTAATTTCTCCCTGCCCCCTTGTCCTCTTTGGTAACCATAAATTGGTCTTCTATGTTTGTGACTCTATTTCTGTTTTGTAAACAAGTTCATTTGTATCATTTTTTAGATTCTACATATAAGTGATATGACATTTGTCTTTCTCTCTCTGACTTACTTCACTTAGTATGATAATCTCTAGATCCATTCAAGCTGCTGCAGATGGCAATGTTTCATTCTTTTTCCTGTACTTTAAATGGCATGGAGGACTCACTTTACACACTCTTTCCAATTCATCCTCGGGTCCCAGCTAAAATGTCGTTTTCACAGAAAGGCTCCTTCCAGCCACTTAATCTGAAATAAATGTGCCTTGTTATTCTCCATTTTAGCATTTCTTTCATAGTCTTTACTGTAATTATTTAATCACAAGTTTATTTGTGACCTTATAATTTCTCTTCCTGACTAGATTATTGGGGCTTCCGAGGTGGTGCCAGTAGAAAGGAACCCGTCTGCCAATGCAGGAGACACAAGACATGGGTTCAATCTCTGGATCTAGATTATTAACTACGAGAAGCAGAATGTTTGTATTATTTTTCATTACTGGATACATATTGTTTAGTATAGTGCCTGGCACTTTATATTTGTTAAAATAGAATTAAATAGCACATATTTCTGTGAAGTCCAGAAATCCGTATATGAAACCGATTCAAATACCCCAAATAGTTTTATTTTAAACATTTACCCATTTAAACTGTGCTAACTTCTGATACATAGACAATGGTATCTACTTAACTGTATATACATACATGTATAAATATATACATAATTCCTATATATGGTAATATTTTGAGCTTCACCTATGAAATTAATTTCAATTGGGGTCAAACATTTCATCTTTTGCAAGACACCTAATTTGTTCATGAAAATCTTGAATCCATCTGAGGTAAGGAATAGAATCTCAGATAGGACTGGGGTATGGGATTGGGATGGTCAGACATGTCACTAGACCGTACAGGGTGCACTGGTGCAAATTAGAAAAAGAAGCCACATCATTTGGCCAGGCACCAATAAACTTGGCTTGGTGAATGGAGCAGGATTTCAGCTCCCAAGCCCTGCCTCAGCGGGATGCCCTGCACTGGGTACAACCTACATGTAGGTGGCAGTCGTAGAGAGACAGCTCAGTGGTGGTGCAAGCAGATGGTGATCTGGCCACACTATACAGCTCCATTCCTTGACAAACTGATTGAATTTGTCTGAAGCAGTTTGGCTGGGTAGGAGTCTTTTCGTCTCACCACTTCTGATGATTCAGCTGAAGAAGGAGATCACCCTGATGAAAAACAAGTCCATTTCTCAGGTTCAAGTTCGCAGACCGTTGGGCAGCCTCCAGGAGGGCTTTAATGGTTTACTTTCAGAAAATAGCTCAATGTTGATTCTTGATTCTTAAAAAAAAAATATGCTGAAGATCTGGTTATAGATGAGTTTGCTATTTCCCTCTGCAAAAAATGAGTCAGAAGTTAGTTCACTTGTATAACACTGTTTGGTGACTATTTGGAAATTCTATCAGTGGCACTGAAAATAAATGCAACTAACTCATCAGTGACCCAAATTATGGATTGTCGTGACTAACAGCAGATGGGATCAATTCTAGCTCCCGGGATCAAGAAGGAACAACTGTGTCTCGTTTCAGTAATCATTTATAAACTATCTTTAACTTAGGGTCTCAGTTTATAATATCTGCACAATTTTCTTAAAACCAAAATTAATTTACCTTTAAATGTCCTTAGTCTTTAAACACAAACCGTAAGTAAGGCCTGTTCCAAAAATTCATCACTTGGAGTGGGAGCTCAAACCACTGAAATATAATTTTTAAAGTATTTTTTATTTTGGAAACCCAACATAACACTGGTATTTGGGAATAAAACCTTAGATAGTGGAAAGCAACCTAGACTGGGTTTTTAAACACCTAATTAGACGAGATTGTGCAAATGACTTAATCTCGACAGGATTCCTTTCCAGATTTGTTTATTAAACAAGAGTTTAAAGCCTTAAAGTCTTTATAGCTCTATGATTTATTTTATATTAAAAAGTCTTCAACGGGGCAGGGAGAGTGTCAGATAAAGTAGTCTGTGGGATCACAAGGAGCATTTGGGATCACAAGTATACAGAAGTCTTGTGTATACAACAGCCCCTGGGAGAAATGTTAAGTACGTCATAGGGGCACTTACAGTGAGCTCAGGACTGGATTCCACAGCCCAGCAGATTGTTCTCAGTTATTCTGTCACCTCTTTCGGGAAAAACTTAGTTCCACTAGCAAATCCAGGCCCTGGAAGAGAAAGGAGCAGAAGCCTTATCTAGCCACTGCGACCACTTTAACAATATTTAGTCAGTTATCCACACCCATTGTCAAGAAACTTTCCCATTAGCTCGACCAAGTCTGTGTTGGAAAAGTGAAGCAAACCCAAATATGGCGAACGTTCCTCCATTGCCAAAATGAGAAAACTGCCTCATCTCCTCCTCAGAACCCCTGTACCAGAAAATGAGCTCCCCTAGTTAAACACTCAAGTGGACAGAAACCACATTTTGTGATGCAACTTCGTAGAGATTCCTTCCGATGCCGACTTGTGGGGGAATCCAGTTAATGTCACATCACCGCGCTCGGATAAGGCACAGATCACTTTAGACTTTGTCTAGCTGGGGGGAGGGAAGGGGCTCCTCTATTTAGGTACACTGGAAAAGTAGCGCATCCAGCCCCTTGACGCGCGCAAACCTACTACTAATTCCATCTCCAGGGCCTCAGTGTTTACACCCTTGCGGGAATCTCCCCAGGATTTTTGCATTTTCTTTTCCATTTAAAACGAACGCTGATTCCAATGCCCGCTTCTCCTCTGCTCCTCCACCTGGGGTATTCCTCTGTTCTCCAGAAAGCGCCAGCGGGGCCCAGCTACGCTCCAGGGCACAGGTGGGGCCAGGGAAAGGGGCGTCCGGACCCAGCCCGCCCAGGACCCAGGTGGGAGCAGTTCTCACAAGAGGCGTCGACACCCCACCCCACGCACAGGCGCTTGTGCCACTTAAGGCGCGCGCAGGACTTAGGCATGGAGAGGTAAATCTCGGCACAGTCTTCATCTGCACATTCTCAGCGACTTGCAGCATCTGGGCTATATCCCCGCCTCTCAATGTGACCCCAGGAAGATTTGTACCGGCGTGAGCTTCACACTGGAAATCGCCAGGGGATGGAGGAGTCGCGCGGGCCAGGGTGGTGGGGAAAGGGGCCGAAACGCTCCCCCACCACAACTCCAGCCCACTCGGCTCACCCTCCCTCCGGGGCAAGGGGCGGGTCGGAGCCGGGGTAGGGGAGGCCCTGGAAGGGTCCCCTCCCTTCTCACTTCCCGCAGCCTGCTCTTCCTCACTTTCTCTCGGCGCCTCCGCGCGGGGTCGTGCGGAGGGGCTGCGTGAGGAGCGAGGAACGGACAGAGAGCCACCGGACCGCGCGCCCCGGTCCGGAGGGGGACGGGCTGGGGGGACCAGAGCCGTGCACGGCCCCCACCCAACCCGAGCCCGGCGGCGCGGCCAGGCGGCGGCCGGACACCCGCGCCCTCGAGGCTGGCTCCGAGGGCTCCGCCGGGCCCTCCCCCTCCGCCCGCCGCCGCGGCCCCTCCCTGCCGCACCCTAGAGGCCGCCGGGGCCGGGGGACGCGCTCGCGCCGGGGCCGCCCCCTCCCCTCCCCCAGCCCGGGCGGGGGCGCGCGAGCAGCGGTGACGTCAAGGGGCGCGCGGTGGCAGCACCTCCCCGCGCGCTAGTTAAAAAGAAGAAGAAAAGAGGGAACGAAACATGAGAGGCTGTGTGAGAAGCTGCAGCCGCCGGCAGAGGAGACCTCAGCATCCTCTAGAGCCCAGCGCTGGCCCTGCCTCCGCCTGCCCCGCCGCCGCCGCCGCCGTGTCTGTTCCTGGTACTGTCTCACCTACACAACTCCCGTTACACGGACCAGTGAACATCTGTGGCCGTCTTCTCCTCCTCTTCTTCCTCCTCTCCCACCTCCTTCTCCTCCTCCCACTTCTCAGCCGCATCAGGAAGCCCCCCACCCGACTGACATTGGCACCACTGCAAACGGTGTCAACCTCACAACTTTATCTCGCTCCTCCGGCTCCCCTGAGGCATCGGGCCCATCGCCTTGTCTTTTATTTTTTGCAAAGTTGCATCGCTCTACACCCTCTCTCCCCCGCCACCTCTCTCTGCCTCCCGAGTGTCCTGCTGCCCCGCAGCCCCTTCCCGGAGCTGCGCCCGAGTGCCCCTGCTGGGCAGTGACCTTCCCCCCACTCCACCTCCCGCGCCCAGCCCCTGCCGCGCGGGGCAGATGATGCTGAAGATGCTGTCCTTTAAGCTGCTGCTGTTGGCCGTGGCTCTGGGCTTCTTTGAAGGAGATGCTAAGTTTGGGGAAAGAAGCGAAGGGAGCGGAGTGAGGAGGAGAAGGTGCCTGAATGGGAACCCCCCGAAGCGCCTGAAAAAGAAAGATAGGCGGATGATGTCCCAGCCGGAACTGCTGAGTGGGGGAGAGATGCTGTGTGGTGGCTTCTACCCTCGACTGTCCTGCTGCTTGCGGAGTGACAGCCCCGGGCTGGGGCGCCTGGACAGCAAGGTAGGCATGCACCCGCCTCGCAGCTGCGAGATTGGCATAGTGACTGGGTGGGGTTTCCTGAGGCTCCGGCGATGCTGGTGGCTGAAGAGGGGCCAAACTTGTCTGGGGGAGTCTTTCTTGATAACTTTCTAAAGCGCTAGCGTGATTCGTTTGTGTGTTCCTCTGGGGTGCGCAGACACCTCTCCCGCCCCCAAGAGTCCGCGGGCGGGATGCTGTGCAAAACTGCTTGTCTCTGAAAAGAGAAGCCTCTGTGGTACCCGCATTCTGGGCCGGGTAAATATTTTAAAAGAATCGCGATGAACAGTGTGTTTTGGATCGAATCGGGCACTGGCTGCGGTGAAACTGTAAATGAAGGTGGCTGTGGTTTCCGGTTTTTCTAGGGTAAAAAGATTTGTGCAGTTTTCTCCACGTGCTCGGTTAGAGAGAGGATTGAATCGTAAAGGATGTTGAAGCATGGTTGGTGTAAGATCCCCAGCCCGGTCAGAAGGCGGGGGAGGTGTCCTGCGTTACAATAGTTAAACAGCTAAAAGGAACTCCTGGTAGTCCAGTTTAGAACCCCAGAATTGGAGAAAGATTTGGCTGGAGCGTGTTTATCGTAGAAAACCGTGGCGATTCTCCTCCTGACATGTTTTGTAACGTTATAAAATCGGGCTTTCAGTGGTACTTGTGTAGAAACGTCTTCTCTAGGAACTTGTTTTGGGGACAGTGGCATTTACAGTTTCCCAATGTTTATAAGTTTAAACAAATATGAATATAGTGTTGGCTGGGTGTTAAGACATGCTTATCTGAGTTTTGCCACTTCTTTCTTGCCCTGGGTTGCAGTAATGTGTGTTCTCTACTGTACTCCAAGGAAAGACCGAGGGGTTGGGTCATTAACAGTCTCTGCCCGTGAAATAAACAATCAGGTGTCTTTGCTCCCCCTCCCTTTCCCCATTTTAGGTTTAATTAAGAATTCCTCAGTTAGAACACTGCAGTTGTCAAGGTCTGAGAGACTCTTGGAAAACTTGTGCTTCAGTCTTGCTGGCCCAGGCATTAAAAAAAAAAAAAGTACCCAGGCTGAATCTAATTTTTATGCTCAGTTCACGGTAGATTTCACTCTATTCTCATGTAAACAGCTCCTACGAATCAACATATGTGTCTGGGTGGTATCTCTCACTTTGTTTTGTAACAAAAAGCCATATTGCATCATTTAATTTGCTCAAGTCATGCAAATGGGAAAAAATCAATAGGACAAAAAGGGGTCGACTTATCCTCCTCCCCACTAAAGTGCTGCCCACACACAGAGTCCTGTCGCTTATGGCGAAAGAATAACAACAACACCATTGTGTTTGTTAGTTGGTTCACTAATGGGTGAAACCAGAGAACATCATTCGCTTTCAGTCCCCAGCTCTGTCCAAATGTTCATGCCTTTTGAGGGAGCATTTGTCCAACTCCCTCTATTCCCAGCTGAGTGAGAACTGTCTTGCTGCAGGTTTTCAGCTCCAACTCTCTCTTTATTCTTACCATATGCAGCAGTAGTCTGAGATGCAGGGAACAGATATTGCAGCATTTTATTCAAAACAATGTCATTAAGCTCCTGGGTTTTAATTGAATTAAAGTACAAAAATCACTCCATTCACAGCCGCTCCAGGGTTTTTACCAGGAGCTGGACAGAACCAGGAGATTCAGATAAAGATTTAGAAATATTTGCCATGAAGCCTCCCCATGTGCGATATATGTATGAGTATACCAATGATCCGCAGACCCCTGCAATACTGAACTCAGCCAGGTACAGGAGGAATAACAACTTTTTCTTGGCTAAATGTAATGGGGAGCTGGGGGAGGAATGGGGGGCTGGGCGTAGAGTTATAACCCTTAAGAGAAGTTATATGATTTTTTTTTAAAGAAATCATTCTTTAGGAAGCAATCTGCCACGTTAGCGATCCACATTCCTTCTGTTTTACGTGCTTCCAATCTCCAACAAACCCCTACTCATGTGGAAAACGTGTCTGAATTAAAGTTGGTACACGAGACTTTGGCTGGTTCCATTACAAGTGGCTTATAAATCAACAATACTTAAATTGTTCAAATCAGAGATGTAACATGGTTCTGCATATGCATTCTCAAACCATGTTCGTTCTCAAGTTTTAATAGTTTTTAAAACATGTTATTTTATAATAAACTTCTGTGTTTCCCTTTTTTCCCCTAAGCCTTCCTGGCTTATAATGTATGTTAGGGTCTTATTTCATAATGTGTGTACCGGAGAGATGATGGCTGTTTTAAAGGGCCCTTTTTTGTTTATGGAAAAAAAAAAATTTCCCCAGAAAGATTTCTGCAAATTTTCATGAAACTACAGGAGTAGCATTTTCCTAAAGGAAGAAATTTCATAGACAAATAGTAGCAAATTAGGTAGAGAATATTGATCATGCTTAGCTGGGCAATTAAGTCCAGTTTCCAGGCTAACCCATTTTCTTTAATATGTAAGGAACTATTGAATGTAATTGAGTTCAATTCTTAGCCACAGTATTATTCTCATCAATTATTTTGTATTTTCCTTTCTTTGTATATTTTAGTAGTTTTGTGAACTGTAACGAGGTGGTTAACTACTGTTACAAATAAGTACTGCCAAAATCTAGAAAGTTATGTTGTCTTAGCAATATTTTTGCAGCTTCTAAATACAAGATGCTAAAAAGATCTAATTCCCATTAGCCAAATTGAATCTGCAACCAACTGAAATACCCCCATTTCTAAAACTTAACTTGTAGCCACAGAGGCATAGAAGCTCTCTCTACCTTGGGTGGTTTCACAGCCAAAGCTGTCAAGGAATGGGTGAAAAGTAATTGTTTTCAAGTGTGCCCTTTTACAATCATTTGTTTGCTCTGGCTCTTTCAGGGACAAAGGCTATTGTTGAACACATCCAACTAAACAAATAACTCATCCTGGGGTCCCTTTAACAGCTGCCTTAGTACAATGATCTATTTACATATTAGCCTAAAATTGAAACTGAACTCTTTAATGACATAATCCAGCACTACAGTCCAGAGACGCATGTGTTCTATCCAACAGCTGAACAACCTTGTAGGCATATGATTTTTAGAAATAACTTCTTGTGTACCAAGTGATCTTCAGGCATCATCTTAATATACTGTCCTGTATTTTCCCCTTTTGTCCCCTCATCGAACCCATGTGCGTGCCTTTTTATCCTCTTTGTTCAGTTACTTGATAAATAAAGAGAAATACAGAAGGTCTCTGTCACCCGCTTTACTATTTGTTGATAAGCTGTAGTTGTAGGCCACGCTTCACTGTGTATTCCAGGATTTATCTTACCTTCCTTCTATGGATTTTTACTTTCATGTGGCTAAAGATTAAAGGATGACCTGCCAGATGTTATAAATTAGTCAGCAACAGCCACAGTCATTACTAGGCACACTGTAATAATGTTTCGAAGTTTTACATGATTTCCAAAGTATATTTAGTTTAAACCGCTATAATTTGATGGTTTCATATATGGCTTTTAAAAATTGAAACAGGAAATTAGCTTAAATTTCTTCTTAAGATTGATGACATTGTCAGACATAAAAGTTAAGGCCCTGTATAGACACAGACACATAGGCAAAAAAAAGAAGAAGAAAAAGAAAAAAATACCCTACACACACCAGCACTCATCTGTCTAAAACAGCATTGCAGCTTGGGCTGAGTCAGTTTAATTGACTTCAGTAGGACTATTGGTTCATTGAAACCAAAGCCAGAATGATGGCTCTATCTATCTTCAAATAGGTATTTACACTGCAGACCCCACACAGAGCAAAATGTTCCCATCCTGCTGGGTCGGGACAGCGTGAAACTTTACAAAGAATAATTTGTAAACTTGACTTCAGATAATTTATTGAATCCTATTTCTGAAACTTTTGATGAGAGACCTTGTGGCCAGGACACATTCCAAAAATTGTAAAAGACAAAATTCTTTAGGCACTAAAATCAAGCTCTTCCTGGATAGCAGCTGGGAGTGTGTATGGGGATCATTTTGTTTCAACTATGAAAAATCTAAGCTTGCATATTCTCCATAAAACCAAAGGTAATTACATTCCAGTTTGTCAGCCAGCAAAAGAGGTGGCCTCAGCATCCTGCAGTTGTTTTGTTCTTACTGGACGGCCATGTGGTAAACAAACAGAACAAAGTGGAACAGTATTAATATTGAATAGATCTGGTGAGGTCTGACAGAGTATGGACAATAAAAGACATTTAAAACATTCTTGGAATGCAAATTCTAAGTGTCTGGTCTATGTTTCCTTTTAGAAACCTTTAACCGTTTAAGCAATTGTCATGTAAATAAAATTATAAAAATGTAAGCATAATTGTAATTATTAATAAAGTTTCTGAATATTGTAGATAGTTACAACTCATCATATACATATATGTACACACATATTTTTTTTTTTTCTGAAACAGGGTAGCCTCTATTGGACTTTTAATTACTACATGCTAAAATTTCAGCATGCCTCGTGTGCAGCTTTTTTTGTCCTTCTAGTTGCTTTGCTCTTTCAGATCCAAAGTTTGTGATCACCTAGAATATCTTTATCCTAAAAAAACAGAAGCCATATGAGTCACTCAGTTTAGTCAAATTAGAACCTCAACTCGAGATGAAATACTTGCTTTAAACAGTGATCTAGAGTTTAAAATGTTAATTTCAGTTCATAGTTCTAAAGAAATAAGTGTAAACGTAGTTATATAAACTGGGAAAACTTGGGAAGTTTTTGTATGAAATTCTACCTCATTATGGTGTTTTTAATATGAAAAATCAATGCTTGATTTGACAGTACTATATTTCATGTATCAAATATTGTGCTGATATTCTGTTTTTTAGAGGAGGTCCTGAAATCAGTTTTTTAAAGTTAGTTCTAAACACTGAGATCTATTTTACCTACAAATTTCTAACCTCAATGAATCAGTAGCTGTCAAATTAGTCTTATTGATATAAAAGACATAATAATACTGTATGCCCCTTTTTCATTAAAACTCATTAAATACTATACAAAAACACTTTTACTAAAGTCTTGTGTTTATTCGTACATATACCTGAGGATCTAGTTAGAAAAATTTTCCTGGCTAAGATATAAAGAATAATAAAAGTTGGTCTTAAACCTGTTTTACTCAGCTTCAGGTATTATTTTTGTAGAACACGAAAAGAAGATATTTCCCACACCTTAGAAAACTTTCCCTAGGCAATCTGTAGATTGTAAATTAATTCAAATGAGAACAATATTATTTAAATAACATCTTACTCATTAGGCATTCCAGGAATGAAAGAGATTTTTACCCAAGATACAAAAAAGCCACGTGTTAAAAAGTTGCTTTACATAGAGTTGGATAAAGATATTTGGAGTCTTCAAATTAAATGTCAGTCAGTATATACTTTAAGGCAGGGTGAGAAAAAGAGTTAAGGAGTCTTAAATATAATTGTCATTTAACTTTTCACACCTGAAGGACAAACAGACTGATGATGTACAAGAGTAAGAAGCCTGTCTGTGCATCCTTACCCTTTGCCCTCCCATCCCAACCCAAGAGACTGCCTAAGTCACTTCAGTCGTGTCCAACTCTTTGCAACCCTGTGGACTGTAGCCCGCCGGGCTCCTCTTCCAGGGGATTTTCCAAACAAGAATACTGGAGTGGGTTGCCATGCCCTCTTTCAGGGAATCTTCCTGACCCAGGGATCAAACCTGTTTCTCTTAGCCGCGTCTCTTACCTGCATTGGCAAGCAGGTTCTTTGCCACTAGAGCCACCTGGGAAGCCAAGAAACTGTGCTTGCATCCTTATAAAGGTGTTCTGAATTGTGACTTGATGATTCTTTGCAGACCACAGCATTGGCTAAATGAACTTTTCTCTTTCTATGAGACGCTCCCCCCCCCAAAAAAAAAAAAAAAACATAACTAAACCTAACTTCGTAGAACTAAACAGAAGTCTTTTTCTAATTTCTGGCTTTCAGATATTTTCTGTTACCAACAACACAGAATGCGGGAAGTTACTGAGGAAATCAAGTGTGCCGTTTGCTCTCCACATTCTCAGAGCCTGTTCTACTCACCTGAGAGAGAAGCCTTGGAAAGAGATCTGGTACTTCCCTTGCTCTGCAAAGATTATTGCACAGAATTCTTTTATACTTGCCGAGGCCATATTCCAGGTAAAAAAAAAAAATGATTAAGTGAAATCAACTACTGCAGAATAGCTTTCCAAGATACTTGTTCCTAAACACTTGCTTCGTTGGCGTAGTTTAGTTGCTTAGTCGCGTCCAACTCTTTGCGACCTCTGTACTATAGCCCGCCTGGTTTCTCTGTCCATGAGGTTTCCTAGGCAAGAATATTGAAGTGGGTTGCCATTTCCTTCTCCAGGGGATCTTCCTGACCCAGGAATCGAACCCAGCTCTCAAGGTATTGGCAGGCAGGTTCTTTACCACTGAGCCACCAGGGAAGCCCAAACGCTTGCTTTACAAGGGTGTAAAATTTATCTTGCCTTTCCTTTCAAAATATCTATTTTTACCTCGTAATTAACAGTTAAAAACTTGTAACCTTGTATTGCTGCTAAAAGGATAACTGTCATTTCACCCTACAAACAGTACATTGTTTTGTTGAAGTGTTTTACATTTCTTGTTAAACTGATAATACAGTTTGTAATCTTTACACATGCTGGATTATTGATACAGATTTCTCATTGGTGTCTTTACTCATCAGTGTCACTATCAAGACAACCTCTCCTTCCACACAGTTGGTATGTAAGCGCAGTTTGTCCACTGACTTTTAAGGTATTTCCTTAAATAAAATATAATTTGAAAGCCCCCCTTAACGTAACACCTTAGAAAGTACTTTTACATATAATGACTGATTGCCTCTCATAAAGCCTGTGAGGGAGATAGGAAAGTTCTAGTTGTGTCCCTTTGACAGATGAGGAAAATTGAGCCGTGTGTGTGTGTGTGTGTGTGTGCGCGCGCGCGTGTGTGCTCAGTCATGTCCCATTCTTTGCAACCCCGTGGACTGTGGCCCGCCAGGCTCTTCTGTCCATGGGATTTCTCAGGCAAGAATACTGGAGTGGATTGCCATTTCCTTCTCCAGGGGATCCTCCCGACCCAAAGGTCAAACCCAAGTCTCCTACATTAGTAGGTGGCTTCTTTACCACTGAGCTACCTGGTAGCCTCAGAACACCTTAACGCCTTAATCCGGTTGTATACAAT
This sequence comes from Bos mutus, assembly GCF_027580195.1. Classification (NCBI taxonomy): domain Eukaryota; kingdom Metazoa; phylum Chordata; class Mammalia; order Artiodactyla; family Bovidae; genus Bos; species Bos mutus. Next base: position 58,861,704 of record NC_091633.1, read on the forward strand.
GAGAAACTTATAGGCGAGATAAAATTCAAGTTCTTAAGCTTATAATGTCCCAGATATACATGGCCATATTTTGGACCCTAATGAACATAAGTTCTTGGGCACTGATTAATTTTACCATGTGAGGCTTGTAAACCCTGGTGGTTGTTGCTTTAGTTGGAAGAATCAACACAGAGGTAGAAAAGAATTTCATAAGACAGATTCTGTTTAGTTAGTGTAACAAACAAATCTACTGATGCTAACAGTTTCTAAAACTCAGTGGCATTGAAGTAAAAGACAAGCTTTTAAGAACTGTAGGATGCACTGGAACAGTTTTTTTTAAACTGCTATGCACATTTTACTTTTTTCTCTGACCCAGAAACGTGTATTTTTTGTATTTTTTTTTTATAGAGTGCTCTTAATAGCCTAAGAAAACATTTTGACTAGGGTTGCTTGCTTCCTTTGGTGTACCATAACATGTATCTAAACCCATTCAATGTGAAAATATTATTATTGACTTTATAAACTACAGCCATGTTTCTAAGTTTTGCCTTAAACCAGCTGTTTCTTCCTCTTTATCACATTCCCCAAAGCAAAGTAGAATAGGTCACGGTTGCCTAGATGGCCTGCCGAGAAGTGATAACAGATTAGGTCCCATCAAGGTTTGCTGCAAACTTCCAGTCTGGAAGGCTTGCCTTTACCACTCTAAACTGAAAATGATACTGACACTCAGCGTTTTTATCTCCTAGAGATAAATACCACTAGGCTGAATTGAGAGACTCATCTGTGGGCTGCTTCCTTTATTTGAAGTTATTTTAGCTTCCAAAACAAACAACAAAAAGCAATATCCCCTGAAAGAGAGAGCCCAGCAAACAGCTCAGGAACCAAACTGTAAGCACCTTGCTCCCCAGATCAACATATGTGGTGACGAATGACAAATTTATTTTTCTCCAAAGTTTGTATATATGTAAAACTGCTGAAGTGCATCAAGATGTCAAGTGCTTTTGGTGGCCACCCAGGCTGCCTTGAAAGATAACCAGATGAAAGCTGCGCTCCAGTGGTGGGTGGAGCGGCCAGGGTGATTTTCAGGGCTGGGCCGGCAGGCGTTAGCAGCGAAACCGAGGGGATTCCTCTGCATCCATCAAATGCTAATAATCGCTCTAAATACATGTCCCCAAAGTGAGCTGTCATAACACACTGTTTGTGTCGATCGATTTGTTAGCCAAGCTGATCCATGGCACACAGGTTACCATTTCCTAAAGTATGATAAATCAGATGACAACCTTCCCCTTGGCCCTGGCCCCCAACACAGAAGGCTCTTTAGAATTCTAGAGCACTCCTTTTTCAGAAATTGCTCAAAAAGCGACTTTGTAATATTTTCACCTTCTTAAGTCTGTTTAATGTCCTGGTTTGCTCGTCTTTGAAATTCAACATTGTGAAAAACAGCTGCTTTGTGATTCTGTTTGTTTTTTTTTAACCTGTCCTCATCAGCCTCATCTTTTTGCAAATCAAAAACATGTAGAGGAAGGGACCTTAAGGACTGCTGAGAAGGGTTGAAAGAGAGAAAATAATTTCAGAGACATCTTCATTTCTTCCCCCATGGCCCAATACATGAAGAATTAAACACATAAATGATCTATCCCTTTGCTTTACCCCCACAGCTTTAAGAAAGTGCCATTCACTCTGCGATACACGTCTGCCCAAAAGACAGCAACTTTCTAGAAACTTTAATTTAGAAAAATTCATGGTCTGCTTATTTCCACAACAAATAAAGAAGTTAAAAATCACTGCAGTAAAGATATGGAGAAGGCAATGGCACCCCACTCCAGTACTCTTGCCTGGAAAATCCCATGGATGGAGGAGCCTAGTAGGCTGCAGTCCATGGGGTCGCTAAGAGTCAGACATGACTGAGCAACTTCACTTTCACTTTCACTTCTTACTTTCATGCATTGGAGAAGGAAATGGCAACCCACTCCAGTGTTCTTGCATGGAGAATCCCAGGGACGGGGGAGCCTGGTGGGCTACCATCTATGGGGTCGCACAGAGTTGGACACGACTGAAGCGACTTAGCAGCAGCAGCAGCAGCAGTAAAGATATACTGGAGCTTTATTGATCATAATCTCCAGCTGTGAATTTAGTGAGGGAGATAAACTCTTAAAGCTTCTAAAAAATCCCCAAATTTCATTAAAAAAAAAAAAAAAAAAACCATAGGAACTCCTTTCTCAATACCATGGGTCTCTTCTGCCTGAATTACGATGAACAGAAGAGATGCTTTGCTGTTCACTAAATGATGACCTAATAAGTACACTCTGTGGAGAGGACATGAAAGGGTACCTCTGGGGTTTTGCTTCTTCCTTTACATTTATACTCATTACCATAATGATTTTTATCACTCTCAGACTATCATCTCTCAGCTGTAGATGAGGGTTGCGTGAACTGTTTGTACACAATTAGTTCAACTAGTTTAATCCCATTGCTAAAGAGGCCAAGGTCATGGATTTGATTCCACTGAGTTTCTCAAGTCCACAGCCACTCCTGACCCCTAGTCAGATATCTTACACTTGTGTCTCATTAGTGCTCCAGAGAGCAAGCCGGAATGGATGGATTAATACACTCAGATCTACCTCCTCTGCTTGAAAATGCTTTCCAGTCCAAGCCTTACAGATGGTGGGGTTTTTCCATTTTTTCCTCATCTATATAAACAGCAGAGAGAATGAGGAAAAGTAGCTTTTCTCTGGCGTACTTGCTTAGGGAAAAGCTAGAGCTTAGAAAACTGCATAGAGAATATTTATTTACATGTCCAGTATTTTACAGGGTGCTTTGTGGTATAGTAAGACGGGAGAAGAGTTATAGTTCCAAACATCTGATAAATTATCAGGAGTTATAAAACCATTACAGCTGCTGGGATCATCAGTGTACTCCCCTCACTGGTGGACCTGATCATAGGATGATAATCAGGGTGAGCGGCAGCCTTCAGTAAAATGCTCTTCAGGGTCTCCTTTTAAACAGAAGGGTACCATTTGCTACGTTGTATCCTCCCAGGAAATAAATGTTAGCCCAGTGTCCCAAAACCAGATCCCCTTTTAGCTCTTCACAGAAAATGTATCTTATCCATCACTGTCTATAAAATCAGATCATTTAAGATAAAGTACTAATAAAAGTATTAGATGTTTCCATTCATATTATCATAATGGTCAGAAAATGCCCATATGTTTATGTAAAAGTCCTCTAAGTTGGCTCCCTTCTTCCCACTTAGATTGTTCAGTTTGCCTTTAATACTGTAAAAACCTCAGAATAATTCATTGGTAGCACTCTGGTTTTGTTTAATTTGCTAAGACAGCATAATATCTCTGGAGTGTCAGAGTTTATGAATCTGTACTCATTGATCTTCAGATGTTTCATTTGAAAACCATTTCTCATTTCCTCATATTTGTCCCTAGCTAATAATTCCTTACAAAATGCAATCAGCCACGGGGATTATTCATTTATTTCCCCTTAAAATGGTATGGGTTTGCAGACTATAATGTTGAAAAACAGATTATTTTTTAAAAATGAACTCAAAATGTTCTCTGAGTCGTACTTTGAAATTTATGTGTGACCCCTGCAGGTAAAACAAAATTTCTCCTTCACATATTCAGTTATAAATATATCCATAGTATAGCAGTCTTCCTGCATGCATCATATTGGCATAGAGAACTTCCTGCCTGAAGGTAAATATATATCTCTATCTACAGATCTATATCTGTATTTATATATAAAACATCTAGCTCCCCAAAACATCTGGGCCAAAACTGGAAAAAGTTTGATTTAGCAACTCAGTTTTCCTTCTCTTCTTTTTACCTCAGACAGAATTATTGAACACCACTGTGCAGTTTTCCTCTGATGCTTAGCCATTAAAGAATGGAAGAGAAAACTTAATTTCTTACGAACAGTAAATTGCTGAAGATGAGTAAATGCCGTTGCAGCCTTTATTGCTCTCCTCAATTTCTAATCCCTGGATTTTTCAAAGAAAGATAACCTCCTTCCATCTGCCTTACCCCTCCCAGGGAGCACCCTTCCCAGCTGCCATGGCTCCTTATTCTGCCCATCCCCCACCACACACACATATACACACACACACACACACACACACACACACACACTTCCAGGGAGCACCCTTCCCAGCTACCATGGCTCCTTATTCTGCCCATCCCCACAACACACACACACACACCCAATGACACCTCTTACTCACCTGCTTCCCAAAGATAAGATGTCTCCCAATTCTGTGCTTCGTTGCTCAGTCATGTCCGATTCTTTGCGACCCCATGGACTACAACCTGCCAGGCTCCTCTGTCCATGGGATTCTCCAGGCAAGAATACTGAAGTGGGTGGCCATGCCCTCCTCCAGGGAATCTTCCCAACCTAGTGATCGAACCCAGGTCTCCCGCATTGCAGGCAGATTCTTTACCAGCTGAACTACTAGGGAAGCCCTGTCTCAATGGGTTAGTCAGGTATCAGCATTGAAGAATCTGTCTCAGAAATTCAGGGATAATACACTTCACCCACAAGTTAGGTCAAAATATATATTATGTTTTAGTCCTGTGGGACCCTCAGATTCCAAGGTTAGTTAGTCTTAGGTTGGAGGGGACTTGGGTTGCTGTTGCTGCTGCTGTGTCGCTTCAGTTGTGTCCGACTCTGTGCCCGTCCCTGGGATTCTCCAGGCAAGAACACTGGAGTGGGTTGCCATTTCCTTCTCCAATGCATGAAAGTGAAAAGTGAAAGTGAAGTCGCTCAGGTTGGAGGGGACTTGGGTTAAGCTCACAGAAAATCAACTTTTTAGTGTCTTTCATATTCCATTGATGGGCCTCACTTGGTTGTTCCCAAATTCCAAGTTCTTTTTCTTACAAATACTTGCAAACTTGCATCCATTATACAACTTCTAAACCTCAGCTACATTACCTGATTACGTGGGAGTAAAATAGTTTGATTTGTTAGATAAAAATCAAGGGACTGAGCATAATTGAAGGTATGAAATCAGAAGCAGGAATTTGGGACAGCAGTAGAGTTGACCCATTGGAAAAGACTCTGATGCTGGGAGGGATTGGGGGCAGGAGAAGAAGGGGACGACAGAGGATGAGATGGTTGGATGGCATCACCAACTCGATGGATGTGAGTTTGCGTGAACTCCGGGAGTTGGTGATGGACAGGGAGGCCTGGCGTGCTGCAATTCATGGGGTCGCAAAGAGTCGGACACGACTGAGCGACTGAACTGAACCAAGAGTCAATTCTGATAGTAATGTCATATTTTAATAACAAAATTGTCAGATATGGAAGTGAATCTTAGCCATTACACCCTCCCTGCAAAAAAAAAAAACAAAAACCTACCTTATTAACTCAAATTGTAAAAGTCATGTCAAAATTCTTTTCTGTGGTAAGATCTTCTTTCTTATTCAACTTTTTATTTGGTAAAAATGCTTACTATGTAAGAAATGAAAAAATAAGTCCTTTCATTCAGATCCCTTTAAGTCTGCATTTTTGTTTTGGCTCATATTAATTAATTTTTTTTCAGTGAGGAGTAGTATGTCAGCTCTTCTGTTTGAGAAGATTGAAAGAATATTTTAAAGATTATTTTTGTGTTAAAAAATAGTCTTCTGTAAGTGAGCAAGAAAAAGGCACCGACACATTTGAATACAGAGGCTCTGTTACTGGCATCAATTCATGCCTTGATCATTGCAGGGAGTCAGTCATTTACTGTGGCATATAATGTATGACCTTGGGATAGTAACTAGATTTATCATTTAATCATGTATGAGTGACAATAGAGTAAGAGTTTTAAAATGACCCAAACTGGCTCTTGATGGTCTGTCTCTTTCTTGACTGCAATTTGTTCTTCTTAGGAAGTTATTAATATGGTAGGGGAAAAAGTGCTGAATAGTCATCAGATGAATGTGAAAGTGTGACACTTGGAAACTGGGAAGGTTTGAAAATAGAGTCAATGCAATTAATGCTGGGTTCATACTAGCTCTATTTCATATGAGCCTTTTAAGACATCTAATATAATATTGTTTCACTTGCACTGCAACTTTAAATGTTTGATTTAAAAAGAAATGGAAATCCCAAACCAAAATACAATGTTCTTTCCTTTTATTTTTTTTGTCTATATATTTTCCTAGAATATTCCTAAAATTCTTGACCTATATTTTGTCTTTCAAATGTGGTGTTTTTACCATAACACTAAATATTTCTAAGGCATCTTTTTACATTTTTTAAAGGTTTACTTCAAACTACTGCTGATGAGTTTTGCTTTTACTATGCAAGAAAAGATGGTGGCCTGTGCTTTCCTGATTTTCCAAGAAAACAAATCAGAGGACCAGCCTCTAACTACTTGGACCAGATGGAAGAATATGACAAAGTGGAAGAGATCAGCAGGTTCATAAAGATAAATGTTATTTAATCTTAAAAAACAAAAACCTGGCAAGCCTTGTGGTTTTAACAATGAGTCATCTGTCTATGCTCATGTCCAGCAGTTATATCCTCCAGATGTTTTTTTTTTTTTTTTTGGTAGTTTGCTTCTCTAAAATCATATTCACTTAAATATCTTTAATGCTGAGACTACTAATCTTCTATTATGAGCTTGAGTATAGTTTTAAACTGGAATTGTATGATTGTTGTTAGCTTATGGCACTGTAGAAACATTCAGCACAATTATTATTAGCTAAACAGACTTTTATAAATAGATCTTAGACCTTTCAGTACCTTTCTGTAAGGTTTAATTACTGTGAGTAATGCTGATTTTAATTGGAGTCACTGAAAGATGAGATAGTGAGCTTGTGAAAAATTTAAAATACGTATGTGTTTGGATTCTCTCCTTTGCTTTCTGATAGAAAGCTTTTTGAGGTGTTTTTTTTTTTCCCATTGAAAAGAATTTAAGAGAATCAGATTGGGACCTTGGGTCAGCAGCCCTTCATTGATTCCTAGAGGAAATATATTCTGAAAAGGATGCTACATACATTTCTTACCTCCTTCATCTCAGGAAAAGCTTACTGGTTTTCTTTAATTTGTTTAGAAAGCACAAACACAACTGCTTCTGTATCCAGGAGGTTGTGAGTGGGCTGCGCCAGCCTGTCAGCGCCCTTCAGAGTGGGGATGGCTCCCACCGCCTCTTCATTCTGGAAAAAGAAGGTTACGTGAAGATACTTACCCCCGAAGGAGAAATTTTCAAGGAGCCTTATTTGGACATTCACAAACTTGTTCAGAGTGGAATAAAGGTTGGCTTTTTAAATTTTATTTATCTTTGCTCTGGCTATGTTAATTTTATTTTAGTGTTATCCTCACTAAAGGTGTTTCTTCGCAATAAAGGAAAGAATATAGGAGAAAATAAGGAGGCAACACAGGGAAAACAATAATTATGACCACTAAATCAGGACAATGACATTACATTTTTTGTTATTTGGTGATGATTAAGCAGTGCAATCAGATTGGTGTTTTGACTTGGTTTCCCTATGTAATTGACATACTTAAAATGATTCTTGGTTTTATAAAATATTTGCTTAAATACTGTTTAACAGGCATTAGAATTGTATATCAGCATCTGCCAGCAGAAACAAAGAGGCCTTTGGGTTATTTTGGCAATCGCAAATCATTCTTTCACTACATCTTTGTTTGACTCTGTGTCATAAGATATGCTATTTATACTGTGATTTCCTTGTACAATATTTTTACAGGTAAGTCAAATATTTTTTATATAACTAGCCACCTTTATAACATATAAGTGCATCTATTGCCTCCTTCCTTGCTTCTTCAATTTGAATTCTCATGTTCAATAATCTAATAGGTGTGTAAACAAATACTGTCACGTTTTCTTCACAAGAGAGTTCAGTTCAGTTCAGTCGCTTAATCGTGTCTGACTCTTTGTGACCCCATGGACTGCAGCACTCCAGGCTTCCCTGTCCATCACCAACTCCTGGAACTTATTCAAACTCACATCCATTGAGTCAGTGATACCATCCAACCATCTCATCCTCTCTTCCCCTTCTCCTCTTGCCCTCAATCTTTCCCAGCATCAGGGTCTTTTCCAGTGAGTCAGTTCTATGCATCAGGTGGCCAAAGTATTGGAATCTCAGCTTCAATATCAGTCCTTCCAATGAATATTCAGGACTGATTTCCTTCAGGATGGACTGGTTGGAACTCCTTGCAGTCCAAAGGACTCTCAAGAGTCTTCTCCAACACCACAGTTCAAAAGCATCAATTCTTTGGCGCTCAGCTTTCTTTATAGTCCAACTCTCTCATCCATACATGAGTACAGGAAAAACCATAGCTTTGACTAGATGGACCTTTGTTGGCAAGACCTTTGTTCACAAGAAAGTAAAATGATGCAATATTAGTAGTAGTAAGCTATAAGCAAATTATGGCATTCTAAAATTAAGACATCTAACAGTTCATGAATGTCTTAGAATGAAACAAATTAAGTATGATTTGAGGAGACCTGATTATCTTTCTCATTTTAAACTGGAAAAAAATCGAAGGAGGGTATATACTCTTCTACTCATATGATATAAATAAGCTCCTTACCTCTATTCAAAGGTAAGAACATCAAAACCAGAAGAAGCCAGTAAGAAAAAATATAAATATATTCCTGATACCTATCTATTCAGTATCTACCATGTGAAATAATTAGGATGACTCAGAGTACAGAGAATGCCTATTGTTGGGACGACTCAGCCTCAAGGTCACACTGTGGCAGCATCAGTTCAGTTCAGTTCAGTCGCTCAGTTGTGTCCGACTCTTTCTCTTTGCGACCCCATGGACTGCAGCACGCCAGGCCTCCCTGTCCATCACCAACTCCCGAGTTTACCCAAACTCGTGTCCGTTGAGTCGGTGATGCCATCCAACCATTTCATCCTCTGTCGTCCCCTTCTCCTCCCATCTTCAATCTTTCCCAGCATCAGGGTCTTTTCCAATAAGTCAGTTCTTCTTATCAGGTGGCCGAAGTATTGGAGTTTCAGCTTCAACATCAGTCCTTCCAATGAACACTCAGGACTGACCAGGACATAACTGTGCAAAAGAAGTACTTAATGGTACTTCTGGTCCTTTAAGGAAAACAGCTTTGGCACCAAGACACAGATGATTTGGAAAAGTTGTTTAAATCAGTAGTTTCAACTTTCTCCCAGTAAAATTTTTCATTACATTTTGTAGCACATAATCCAAAGTCTCTTAAAATGAACCATTACTGTTTTGCACATCAGAGTTCAATAAATACATTCTGAAATGTATTCTAATAACTCACTGCCAGTGATACCTCATGAGGAAGGAATAAAGGTACTTCAGCAAATGCATTACTCACTACAAGTGAGTTTTTTTTTTTCCTGACCTTGAAAGCTTTTTTCTGACTTTGAAAAGTTAAACATTCACTCTATGAAATAAAACATTGGGGAAAGTGTTCTAAAAACCATCACCTATAATCCTATCAATTAAAGAATATCGCCATTAATATTTTGATATACTTTCTTCCAGTTTTTATATTAAATTAATTTTTCCTGATTGCAAAAGTAACACAAGTCTGTTTTAATAACTGGAAACACAGAAGAATATGTTCTCTAATAGTTTTTTCCTAGGAAACTTTAAAAATAAGCTTTTATAAAAGCTTTTTAGCCTTCATTTTTTACCTAATACTATGTCATGAGAATGTTACCAGATTTGGAAACTTCTCAAAAACTTAGTTTTTTTTATGTCTTTTGAGCATGGAATTTCCTTATTAAGAGATATTTAAGATTACCCCAGTATTTTCTTTTTATCATTGTAAATAATGTTTATCATTTCTGTATATATTATTTAACCTGATTATGGATAATTTCTTTAAAATTCACTGGTAGAACATTACTGAGTTGAGGGACATACACCATGATACACATTGCCAATTAACTCTTAAATATATCTTCAGCTATTTGAGAGAATAGTTTTCAAATACCGTTTTACTTAAAATGTTGGTATTAAAAGTTTATGTATGATAAAATGTAGGTGAAAGAAATGGGCTCAGAATACTGGAAAATTTTGTTGCAGAAAGGAAAACACTACACTGATGTTCTTGTTTCTACTTCATTTTAACTTGAATGCCCTTCTTCTGATTAGAGTCACTTAAGACTCTCTTTTCATTCACACCTATTCATTGGGATATGAATGAAAGAAAGTTTATCTTCTGTGATATTGAGACATCTTATCATGCAATAAAATAATACAAGCCAGATTGTGACAGCGCCGTGTCACAATCTGTAGTACGTATGTTCTGTAGGCCTCTAGGAGTTCTGCAGAACCCTGTTGGGCATTCTTTCCTAGGAGACCTGCAGGGTTTCTCAGGCTTAAAATAAACTTCAAAATCCATTCTTCTACCCATTATGTAGAAATATGTAGAATACATGTGTAGAGTTACAGAAAATGACATGTTTCAAAGTACATATTTTGGATTCCTTTAGTATTTGGCACTAGTGATATCAGTACGATAGGAACCTATCACAGGGAAATTTGAATGTATGCTGTATAGTCAGTACTAAGACCACATCCTTGTCCTCAAGTAGCCCCTCAAGTAGATCAGGCAACAGCATGCCTTTATCTCAGTCTCCAAGGAACCGCTGTCACAAGTCACAGATTGGAAGGCTTAGAAGTGACTACTGTTGGTTTAATGGAATAGATGCCAACACATTCATGATTTGACTAGACTACTGGTTTTTGTGGTGTGCCCCTCAGAGACTTTTGAAATGAAAACGGTATCACAATCATTTCACACTAATTTTCAGGCTTCTTGATGTGTGAAAAATTAGTGTGTTCATGGCAGTCTTCTGAGTTTTTCAATGATTATTTTGTGTTAATAATGCAAATAGGAATCTTCATAAATTATTATGCATATCATTTCCCTATTCTTTCAGTTTTAAACATCCTAAGAGAGGGAATAGAGCTGTTTTAACAGACCAAAGTATTGACTGAAATATTCTAATCACAGCATTAATAATAATTCTATATACTAAACCCAATCTTGGTAGGTTTGAAATAAATGCAGGACAAGCCACAGTGGTGATTCCCCCCATGGTATTAATTAATGACCAATATGAGTATATTAAATTAGACATAAAGAGGAATTCTTGATTATAAGAGTTTCTAAAAGCTAGTGCTGGGTATAAGGGAATTTGGAATTCCTTTTCTGCTAACGGTCAATTCAGAATTGACAGGGATTTTTGTCACCTGGTTAAGGACTGGCCTGTTTGTGGCAAAGAGCTGGACTTGGTTGATGTCCTTAAATATCTACCAGCCCTGATTCTTATACCACCAACAAAGAACCTGTCATTTGGGGAACTTAGAGAACACCTCCCTAAATGGGTCTTGACTAAAGCTAAAAATATGGTGTCTGGTTTTTACTGCTTTGGCCAAAACATTCGTATAAATTTTTTGATAAGCCATTGTGGAAAAACACAAACGAACTTTTTGCCAACCCAGTATCTAACACCCAGATTGTGCTGCCTGTATTATAGGAGATTGCAATACCCTGAGAGCATAACCAAGTTTCACTGAGCAAAATTTATGTGCAAAACTGCAAAGCACCAACTAAAGCATTGACTTCTTTTTGCTCTAAGAAATTGTGGAGTTGGATTAATAGAGTAAATTCTATGCCATATGAATTTAAACTGTGGTTTCATTTAGGAAGAGGTGATTCCATTCACAATAGCTCAAATCCTAGAAGACTGAGCTTTGTAAAATTACCAAGAATAGGTAAAAAATAGTTTTAAAACTAAATAGCTGTTTGCTAGATTTTTAGCATTAGTGCATTGTGCAAGCTGACCATTCATGTGGATGCCATGAGAAATGGCTCAAATGACCAACTGATGAGCAGACTTTAAAATCTTCATTTTGTGTGTTGAGTGTGGGAGTGGGAAGGAGCATATACCTTGTTGTTGATGTTGTTGTATCCCAAAGAGGGAAATTCCAAGATCACAGTGATTTGAAATCTTTAAATTAATCTTATGTCTGAATCCGTAGTCAGAACTTCTGGATGTACTAGACCCAGCCTCATCTCTTTGAAGTTCTTGGGGGTGATAGACCCCTGGTTCTTAAGAATGGCTGCACAGTAGAGATGACTGGGAACGTTAGAACATTCTACTGCCCAAATTAAATCAGAATATCTGGAGTGGGGACTCCATTGGTACCCTTTTAAAGATTTTCCAGGTGATTTCAACATGGGGCCAATTTGAAAAGCACTGGTCTAGACTGAGCCAAATCCCTGGATCAGTTGAGTAAGGAATGAGACACTTTTTCTCTGCCCACCTATGGCCAAGTCATATTTCTGAAGTAACCACTGGGAGCAAATGGTTGTACACTAGTTGTCACTGATGTGTGTGTTCGTGTACACGCCCAGTCACTTCATTCATGTCCGACTCTTTGTGACCCTATGGACTGTAGCCCGCCAGGCTGCTCTGTCCATGGGATTCTTCATGCAGAAGTACCAGAGTGGGTTGCCAGGCGCTCCTCCAGGGGATCTTCCCTAGCTAGGGATTGAATCCGTGTCTCCTGCTTCTCAGGCGACTCTTTACTGCTGAGCCCCTAGGGAACCCCCATTGTCCTGTACCTTCTGTCACTTATTTGAGCTTCACATAGTATTTGTCCACTTTGAGTGAGATTAGTTAACTCTGGCAGCATGTGAGATTCTTGATAGAAAGTCTTAGAAAATGACATTAATGTTTTTCAGCAATTAATTTGAGTTGGACAGTCGCTTCACCTATTACATTTTCCTGTTTTTGTTCCACTGGGAATTTGGTATTCAGCTAGTTGGCAAAAATGTTCTCATTCCTTTTCATAAAATGTAATTTGCTATTTGTATCTGCAAACCCTTGTTAAAATAATGACAAGGACACCAGAAGTTACTCTGCTGCTGCTAAGTCGCTTCAGACGTGTCCGACTCTGTGCGACCCCATAGAAGGCAGCCCACCAGGCTCCACCGCCCCTGGGATTCTCCAGGCAAGAACACTGGAGTGGGTTGCCATTTCCTTCTCCGCGGCATGAAAGTGAAAAGCCAAAGTAAAGTCGCTCAGTCGTGTCCAACTCCTAGCGACCTCATGGACTGCAGCCTACCGGGCTCCTCTGTCAATGGGATTTTCCAGGCAAGAGTACTGGAGGGAAGTTACTCTAGTCTAATCTAAACAAACTTGCTCTGACCACCAAGGATCAGCCTTAGCTCTGTGTGTATACGACAGTGAAGGCAAGCCTGCACCTGCAACCCCACGCAGTTCTCAGGGGTGGTCAGAGGACCAAGAGGCCTCACCCAAACATCATGCAGCAGACAGAGCTAAAGACTTGTTGATCATTGGAACAAGTATGCCTGGGCTCCTGTCCCTCCCTATCTACTGGGATCCTCATTTCAAAAGATGCTTTTTGAAGCAGTCCTTTTACCAGGAGAGGAGAGGACATGCAGTTGAAAGCTGCTGATTGTCTGGGTGACCGAACCCATTGACATTGGGTCTCTTGAGAGACAGTGGCCCAGGTGCCTGGGAGCCACAGGAGCATTGTGGAAGAAGAGGTAGGGTGCGCCGGGGCAAGGCCCGGCCAGGCAGCCTCTGATCTCACATGCTTGTAAGTCACACGCATGATCGTGAGCAGCGAAGATCTAGTGAAATCCATTGCACATCAGCCCATTGGGATGGATGTCCTACTTCTCCGAAGTTGGTCAGAGACCCTTCCTTTCACATTTTCCTCTGTCTTTAACTGGTGGTCTTATAGGAGCGCATGCAATGCTAGTGTTTTTTTTCCTGAGTGAAATGAGTCAGAGCATCAGTGAGAAGCAGTTTCCTGTTCAAAACTGGTATCAGAAGCATAGCATGAACACACGTGCACACTCATGTGCATGCACACGTATGCGGCGCCGACTGTGTCCCCATCGAACGTTTCCTCGGTAAAATTGTTAGAGCTCTGCTTTTAAGCATGTTTTAGGTTGAAAGAAAGTGTGCGTTTAGTTGAAATAAAGCAGGAAAATATATTTAATATATTTGATAAATATTGCAATAGAAGAGTTGCCATTCTAGAATTTTTTGTATATGTGATATGTTTTAAGTTTTTGACCTATCAAACTACTGGATTAGGCATTACTGAATTCCATCTAAAAGAGAATTAATGTAGTGGTAGAAATAAATTTATTCTAAAAGTGGTAGAAAGTTCATTGACAAGTCTTCCCTCAGATATAAATTTATAAATACCTTCTTTTGGGGGGTAATTTAAAATTCTGGTTCCAAACCATTAAAATGTAGATCTGCAAGTAAAAATTTTTACTACTATAATTTTTTTATATCAAGATAGTAATGATATGGTATTAAACCCAACTATCTTTATTTTACTGAGTGTTACTGATCCTGCATCAAAATGCCCTGCACTCTGTGATAAATGTTTCCAATTTTTAAATGTCTAATCTCATTTTAAGTCTATTATAAATGTCCAACAGAGAAATCATCTTTTTTTAATTCGCTGGTCATGTGAAATAATCTCAATGTAATTTTCTGTTCGGTTAAGTACATTTCATTTCTGGTGTTCTTACTTTTTTATCTTGGCATTCACAATTCTATTTAAAACATTTGAATAAATATAAATGGATACAGATATGGTGTGTGCCAGTGTTAACTGGTTTAATCTATAAAGTTCTCTCCAGCATGCATCATATTTTTTTACTGAAGTCGAAACTTCAGAGTACAGGGTCCCTTCAGCTAAACAGAGACAGACCTGCCTTCTCCTACATTTTAGGTCCCATGATTCACAGCTGAGGTGAGGAAAGCTTTTACATGAATGTCTTTATATTTATCTAAGACTTGAAGGGCAAAGGAAATAGAGCCCATAAATCTCAAAGGTCCTGTGGTAATCATTTAAAACAAGTGAGAAGCCAAGAAATCTGAACCCTTCAGAAGGTCACTGCTGTCTTTCAAAAGTATCTATCTGTATGTGGCAGCCACCAGCTCTCTGTGTCTGACTAGAAGAAAAAAGAGGACTGTCGGTAGTTATCAGTTGGCATGACTTTACAGTGGCTCTGTCATCTAATGAAAGCGAAATCACAAGCATCCCAAAACTTTCCCAGTATTATAGTCTTCAAGCTGGCCATGTTTTTAGGAAGGATGTAGGATGTGTGTGCGCGTGCTAAGTCGCTTCAGTTGTGTCTGACTTTTTGCAACCCTATGAACTGCAGTCTGGCAGGCTCCTCTGTCCATGGGATTCTCCAGGCAAGGATACTAGAGTGGGTTGCCATGCATTCCTCCAGGGGATATTCCTGACCCAGGGATCAAACCTGCATCTCTTACATCTCCTGCATTGGCAAGCGGGTTCTTTACCACTATCGCCACCTGGGAAGCCCGCTCTAGTCTTACGTTTTACTAATCATAACCACTATTCTTTTAAGCACTTACTCTGCTAAGCCATTACATAGAGTACCTCTGTAATCCTGGTAACCCCTTGAGGCAGGGATAATTATGCCATTTCAGAGACGAGGTGATTGAGGCCCAGAAGTTAAACAAACTGCCTGTGAGAATACTGCTAGCCAGTAGCAGAACCGAATTTTCCAGGCAGTTGCTGGCCACCATGCTCTCAACCATGGTGCTCTGCTGCCCTGTGCTTTTGATCAGCAGCCAACTGCATAGAGGGAAAGATTGGGGAGCACATTTACGCAGAGATGGATGACAGTTGGTGTAGACATGCATGGTGCTGCTTGTCCTGGCTGCATAACAGCAGGGAGGCTGAGGACCTAGATCTGACGGCAGGCATACAGACTTGGGTGCCAGTCACTGCATTCATACCATATGCTGGTGGTTTGACTCTGGGCAGGTTGTTTAACCTCTAGGCTTGGTTTCTTTATCTGTAGAATAGGGATGCTAAAAGGTTGCACCTACCTCTTTACGTGCTCAATCTCACAGGACTCTGAAGTATCAATACCTTGTAAGCATTCACTGTTCTCAGCATCGTCTAATATGAAACTATTATACTATTATATTAACTATTATACTCACATGAAAAGAAGAGTAAGGAAAAGGTGCCTAGCCCTCAGAATGACTCCGAAGCTCCAGTGGCCACAGTTAACTATATTCTGTGGTATTTCACAGTCCCCCTTAGTGTGGGATTGGATGGTACTTCATGGAAATTCTATGATAGTGTTTGCAGTAAAATTATACAGCACTCCTATGGAAAGAGTTATATTGTTATGTGTTTTCTTCCGTTCAAAAAGATAAACCCAGAATGTTATTGAAATGTATAACTAGAGGAAGAAAACGTCTTCATTTTTACATCATCACCTTCTGGCATTAGGTATAAGGCCTTGCTACCTACCTCATTATGCAAAAACTCCCAGGTCTGGGGTTCCTCAGAACACATGCCTAATGATGATTAAGCACAAAGCAGCTGAGCCCTGAGTATGGCAGCAAGCTTTCATCAGCATTTCCCTGCTTTCAGAGTAGTTTTTCTCAACCTGGATATTACAGTAATATAGGTCTTTTTGTGTGTTTATTTTGGAACGTGGTTTGTGTCACTCTGCCATAGAGTTAATAAATTGTAGGATTTGCAAAGGAAATATACTGAGACTGAAAACTAAGAAGGCACATATTTTTGCCCACCAGATTTAGAATCTCAGGATTTGGTAGGGGAGTAGTTGGGCAAAGTTGCTCTGAAATTAACATGTAATGTCATGATACAAAGAGTGTATTACTCAACAAAATATTTTTCTAAGAGAGACAGGTGGGCAAAATATGAGATCAGTGAAGAGGGAAGTTTAAAGGAAGTTTTCAAAATTGAACAATGCAACAAACATCTGTTAATTTATCACAAAATGTGCTGAAGGTCACGTGCAAGAATATATAAATGGAATGACCACAGCTTCCTCCTTGTCACATCCCAGGCTGAGGGAAGCCCTTGTCCTATCTCATCAACTCAATATTTTATAGAAAGCTTCCTAAATCTGTAAGCATGTTTGCTCTTTGATTTGTGTCTTCCTACCTAAGACCAATTTGGGGAGTTCGTTTATGTGGCCCTTGGCTTTTAACAGACTTCTTTCATCTTTACATTTATATACTAAATATATAGAGAGAGCTATTTATATAATATGTAATATTTAGGTACAGTAAATATTTTAATCAACTACTATAATTCATTTTAATGTATTTGTTTATATTAATCACCAATTGAGATTTAGTTTAATGGTTTTTTTTTAAAAATCTGAAAATCTGCAATTATGTTGAATTATCATAATATCAAAGTGGCCAAAACTGAGGACATTTTGAAAACTGGGTCACTGTCTAGAAATTAAAATCATCTTTGGAGATGCTATTTATTGAGCCCATTGTATAATGTGTTACAATGAGAAAAACTTGAGAGAATCTTTTTCTAAATCATGTCATTTTCTACCCCAGCTTGACTTTGTGATACTAGATGACAATACATATGGTCACAGTGGCTTGTGAGAATTATCATCCAAAAGGAGGTAAAATTTGACTCCTTTTTCTCGTGAATTTTCATTTTACTCTTTCTAGGCATGCTGTATACAACTAAGTTTAAACTCTTCCATTCACTCATTTAAAAATGTTGTATAATTCCACAGGCCTAAACTGCAAATCACAGAATATCTGTAAAAGATTATTATTTGTTTAAGACAAAAAAATATGTGCTAGCTACCCTATCATACATATATATGGTAGCACAAGAAGGGAAAAGGAGAACATCAATGAATTTGATCTAATTCCATGATTGCTTGTAGTTGAAATTATATTTAGCCTGCTTATAAAACAATCCAATAAATTTGAGGCTAATATAAAAATAAAACATGATGACAAAGGATCTTGAAGGTTTGCATATGGCCACAGAATTCGTGAGGAAAAATGTTCCTTACAAATAATTCAAATATTGAATATTCTATCTCTTTAAGAGTAACTAAATTCTCTTCTTTTTAAAAAATTCTAATAAGCTGGTCCTAAACCAGTCTCTTATCCTAAAGTACCTTTGATCCAAATGGATCACATACTTGAATAAAATGACATCTGTCCTCAGGCTATTTCCCTTAGCCAACACTTTGAAACTGTTCTGAAGAATTCCTTAAAGATAAGACTGTGTACGTGGAGTGAAGGGAAGTTGCTTAAGGTTTTAAAAAATGAGAAAAGTGCTAACCCTTAAGAGGATAAAAAGATAGCTGGATTTAATTCCCATTAAATTCTTAGCCTTTCTGTGAAAGATTTGGGAATGAGATTTTCACAGTGCAAACATCTTTGTGGGTAGATGTGAACACACCTGTTCAGGAAAAGGGAAAGAAAACTTGAACTGACTCCTTCCACACTAAGGTCACCAAACATCTGTCATAAGTTATCAATTACTAGCCAAGACTGGGCTCAAGCCTGTGACCTGAGGTTGCAAAAGCTCATTCTGTCTCTTACCCAGTCTGTGGTTTTACCCTGTACCACTCTTAAAGCTTCTGTTTAAATCTCCAGGGGTTTGGAAGATCAGGTTGACCCCATGACATTAATAATGTATTTACGCCCAGAGTTTCCACACACACCACCCTGGGGCTGATCTTTGTTAGGATTTTGTGACTTGCAGCAACGTATTAATAGCTAGCTCCAGAAAAGATTTACCCAATAGTTGGCATAGTTCCTTAATTGCCTAAGTTCCTTAATTGCAACCTAAAGACAATGTCTCCTTGTCAAAGGAAGGTTGTGTGTGTGTGTGTATGTATTTTACGATTTTGACTTTGATTAAATGTCAGTACATATAAAACTTCTGCATAAAAGGAAAGAAACAGAAGAAAGAAAGAAAAACAACCAAAAAATGTATTATGGGCGTGACTAACTAGGTACACTTCTTCTCTTATAAGTAATTATTAAAACTTTGGGTGACAGCATCAAATTGTCAATGTCTTTGTTTCTTGCTTTGTCCCTTTCCTGTAGTATCCCGCCTCAGCTGGGTGTGCGTGAGGACTGCTCTCTGAGTGGCTACGGCGCTCTTGTCCACAGAGTTTGCCAGTGGTTGTGTGTGTCTGTGCGCTTAGTCACTGAGTTGTGCCTGACTCTTTTTGACCCCATGGGCTGTAGCCTGCCAGGCTCCTCTGTCCATGGAGATTCTCCAGGCAAGAATACTGGAGTGGATTACCCGTTCCTTCTCCATGGGATCTTCCCAACCCAGGGATCGAACCTGCATCTCTTCCATCTTCTTCATTGGCAGGCGGATTCTTTACCACTGAGTCACCTAGGAAGCCCCAGTGGGATTATGACTGGGAGCAATCTGCTTAACCTTCTGGCATCTCTGCATCCTCATCTTTGAGATCAGAGGACTAGGCTAAATAATACCATAGGTCTTTTCTAGCTCTAAAAGTCAGTGAAATAGAAAGCAGTGCAAGTCTCTAACACTTTCTAAGAAAATGACTGTAAAGAAAAGTGGTCAGCATGACTCAGGCGTTGGGAACTCCATCCTTGCCCAGGCTCAGAGAGCATGGGGTTTACTCTACTTTATTCTGATTTTTTCCTTTGTACTGATACAGAAGCACAAGTAGTGTCTCCCAAATTGCAGAGCCCGTTGGACACCCTACCATGCTGACAAATAGGTGCACTCACCTTCACAAGGTCACCATCACTCCAGTTAAATTTTAAAAAGCTGCATAACTCAGCATGAAGTGAGACTTTGGGTTTCAGTTAATGGAAGTATAATGTCTTTAATGTGTAGGGATAACAGGGGCTAAGTTTGCAAACCTGGGTTCGATGGTAAAGATAAACCATGACCTTGAAGCGGGCAGTTGGTGTGCTGGGGAGGACAGAGTGTGGAACTGAGTGATTAGGGGAGTAATCGGATAAGATCGCAGAGCATCTTATCTGATTACTGTGGTGTTGGTGGGGTAGAAGGTGTGCCTCAGATAACAGAGAGTCTTACATGTTCTCCTAAGGTCTTTGACTTTTACTGTGAATGGAAGAGGGGAATCACTGGAGGATTTTGAACAGGAGAGTGACAAAGTCTGACCCAAGCTTTTGTAAACAAGACTGATAGCAGCCATGTAGAGATAGCCGGCGAGGTGGGGCAGGAGTAGAAGGAGGTCACAGGGAAGAAGATTGACTCCTGGTACCAGGGCTGCTCTGAGCACTTTGTGCCCACGGCCAGGTCATTGACCACCTGAGCCTCAGATTTTCCTTTGTAACATGAGAGGATCAATAATCACTGAGGTTCCTTTCATTTCCAACTTTCACTGCATCAATACTGGGAAGAATATTTAGAAATTTACCCTATTAAATGTAAGTATTTTTACACATGGTGTGTACTGAGTGTATACTTTCCGTTTTGAAGTGTAGATTTTTAAAACCTCAGTACATTAACAACATGGGGCATTTAATTGGTTCCAGTGAAAAGTTGCAAATTACAGGAAACTATCAATTGTAGCAATATGAAGAGGGCTCATTCTATACCAGTTGTAAATGATAATTCACAAAAATGGTAACCACAGCTTGCTGCTGCTGCTGCTAAGTCACTTCAGTCGTGTCCGATTCTGCGACTCCAGAGACGGCAGCCCACCAGGCTCCTCTGTCCCTGGGATTCTCCAGGCAAGAACACTGGAGTGGGTTGCTATTTCCTTCTCCAATGCATGTAAGTGAAAAGTGAAAGCAAAGTCGCTCAGTCATGTCTGACTCTTAGCGACCCCATGGACTGCAGCCTACCAGGCTCCTCCGTCCATGGGATTTTCCAGGCAGTAGTACTGGAGTGGGTTGCCATTGCCTTCTCCAAACCACAGCTTAGAGACCGTGTATTCACACACATGTTCCTCCTTGGGAAAGATGCATATTTAAATAGAGTAAGGGAGTCAGGTGATTATTTTTTAAAAGGATAATTATAATTGGATTTTAGAATGTAACAGGCCAAATCAAGGTGTTCTTAAGTCAGAAAGTAAAAGTCGCTCAATCGTGTCTTGACTCTTTGAGACCCTATGGACTATACAGTCCATGGAATTCTCTAGGCCAGAATACTGGAGTAGGAAGCCTTTCCCTTCTCCAGGGGATCTTCCCAACCCAGGCATCGAACCCAGGTCTTCTGCATTACAGATTCTTTACAAGCTGAGCCACAAGGGAAGCCCAAGAATACTGGAGTGGATAGCCTGTCCCTTCTCCAGCAGATCTTCCCGACCCAGGAATCAAACTGGGGTCTCCTGCATTGCAGGTGGATTCTTTACCAACTGAGCTATCAGGGAAACCCATTCTTAAGTCAGGAAGATTAAAATAATGATGGAATAACTATGTCCTTCTAATAGGGAAGATATGCCAATGTTGTAGGGAATTTCTAACTATTTAAATTGTAAAATAATGACCAAAAGCATAAAATAATAATCACCGTACTTCTAAATTACCTGCAATTCACCCTCCAAAGTAGAATATTCGCAGATATCTTCGGTGAGTTTCTTCTTTCTTTTTGCCAGTGGAACCTCATTTAACTAATCAGTCTTTGCTGCTGTAAATTAAAGTTGCAAAAACAAACGAACGAAGCAAAACACTGTCTCCTTTTCTATCTGCATGTGAATCTACAAAAGTGAATTTGACAGTGCATAGAGGGCTTTCTCTGGTGGCTCAGAGTCTAAAGAATCTGCCTGCAAGGCAGGAAACCTGAGTTTGATCCCTGGGTTGGGAAGATCCCCTTGAGAAGGGAATGGCTACCCACTCCAGTATTCTTGCCTGGAGAATCCGGACAGAGGAGCCTGGCAGGCTACAGTCCACGGGGTCACAAAGAGTCTGAGCAGCTAGCACTTACTTAGTTCCTTAGAGTAGACTAGATGTGAAAAACTGAAAAGGGGAAGAGAGTAGGCTTGATCATTTTACTTGCACATGTCAGGATTTCAGTGCTCTGTGTTTCTTTGAGAGAAATCCCACTGAGCCAATTAACCTAACATATTCCAAAACAATTCTCTGTTTGGAAAGAATAATTTTCATTGTGGGTGTTCCTTGAAATTGTATGCCTCATCCCCTGTTATTACTGAGATGTGTGCTGGGCGATTCAAAGTACCAGCTTCAATTCCACGCACTGTATAGATTAGAACTGTATCCCACACACAGAGTCAGATAATCTGTTTTAATTTTGTGCAAAGCACACATATTTTACCCTTTCGTAATTTTTTTAAATGTAGAAAAGCCTTCTCTACCTAATATTAAACCAAATATTTCATGTCAAAATTATCAAAAGCACTCAAAGCAGGAGACTTGTTTTAATCAGGAAATAGCTCTTTCTTGCAAAAATTTTGAAATAAGTCAACTTTCCTGGCTTGGTTTCCACAGCATCTTCATTTTTCTTTGAAACGATGTGAATTCATTTTTCCTCCAGTGTGAGACAGAACTGGACTAGAGGACATTGAAAAAGAGTTTAACTAACCTGGTAAATGCATTCTCCATTTTATTAGGCTGTGTTGTCTATTTGGATTTCTGGAGTATTTGTTTTAAACCTCATAAATCAATTAACCATATTCATTCTAAGATTTAATTTGGTGAATAGAATATATGTGCTTTTCGTCAGGGCACACATCTTTTTTAAGTCTGAAACCACCACACACAAAGGATTTAATTCTGACAGACATTTGTTCTCAGCATAAATACTTTAGGGCCAATAGTTGTCCCCACTTAATCATGCTTCTTAAAAGTGAATTCCAGAAGACTCGAGGCCCCAGATGACCCCTGGTAAGGTGAGTTGTCAGTAAATTACTTTTATGATGTGCCCTAGGGAAGCAAGTCTGCTAGGAACTTGGTAGGGAGCTGGCCCCCTCTTGACTGTAGGGGGGTGACCTTTAACTTATCTAACCTTTGCATTTCTAATCCGAAATTTCTGGGAGGCATTTAGTCACGTTATTGAGTATCATAGTAAAAGAGAGACCTCTCCTGTACCCATAAGATAGTGTTAACCACACATTTGTTGCTTAACTCCCCAATGAAGCATGCCAGTAAGCTTTTTTATGTCTGTAATTTACTTTTAAATGCCAAACATTTAATGAGTTGAGATATATATGCGTTCAAAATGGATTCATAGTTAAATTATGACTCCTGGGTGACATTGGGGGAACTCTGTAGAAAAGTTAATCCCTATAATTTTGCTAATTTGAATGTATTATGGCACTTGAAAATTTATACAAGCCATTAAAGATGAATGAATATATTGCATCAGAATACATTTTTTTTCACAAAATATTTAGTTATTGCAAACAAGTCTTGTCAGTTTCTGTGTTGTTTTCATTATGAAAACGCTTTTATTGAGCTTTGAGGGGATAATTACATCAAAAATTATTGAATGTAGGAATTTAGACTCAGTTTTGGATTTTATATATATATATATCCTTATTTGGCTTTGTTAAACTGAAAACGTTGGAAAATAATGCTCTTTTATAGGCTATAAAATATAAAGTGATCATTAGTTTCTTTTAATGATCAGGGCATAAGTTAGGTAGACCCAGATGTCTAGGTTTTAGTTCTATGAATGTCTAACTTTTCTTTTTCCACTAGTTTTAGATGACCATGAAGGGGCCAGTATTTTTAACTCTTTCCTAAAGAAAAGTAATTTTACTGCTCAATTTTATTGTTTATAAGTGTATTATATATACATATAAGTGTGTATGTCTATATTAATATATACATCCATATATAATAGAATCCTGTGTGGCTGAATGAAATATTGCTAAAGATAAGCTTTCCCTCCAAAATTACACACCTAATTTTTAATCAGACAATGTTTAGGTATGTAAATTCATAGACTAAATGTAGAATATTTCTATAATCTCTCTGATTTATATGTCAGATTGTAACATAAGCAAAGCCAAGTGGTCTAAGCTTTGCCTGTGGTATCAGCCCTTTGAGGAGTCCAGCAGTATGCAGTTGTAGAAGCAATTAGAGTAACTTCAGTAGTTTTTTTAGTGGGGAAGGAAAGAGATCAGCAAATTCTTTCCTGTAAACCAAAGGTTCTGGCTCAAGAGCATATATAAACAAGATGTAAGTTTTAAATATAGTTTAATGCCACCCAGGAGAAAAACTCAGTGGTAAAGAAGTTGTCAACAGACAGAGAGCAGTCTTTAAATGCTGAAGGAAATACTAAATTGCTGACAATACGTTAGAAACACGGAGGCAATAGCTTCCAAAAACTTGAGTAGCGAAAGTCATCTTCCTCCCACCCCACCTGAGTGGTTTCTCTTTACCGGTGGGAGGCGTAGCCACAGCAAAGTAGCAATCAAGCAGGATGTGGATGTAACTTGCTGATAACCCTAAGAAGAGTTTATCAGAGAAAATGGCCATCAAACTTAACGAATTTGGAAGCAATAGTTAGAATACAGTAAATGGCACATTACCACACTGACTCACACGATCTGAGACTGTTTTAATCCTACCAAAAGCATTTGTTTGTCATGATGTATGCTCCTACTGAGCTATGTCTAGGTGTTTTTTTCTTTGTGTGTGTGTGTGTCTGTTTTTTCCTTCTGTCAAAAATTCTGCATGCAAGTATCTGGATGGTTTCAACCATAACAGCCTGCTCTGCTTTATTATTGCTATTCAGTTACCATTGAACATAGACCAGGAGACACATTCATATGTGTTAGGTACTCAGCAGAGATGCCCATCTTGGGAGTCATTTCTGGATCCCAACCCAAAACACAGGACCGAGAGCATGACAGGTAGTTCCCCAAAGGAAAATCAGAGTGTTCTGATCAACCCATCAGAGTGTTCTGATGGTGGGCAGGAAAAACAACAGAGATCTGAGAAACTCAAGGAGGGAGAGGAAACAGAATAAATAAGATAGTACATGCTACAACCTGAAATAGGAAGTGGCAGCCCACTCCAGTATTATTGCCTGGAAAATTCCATGGACCGAGAAGGCACACACGTGTATAACCAAAGTCTGGGCCAAGTCTGGGAGATCCCAGGGGAAGGAACAGGGAACTCCATCCCTCTGAGGATGATGGCGCCTCACGTGGGGAATGACTGTTAGAGGGAATGGGAAGAAAAGAGAGATGCGCCTTTGTTCATACAGGAAACATGATGAAAGGATTGAGATGGGGCTGGACATGTAAACTGAGGCCAGAGACAATCCCCAGATGCAGTTAGCGATTCTGAGTTTCTTCCTAGAGTAGACAGCAAAGACAGTTGCAGCCACTCCCGGTGATACAGCAGGCTCCCGTGTAGCCAGCTGCCTTCTCCCTGTTGTGACTGCCATCTTTCCCCTTGTAGGGCATCTCGGAGCTTCTCCTTATCTAGCGGGCAAGGCAGCTTAAGATCTGAATCTAGGAAGAATTGAAAAATGAATCCAAAGGGAGAAAGAAGACCCTAGGGGAAACAAACTCAGTTCAAAGGGGCTGCATCAAATGGGCTTAATCAAGGCATAGCCACAACCTGACCCCTCACCCCCCCCACCCCATCCTCCCCTGGCTTTACTTTCCTCCATGCTGGGTTCATTCTTCGCCAGGTTTCTGCAGCGGTTCCAGGCTCCCATCCTACCAGTTTAGCAAATCCAGGGGAACAAGAGCTGCTTGCCCATGAGTTCCAACAGAAGTGCCCTGAATGATGCTCCTGTCTCAGGCCCCCATCCACCGGGGCCAGTCATGTGCTACCATGATTGGCCTGCCTTGGGTCATATCCCCTTCCCTAGACCAGGGGCAGAGGTCAGCAAAGGCCAAAGCACTACCCTCTAAGCGTGGAAGAGTGATACTCCAAAGGGAAATCAGAGTGTTGTTAGTAGAGGAAGCAGGAGTGGATTCTGGGCAGCC
Organism: Bos mutus; assembly: GCF_027580195.1. NCBI lineage: Eukaryota > Metazoa > Chordata > Mammalia > Artiodactyla > Bovidae > Bos > Bos mutus. The sequence goes on from NC_091633.1 coordinate 58,887,412, forward strand.
AGAACAACAGACTTACACTTCTCTTTGGGTGAAGAAGGCTACTGTTAAATCAGAGAGTCCAGGCTCTGAATATTCAATCCTGACTGCCTTCCTTCCCTGCCTTCTGATTACTGGGTTTTCCTCTGGGTCATGTGGCAGGGACGTTCAAAGGTTGTAAAGCAGCCCAACTGGAGCTTTCCATGGGTACAATATGCCTAATTGGGGGGTATTTTCTTATCGTACACATAGTTCTAGTTTCTTACATATGCCTACGTTTATTTTTAAGACATGGAAATCAAGATACCTTGATTTGATGTTTGATGTACCAATAAATGATGCATCAGGAATCATTACTAAATCATTAGAAATAAAGGGTGACTTAATAGCTTAAATTGCAGATAATGTCCTGTCTCCAAAACAAGGTAGCTGAGGCCCCATAAGAAATACATCTACACAAGCCACAGTCCTGTCCTTATTTTGAAAGGCTTTCAAGAAATTTCTATTTCAGTCTCATCTGTTAATCATATTTATTAGTGAGTCACTATAGAGTTTGCCTCCAAGAATTCCAGAAGTGTGTAGAGAACTGTCTTCAAAACGCTTGAATACTGAGTCTGAAACATTAGATGATAACATTTTGTATTTTTGCACTGTGTAATTTGGAATATTTTTGCACCACGTGTCTCTAAAGTTCACATTTTCTTTCTAATGATATTGAGCTCATTTTGTGCAATTGAATTAATTTTGGTAAACAAAGATGACATGTTTTAATTTGTTTTTTTAGTCATAATGATATGACTAATGTGCCAAAATCACTGCAGATGGTGATTGCAGCCATGAAATTAAAAAACGCTTACTCCTTGAAAGGAAAGTTATGACCAACCTAGATAGCATATTGAAAAGCAGAGACATTACTTTGCCAACAAAGATCCATCTAGTCAAGGCTATGGTTTTTCCAGTAGTCATGTATGGATGTGAGAGTTGGACTCTGAAGAAAGCTGAGCACCGAAGAATGGATGCTTTTGAACTGTGGTATTGGAGAAGACTCTTGAGAGTCCCTTGGACTGCAAGGAGATCCAACCAGTCCATTCTGAAGGAGATCAGCCCTGGGATTTCTTTGGAAGGAATGATGCTAAAGCTGAAACTCCAGTCCTTTGGCCACCTCATGCGAAGAGTTGACTCATTGGAAAAGACTGATGCTGGGAAGGATTGGGGGCAGGAAGAGAAGGGGACGACAGAGGATGAGATGGTTTGATGGCATCACTGACTCAATGGACGTGAGTCTGGGTGAACTCCAGGAGTTGGTGATGGACAGGGAGGCCTGGCGTGCTGCGATTCATGGAGTTGCAAAGAGTTGGACATGACTGAGCGACTGAACTGAACTGAATGTGCTATAGACTACTAAATGAATAATATTGCCATTTTTTCATACTTTTTTGAATATTCTCATGACTCTGTTAGTATGCCTTTGCTAGGTATTTAATAAGCATATTAAAATCTGTTCTTGTTTATTCACTTAAATGAAAGCAAGAGAAAGTTTGAAAAGCACAAATTCTGATTACCTAAGAATGTGTGTTCTTTTATCTCTAACATTAGGAAAACCTTTAGTTATTTGTGTTTTTATTGAAAGCCTTTATCACGTTTACACACGTTCTTCAAATTAATGCAAACTACATGCAATAAGCATTCCACAATTAAAAGGTCATTTCTTTTTAATGAAAAAAAAAAAAAACTAGTTCATGTCATGTATCTGAGTTTTAAATAGGAATAGTACAATATTATAAGTATATGACAGACTTTCTTTTTCATTCTTTCTGTCTAAAAACATGCCTGTGTGCTCACTATCTCTCACCAAAATAGTTAACTTGTTTTCCTTAGTGTCTATTATACCACTGCCCGTAGTATCCATTTTTTCCAAAAGCAGCATTTCACTTGCTCGTGGAGAAAGTTGCAATGACTCGACCCTCTGCTTTATTTCATCACCCTGACCCCCTGTCAGACTTTTTGTTCCGCCACTTGATAATGTCAAATGATGAGAAGGTGTTTTTCTTTGAAACTGACTTTTTATTCATGGAAGCTTCAAGTAGGATCCAGCTAGAGGACTCTTAACCAAAGATGATAATAAAGCTACTTACTGTTTGATCCAGAAGGTGACCAGGTTGTGGAACTCCTCTGACCAGCTCAGAGGAATAATCTGTTTTCTGAATTTCTCTGTGTAGGGACTTCCTAAATGTCTTCCCTGTGTTTTATGGAACTGCAAAAATAATATGTCTCTGCTCCACACAGGGGAGATGGCTGTCTGTGTGCCATCCACCCATTCATTGACTGACTCATTCATCAAGCTAATGGGTTTGGACTTTTTCTATTTGAGCCAGAGGACCTGGGGAAAGTTCAGAAGTTTTGTCTCTGTATGTTGATAGAATGTAATAAATTGACTGTAAACATGCAGATAGAGATTTATAATGTTAGAAGGAAGATGGAGTAAATGATGGCTTTTGGGTTTGCATTTCAGGATAACTTTGAAGCAGGTTCAAATATCTCCCCATTCATTTGTTCACTTATTTCATATGAGAATGTCTCATTATTCCCAATATTGACCTGAAAAACACTAAAATGTGTAAAATTTTTATCTGTAACAGGAAATGAGGACTTATTAATTGAATATTTTATTGATGTATAGTTAATTTACAGTATTACGTTAGTTTCTTAACTAGCTATTTTGATTAATAATTTAAAGATATATGTTGAAAATTACCATATTCAAAGAATGTACATAAACATAGCACAAAAAACATGTAAATACTGCCAAGCACCATTTATTCTTAGATGCAAAATTTGAAATATTATAGATTTCAGGTCATCATTAGAAATATATCAGGCTCATCATCCCTCATCACCCTCTACATGAAACCCTTGAAACTAGATAAGTTTCGTAATTCAGAGATTTCCAGATTTATACTGTCAGTATTAGTCATATATTCAGTTCAGTTCAGTCGTTCAGTCGTGTCCGACTCTTTGCGACCCCACGAACCACAGCATGCCAGGCCTCCCTGTCCATCACCAACTCCCAGAGTTCACCCAAACCCATGTCCGTTGTGTCAGTGATGCCATCCAACCATCTCATCCTCTCTCGTCCCCTTCTCCTCCTGCCCTCAATCTTTTCCGGCATCTTGGTCTTTTCAAGTGAGTCAGTTCTTCACATTAGGTGGCCAAAGTATTGGAGTTTCAGCTTCAACATCAGTCCTTCCAATGAACACCCAGGACTGATCTCCTTTAGGATGGACTGGTTGAATCTCCTTGCAGTCCAAGGGACTCTCAAGAGTCTTCTCCAACACCACAGTTCAAAAGCATCAATTCTTCGGTGCTCAGCTTTCTTCACAGTCCAACTCTCACATCCATACATGACCACTGGAAAAACCATAGCCTTGACTAGATGGACCTTTGTTGACAAAGTGATGTCTCTGCTTTTCAATATGCCATCTAGGTTGGTCATAACTTTTCTTCCAAGGAGTAAGCATCTTTTAATTTCATGGCTGCAATCACCATCTGCAGTGATTTTGGAGCCCCCCAAAATAAAGTCTGACACTGTTTCCACTGTTTCCCCATCTATTTGCCATGAAGTGATGGGACCAGATGCCATGATCTTAGTTTTCTGAATGTTGAGCTTTAAGCCAACTTTTTCACTCTCCTCTGTCACTTTCATCAAGAGGCTCTTTAGTTTCTCTTCACTTTCTGCCATAAGGATGGTGTCATCTGCATATCTGAGGTTATTGATATTTCTCCTGGCAATCTTGATTCCAGCTTGTGCTTCTTCCAGCCCAGCATTTCTCTTGATATACTCTGCATGTAAGTTAAATAAGCAGGGTGACAATATACAGTGTTGACATACTCCTTTTCCTGTTTGGAACCAGTCGGTTGTTCCATGTCCAGTTCTAACTGTTGCTTCCTGACCTGCATACAGGTTTCTCAAGACGCAGGTTTTTTCCACAGTTTATTTCCACAGTTTATTGTGATCCACACAGTAAAAGCATTACATAGTCAATAAAGTAGATATAGATGTTTTTCTGGAACTCTCTTGCTTTTTCGATGATCCAGTGGGTATTGGCAATTTGATCTCTGGTTCCTCTGCCTTTTCTAAAACCTATCTAACATCCCTGGTGGGATCTGAGATAGCGCTGGTAAAAAATGTGTTAACGTATATGCAGAAAAAATCCGAATATTCAAATGAATGGAATAAAGAGAGAGTATAAATTTCTTCCCAGTAGTTCAGATCTAGTTTTGCTGGCAAATAAATTTTACACTAAACTTATAAAAAAGCTCTTGCTTATCAAAGCTTTTTGGATTTCAGAATTGCCTAGGAGAGAAGAAATCCCGGACCCCTTAGATCACACCACTGTGTTTAGCATCTCGTTTGTCTGGTAGTGAGTTCAGCAGAGCTGGGAAAGCAAAAATAAGCAGAAATGTCTTCTAAGGTTCCGAGAAAATAGCTGTCACTGAGTGCCATGTGCTGCAGTCATAAAACCCTAGAACTTTTAGCAGTCGAAGAAGCTTTGGATTCATTCAATCCAGTTCTTCCATTCCATGGTTGAAGCAACAAGAGACTGGAGAAACCAAATCATTTGTTTGAAGTTGGTTAGCTACCCTGACGTTGAATTATATATAAAGTTAATTTTCATTAGTTAATAGGGCTGATGTGTTGCTGTTAGTTCCCAGAATGTTCACCTTTCTGAGTGACAGTGAACAGTGGACTAGAAATACGGAGGGCACACAGGGCACCCTAGAGGCTGCTTTACCAAGAAGTGGAGACTGAGAGCAGGCTAGGAGAGCAGCACATTTGCAGGGCAGAAAAGACTTTTGTTGCTGTTTAGCTCTTAAGTCACGTCAGACTCTTGCAACCCCATGGACTAGCCCACCAGGCTTCTCTGTGCGTGGGATTTTCCAGGCAAGAATGCTGGAGTGGGTTGCCGTTTCCTTCCCCAGAAATGACTTCATACACTCCCTGAAGGCTGGACTTCTTGTCAGGGTGACGATACCTGTGTCTTGTTCCAGGGTTCTCTTAGAGGAAGCACAGTGCTCCTCTGTGAACACAAGTGACGTTCTACGTGGCTCTCCTTGTTGCCAACCTATTCACCTGGGATTAGGTTTATCACTTTTGAGACATCCCTCAATATCAAAGTAGAAGAAGAGAACTGTATTCTCTTCTCAGTGATTTTGGCCTCCTTGGTAGTCCTGTGGTTAAGACTCCATGCTTCCACTGCAGGAGGTGCAGGTTCGATCCCTGGTCAGGGAAGTTCTGCATGCAGTGGAATTGTGGGGCAAAAAAAGAAAAAAGCCAATGATATTTGAGTTAAATGGAATTTCGTAAGGGAAGAGAGACATGGAAAGGCAACATTAGTGTTGCTGATAATTAGAGTTATCTTGAGGAAAACAATCTCAATATGCAAAACAAAATATAGAGATCCTTTTTTTAAAAGATAACACTAAGATAATATTACAATTTTATTTCCAAAAGTAAGCATGTGTGAAATATTTTTTAAAGGTTATCAATCAAATTTTTACCAGCTTGATTTTTGTTAAAATTCTGATATCTCTGAGAAAGCTGACTCTTATCCTTACCGTTCTTTTAGATTTAGTGGGAACAAATTTAAGCTCTTTAAATGCACATTTTGGTAGTGAGAAAACTTGAGAATATTTGGGTTCAGAGAAGAAGGGATAGATAGTTGTAGAGAGAAAACGAAAGGCAGAACCTGAGCGAGTTTAGACACTGAAAACAAATCTCTGGTCTTATAATATGGCCCACATTAGAGTAGTAACTTCCGCAATCCAGTGCCATTGTCAGATTGTAGGATTTTATGTTCCTGTCCAAGAATTTTGAAATTACTTGGACTATTAATATGCAATCCAATATTTCTCACTAACTTTTTAAAATAAAGAACCTCGGATCAGATGGGACAGAAATAAAGTATTTTCTCAATCTTGATCCTCACTGTAAGTGATGAAAGCAAGTGCTATTTACCTTATTCTTCATTTTTGTAGAAGAAATAAATAAGGAATAAGAAGAAGAAGAAAGAAATAAGGATAATAATAAGAAGAAATAAATAAGAGAATAAATAAGGATGATATATTTACAAGACATTTGAGTATAAAAGTTGATCCATGGTTCAAAAACAGGAGCTAATTACATCATTTTTTGGGCTCCAAAATCACTGCAGATGGTGACTGTAGCCATGAAATTAAAAGGCACTTACTCCTTGGAAGGAAAGTTATGACCAACCTAGATCGCATATTCAAAAGCAGAGACATTACTTTGCCGACAAAGGTCCGTCTACTCAAGGCTATGGTTTTTCCTGTGGTCATATATGGATGTGAATGTTGGACTGTGAAGAAAGCTGAGCGCCGAAGAATTGATGCTTTTGAACTGTGGTGTTGGAAAAGACTCTTGAGAGTCCCTTGGACTGCAAGGAGATCCAACTAGTCCATCCTAAAGATCAGTCCTGGGTATTCATTGGAAGGACTGATGCTGAAGCTGAAACTCCAATACTATGGCCACCTCATGCAAAGAGTTGACTCACTGGAAAAGACTCTGATGCTGGGAGGGATTGGGGGCAAGAGGAGAAGGGGATGACAGAGGATGAGATGGCTGGATGGCATCACAGACTCGATAGATATGAGTTTGAGTGAACTCCGGGAGTTGGTGATGGACAGGGAGGCCTGGCGTGCTGCGATTCATGGGGTCGCAAGGAGTCAGGCACAACTGAGTGACTGAACTGAACTGAATTACATCATTTTCTTTTTGTTTTATTAGTGTAAAAGAACTAACAAAAGACCACTGTTTTTAAGCTTTAAGGGGATTTCTCTGGCAGCCCAGAGGTTAAGACTCCACCTTCCAGTGCAGGGGGCATAGGTTCAGTCCCTGATGGGGAAGGTCGCACATGCCTCTGGGTACAGCCAAAAATTTAAAAAAAAGGGGGGTTATACTTAAATAATTGAATTTAAAGCATGTAAAAAAATTATACCAACTACTTCTGCATATTTGGATGTTATATAGGTGGTGAGCCAGAGTAAAGTATTCTTAAGACACACTGTGTGGTAATAACTTAAATTAGAGGTTGGCAAACTACAGACCAAATCTGGCCCTCTGCCTGTTTTTATAAATAAAGTTTTATGGGACCATAGCCAAACCATTTCTTTACATATTATCCATGGCTACCTTTGTGCTACAACAACAGATGAATAATTGCCATAAAGAGACTATATAGTCCTCAAAGGTTTAAATATTTACTATCTGACCATTAAGAAAAAGTTGGCTGACCCCAGATTTAGGTGGTCCATTAATTATTCTCAATATACTCCTCTGTTAGAAGTCTAGTTGCTTTTAATCTTTGAAGGCACTAAACTCATTTACACAATGATGTTTTAACAAAACGAGGGGTATCTTGACAACGTTAGCATGTTTCTCTAAATGCATTGTTTGTTTGTTTGTTTTTTATTTGACCATGCCTGTGGGAGTTCCCCAACCAGGGATCAAACCTGTGGCCCCTGTATTGGAAGCACAGAGTCTTGACCACTGGGCCACCAAGGAAGTCCCTCTAAATGCACATTTTAGTCTTATCTCAAATTTTAATTTTTGAGATTTTTCTCTGATTTTAATTTAAAATTAATTTATAGTCAAATTTTATATACTATAACATATGTACAAATTTACATAACTGGCACCAGATTCATGATACAGAACAGTTCCATCAACCCCCAAAAAACCCTCCTCATTCTATCTCCCTGAATGCACAGCCTGCCCCACTGCCCACCACTGCCCCTAGATCCTGTCACTCCCTGATCTGTTCCCAACAGTGTGACTTTGCTTTTTTGAAATGTTATAACATCCAATACATAACTTTTTGAGATTTCTTTTTTGATTCATCCAAGTTGTTGCAAAATTCAATACTCATAGAATCCTAATTTTTTTTTGTAGTTTGTATTTCCAGGGTTTTGAATTTTTTTTTAAGACATCATTACAACAAGCTACTTTTGACAGTTCTGTATTTTAGAACTGCTGCTGCTGCTGCTGCTGCTAAGTCGCTTCAGTCGTGTCCGACTCTGTGCGACCCCATAGACGGCGGCCCACCAGGCTCCTCCATCCCTGGGATTCTCCAGGCAAGAACACTGGAGTGGGTTGCCATTGCCTTCTCCAATGCGTTAAAGTGAAAAGTGAAAGTGAAGTCGCTCAGTCGTGTCCGACTCTTAGCGACCCCATGGACTGCAGCCCACCAGGCTCCTCCGTCCATGGGATTTTCCAGGCAAGAGTACTGGAGTGGGGTGCCATGGGGGATAAAAGTAGTAGAGGTGCTTTTGATTGCATTCCGTAACTTTTCTACTCTAAATGACTTAGGTAGGATTTCCATTAGTCTTTGGCACACCTCGGTCTGGTGTATATACCTCAAATCCGAACCCATGGTCTTGACTCCCTGGATATACTGCTTTCTACCGTTAACACTGTACCCTTGCCTATCCAGGCACACCTCATTTTATGCACTTCACTTTATTATTTCACAGACACTGTGTGTTTTACATACTGAAGGTTTGTGGCACCCCTGCTTGGAACAGGTCTCTCAGCCCTATTTTCCCAACAGATTTGCTCACTTCCCCTTCTGTCACATTTGGGAATTCTCAAAATGTTTCCCACTTTTTCATTGTGATTATATCTGTTATAGTGATCTGTGATCAGTGATCTTTGATGTAACTAACTACTGCTCGCTGAAGGTTCAGATGATGGTTAGAATTCTTTAGCAATAAAATATTTTAACATTAAGGTATGTACCTTTTTTTTTTTAGACAGAATGCTATTTCATATTTATTAGACTCCAGTGGTTTAGATGGTAAAGAATCTGCCTGCAGTGTGGGAGACCCGGGTTCAATCCCTGGGTCAGGAAGATCTCCTGGAGAAGGGAATGGCTACCCATTCCAGTATCCATGCCTGGAGAATTTCATGGACAGAGGAGCCTGGTGGGTTACAGTCCATGGGGTCACAAAGAGTCAGACACAACTGAGTGACTAACACTTTCACTTTTTTCATAGTGTAAACATACGTTTTATATGCACTGGGAAACCAAAAAATTTGTGTAACTGGCTTTCTTGCAATTTTTGTTTTATTGTGGTAGTCTGGAATCGAACCCGCAATTGCTCCAAGGTGTGCCTGGATATAACTGCAGCCTTCTGCGCTGTGCAGAATAGACCCAGAACACTTTTCATGAGTTACACCCTTTACTGCAGCGGTAACCACGTTACACTGACATAGTCTCTCCTGAGGGACAGGGACTATACTAACGTCATTTTCCTACATGCCAGACATTAGCACCATTTGTGGTAGAAAGCTGGTATTTCCTCTAAAAGTATACTTTCAAAATTTTCCTCCTCTGCACATGCTCCATATTTGAAGTATGTATTAAATTAAGCATGACTATTTAATGTATCATTCAAGCTGGGATACCTTTGTGAGTGAAAGGAGAGTTTTGTTAGAACATAGACCAGAACTATGTCCAGGCTATATGGTTGCCCTACATTTTATACATTTTAAAATTACCAAATCTCCTTAATTATACTATGTCTGATCATTAGCTGACTCATTATCATAAAATAGACATTAAAATGACCTTGATGATGACAACAAAATAACTAAAAAAAATTTTTTTTAATTGAGGGAATTTCAGTTAACTTGAACTTGATACTTTGTACCTGATATAAGCAACACGACAACCAAGCCTTCTTCCTTTTCACTCCTGCTTTCATAGTAGCTTCTCTTCCTTTCAGTCATCAAGAAAAGCAGATAACTGTCTCTCATGGCACCCCACTCCAGTACTGTTGCCTGGAAAATCCCATGGACGGAGAAGCCTGGTAGGCTGCAGTCCATGGCGTCGCTAAGAGTCGGACACGACTGAGCGACTTCACTTTCACTTTTCACTTTCATGCACTGGAGAAGGAAATGGCAACCCACTCCAGTGTTCTTGCCTGGAGAATCTCAGGGACGGCGGGGCCCGGTGGGCTGCTGTCTCTGGGGTCGCACAGAGTCGGACACGACTGAAGTGACTTAGCAGCAGCAGCAGTCACTCTAGACAATGGCCAACAAAAGAAGAGAAAAAAAGAAGTAATCCATGGAGAAACAGACATAGAGAATAAACTTATGGACATGGGGAGAGGGAAGGAGAGGGTGAGATGTATGGAGAGAGTAATATGGAAACTTACATTACCATATGTAAAATAGATAGCCAATGGGAATTTGCTGTATGTCTCAGGAAACTCAAACAGGGGCTCTGTATCAACCTAGAGGGGTGGGATGGGGACGGAGATGGGAGGGAGGTTCAAAAGGGAGGGGATGTATGTATACCTATGAATGATTCATGTTGAGGTTTGACAGAAAACAACAAAATTCTGTAAAGCAATTATCCTTTAATTAAAACATAAAAATATTAAAAACAAAGCCAGGAGTAAGAAGGGGGCTGATGAAGGATTGTGTCCAGGATTTGGAAGCAATATCTTGCACAAGCCATTCTGATTCATTTTTATTCCTTTTTAATCACTTTTTTTTTTAAGTGTAACGGAGCATGCATTGATCTTACAATAAGCTTTACTTATACAGTAACATTTGAGCGCATGGTAAATTATGCAGTTCACTATATTAAGCCAGGACTTTCCAGTCCACCCAAGTTTCCAGTAAAGTTCTGTCTGACCTCTGTATAAAAGACCACCTTTACTAGGTAACTTATTTTTGCTGCCCTCTTGGGTGGTCGAATGAGGCAGATTTCCCTGTCAAACAACATACAACCTTCTTTTTTGCCAACTGAACATTACACTGGGATGTGGCTTGGAGGAGCAGTTTCTCAATACCATAAACAACGGTTTTCTTGGAACAGCTTGTTGCTGAAGCATAAAGAGAGGTTGCTCTTGGTTTCGCCTTCAGTAGCATATGAATTGGTTAAGGAATAAGTGTGGCTAAGCCACCAAATTACAGCGGCCATAATATAATTAAGTTCGGTATCCTCCCTGGAGGCTCTGAGAAGTACTATTATGACACTGAGCTTAAAGAAAAGGAATGTTTCCAGAGCCAGGAAATGAGTCTTTGGGGAAATGCTGTGAAGTCAAAAAGAAAAGAATCAGTAGAAATGCCATAAAACTTATTCCAGGAAAAGGGCTGATTAAGATACAATATTTTGTTATCTTGTGAATTTGAGTATATTAGGTCATTATCTTTCAAAAGAGAGGTGTTTGGGGGGATTAAAGAGGCTATCGGAATTAGGAGGGGGGAAGAAATGGAGGGTTAAAGATGTGTTGGGAATGTTGAAAACAGAACATAGAAAATGTTCCTAAAAGTAATTATCGGGAAGACTTTTGCTCTCTGCTTATCCATCTTAAATTGTATTTGGAAATAAATTTTTTAATAATAACTTGAACTGTTAAGGTAATGACTTTGTATAGACTTAAAAGGTTATTAAAGACATGAATGACATTCTGAGTGGAAAGAAGGGGACAAAGAAATGGGAGTTGAAGCTATTTGGCTATTTACTGGCTCACCCTAAGGCCATGGCATTCAGCAAAGCGGCATGCATTAGTTGTCAGAACTTCCCAGGAAGACCTTAGTCTGGCCTCAACGCAAGGCACAAGGACAAAAAGTTTCTCAGAAAATGTATGAAAGCATAAACACTGAAGAGAAAGATACTTAGCCTGGATTTCTTTCCAAATCATTCCTGTTCATAGCATCACTCTGTATCTCTTAGACTGCATGACCGATTGGCTTAAGAGAAGCGACCACATCTTCAGGACAAGGGTGACTTATTCTTTGGTGATATACCACAGCTTTGTCACTCTAGGGATTGTTATATCCAGCCAGTCCTCTTCATTCATTGGTTTTGACTGAATAATGTAGCAGGCGGTCCTGCTTGGGCCTGTCTTGTCTAGCATCAGCCATTCATGCAGTAAGTCCTTGGATATCCTAATAATACTCTCTTCATGTGTCCTGCCCAGGAAAGCTTTGTTGCAATAAAGATAGCTTTTATCCAAGTAGAGAGCTTTGGGATGGAGGAGAAGGGCTGCCACTCACCTTAAAGTATGATCCCCCAAGTCCCCACTTCAGTCATGTCTGACTCTGTGAAACCCTATGGATGGACTATAGTGTGCCAGACTCCTGTCCATGGAATTCTCCAAGGGATCTTTCCAACCCAGGGATTGAACCCGCGTCTCTTACATCTCCTGTATTGGCAGGCGGGTTCTTTACCACTAGCGCCACCTGGAAAGCACTGGTCAAACAAACCAAGGGACTGAATATGTTATCTGGCAAATCTATTTCTTATGCAACCCGTTTTCTACCTTGCTTTGGTTTAGAGTGAATTTCCTTTGTGGCTCAGCTGGTAAAGAATCCGCCTGCAATGCAGGAGACCTGGGTTGGGAAGATCCCCTGAAGAAGGGCAAGGCTACCCACTCCAGTATTCTGGCCATGAGATTGCGAAGAGTCAGACACAACTGAACAACTTTCACTTTCGCTTGGTTTAGACAATAATGCATTGACTATAAACTTAATGCTTAATTTCTACCAACCTCAAGGAGGATATTTCAGTCTCCTACAAGTAGGAAATGAATCAGTGAGCTGTAGTGAGCTTAAGAATCAGTGAGCTATACATGGATAAGGGGGAGCCACCATCCTCCAATTCTTTGGTTCCAGATGTGCAATAGCCCTAGATTAAACTGATGCTTTGAAGCCTTCCCTCTTCACACAATACATTACTGCCCCTCCATAGTACTATAAAAATCATTTGATCTAGTGAGTGCTTTTGGTGTTCCGAAAGTGCCTAATAACTTTTTGGAGTCTTTTTGCTAATGGCCTTTAGTCCACTTCAGCATTATAAGTTAAATTTGATACCTTACACTCTATTGACATACACCTTTTAATTTAACAGAGAAAGGGATGTACCATTTTGAAGTTTCATTCTATTTCAGAGAGTTTTTAAGATATACCCACTTTAATTCTGGCATTATTAATAGTCCTACAATTTGGATATTTTTATTCCTATTTTATTGATAAGAAATTATTTTATGGATAAAAAACTCATGTTCAGAAAAGTTAAGTAATATTAAGTAATGATATACAGTTATTTCTATTAACTGGAAGAACTGAGATTTAAATTCCTGTCTGACTTTAGTATTTGTACATTGAAAGTGAAAGTGAAAGTGAAGTCGTTTAGTCGTGTCCAACTCTTTGCGACCCCATGGACAGTAGCCTGCCAGGCTCCTCCATCCATGGGATTTTCCAGGCAAGCGTACTGGAATGGACTGCCATTTCCTTCTCCAGGGGGTCTTCCCAACCCAGGGAACTGAACAATAACCATCCAAAAACCAACCAGTAAATATATGAAGACGTTTTGCTCCAGAATCAGCACTGATTTCCAACTCTGCTCTCTCTAATGAGCATTCCATAATAAACTAACCCAAAGCTAAACTCAGATCATATTCCTGCTTCCCCCAGCCTCTGTTCCCAAGTATGGGTCGACCCTGGAACAGCTTGTTGAAGCAGAAAAAGAAGCTAAGCTTGATTTGGCCTGGAACAGTATGATTATGAAGGAAGTTAAATGTGGCTTGCTAAAAGAGCCCCAGTTTGATATTGGTTGACAGAATGTCCTTCTGTAGAATTCATTGGAGGTTTGTTTTTTTTTTTTGAAGTCCCATGCAGCCAGCAGATGAAAATGCATTATTCATGCAAATCTTGGGGAAAAGGCACACCTGTGGTGAGATAAGGCTTTCCTTATCTTAGATGAATAGGAAGTTTGATTTTTCTGCCAAAACAAATTGGGGAGTCTAAATACTCGAACTTGTGGAGCAGGCTTGTGCCCCTCTGACATATTTCAAGAAACCTGAGGATCCTTTGTTCTTTTGTTTCTCCCAAGTCCATTTCACACTCTGAAGGATGCGTGTCATGGAGAGTATGTTCAATGTCAAAGAGACTGTGTCAGGCCCGGAGATATGAACTGACTCTGCCAAATGAAACAGTTTGCAGAGTGGGAGAAATGAGGAAATGCATCATCTAAGAAGTTATATGCATAAGTGGAAGAATTGAGAATTCTTTCTCGTATACCCAAAACTTCTCAATTCTCCTGTGTCTCCTATTCTGTGTAAGTCGCTCTGACTTGTATACCCAAAACTTCTCAATTCTCCTGTGTCTCCTATTCTGTGTAAGTCGCTCTGACTTGCAAATTGGATGTGGTTAAAGGCCATAGACATTTATGGGTTTAAAGGAAAGGCACCAGAAACTACAAATGTTACTGGTGCACTTATTTCTCCAAGTTTGGTGGGTTACACATGTCATCTAGGGCCCATGCCATGCCATTAGGCAGATATCATTTGGGAGCTGCTTTTAGATATTTAAACCATTTCCGTATCTTCCAAAGAGTTAGGGTCACAAAAATTTCTTTTTAAAAATGTTTATATAACTTGGGCTAGATCATACAGTTGGCTCAGTCCCTAACATTTAAGCTATTCCTGCACACGTGCAATTCACAAAGATAGTTTGACTTCAAAAGGCTTTTATTAATGTATTTTATTTCATCTAGAAGGTGTTCTTTATAACAAACAGGAAACCTCACTAAATATAACTCAAAGTTTAAGCAATGGAAAGGCACATAGATGATGTCGTACATTATAAATATTTTTTGTACTTGCTGGTTTATTTCTAAGGAAATTATGAGAATGACATCATAATGATGACTGACTTTTATTAGTGTTTTTGCTCTGAAGTTCTACAGCTCTAGACCAGTAGTTATAAAGAAAAACAAATTGTCTAGTGTTATCCCTTAATACTTTACCTGATGTTTTCTAGTGACATTAATCCTAGGAAGTAATTCTAGGACCACTGTATTATCATCAGTTCTCTTTTACACATTCATCATTAAAAACAACATGATAATAAAGCACAATTTCTTAAACTCTTAATGGGAAAGAATTACCTTGTATTTTTGTCTGAACTAGTGCTTTGATGAGTCTACAAGTCAAAGAACGATTTTAGAGTAATATTTTATAGACCATTACTTGTTGCGATCAGAAAAAGGTTTTTCATAACCATCCAATGTAAATTTTAGCAATATGCTCCTTTCTTTTACTAATACCAAGTGGAAGTTGTTAACTTTCTATTTTTCCTGAGGCTTTAGTACTTTTTCTACATAAATCCTTTTAAATGACTTATTTGATAAATTGAGCCTTAGAAGAGCATGGGGCAAAGATATATATAATATGTGAGATCGAGCTAAAAGTATTTTACTCATGCAACTAACTATGTGAGTGCCTGTTAGGTGAGAGCCCACTGGACTTTCGGAGAAGGCAATGGCACCCCACTCCAGTACTCTTGCCTGGAAAATCCCATGGACAGAGGAGCCTGGTAGGCTGCAGTCCATGGGGTCGCTAAGAGTCAGACACGACTGAGCAACTTCACTTTCACTTCTCACTTTCATGCATTGGAGACGGAAATGGCAACCCACTCCAATGTTCTTGCCTGGAGAACCCCAGGGACGGGGGAGCCCGGTAGGCTGCCGTCTATGGGGTTGCACAGAGTCGGACACGACTGAAGCGATGCAGCAGCATTGGACTTTGTGCTGGGATACAGTCAAAAATAATCAGACTTGATTTCTATTCAAGATTCTTCTTGATGGGTAGGGAAAGTGGTGAAAAGAGAAAGTGTTAGTCACTCAGTTGTGTCTGACTCTTTGTGACTGCATGGACTGTAGCCCATCAGGCTCCTCTGTCCATGGGATTCTCCAGGCAAGAATACTGGAGTGGGTTGCCATTCCCTTCTCCAGGGATCTTCCCAACCCAGGGATCAAACTTGGGTCTCACACACTGCAGGCAGATTCTTAAACATCTGAGCCAGGTAGAGCTGTAGGTACAATCAATAAAACATAATAGCATAGTGATATGGTGTCATAGCAATTTGTAGAAAGTGCTAGGAAAAAAAAAGACAGGCATTCTTTGGAATCAGAGAAGACCGCAGAAGAGCTGGAGCTGGGTCTTAAAAGATCAGTAAGTTCTTTCCCAGCAACTAGATGGGGATGTTCTTACAAGGAGAGGAAATAGCCAAGTGCAGAGTCATGAGGATGTGAAAACGTAGGGAGCATCCAGATACATGGCAGAAGCTGAAGCTGGAAAAAAGAGGCTAGGGCTATCTGTTGAAGGGTCTTGTATTCACTGTCAAATCCCTTGAACTTACTTTTTAGGTAATGGCAGAAAGTTTTGTTTTGTTATTGTCGTAAGGAAGCAAAGTTAAATGATCAGCTGAACTTTTGACAAGATTGTGTGTAGGAAGCAGAGTTGCTGTTAAGTGGTGGTGTCTAACTCTCTTGCAACCCCATGGACTGTAAGCCTGCCAGGCTTCTCTGTCCATGGAATTTCCTGGGCAAGATTGGGTTGCCATTTCCTTCTCCAGGGTATCTTCCTGACGCAGGAATCGAACCCAAGTCTCCTGTATTGGCAGGCAGGTTCTTCACCACTGTGCCACCCGGGAAGCCCAGGAAGTGGAGGAAGTCGACTCTTATCATTAGACACAGTCAACAGAAACAAAAATCTCTCATAGCCGAAGAGGGAAAACAAGGTGTCCTTTATGCTGTCCATGGTTTTCTTACCCTTGTTTAGATTTATATGGGGAAATTAATTGATTCAAAGGAAATTTAGCTTGATCTGTATTTTCACCAGCTCAACAGCAAGGGGTGGATGCCAAAGTCACTCTAGCATCAGTAAGGGCAGTTCTGTCTTAGGCTGGTCCCATCTTCTACACTTCTTCTAGGATCATGTGTGCATTATACAAAATAATGCTCCTTGTATATTTGAGAGTTCTCCAGACAATCTCACGTGTATCTGCGATAGTTTTCTGTTTATTACACAATGAAAATATTACCAGCTTGAAAAAAAGAAATGACTTCCCTTATCATTTTTACAGTGTTAAAATGTGGGTTTTGGATACCTGGATTTCTTATATTCATATCAACATGGCCTTACATCTTGGCTATACATGTCAGGGAAAAAAACCTTAGAAGTTTTTATATTATGCATGTTAATTTTGATTGTTATTTTCACATTTCCTGATTCCCACCACCTAGACTTAATAGGTGTAACATAAAAGGCAGTATGTTTTGTGTCTGGAAGTATTTAAGAAAGAGTATAACAAGGCAGTTTGTGGATAGTGCTGTATTTATGTCCAAATTCATCTGATAAACTGCTGCTTCTGGAAATTTGTTTTTTTTAACATATGATGATTCTTGCAGTATCTGTGTAGTTTTTGCTAATATGTTTGTGTTTATATTTTTATACTCACACTTTATATATAAATACAAAAATAAGTATGTATATTTAGATTTCCCATTTAAGATGATCTTTTAAAATTGATTCCTTTATTTGATTTCACATAATTACAAACATACAGTAAAACAAGCAGATTTACTGCAAATGCCACACTCGAGAAAACCAAATGCCATCAGCATTGCCCTTTCTGGGCCCTCACCCTGAAAGTCACTTTGTCACGCATGCCATCAAATGAGAAATGAACATTTTATCCAACTACAGCTTTTCACTTGAAAACATCAAGACAGAAAAGGTATATCAAAATGAAAAAAAAATTATAAGTGCTTAGGGAGAGTAATTGAATTATCATTTAAGATAATCTGAAACGTTTCAGAGTGGCATTTTGGTTTGAGGTTATAGTTCTGTCAGAATAACTGATGAATGAATAAATGATTATTCATCCCAGGATATAATCCTGAATGCTCAATCCTTTCTTACCCTTAAGTAGACATCCTTGTTGTCTACGGTCAGGTACATGAACTACTACAGCCCATCCCTCTGCCCTCCACCATGAGGAAGAAAAGAAAGCTGATTAGTGAGCAGCTAATATGGATCAGTTGTGTGTTAGTAACTTAAAATTTTTTACTGTGTGTATTTTTCATTAAAAAAGAAACCTAATGAAGTAAAGGTTATAAGTCATTTTTTAAAAAACCTTGATGTTCAAGTGTGTTAAATTACTTCTGCAAAGTCAAATAGCCTGTAAGTCACTAAGCCAGGATTCAAACCCAGCTCTCATATTAAAGACCCACATTTATTTCTCTCTATTCATCTATGCCCTCAAATCCCTCAAACTCTCTGTAATCGGAGAGCAAGAATGGGAGAGTGTGCGTACTTTTGTGCTTTTCCCTTACATTTCTCTTTTCCCAAAAAATTCCCAATATTAATAAAGTGTCTCTCTGGGAGATGCAATTCTTTCTTTCTTTGGAATTTTCTTCCCCTTCATTGTTTGGCTCCTGGAGTCTCAGCTTGAATGTTTGTCTTCAGGGAGGCCTTCCCTGATCCCCTAGTCTAAATTGGATTCCCCATGATATGCATTCCCATAACACCCTATTCTTTTCTTTTTAGTCCCCTCTAGTATTTAATTATGCATTTGTTTGTATGCTTACTTGTCTAAGCCTCTTTCCCCAACTAGAATACAATAGCCCAGTCATGGTGCAGAGTAACAGTGGCTGACTTCTGTTGAGCGTCAGCCCTGGGTCAGGGTCCACTCTTTGCTCTTTTCATTATCTACCTCCCAACAACCTTTGAGATAGGAAAGGTTCCTGTTTGAAAGGTGATTCAACGAAGACACGGGAAGCTAAGTCACTTTCTCCTGTCAAAAAGCCAACAAGTTGCAAATCTAGACGGTCTAAAGCTCTGAGCCCATCCTCTTGACCCGAATGAACAGGAATCTGATGCCTAATGACCTGAGAGCAACTGGCTCACCATACTTGGCCCCACAATAACTGAATGGAGTGCTGGAATCAGAGCAGAGCTGTGCAGTAAGTAAGGATAAATGGGGACCGCGATATAAATGATGAGGAGGTGGGGGCTGGTCAGGAAATGCGGCCTTTATAAACGCTTCCTTTGCCCTATGATTGAGAATCGGGAACTTGTCTCTGCATGGTGAGTCTGTGAATGAAAATGGGATGGTGAACGTGCCATCAGTTCTGTCCCCCTTGCCACAAATGTTGAATTATAAACACATTAGGAAACTGTTCCTGTCCTTCCCTCAGTTCACTAAGAACAATCTTGGGCAGTATGAATGTCAGAAGTTTCCTCAAATTCTGCCTTTTGGTCCAAAAGGAATAGTTTCTTTTACACTGAAAACTGTCCTACTGGTGAAACTTAATGGAAAAGGTGAGGAGCCAAACGCTGTCCTCCTTGAAATAAATTTTCATGTATTTGAAGCAAGTTATGTGCACTCAGATTGTTTTCTTTTTTGAACTTAAGAAATCCAAGCCCTTCTTTTAGTCTTTCTTCATAAATCCTATTCTGATTTTATAATTACTTACATATCTTTAATCTGGACTTCATATTTTCAGATATCTGTAATACACAGTCCCCACATTTATTCTGTCTTAATGCCATAGTATCATACTTTACTAATTATAGAAAAGATGGAGTGGCAAATTTTGCATTTTAAATTGTTATATAATTTAATATTCAAGATGCATTTTCCCAGAAATAATGTATGTTAATTACTATCATTCATAATTAGTATAGGCATGTAATATATTAAATTTCAAAAATTGTTGCTTAATTTGGATATCTGAGGCATAGATAATGTTTGTTTACTAAATGCTGATTTGTAACAGATGGTATTTTGGAGTAAGAATGATTTTTTTGATGTAAAAATGAAGATTTTGATTGATTGCTTTTTAGTGTTGCTGTATTGTTAGAATTCTACATTTGATCATTTTGTGAAATAGTGATTAATGAAAATAGAATTTAATTTTGCTATCTTGGTAAATTTCAAGTTTAATTGACATCTAACTCTTATAAAGACAAACTCTTCTCAGAAAATAATTTCAAAAGTACCATAACTTTTATATGACCTTGAAGTTGAAGCAATCTGTTGCACAACTTCTCAAGAGAAGTCACATAGAGAAAACTTCATATTTTCTTAGATTTATTAGTGTTCCTTGGTGGTCTAAACTGTTGGGGTTTTTTTCAAGATTTCTTTTCAAAGCAGTAATCTTACTTAATTGTTTAATGTTTGTTCTCATATAAGTCAACTTGAGTTCTTCTTTAGAGTACCAATAGGAAATATATAATGGCAAAGAGCAGTGGAACATGCCTAGGAAACTCAAGTATCCTGGTGTTGTATTTCTACATAATGATGTGAAGATAATGCTTTTAGCTGCATGACCACCATATTAGCCACACATCATAAAAAACAAACTTTGTAAAAGCAAGAGGTCAAATTCACTTAATATTTTGTACCCATAGCTGGAGTGAAGCATTAATACTTAATATTGTGATTTTTTCTTTTTTCTTTCCATTGAAAAGACTCTGAATCTTCCATTTTCTGACAGGAGGAAAAAGATTTTTCAGATAAAAAGGTATAAAGCAGAGGAAAATATCAAGGAAACTTGCTTTATATCCTTGGATTTAATGTCTAAAATAAAATGGTCAGATTTTTATGCCACAAAAATATTAGCTTTAAAGATGGTAAATGAAATCATATGAGTCTATTTTATTTCTTTAGCTTTCAATATAAAAATTTAATATTTCTAATAATTTCATTAAAATTTTTACTTTTATTATAAAAGTTAATAATCCTTAATTCTGTTAGACCTTTATTAATAAATTGTGAAAAATTACTTTTCTTTATGGAAGACTGAGACATTCTAAGAAAGAGATTTCCAAGCTAGCAAACAATAGAACAACACTTCTTGCCCATTAAATAAAATACAGTCTTGTGGTTTGAAAGCATTAAGGTATTTTCTAAATCATCTTCCAAAGGAATTATTTGCTCTTCTAACAAGCTTTGCGAATATTTATCAATTTAATAATTTTTAAAAATATTTACATTTTAAGAATGATCCTAAAAAAAAAAAAAGAATGACCCTGAAAAGGAGATATTTGAGAGAGTAAGGAAAGTAAAAGTTGAAACTCCCCATCATAAACAAATATTTCCTTTATTCCATAGCATCATCTAATCTTTGGAGAGATGTGTATTTTAATGTACATACTTTCACACACTGAATAATTTAAAATTCTTTCTTAGTTCATAACCAGATATTCAAATTTGAATCTAAATTTCAGTGTCTTTTAAAAATTTATTTAAATATCTGTTATGTCAGTCAGTACTGCTCTGAGGTAATTTTCCCAGCTGTTTGCCAATACCAAGAATGCAGATTTTTCTGTCATAAATCTTGGAAGTGCATTTTTACATAGAGTTTGTTTTTAGAGGGGAGAAAATATTGTGACTTGCCATGTGTATTATTAGTAAACACAAATGTTGGGGTTAATTTGTTTCTCCCATTCTTCTTTGTTTACTACAGAAATCACTTTAGCTTTAGAGAATACTATAAAGAATATATATATATGTTTGTTTGTATATATATATATATATATATATATTTAACTGAGTATATATTTAACTGAAAAAATATAAAATTCCTGCAATAGCAGTAGCTAGGTATATATGTTTCAACGCTAGGATAAAAATTCAGATTACCTCGAGTTTTGCAAATCATTCATTAATAAGCCACTGTTAACACATGCCATCTACATTTTCTGAAGAAATATAGACAGATCTTTATCAAAAGTGTGTGGTAAGCCTGGTGCTAAATATAAATATCAACGTGCCTTTCCATGCCTGCAATTTTCTGAAGTCCAAAAGTTCTTCAGATGGTAGCCGGCAAGATAATACTTCCTCTACACAATTTAAATGCATTCCTCATCTGACTCAAATATAGGGCTACACATTCTCTGCTTCAAAATCATATTCCCTTCCAAAATCTTAGTGTTTTGTGGATTGATTGAGTTTGAGGATGGCTTTTACCTCATTGTCCATTGTAATAGCTATATCTTCCATTCAGATTGCACTTTGGAATTTATAAAAATGATTTTTCATTCATTGTCTTCTTTGATTATCTGAGCAACTTTATGAGAAGGAGGAGAGATCTTTGCCAAGGAATTTTAATTTGCCTTTCTCGCCCATTAAATAACCAAATAAACTCCTTGAAAGGATTGTTGAGCTCTCTACTCTATTTTTTCACTGTAGACCAGTTTTTTGGTTTTACTTTGTTTTTGGCTGCACCAGGCCACGTGTTGAATCTTAGTTCCTCAAGCAAGGATTAAATCCTCGGTCCCTGCATTGGAAGCAAGAAGTCCTAGCCACTGGACCAGACTAGTTGTTATGTATTGTTTCATCTAAAAATATCATCTTAATTAATGTTTCACTTAGTATTTTGAACCCCTGTTCAATTTACAAAATGATTTGGGTACTTCTCTTTGAAAGGAACAAGTTTGATAAAACTGTAAAGCAGGGGATGAAAGATAAGAGCACAATACTAGTGGAGAGAAAGAGTGTTATTAACTGAGTCTTGAAGAATATAAATACTCTACAGTGGTGGTTCTGGGTTTTCCAGAGCTAACTGTGCTCACCGCTTCATACACCACAGTCAGAGACATCAAGTTACCAGTTTAAAATGGGCCATGGTGAGGGTATTTACACCACAGAAATGTACACAAATTCGGGATTTTTTTTTTCCCAGATAGTCAGTTTATCAGTGCATTGCCCTAAAGCCTAAGTTAACCTTTGTTTTCAAATAACTGATGTATAAGCTTCATTTTATTCTCCTGCCGAGCTTTGTAAACTTAATTAAGACTATTTCAAAACTGCCTCAGTCCGTGAACAGTAGATGCTGATGAGAGAATACAATCTATTTTGTGTTTGTTCCTGTCTTCATTTAGGGAATATTTGGTGAGGTGGTGGAACGTAACAGTTCACATTAGTTCTCCTCCAGCCGGATAATCTCTCTTTTGCCTCTTGTAGGTGTACATTTGGGCCAAGTTACTCAAATCCTCTATGTCTCTGTGTCTCTATCCATAAAGTAAAGATAATAATAAAATAGTATTAAACTTTAGAGTTTTTATAAAGTTTTAACAAGATAATGCTTACAAATTACTTAGCGTGGTCTCTGGCGCACAGGAAGTGCTCAGTGCATGCTACCATTTATGACAAGGCTTCTGCTGTAAGACACTAGAAATACCAAGATCAGGCCCCTCCCTTTAAGAACCTTACAGTCTAGTGGGGATTTGGTCTAGTTCCTAATTTACATATCTGATATTTTGCTGTGTCCCAAAATGTAGCTGCCCAATATTTTACTCATTTTCATTTCAATCTAGAAATGTGTCTTTTTAATTTTTATTTGTTTATTTGAAGTATACTTGATTCACAATATTATGTTAGTTTCATGTATACAGCAAAGTGATTCAGTTTTATATTAATGTATGTATTATATATTTGAATATCCTATGTTATACAGGAAATGTGTACTTTTAAAAATCTAAGGCCCAACAAGTATTAAACCTGTAGGTTATAATAGAAGAGTTTAATGTAGTTACAGTCTTTTCTGACTATCATTTTTATTCATTTTGTTTGTTTTTGGTTTTGTTCTGGCCACACCTCTCTGCTTGTGGGATCTTAGTTCTCTACCAGCTATGGACTTGAGGCCCCGGCAGTGAAAGTGCAGAGTTCTAACCATTGGACAATCAGGGAATTCCCTATTCATTTTTAATTCCGTGAATGTCCTTGTAGTTTTTATCAAAGCTTTTGTTAATTTATTTTCAGGTACCCTAAACATAACATAAGAGCTTTCTCTAAAAGTGTTGCCAACATCGCTATACATTTTCTTCTTCAGAAAAGTGTTTAATGCTAGGATTCTGTTTTTAAAAAGGGTTTATACATTTTGTAGCTTTAGTATTTTGTCATTATTTCAAATAGATGTTCCACACAATTTGGTTTTATTGAGGCATTCTTTTTTTCTTTTAGAGAAGATGTTTTGGAGAACTGAACTCTGGAGTATGACAGATATTATTATTAATAGTACTTGACCCGTGTTGAGCCAAATAGTCCTTAGTATCCAAGCCATTCCCTGATCCTATATTGGATTCCCTGGGCAGCATATATTAAAGGCTCTACAGCAACTAACTGCTGCCTGGATAGCATAAAAGGAACAAGTCAATCCACTCTGTAATGTGCCATCCTGTATCAGATATCGCAGTTCAGATGGAAAGTTGGTTCCATTCACAATTTAAAGTTTAAAATAAACTTATAAAGTTTAAAATAAAGTATAAAATAAATCATGCACACCCAGATGTAAGTTATTGTGATCATAACAGTTTTTACCTATATAACTGAATATGTGTATACTTTCTTCCCCATCGGCATAAGATGTCAAAAGAATATTAGTACATGGAATAAGAAGCAGCTGGAAAGCTGTAAATTCTAGAAAATAACCACTTCTGGTATCTTGCCTCCACGCAGGTCATTACTTAAACCCAGTGTGACGGATTTATTTTGTTTATGCTTGAAAAGAGTGGGGAAGAGAGTCGTTGAAGAGGGTACTGGGACTTTGAGGTAGCTAGTCTCCATCTCGAATATCTTTTATCCCCTCGTTTGTGCTTTTCTCGTCTGTTTTTGCATTTGCTACCATCAGAAGATAAAATGTACAGCCCTAAATGTACATTTGACGTGGCCCAATTGCTACATACCAGAAATTATATACCCCATAAAACACTTCCTAAAAGCTCTGACTTACTGGGGTATCTCCTAGCAGTTCTCCAACTTCATATGAAGCAGGACAGACCTCTTTGTCAGAGTGTGGTCTAGGTGAGCATGGGTCCCGCCAGCATTTGAAAACTGTAAATACTTTTTTAAAGCGCTGCAACAGAGGGTAAATACAATGAAGCATAGCAGAGGCCTTAAGGAGACAAGACAGTGCTGCGAAGTGCATTCGTTATCAGGAAACTCAGAGGGAGTAAGTTACAGACAGACTTATTTAAAAGAAAAGCCGAATCTGGAAAAATAAAGGCAATTTTAAAGAAAAGGGGAGAGTTAGTGCTGTAAGTGATAGAGCCTCAGTATATTGTGGTTTCATGCTCAGAGAACAGTGAAAGTAAGAAAAGCCAGAAGAGTGAGTAATAAAATGGCACAAGATATTTTATAAAAAGGTCCACTTCCAAAATAAAATTTGTACAACAGGAAGACTACCAAATCATTCCAAGTATAACTTAGACTTCTTCGATAGAGTTGACCATGAACCCCTTCCTAGAAAGAGGATGAGTGGTACAGAGCCACGGTCCCCAGCCTTCTGGGCGCCAGGGACCGGTGTCCTGGAGACAGTTTTTCCATGGGCAGGGTGGGCGGATGCTTTCTGGATAATTCAAGTTCATTACATTTATTGTGCACTTTATTTCTATTTTTATTACATCAGCTCCACCTCAGATCATCAGGCATTAGATCCCAGAGCTAAAGAAATGAAATTCTCAGGTTTTTTCTGGAATGTTTTCTGACACCAAATGACAGAGTTTTTTTGGTTTTGGGGGAGCGGTTTTCTCACATCAACCAATTCTCCAGCACTCAATGGGTGTTCAACAGTTCAGTTCATTTCTGACAGTAACTATCCAGAGTGCACCCAGACCCCACAGATTAAGGGTTCAATCCTATAAGGCTGCCTTCCCTACAGACACCAGCTATAAATGGGCCCCCACACTACCCACATTTCTGCCCAGCTGACTACATATTTGGGGGTTCCCATGAGTTCTCATGTAGTCCATGAGCTGACTACATATTTGGGGGTTCCCTCCCCAGGCACAGTAACTCAGAGAGCAATGACAGAGCTCAGGAAATTGCTTTACTTACTGTTACAGGTTTGTTGGACTTCCCCAGGGCTCAGATGGGAAAGAATCTGCCTGCAGTGTGGGAGGCCTGAGTTTGATCCCTGGGTTGGGAAGATCCCCTGGAGAAGGAAATGGCTACCCACTCTAGTATTCTAGCCTGGAGAATTCCATGAACAGAAGAGCCTGGCAAGCTATAAGACCCCCAGAGTTGAAAACAGTCAGACACGACTGAGTGACTAATACTTTCACTTTTCACCACAGGTTTGTTATAAAAGCTGTAACTCAGGAGCAGTTAGTTACAAGGGAGCGTAGGACAAGGTATAGAAGTTAGGGGGACATAGAGCTCCCATGCCTTCTCCAGGGGCGCCACCCTCCAGTACTTCAATGTGTTGACCCACCTGGGAGCTCTCCAGACTCCACCACTTAAGGGTTTATGGAGGCTTCATTGATTGATGAAATCATGACCGTTGGTGATTGAACTCAACCTCCAGTCCCTCTCCTCTCCCGGGAGGTTGGCGGGTGGGTCTGAAAGTTCTAATCCCCCAGTTACACCTTTTGGCTCCTCTGGCTACCAGTCTCCATCCTGAAGCTATCTATTGTTGTGATTGTTGTTTAGTTGTTCCATTGTGTCTGATTCTTTGCAACCCCGTGGACTGTAGCCTGCCCAGCTCCTCTGTCCATGAGATTTCCCAGGCAAGAATACTGGAATGGGTTGCCATTTCCTTCTCCAGGGGATTTTCCTGACTCAGGGATCGAACCCGCATCTCCTGCATTACAGGTGGATTCTTTACTCCGGAGCCACCAGGGAAGCCCTGAACCTATGGGGGCTAGGGGAAATACCAAGTCACTTTGTTAGCACAAACTCAGGTAAGACTAATGAAGAACAAAAGACGCTCCTATCACTCAGGAAATTCCAATGGTTTTAAGAGCTGTGCCAAGAAACAGGACCAAAAAATCAAGTATATTTTTCATTGTATTATACAACAGCCCACATCATGCTGTGCTGTAACATCATGCAGCCCCTCCCATAAACCCTCTGGGTTCTTCAGGAGATTGACTCCTCTTCTGAGACCAAATTAGACTTTGGGAACTATTGAAAAGCAATGCTTTTCATCTTTTCCAGGAGTTGTGGAGAAATGAATACAGTGCTTTTCCAAACTTACCAACAAGCCAAAATAAAGTTTTAGTGAGATTGAGGTCCTCTAGTGTTTGGAAATGGTTTGGCTCCATTGATTGTACCTTCTTTGCATCCTGTGATTAACACAGGAGTTCTGCTCTTGACTGAGTTCATCTGTGCCCACGTAGAGATGGTCTCCACTTTCTCCTCCTCCATTCTGAAAAGTGCTCTCACCTCACTTTGAAGGGTGTTGGTTGTTCTTGTGATACTGACAGCTCAGAGAGAGTGCTTGCTGTGAAAGTGCTCTCCTTAGGTCGTTGCGGTTGTTTTTGTTCAGTCCCTAAGTCACGTCTTAACTTTTGCGAACCTGTGAACTGCAGCATGTCAGGCTTCCCTGTCTCTTGCTGTCTCCCGGAGATGGCCCAAGTTCATGTCCATTGAATTGGTATGCTATCTAGCCATCTCATCCTCTGTCATCCCTTTGTCCTCCTGCCTTCAATCTTTCCCTGCATCAGGGTCTTTCCCAATGAGTTGGGTCTTCACATCAGGTGGCTAAAGTATTGGAGTTTCAGTTTCAGCATCAGTCCTTCCAATGAGTATTCAGGGTTGATTTCCTTGATGATTCACTGGTTTGATCTCCTTGTTGTCCAAGGGTCTCTCAAGAGTCTTCTCCAGCACCAGCAATCTCCTTAGATATCTCCTTATGAATGTATTGGTGAGCTTCATTAGTCCTCTCTTTCAGGGCACGGCCAAGATGGCTCAAGTCATCAGTGCTTAGGATCCTTTTTAAAAAACAGATTAAAATAGCCACGTAGCAGGCAGAAAATGCCCTTCGCCAACAGATGTTAGTGAGTGAAAGTCGCTCAGTTATGTCTGACTCTTTGCCACCCCATGGACTATAGCCCGCCAGGTTCCTCTGTCCATGGAATCCTCCAGGCAAGAATACTGGAGTGGGTATTCCCTTCTCCAGGAGATCTTCCCAAACCATGGATCAAACCTGGGGCTCCTGCGTTGCAGGCCATTTCTTTATCATCTGAGCCACCAGGAAAGCTCCCCCCAAAGATTTCCTTATCCTAATTGGCAAAGGGGAATTGAGGTTGCAATGGAATTAAGATTATACTGAATTATCTGGGTGGGTTCAGTGTCATCACAAATTCTTAAAAGTAGAGAGGACAGCAGAGGAGGTCAGAGTGGTGAGATATGAGAATTCAACCCTGCTATTATCGACTTTGAAGATGGAAGGAAGGCAGCATCATCCAAGGAATGCCAGGGGGCTTGAAGTTGGAACAGGAAATGACTTCTCCTCTAAGAGCTTCTAGAAAGGACCATGGTTCTGAAAACACAATTCTTTAGCCCGGTGAGACCTGTGTTGGATTCTGACTTACTAATTTTAAGATAATACATTTGTATTGTTTTGAGCCACTAAGTTTATGATGGCTTTTTACAGCAGTAATAGAAACCTGGTATTGTATTTGAATGAACAGTTCTCAAATAAACCTGTTTGTCATTTCTGAATAGCAAAAGGTTCCAATCTAAGAAGCACAGGCTTGCACGGGGAGGGGCTCACATTGGTCTCCAAGTTCTCTTGTTCCTTTCCTGATAATGTGCCATTAAAACATAGACATTAATGACAATTAATAAAGGAAATGTGTGACTTGCCTTTTAATAAAAGTTTATATTTTAGAATTTTAAGTGCCACCAGTCTGTTCTTATGTTAATTCCTAGAAACTCCTTCATTACTAAGAGAACAAAAGTTTTACCAGAGGTCTTCATTCATATGTGTTTTTCTGGGTAACAGATGTAAGATAAATTTAGAAGATGGTTTTACTATTTGCAGACACTCTGCCTAATCTTCATGTAATTTATCTGTCATAAAACCAAGGTTTTTTCTTTTTTTTTTTTTTACCATGTTTTATAGTGGAGAAACCTCAGTGAAGATACGCTAATTAAACTTCGTGTCAGAAGTTACCCAGAATAGCTATTTACTCTCTTTAATGCTTGGTTTGGGGCCATGCATATTTCTAATAGTGTAGCATTAACTGCCCTGCATCTCAAATTAGCATCATAAAGAATTTATAGGGGAAATTACAACTGAAAACTTTGTTACCTGCTTCCTTGGATAAGCACCTGGAAGACAGGAATTGGTTCTTGTTGATTATCTTACCCCTGGTGCCAAGTATAATGCCTAACACGCAGTAGATATTCACTAAATATTTGCTGGGTGAGTGTTAAATGCGCTTTTGTCTGACGAGACGTAACAGGGAGTGCCGTATTACTTTACATTTCCTTGGTTTCTCTGTACCGTAGGGCTGTTCTATGGATCACTGACCTTGCCAAAGGGTCACTAAGCAAACTATGCAAAAGTGAGAAGTGACGCTTCCAACTCAGTGCAGCCCAGCCCTGTTTCCTAAAATACACAAGTCAATTGCCAAATAGAAAATATTAAGGCCAGTTTTAAAGTAGGCAGAAATCAGAAAAAAATTAACTTTCGCCACATTGAAATATGAAAACATTGGAATGTTTTCTTTAAAATATCATCATGAAAGGCCATGCCCAACAATTTCTATTAAAAAAGTAAAACATACTTCCTGTTAGAATCATCTCATGATTCCCTGTCTTTTTCAACAGCTGCTTCATTTTCTTCAAAGAAGAATATTTGTAGTCATTTGGTTAGAACTTTGATGTGTTCACCAGGGAAGAGTTTATCTCAAAACTGTAGGACTAGATCTCATCTTGTACTTACATGAAAGTCACCAATACCCTTTGCTTATGGGCTTTGTCTCTTTTCTGCTGACCTGTGAAATTGTTCCTGAGAGCTGGACGATGATTATAATGGTAGTTAACTACTTACCAAAAGTTCCTAAGGAGGGTTTTATGATGCACCCTGAAACATGGGTTGATCTCAGGGTTTCAAAGTGTATAGGGACATTATTTTCAAATCATGCAAGTACCTGATTTTGAGGGGCCCTTGGTGCTTGGTGAGAGGCTCTCCAGAAGTTGATGTGGTATTGAGAGGCCTGGGCACAGGGAAGAAAGGGGCTCATGGGAGCCTAGAATGATATTCTATCGAAGCTTCAGTCAGTGAACTTGGAGGAAAAAAAACAGCATTATCCAAATAGAGGAAACTCTTAAGTGTTGTTGTAAACTAATTTTTGCCCGTTTGGTTCAGGCAGTGACACACACACAGAGCATTTGGTATTAGTAATAAAGTACAAAGTATAATGTGAATATTTGGACACATTACTCTTTCTCACATCACTCAGGGTAAACATTTGGGACATCAGGTTAACAGTTTCACAAGTATGATGTTAGAAGTCAGTGTCATTTGGAAAGGTGTGGCTCCCTGCACCGCGGAGCTTCCATTTGCCATCTAGGACTGTGTTTGTCTCCCTTTTAAGGCAACTTTGTTGAACTAATTAATCACTAGAGGTTCATTCCCTCCAGATGCTCAGCAGAAACAGTGCAATAATTTGATATTTCTGGGAGGAGTGCTTGGTTTTCATTCCATAAAACTACACATAATGAAGGGAAAGAATGGGAAAGAGTAAAAAGACGGGAACATTAACATAAGGGCTTTTTGATGAACCTGCGAGAGCTGGGCCATTTTTTCGATCCTGGCGCCAGGGGCCAACACTCGGGCTCTCAGGCGGCAGTGCGCTGATGAAGACTGGTGGAAGCAACCACAGAAGGTCTGGAAGCCTCAAAAATCTGGTGGTGGTTCTGGCATTATAGCCTCTGACCCTGGCCCAAAGTTAAAACTTCAGTGTCCAATTGACATACTTCTCCATTCTTATGATTTGTAACATGCTTTAAATGGACAGCATACCTCTGCAGGCTAATTCAAGCTAAATGTGAGCCTACCAATACTTTAAAATCCCAACAGGAGTCAAATAGCCTTCCTTCCCAATCTCGGAATTGTGTTATATGATATAATTTTAAAAGCTAGTTTTGAGAGACACCCTAGGATGTATACATAGTATATTAATTTTTTTCATCACTATAATTATGAAAGTAAGTATTTCCCTGAAATGATTGAGTCATTAGTCCTGTTTCTAAACCACCCAGAACACTACTTTGTACCTGGAAATTGACTTTAGAAAAGTGAAATCATGTGTAATTATTGTGTGTGTGCTAAGTCGCTTCAGTCTTGTCTGACTCTCTGCGACCCTATGGACTGTAGCCCACCAGGCTCTTCTGCCCATGGCATTCTCCCGGCAAGAATACTGGAATGGGTTGCCATGCCCTCGTCCAGGGATCTTCCCGACCCAGGGATCAAACCTGCGTCTCTTACGTTTCCTGCATTGGCGGGAGAGTTCTTTACCACTAGCACCACCTAAACAAATGTAAATCCTATAACCCAAAAAATTCAGGACATTTCTGAAATGACTTTCTTGATTTATTTACTTGTCATTCAGATGTCTCATTCTGTCTCCATGTTTGGCCCTTTAATAAAAGTCAGTGGTGCCCCCCAACTCCAAATTCATTCGTGAGATACATCCATCTCTAAGGTAAACAACTGTCTTTTATCACTTGTGGATTTATTTAAATCTCTTTTTCCTTCTGTATCTCTACAGTGCATGAATTCTACACCTAATTCCCAAAAAGCAACCAGCACAGTTTTAAACCATGTTGCTAGCCAGTTCAAATTGTCTTTCAGATGATTTGATTAAAGACTACAAAAGAACTACTTTCAACAAAACCTTCTTCTAGTGGAACACAAACATTTGTGAAGTGGGCAGCAGCACTTAACCTGCATTCACAGCTTTAGAGGGGGATGTATCCGGAAGAGGAATTAATTACAAAATAAATCCCACCCCTAAGCCTCCCTCTTCAGCCATCAGGGAGGTTTAGATGTGCAGTGGTTTTTCTATAATCAAATACTAGTTATACATCCCTGTTTTCAATGTCTCATAAGAAAGGCAAGAGCTATCTGTTTAATTAAGATGTAAGAAGAAAGATGAGTCAATATTAAAATCATCATAATGAGATAATCCAAAAAAAAGGCTCATTCATAAAGTCATAAAGACTTACCCTTCAGTGAGATAGTTCTCCTTGTTAAAATTAATCATATTGTGATATGCAGATGAAGAGGCTGGCTTTTGGGACATTTGAATAATAACTTGGTAGTTCTGGGATATTTGCACCCACTTTGTTACTTACACACACTTAAAGTTTGGACGTTTCGGCTTTGGATGGCATACATATGAAAGCAGTTTTTCTCTAATCCAGGAAATAAACAATGTTTATTAAAAGTAAACTTTTATGCCTAGAACTTGAAATTCACAAATCCATGTAGCATACAAACAGTATCAGACATTTCTAGTAACACAAGCTATTCTGGGGAACAAAGGCAGAATGATGGAGTATAACCCAGTGAAGAAATCGCAGTATTAGAGACTGGTTTTGCTTCTCTGACACGTCTAAGGAGTAACTTACAGCTTTTCACCCTAAGAGATGTGCTGTTTAATGAAATAGCATGGATGAGGTGATGTCCTAAGGGCAGGTTCGGTCACATTTTTCGCCATTGTACATAACTCCGCAGACTACAGACGAATTGCTCACTGGCTTACCAGGATGTGAACCTGAAGTATCTGATCTCGATAATTTTAGATACTTTGATTTCATTATAGAAATTCCTAGACTACTTGTGGGATAAAACAAATGCTAAGACCATATTGAGTTTCATCAAGCTGAATTAGCAGAAAATAAAGATAAAATGCCTTTCTATTTAAGCACACGATGATGTTTTAATTGTTACAGCATTTGGCATGCCTAATGTATACAATTCTTGACATACATATAATAACAAAAGAAAGTTGTTTGGGATTTTTCTTTTATTTCCTAGTGTCCCCTTTCCTCTCTAGGATTTTTCCCACCCCCACCCCAGCTCTGGCTTTTAGCTCTCCTCTCATTTCTCCATCTTTCTATAAAGAAAAAACTCAAGGCAGCGAAAGGATCTATGTAAAAATAGCTCATTTCTAGGCCAAGGCTGCTTATTACCTAGCTATGACGAACAGACCACCATGGTTGTGACAACTGATGTAGATGCCTCCAGGGTAAAACAAAGGTTTACATATTACACAAGCAATTTAACTGTTTTCTAAATAGATTGCCAAGACAGTGGGAGTTGGCAGCCCGCACTGTGTTTTAGGTTTGGGAGACTTGGATTAGAAGTGACTGCTGATTATGAACCTTTTTATTTGTCTTCTGTGAACTACAAGCAACCTAGTAACCCAGCAAAGAATTCTTCACAGCACTTAAACTTGTCTTCCTAGCTTCCCCAGATTACAAACACAAATCACTCGACAAAAGTGGTGTGAGGGTCTTGTGCGTAGATAACCACACAAGACAACTGTCTTGTTTCTAGCCCTTAAAGAGTTCTGCAGAGTGAAATATTTTATCATCTTTTTGTGTGTGCAGTAGGCAAGGAAGGAAAGAAAAGAGTTTGGACAAAGATTATCCAGGAAGAAGAAAGGGACTCTTTTGGGGGTTCCAGTTTAAACACAATAAAGAACATAATTAACTTCACAATTCTTTGTGTTTTTCATTTGACTGCAGGGAGGAGATGAAAGAGGACTGCTAAGCCTTGCATTCCATCCCAATTACAAGAAAAATGGAAAGCTATACGTGTCTTATACCACCAACCAAGAACGGTGGGCTATGGGGCCTCATGATCATATTCTTAGAGTTGTGGAATACACAGTATCCAGGTATCATTAAAAGATGGTTGATATTATTTTTCTCACTGTGTCTTTGTAATTTTTTGTTTAGAAGTTACAAATAATTTACCATCAGGTGGCAGTTGTTAAACCTCAGTCTCCATCTGGCTGAACATCCCAATTGTGTCTTTAAGGAAAATTGCGGAAAATGGTAGTTTTGGCATTTTCTACAATTCTCTTTCCTCTTAAATGCCACTTGGGAAACCTAGAAACTAACGTAATTTTTCTGTAATTTTTATTAGCTTCACCTTCAGCATGTTTGCTTATTTACATGCCACGTGTGTGCTTCCCTATTTGTATCCTATTTACTTTCTGTGGGTTCACCTGACAAATTTCACAGTCATGATTTGTTTCTTCCCCACCACGTAGGAAAAACCCCCATCAAGTTGATCTACGAACAGCCAGAGTATTTCTTGAAGTCGCCGAACTCCACAGAAAGCACCTAGGGGGACAGCTGCTCTTCGGTCCTGACGGCTTTCTGTACATCATCCTCGGTGACGGGATGATCACACTGGATGATATGGAAGAAATGGATGGATTAAGGTAAAAAACAAAACGGAGAAACAGGTGCCCCTTGATGCTAAAGTGCTTTAAGTGAATTAAAAACTGAATTAGATCACTTTGGTTAAATTCTTTAACTGTTATTATCAGTATCTGCATTTGTAACATGAAGAGGAATTCAATAAATCTGCTGATGCAGTATTTCTGGAAGTCGCTCTTCTGAGATGTCCTCACACCAGTTCCTCCCATGGGGGTTGTGCAGCAGCCACCTTCCACACTGCCTAATGGACTGATGTGATTCAGTGGAACTTCTCAGGGGATGTTAAACGCGTGGATTGGAAAAAAACATTTCAGAGGATGTACCCCACCAATGCCACAGCCTTCCGTCACCGTCGAGCTGTGTGTGTCTCAGTGCTGGTCCGAAACAAAACAGTCTCTGGTTTCATTTCCCACAACGTGGAATTTGGAATGTTAATAGTTTTTTGTCAAATGAGGGGAGGTGGTTTTTATTTATTTATTTTTTTTAGCCATAGAGCAACCTCCCTGCCTTTAGTGTAGGTGAAATATGTAACAAGAACAGAAAGCCCTTACGCGGTCCTCTGATCCCTCAGCGACTTCACAGGTTCCGTGCTCCGGCTGGACGTGGATACTGACATGTGCCACGCGCCGTACTCCATACCTAGGAGCAACCCGCACTTCAACAGCACCAACCAGCCCCCAGAAGTGTTTGCCCATGGCCTCCATGATCCAGGCAGGTGAGAATACAAGGCTCTTCTCTCTCCTGCCTTACCGCAGAGCAGGGATTCACGAAGTGGGGAAAAGGGAGTTTCCAGGCAGGGAACAGAGTCTCAGCCAACACTATGCCGCTAAAATCACACTGGTTCGTTGTCACCCAGGATTTTGTTCTCTTTCTTCTATTCATGTGTGAAGCACATTGAGAAGACAGATTAGATAAGACAAAGGACAAATTCACAGAGAAAAATCACCTTAACATTTTGGAGGGTTCTTATTAGATAAACACTGGTGGGCTAGGATCATGATTAAGACTTCAAACTGAACACTTCAGACAAATAATAAACCTTTGTCTCTGCTGTCGTTCAGTCGCTAAGTTGTATCTGACTCTTTGCAACCCCATAGACGGTAGCATGCCAGACTCCCCTGTCCTTCAGTATCTCCCAGAGTTTGCTCACATTCAAGTCAGTGATGCTATCTGACCATCTCACCCTCTGCTGTCCTTGTGTGCATGCTGAGTTGTTCAGTCGTGTTCGACTCTTTGCAACCCCATGGACTGCAGCCCGCCAGGCTCCTCTGTCCATGGGATTCTCCCTGCAAGAGTACTGGAGTGGGTTGCCATGCCCTCCTCCAGGGGATCTTCGCAACCCAGGGATTGAACCCAGGTCTTACACACTTCTAAATGTTAATTTCCTCATACAGTAAATAAGGATGGTAATATCCACCTTGTAAGAATGCTGTACTGATTAAATATAAATCTTGTAAGTGAAGCACTAGAGTGTCTGACACACCTGATAGATTTTAAAGAAATTATGCTTCTTATTATCGTAGCTTCACTTAATATAAGATGACTTGGTGGCATTTGGAAGGAGTTGAGCTAAATGTTAACTTTTTTACTTGAAAAAGATTATAAATGTTAAAGGAATTCAGATTGATTGTTTGCTACACACACACACACACACACACACACACACAGGTTGCTCAGTTGTGTCCGACTCTTTGCAACCCCATGGATTGTAGCCCACCAGGCTCCTCCGTCCATGGGATTTTCCAGGCATGAATACTACAGTGAATCATAAAGAAATGACCACTAACTAGAGGGACTTCCCTGTCACTCCAGTGGTTAGGACTCCATACTTCCACTGCAGGGGATGTGGGTTCAATCCCTGCTTGGGGAACTAGGGTCCCATATGCCACTCGGTGCCAGCCAAAAAAAAATAAGTATGTAGAATGAGAAATTTGGGATACACTTGAAAAATGCAAGGAAGTGTGATACTGTATAGCATTTCTTTGATGAAGGCTTCATTCAGTCTGTGGTCTGTGACTCATACTAAGGGATATCTGGCCACATTTATTCATTTACTCATTAAGTTATTATTGCTATGTAATGTTTATTGAGTGTTCATTATGTGCAAGGTGAGTATTTCTCGAACTTTTTCTTTTTATAATCCCTCCTGCCCTTCATCTCCCCTCCATCAAAGTGCAAGTCTACAGTTCATTTCCTTTTTGGCATCTCAGCAGATCTTAAAATCTGGGCGACAGGGAATACTTAAGGTGGGTTCAGGATGTGGAGGAAACTGTCACATTCCATTCCTGGAGCTCAGAATGCACAGATACCACCACAAAGCAGCACTTTGAAGTCAGAGCAGCCTGAGTCACCACAATCCCACCGGACCCTTCACGCACCCCTCCCGGGGAGTCCCGACCCTCAGTGTAAAAACACAGGGCGGAGTGCCTTACAGACCTTACATGTGGCAGAGTGCCTGTGCTGTGGAGGCTTACATCCTCCAGCGGTAGAGGGCCGAACAATCTGCCTCCCTCCAAAAGTATTTCAAGCAGAGGAGGATTTAATAAAGCAGAAAGGAAACTAAAATCCAAAATTATTGCCTACAGAGCAAAGCTGACTCTTATTAAGCACCTTGGTGCAGAGCAGCAGGCCAAGAATCTTGTGCTTATCCTCTTACTGATAACGGTCAGCCAGTGCTTTCAGGTAGCTGACATCAGGTGCCTCCTCTCCTCTTTTTAAAAGACATTTTAATTTTTAGGTTAGTTTGAAGTTCACAGCAAAATTCAACAGAAAGCACAGAGATTTTCCTATATAACCCCTGCACAAGCATTGCCTCCCCCACTATCAACATGCCCCACCCAAATGCTCATTTTTTACAATTGAGAAACCTACACTGGCACATCATTACCACCCAAGGACCCTGGTTTACATTAGGGTAAAATTTCAGAATTAAATCAAAGAAAGTAGGGAAAACCACTAGACCGTTCAGGTATGACCTAAATCAAATCCCTTATGACTACACAGTGGAAGTGAGAAATAAATTTAAGGGACTAGATCTGATAGACAGAGTGCCTGATGAACTATGGATGGAGGTTCGTGAC
Organism: Bos mutus; assembly: GCF_027580195.1. Classification (NCBI taxonomy): domain Eukaryota; kingdom Metazoa; phylum Chordata; class Mammalia; order Artiodactyla; family Bovidae; genus Bos; species Bos mutus. The sequence goes on from NC_091633.1 coordinate 58,924,543, forward strand.
ATTGTACAGGAGACAGGGATCAAGACCATCCCCATGGAAAAGAAATGCAAAAAAACAAAATGGCTGTCTGGGAGGCCTTACAAATAGCTGTGAAAAGAAGAGAAGTGAAAAGCAAAGGAGAAAAGGAAAGATATAAGCATCTGAATGCAGAGTTCCAAAGAATAGCAAGGAGAGATAAAGCCTTCCTCAGCAATCAATGCAAAGAAATAGAGGAAAACAACAGAATGGGAAAGACTAGAGATCTCTTCAAGAAAATTAGAGATACCAAGGGAACATTTCATGCAAAGATGGGCTCAATAAAGGACAGAAATGGTATGGACCTAACAGAAGCAGAAGATATTAAGAAGAGATGGCAGAATACACAGAAGAACTGTACGAAAAAGATCGTCATGACCCAGATGTGTGACCCAGATCACACCCACAATGGTGTGATCACTGACCTAGAGCCAGACATCCTGGAATGTGAAGTCAAGTGGGCCTTAGAAAACATCACTATGAATAAAGCTAGTTGAGGTGATGGAATTCCAGTTGAGCTATTTCAAATCCTGAAAGATGATGCTGTGAAAGTGCTGCACTCAATATGCCAGCAAATTTGGAAAACTCAGCAGTGGCCACAGGACTGGAAAAGGTCAGTTTTTATTCCAATCCCAAAGAAAGGCAATGCCAAAAAATGCTCAAACTACCACACAATTGCACTCATCTCACATGCTAGTAAAGTAATGCTCAAAATTCTCCAAGCCAGGCTTCAGCAATACGTGAACTGTGAACTTCCTGATGTTCAAGCTGGTTTTAGAAAAGGCAGAGGACCCAGAGATCAAATTGCCAACATCCTCTGGATCATGGAAAAAGCAAGAGAGTTTCAGAAAAACATCTATTTCTGCTTTATTGACTATGCCAAAGCCTTTGACTGTGTGGATCACAATAAACTATGGAAAATTCTGAAAGAGATGGGAACACCAGACCACCTGACCTGCCTCTTGAGAAACCTATATGCAGATCAGGAAGCAACAGTTAGAACTGGATATGGAACAACAGACTGGTTCCAAATAGGAAAAGGAGTTTGTCAAGGCTGTATATTGTCACCCTGCTTATTTAACTTATATGCAGAGTACATCATGAGAAACACTGGGCTGGAAGAAACACAAGCTGGAATTAAGATTGCTGGGAGAAATATCAATAACCTCAGATATGCAGATGATACCACCCTTATGGCAGAAAGTGAAGAGGAACTAAAAAGCCTCTTGATGAAAGTGAAAGTGGACAGTGAAAAAGTTGGCTTAAAGCTCAACATTCAGAAAATGAAGATCATGGCATCTGGTCCCATCACTTCATGGCAAATAGATTGGGAAACAGTGAAAACAGTGTCAGACTTTATTTTGGGGGGCTCCAAAATCACTGCAAATGGTGATTGCAGCCATGAAATTAAAAGACGCTTACTCCTTGGAAGGAAAGTTATGACCAACCTGGATAGCATATTCAAAAACAGAGACATTACTTTGCCAATAAAGGTCCGTCTAATCAAGGCAGTGGTTTTTCCTGTGGTCATGTATGGATGTGAGAGTTGGATGGTGAGTGCTGAGTGCCGAAGAATTGATGCTTTTGAACTGTGGTGTTGGAGAGGACTCTTGAGAGTCCCTTGGACTGCAAGGAGATCCAACCAGTCCATTCTGAAGGAGATCATCCCTGGGTATTCTTTGGAAGGACTGATGCTAAAGGTGAAACTCCAATACTTTGGCCACCTGATGCAAGGAGTTGACTCATTGGAAAAGACCCTGATGCTGGGAGGGATTGGGGGCAGGAGGAGAAGGGGACAACAGAGGATGAGATGGCTGGATGGCATCACCAACTCAATGGACATGAGTTTGAGTGAACTCCGGGAGTTGGTGATGGACAGGGAGGCCTGGTGTGCTGCAGTTCATGGGGTCGCAAAGAGTCGGACACGACTGAGCAACTTAACTGAACTGAAAGAATCTGTCTGCAGTGCAGGAGACCCAGATTCAATCCCTGCATCAGGAAGATCCCCTGGAGATGGGAATGGCAACCCACTCCAGTATTCTTGCCTCAAGAATTCCATGGACAGAGGAGCCTGGTGGGCTAGAGTCCATGGGTCGCAAAGAGTCAGACACGAGTAAGTGAGTAACACTTTCACTTCACTTAGTGTTGTGTGCATCCTTTGGGTTGGATACATGTTTAATGACATGAGTACAGTATTATATGGGCTTCTTAGGTGGCTCAGTGGTAAAGATCCACCTACAATGCAGGAAAGGTAGGTTCAGTCCCTGGGTCAGAAAGATACCCTGGAGATGGAAATGGCAACCCACTCCAGTATTCTTGCCTGGAGAATTCCATGGACACAGGAGCCTGGCAGGCTACAGTCCATGGAATCACAAAGAAATGGACACGACTTAGCAACTAAACAACAGCAATAGTATCATATAGAGAAGTTTCACTGTCTGGGCTCTTTTTATATAAGAAACTAAAAAAGGTTGGAGAAGACTCTTGAGAGTCCCTTGGACTGCAAGGAGATCCAACCAGTCCATCCTAAAGGTAATCAGTCCTGAATATTTATTGAAAGAACTGATGTTGAAGCTGAAACGCCAATACTTTGGCCACCTGATGTGAAGAGCTGACTCATTTGAAAAGACCCTGATGCCGGGAAAGATTGAGGGCAAGAGGAGAAGGGGACCACAGAGGATGAGATGGTTGAATGGCATCACCGACATGATGGACCTGAGTTTGAGTAGGCTCCTGGAGCTGGTGATGGACAGAGAGGCCTGGCATGCTGCAGTCCATGGGGTCGCAAAGAGCGGGACACGACTGAGAGACTGAACTGAAAAAAGGTTAAAAGGGCCAGATGGACCTTAGTGAATCTGGTACTCAGCCAGGGCTAGATCTCATGGCCTCCAGAGACTCCACCTTCGGGAGGCCTCACCTTTTCTTCCAGATTTCCTCTTTCTTGTTAGAAGCAGGTCAAACTATTTTCTTGGTCAGAGTTTCTCCATCTTCAAGAAAAACCAATACAGGAAAAATTTGTCACCCTATATGGACTTAGTTCCACCTTAAGTCACAGCAGGTCTGCTTCATGATCCCTGCCAAACACTGTATTCTGGGAATCACGGAATTAATGAGGACAAGAAAGGGACTATGGCTACAGAACAGCTACCCACCTTTGGCAGATCAGCTTCAGTTCAGTTCAGTCATTCAGTCCTGTCTGACTCTTTGTGACCCCACGAAGCACAGCACGCCAGGCCTCCCTGTCCATCACCAACTCCCGGAGTCCACCCAAACCCATGCCCATTGAGTCGGTGATGCCATCCAACCATCTCATCCTTTGTTGTCCCCTTCTACTCCCGCCTTCAATCTTTCCCAGCATCAGGGTCTTTTCCAATGAGTCAGCTCTTTGCATCAGGTGGCCAAAATATTGGAGTTTCAGCTTCAGCATCAGTCCTTTCAATGAACACCTAGGACTGATCTCCTTCAGGATGGACTGGTTGGATCTCCTTGCAGTCCAAGGGCCTCTCAAGAGTCTTCTCCAACACCACAGTTCAAAAGCATCAATTTTTCAGCACTCAGCTTTCTTCACAGTCCAACTCTCACATCCATACATGACCACTGGAAAAACCATAGCCTTGACTAGATGGACCTTTGTTGGCAAAGTAATGTCTTTACTTTGTAATATGCTGTCTAGGTTGGTCATAACTTTCCTTCCAAGGAGTAAGCATCTTTTAATTTCATGGCTGCAGTCACCATCTGCAGTGATTTTGGAGCCCCCAAAAATAAAGTCAGCCACTGTTTTCACTGTCAGGCTTATAGTTTCTCTAATGTGAATGAGATCATCTGGCCCCACCAGGTTTTATTTCATTGTTATTTAAATAGTTGCTGCGTATGAATCTTATGTCACTTATGTCCCAGACCTACTCTTGGATTTTTAAAACAAAATTTTAATTTATTTTAAAATCCCAATGATTTTGTTTCTGTCACGAATGTTTTTGGTTGGCCTAAAGCAGTGGTTCCCAGTGGGATGATTTTGCCATCAGTGGGCATTTGGCAGTGTCTAGAGGCATTTTTTGTTTCCACAAATTAGAAGGAGTAGATCATGCTACTGACACATAGTGGGTGGAGGCCAGAGATGCTGCTAAATATCCTACAATGCTCAGAACAGCCCCCTTTTCCTCTCAGAAAGAGACATATCTGGCACCAAATGTCAGTAATGCCAAGCTTAAGAAATCTGAAAACAGTGCAGGACTGTTTTCCAAAGTTTTGAAAATTTCAAAAATATTATTCAATTTCATTCTTCCCTCAACCCACACTCCCCATACCTGGTCACTCATTGGTTGAAACATTCAACAAATATTGAGCCCTCCTTATATTCCTGGATTTGAACTAAGGGACAGAAATAACAGTGATAACGAGGTTGAACATAATTCCTTTCCTCATACAGTTTACAGTCAGTGGCTTAAGTCACAGAAATATTCTGGCCATATTGGGGGTGAACATGAAGTCAGAGTCCACGTGAAGGACTTTAGTGGTTGTGGAGGCTAACTTTATTTTATCCCTTAAACTGGAGTGCATGCTCCCCTTGGTTAGGGCAGCCCACACTGTAGAATTCTGTCTAAGAAACACAAGGGATTTCTCTTGTGGTCCAGTGGTTAAGAGGGCCTTTCAATGCAATGGGTGCAAGTTCAGCCCCTGGTCAGGGAGCCAAGGTTCCCAAATGCCTCATAGCTTAAAAACAAGAAAATAAAATAGAAGCAGTATTATAACAAATTCAATAAAGACATTTAAAAAATGGTCCACATTTTTTAAAAAATCTTTAAAAAAAGAAACACAAAATTAATACTAAAACTAATACACACCTTCCTTGTATTACAGTGGGGTTAAGTCCCAGTGAAACCATTGTAAGTTGAAAATACCATAAGTGGAAAAGGCACTTAATGATCCTCACCTTCCAAACATCATAGCCTAGCCTAGTCCACTTTAAACATGCTCACAATACTTACATTAGTGTACAATTAGGCAAAATCTATTAACACAGAGCCTATTTAATTGAATGTGTGTCTGTGTTAGTCGCTCAGTAGTATCTGACTCTTTGCGACCCTATGGACTGTAGCCTGCCAGGCTCCTCTGTCCGTGGGATTTCTCAGGCAAGAGTACTGGAATAGGTAGCCATTCCCTTCGCCAGGGGATCTTCCCAACCCAGGGATCGAACCTGGATCTCCTTCATTGGAGGCCAGTCCTTTACCATCTGAGCCACCAGCGAGGCCATTTAATTGAATGTCTCATGTTTTCATGAGATATTTATCAAATATCAAATATTTCAATATTTATCAAATGTTATACCGAAAGTGGAAAGCAGAATGGTTGTAGGGATACAGAATGGTTGTCTATGCATCGTTGATTCCTCTAGTGATGCATGGGTTGCTGGGAACTGTAGTTGCCTCTGCCCAGTATCACAAGAGAGTATTGTACCACATGTCATTAGTCTGAGAGAAGATCAAAACTCAAAGTGCAGTTTCTATTGACCATGAAATACTTCTACAGCATCATAATGCTGGGTCATCACAACTCAGGGACCACATATCCTGTAGCGTGTATTGCAGGAGTGAGTTGATGGTACCCCTGTCCTTACTCTTGTATGTTACCCAGGTATCATATCCTTGCTTTCCCTTAACAACAGACTTAACACATGTTTCAAGTCAGCATGCACGTTCATAATGGAGGAGGGTACCGAAAGAAATTAAGAAATACACTCCAGAGCTCATTAAACGTCCACAGAGTAAACAAACAGGGTGTTTCCTTCGGCGGTTTCTGGAGATTCCAAATTAAATCCTCCCTAGGATCCTTACCAGCCCACAGAGGGTTCCTGTGTCAGGAATCTCTGAGTTTGGAACATACACTGGTAGGAATTCATGAGTGTCCCCACTTTTGTCACAGATGCGCTGTGGATCGACACCCCACTGATATAAACATCAATTTAACAATACTTTGTTCAGACTCCAATGGAAAGAACAGCTCATCGGCCAGAATCCTACAGATCATAAAGGGGAAAGACTATGGTAAGTAGAGCATAATTTGTTGATTTGGGCTTTCATTCGGGCTTTGTTTTATTTTAGTGTATTAATTGAAGAGAAAAGGATTTCTGCAAAATGAGCATTTAGGAAAGCATCAGAACCCTGGCCTCACAGTGGTAGCAGAATCAGTTGCTGGCTTCTTAAAGGTCCAATGATTCTTACAAGCCCTAGGGGCTCCATTTGGGTAATTACCCTCCCCGTGGATTGAATGCTGCTCTGTAGGTCCAAAAAATTTAATGGGCCTTCGAAAGTTAGCAGTTTATATTTTGCTCATCTGAGAATCAAGATGAATACCTTCTATTTATTTAATATATAAGAGAGAACTTGTCTTAACATCTTATATACAGAGGGAAAAAATAAGTGTTAAGGGTAAGAAATTTCTCAATACCCAACATACTAGCCTCAGCAATTAGGAAAATTATGTGTTTCAAATAAGAATGTATTTTTTAAAGGTGTTTATTTTAGAGAAAACAAAGTAATAGACTTATAAAAACCTGTTATTTACCCAAGTCATGAAGATGGAATGTTTAGATCTTATTTTTAATGACATGATTATTAGAGTGTTTGAGATACATATTAAAATATAAAGTTAATATTTTCCCACATTTTTGTATTTACTCATTTTGGAGGAAATGGTGTATCAAATACGATTATGATTCAGGGAACATAATAGATGAAGATTATTGAATTGATTGCTTCTTCTATTCATTCAATACAGATATTTATTTAGTACCAGGAATGAAGCAGCTCTGCTAGTTCACGTAGTAGTCAGTTATTTTACTTTATTTTTTTTCAGGTATTCATGTATGTGTGTGCATCTTATAAAAGGCAAACCAAAGAATAATGTGGTCAGAAAAAAAAAATCTAATGAGTCACTAGTTTGTGGGAATTTTAGCTATATTTGTAGATTAAACTAAATTCTACAATCACATTAATTTGGGTTCAGCTGAAACTGATTACAATATGGATGGCCCTACATTTATATATTAAAAACACAGCTGCAGAATTCTTTTACTATTTATATATATCAAATTTTATTTGTCAATTATACCTCAATAAATCAGAAAAAAAAAAAAAACCCAGAAAACAAATAACCACATCCACAGCATTTACTACATGCCAGGGCCTGTAATAAGTACTTGAAAAACTTCACTCATTTCATTTACAGAGAAATCCTAGAAGTACTCTTACTGTTCACATTGTACAGATGAGAAAACTGAGACATACAAAGGTGACTTGTCACACCACATGAAGTAACAGGATCTGGATTTGAACCCAGGTAGCTTGGAGAAGGCAATGGCACCCCACTCCAGTACTCTTGCCTGGAAAATCCCATGGACGGGGGAGCCTGGTGCTGCAGTCCCTGGGGTTGCAGCAAGTTGGACACGACTGAGCGGCTTCGCTTTCACTTTTCACTTTCATCATTGGAGAAGGAAATGGCAACCCAGTCCAGTGTTCTTGCTTGGAGAATCCCAGGGACTGGGGAGCCTGGTGGGCTGCTGTCTATGGGGTTGCACAGAGTCGGACACGACTGAAGTGGCTTAGCAGCAGTAGCAGCAGCAGCCTGATTCCAGAGTTCATGACCTTAGACATTCACTTATGCTGCCTCTCAGTACCCTGGGAGAGGATTAAATTAAATTCATTTAAATCTTGATTGTTCTACTTTTTATAATATCATATTCGCCATCATCAGGCACCCTCGGTGGCTCAGCGGTCAAGAATCAGCCTGCAGTGCAGGAGATGCAAGAGACTTGGAATTGATCCCTGGGTCAGGAAGATCCCCTAAGAAGGAAATGGCAACCCGCTCCGGTATTCTTGCCAGGAAAATCCCATGGACAGAAGAGCCTGGAGGGCTACAGTCTATGGAGTTGCAAAGAGTTGGACATGACTGATTGCTCACACATTCACCTATTCACCATAATCACGTGGGAAGCGGGAAGAACTTTAGAATTTTTGTCTTTCTACAAAAGCTTTTGCCTAAAAGACTTCCTGTTGATGGTGACTTATTTAAGTATGTAATAAGTAATTTTCAGATTAATTTCCAGCTGGCTTTGTATCTTTTTCATCATAATTGGCATCTTTATATTTGAGAACATAATGACATGCATGAAAAGATTGAGATACATGACTATTCACATGTAATTCTCAAGGAATGACTGAAGTAGACCTTGTTAACTACATGATCCTACAAACAAAACTCTTAAAACATTTTAAATGAAGATATTACTTGACTAGTGACAGTGTTTTAAAATATGCAACAAATGTGGTTTTGATGTACCATGCCTTTATTTTCATTAAAGTGTAAACTTTTAAACATTTTATAGAATTTGACAGAGGTTTGACTCAGTTTTAGGAGGTATACGCAGAAGTATTTCTACAAAATATTCAATATTTAAAAATTAAGTATTATTTGTTTAAGTATTTTAGTTCTAAAGTCCACGATTTCCAAAATGTTCAGAGATATTGTCATTGAAAATTTGGTATGTCTTGGAAGTTATAATAACAATAAGCGTTTGCAGAGCATTTTTGTTTTATTCTGCTGTGCATGGAAGCCCTGTACATTTTATAATATTTAAGCAAAAGGGTTAATTATTTTCACTAAAGACCTATAGCAAGAATCCATCTTATGCATCATGGAACACATTTCAGAGTTCGAGTGAATTACCGTAGTAATTGTGGCATGGCCTACATTACGTGTGCATGCGTGCAAAGTGGCTTCAGTCATGTCTGACTCTTTGTGACCCCATGAACTGTATGTAGCCCGCCAGGCTCCTCTGTCCATGGGATTCTCCAGGCAGGAGTACTGGAGTGTGTTGCCATGCTCTCCACCAAGGGATCTTCCTGCTGCAGGGATTGAACCCGCATCTCTTAAGTTTCCTGCATTGGCAGAGTTGTTACCACTAGCGCCACCTGGGAAGCCCCCTGGCCTACATTAGTGTTCCTTTATAAAAATGTTTCATTTAATCTAATGTTATGTCCATTTATTTCCAGAAAGTGAGCCATCACTTTTAGAATTCAAGCCATTCAGTAATGGTCCTTTGGTTGGTGGATTTGTTTACCGAGGCTGCCAGTCAGAAAGACTCTACGGAAGCTACGTGTTTGGAGATCGTAATGGGTAGGCTTCCTGACACCACAGTTTGATAGATCGAATGACATATCCATTGATTATTGGGCAAATCATCAGGAAATATTCAAATGCATGTCACCCTTTGGAGGTCAGGTGTGGGACACATAAAAACTATTGTTCATTAATCTTTTTTTTTCAATTCTACCAGTTAGTCTTCCTTTTCTTTTTTTGTTTTGGCTGTGTTAGGTCTTCCTTGCTGCACAAGGGCTTTCTCTAGTTGCCGTGAGCTGGGGCTACTCTCATTACCAAGCACAGCCTTCTCAGTGTGGCAGCTTCTCTTGTTGCAGCTCAAGGGCTCTCGAGCGTGCACTTAAGTAGTTGCAGCTCACAGACTTTGTTGCCCTGCAGTGTGTGGAATCTCCCTGGACCGGGGATTGAACCCATGTCCTCCGCATTGGCAGGCGGATTCTTAACCACTGGACCACGAAGGAAGTCCTGTTATTTACTTTTAGTTCTACCATGTATGGTGGGGAAATTAAAGAATTTCCTAAAAGATGCTTTTGAAACAGACTTGATCAAATTCATAAAATAATTTTTAAGAGCAGAAAAGTCTTCAGATGGACATTTCATATTATTTAGGCTCTTCCCTTCATCCTTAACATAAATTTACCGTGATCATGAGTAAATTGAAGAAATGTAGTTTTACATGAGTTACATAAATATTTTAAAAATTATTGGAAGGCTAAGAATTTTTTTTTTTTTTTTTTGCCAGACTTTGAGGACTTTTGGCAACAGACCTTAATTTCTCTCTATTGATAGGAATACTGCAAAATTAAATATTAGCCTAAAGCTTAGAGGTCACATTGTCAATAATTATAAGAAACTCTGTAATGAAGCCCAAAATAAGGGTCTTGTTTCCTAAGTCACTGTCATTCAGGCATATGGCAGAACTGATATGCTTGGTCACTAAAAGGAAATAGAAAAGTGAACTGACCCTGCACCCTTCCCCTGTCCCTCTCTCTGATGAATAGCACAGCATGATCTCTAGTCCTGGATAGGAAGTATCATTCTCCAGATGAAGGGGAGGGTATTTCTCATACTCAGGTACTTTTAGTACCCACCCCCTCCAAACAAAATGTCATCTTTAAGTACTTTTTCCTCACATGGGACTTTCAGAGTATTCACACACATTTTGGGCTATATTATTTTTCCCTTTAGAAGCCAGGTCCATGGCACAGGAATTATTTATTACAAGCTTTATTTTAAGCATGTCATTGTGTCTTTTAGGCAAAAGCACATTTTCATCATAGGTTCCTGGTATGTTTTTCTTGTAGGAATTTCTTAACCCTCCAGCAAAGTCCTGTGAGCAAGCAATGGCAAGAAAAACCACTCTGTCTTGGCAACGGTGGTTCCTGTAGAGGTTACTTTTCAGGTCACATTTTGGGATTTGGAGAAGACGAATTAGGTACTGTACAAACTATTTCTGTTAAGTTCCATTCTCGATCTTTGCCCAAGAGGCTCTGTTCTACTCTGAAAAACAAGTAAAATAATCTCAACCTCCATTTGTTGGAAATATAACCTCCCACAAAGATGACCAGTTCAGTATTCACTTCCAATAATCTTTCTCTGGGGGTCTTTAAATCTTATTTCTACTCCAGAAACATGAAAGAAACAAAGCAGGAAGATGGGAGTTGGAAACAAAAGAGAATTTTTGAATCTTAAAGAGAGAGAAAATTTCAAATGGCTACTGATATCTTTGAAGCACTTAAGTCATTTGTCTATATTCTCTATCTGAAAACCTTTACACTTATCCATGTCTCTTGAAATAAATTTAAAATATGTTGCAATCTGAATCTCACTTCATTTCCTAATTTTTTATTTTTTATTTTTTTGCCCATCAGGGCATGAAATTTGTTGGAAATAATCTGAGTTTATAGAGCTGCTTTCCAACAGAATGAAAATTATCTTCTCCTTGATAATCTCCAGTATAACATGCAATTTATTTGTTGATATATTATCAAAATGTATGCAGTTTAAAAAGCAAAAAGAGGTTGATAATTGGAATGCTACCAAAGAGTGAAATGCTACCAGTTTTAAACTTCAAAGATAAATGTAGCTATCATAATGATTCCCTTTAAAAAGCGATATCCAAATAAACAATGGCTACCATGCTCCTTTAGCCTTGGACATGAATTTCTAGGTATTAAAAAAGAAAAGTTGTGTTTTCATCTAAATCATAATTATTTACTCTAAATGTTCAGATTTGGTTTAACTCCACCAAATAGAGAATTCATCAGAAATAGCTCCATGCCATTCACTTAGGTTGCCAAGGAACTCAAACTAGACTCCTGCAACACAAAACACAGATTTCAGAGCTGCTGGAATATAGGGATTCAAAGAAGAGTAGTCCAATCTGTCTTTTTCTTGTTTTAGCATTGCAAGCATCTTGCATTTAAGTTTGCTTTGAAATTCTACTACCCCATTCAAATGAACCAGAAATATAGCCTTTCTCACGTCAATCTTCTGTAATGTAATTTAAACATCATTGGCAAACTCTGATTTTAAAGTATAAATTAGGATCAAATTGTTTGTGACAGAGTTAGAGATAAGTATTTAGAATCATGTTGATGAATCATTTTGGTTGCCCCAGACCTTACTGCCAATAACTCACCATCATTTATCCTTCTACCGTCACCCCACCGTGGTTAAAATGTTCAAATATCTGTCCATACTTAATACAATGTTGGGAGGAGAACCAGAAATTAAGCACACACAGTTCTTACTGTCCAAAACCAAAAATATCATGTATATTTCATAATTTAGAGTAAATATACTTTCACTCTTTAATGTAAATTCTTTGGTTTTTAATTAAGAGCCATATAATAAATTGAGTTAGATTTTTTTAATGAGTTTTTCTGGATGTGTGTGTGTGTGTGTGTGTGTTTAACCATAAAATCGGAATGGGTTTAAGGATTAAATGTGGTAAACTACATAAAGTAGTTGATGAAACAAATATGATTTTTTTTTTACTTACATTCCTTAGTTTTTTAATGCCATTTTTTCTGTTGTGTTTGTTTTTATTATAAGTCCCATAATATCCTTTCCAGAAGTGAGAAAGCAGTAGGGTGTGCTTAATACATAATAACAGAGTAAAATAGAGAAATATAAACTAAATCAAAGACTATTTCATGAATGAGAACCAAACATAAATTTTAAAGCCTCATAAACATATAATCATAAAAACAACTTCTAATTCCCTATTCATATGATCAGTTCTATGTATTGAATTATATGGAAGGAATGGTCATAAATGAGAGTGGCTCTCTCCTAAGAGGAGAGAGTTGGCACAAAGTGTACTAGGAGCCGGGACAAGTGTACTTTTAAATAACACAGTAAGGGGACTTCCCGAGCGGTCCAGTGGTTGAGGCTTCTCCTTCCAGCACAGGGGGTCCCATCCCCGGTCAGGGAGCCAAGATCCCACATGCCTCAAAGCCAAAAAAGCCAAAACATAAAACAGAAGCAATATTGTAACAAATTTAATAAAGACTTAAACAATGGTCCAAATCAAAACGATCTATTAAAATAAATAAACAGTACAGTCAAGAACGATGACATAAGCACAGACGAAAGGGGGGAAACGCACCTAATGGTGATTACTGACGGATAGGACCTGGGACAGATGCTAAGACAGGAGCAGCTAGGACAGCGGGGGCCCGAAACAGGATGCTGGGCCAGGAACTTGCCTCCCGTTTCCAAAGTCAGGAGGCCAGTGAGGCTAGAAACATTGCAGATGGCATCAGAGCAATAAGGGAGCGCGTTGTCGTAGAGGTCTGTCAGGACTCAGCCTTGGCTTGGAGAGAGAGCAGAAGCTATTGGAGGGAAATTAGAAGTCATTGGAGGGTGTTGATACAGAGGAGTGTAATCCAGTTTATATACTCTGGCCTGCCTTGTAAGGAATCTCTGTAGCTGATATACTGAGAGTAAGCCTAGAAGAGTAAGAGCAAGAGCAGGGAGATCAGCTAGGAGGCTATGGCCATCATCAAGGTAAGAGATTACGCTCTGCTAATGCAGAGCAATGGGGAGACGTGGGAAGAAGTGACCAGAGTCACTGAGGGTGGACTTAGAAAGCTCTCATAATCTTCAGGCCAGTGATCTTCTGAGGATGTATGACTATATAATATATGTATGTTCTGTGTGTGCTGACTTACTTTAGTCGTGTCTGACTCTTTTGCCGCCCCATGGACTGTAGCCTTCCAGGCTCCTCTGTCTGTGGGATTCTCCAGGCAAGAATGCTGGAGTGGGTTGCCATGCCGTCCTCCAGGGGATCTTTCCAACCCGGGGATTGAACCCACATCTCCTGTGTCTCCTGCATTGGCAGGCGTATTCTTTACCACTGGTACCACCTGGGAAGCCCAGTATACATATAGACATACACACGGGGCTTCCCATGTGGTAAAGAATCAGTGATTTAACAAAAAAATCCACCTGCCAATGCAGAAGACATAGGAGACTTGAGTTTGATCCCTGGGTCAGGAAGATCCCCTGGAGGAGGAAATCGCAACCTGCTCTAGTATTCTTGCCGAGATAATCCCATTGTCAGAGGAGTCTAGTGGGCTACAGTCCATGGGGTCGCAAAGAGTCAGACACGATTTTAGCAACTGAGTATACACACGCAGTCAATGAAAGGTAAAGCCTTACAATACTGTGAACTAACTTACGGTATTTCTCTCTCCATAGGTGAAGTTTACATTCTATCAAGTAGTAAAAGTATGACCCAGACTCACAATGGAAAACTCTATAAAATTATTGATCCCAAAAGGTGAGTTTTTTTTAATATTCTATTAAGTCAAGTAATATTCTCTTAAGTTATTCCAGTGCATTCAAATTAGTGATGGAATTGCAATTAGCACTCAAAGATGAACATTTCTGCCCTGTCCATCTGCTGAGTGCTCTCCTGAGAGACCCTCAGCTCCAGTCTCTAAAACTTAGACTTCAATACCCTGACCTTCAAAAGTGTTATTTTGATCATGTACATAGCCATAGCATCCTTGTAGTCAGCAGAGAGCTGCTGACTACAGGGTCGGCTGGCTACAGTCCATGGGGTCGCAAAGAGTTGGACACAACTGAGCAACTGAGCATGCTCACACGCAAGGAAAGTTTTTTTGGCAGTTCAGCATCGAAGCCTTGTTTCACACTATCTGGAAGCGCACAGCTTCTGTGACCAAACAAATGAAAACTACAGAAGTATTTTGTTATTGCTTCAGCAAAAGGAAGATGTGAATGTTTTCATCCTTTAGAGAATATAATTATCCCTCCCCTGCTACCCTCTACCCACCTAACCCAACTTCAGCACACACTCAACTTTCAAATTATCTTGGGTCATCACGAATCAGTTGTTAATTTCATGGATAAAATCAGAACTCTCAGAAGCCACTAAAATTACATACTATGAAATAGATTTTAGGTGTAAGTTTAGAAACAATTATTGCAGGACTTCAGTATACTCATGTATATGACCACTGGAGAACCAGTTGTGGTCAGACTGTAGCTTCACAGTGCTATGAATTTTTAATCCTTTTTTTTTTTCAAACTTTTTACTGAAACATGTATTCAGAAAAGGCCCCAAATCATAAGCATACAGTATGACAGTTTTTCATAAGTGACACACACTGTAACCAGCACCCAGAAGAAGGGATGGAAGGATACAGGTGGCCTGAAGACCCCTCATTTCTATTTCCAGTTACCTCCCCTGCCAAGAGCAATCATCCTGTGACCTCTAACAGCATAGATTAGCTTCTCCCATTTTTGAACTTCCCAGGTGGCACAACGGTAAGGAATCCACCTGCCAATGCAGATGACTCAGGTTCGATCTCACATGGGTGGGCATGATCCCCTGGAGGAGGAAATGGCCACCCACTCCAGTAATCTTGCCTAGGAAATCCTATGGACAGAGGAGTCCGGTAGGCTATAATCCATGGTGTCTCACAGAGTTGGTATATGACTAACTGACCTAGCACATTTTTGAACTTTGTATAAGTGGAATCGTATAAGATGTACTCAGTTGTTTCTGGTTTCTTTTGCCCAACATTATCTGTATTTATCTGAGATTTATGTGTATTAAAATGCTACTATGTGAGTGAATTTCTAATTCTTTCTGTGCTAAGTTAACCTCATGAGCCCATGTGCAAATTGAAATCCCCAAATTTCAAGTCTCTTTTAGGAGAAAAACATTCCAATAATCCAAAAAGTTTACTAAAAGCATTCATTTAATTCCCCTTTAAAAATATTTGTAGGTTATAAATTGGGTATGTTTTTCTGAAAAAAATCACTGACTAACAAATGGAGGTTCTTGTTCTTTTTCCATCCCAGAAAGCATTCATTGCCTTTCCTGAGAAAAATACAGGTTGACGTTGGTGTTGCAGAACAAAAAGGAATAATCAATGCTAAATGGTCTGTGATAGAGGACATCATATATCCCCATCTGTCACACAGCGATGATGATAGCTTTCCTTCTCTATTTAACAGTATGCATTTTCTTTCACGATAAGAGAAGTACCCATCTACACACTGTAAGGGTTCTCTTCCTCCTTGAGTGTCCTTCATGCGAAGCAAACTAACGAATGAAAAAAAAAAATCAGAAATCAGACACCTTGGTGATTATTGAAGTTGGCGATATTAAGAACAAACATCAAACCAATGTTAATTCATGAACTAGCAGCCTTCTAATGATTCAGAATGCAGTCTAGGGCTTCACTCAGATTAATGCCATTCGTTTTGAAATAGCCATTGTTATTCCATTATGATTGTCAAAGTTGATACGCCTTTGCAAGCTTTCTGCTGTATTACTCATTCTTGATCCTCACAGAAAGGTTTCTCTCCTCCTATAGATTGTTTAGTCTGCTGGTGGTGAGTTGAGGTGAATGTTACACCTTCAGTCCATTATTAGTGTCTAATTACCAGGGTTGCCGTGAGGGGCCTTGGCTCTGCGATCTCGGGGCCTCCTCTCGTAGGGTGGTCTCAGAGTGACATACCTCAAAAGCCTGACTTTTCACTGTGGTGCCTGTTTCTGGTGAGTCCTGTCACGTGTGGGGCCAGGGTTAAGAGGTGTGTTTGGTTTTGAGGAGGTGGGGGGGATTAACAGAGTCCCAGAGACACCGTCCTTGTACACAGGCCTAGGCATACATTTCAAAATTAAACGGACTGTAAGAAAACAAATGTTTTCATAAACACTTGTTGGGAGCCGCATGCTGTTTCGATTTGGATGCCAGCGTTTATTATTATAGTAGTTCTCCCGACACGAGTGGAAGTTCTGTATAAGCAGACACTTTAGTATATGTGAATGGGGCTATTTTGGAAACAAGAGCAAATTACTACCCTCACAGTGTTAATAGAATGTCTGCTTCAGGGCACAACTGCTTTTCTAAAACACTTAAGGGAGAATTTGAAGAAAGAGCCTCATCAACCAAAAAAAAGAAGAAGAAGAAGAATCCACAGACATTTCTTGTTACAACAAATATCTCATTCCAATTAAAATCTTAGATTAACTGTATTCTTGTGGAGGAACCCCAGACTTGTTCGAATAATGTTTTCAGAATAAATTTCAAGTATCAGTTGACTCATGGCCTTAAAAGAGAACAATAAATCATAGAAATCTTATATTTTGTATCATGTCATAGAAGTTCCATTCTCATACACCATAAGATTTATGTTCTCTCTTTTTTCGTGCACACACACACACCAAAATGAAGCTTGTAGACACAGCAGTGGAAGGAGAGGAGAAGGTGGGATGAATTGAGACAGTAGCATCGACATATATACAGTACCGTGTCTGAAACAGAGAGCTCGTGGAAAGCTGCTGTACAGCACAGGGAGCTCAGCTCAGTGCTCTGACATGATCTAGAAGGGTGGGAGGGGAAGGAGGCTCACCAGGGAGGGGCTATGTGAACACATGTAGCTTACTCACATTTGTTGTACTGCAGAAGCCAATACAACATTGTAAAGCAATTTTCCTCCAATTAAAAATAATTTTTAAAAAAGAAGATGCAGGAATTTATAAACCATATGCCATATTCTTGGGTCATTTTGATAAGATCAGATGAGGTCCCAGCATTACCACTTCCATCTGTAAGGACAGTCTGGTCTCAGGCTATCTGTTGTTTGAGCGCTCAGTCGCTCAGGGGTGTCCGACTCTCTGTGACCCGTGGACTGCAGGCCACCAGGCTCCTCTGTCCATGGAATTCTCCAGGCAAGAATACTGGAGTGGGTTGCCATTTTCTCCTCCAGGGGATCTTCTCGACCCAGGGATCAAACCCATGTCTTCCACGTCTCCTGAATTGCAGGCAGATTCTTTACCCACTGAGCGACCTGGGAAGCCCTCAGCCTATATATTACTTAACTATTGACATAAATGTAAAATCCTTTACAGTGGGCATCCTTCTCAGAAAGGATGGTTTGATACCTTATTATAAAAAACACAAATGCCATTGTAATCAAAGGAAACTTCCATGAGAATACAACCAGCTTTCTCTACAGCTTAACTAGGACATAAGAGATTTTAAGGGAAAAGCAGAAAAGAGATGAACGTTGCCTCCATCTTAGCATGGGAATACCTTCAGAGATAGAAAAATTAAGTCTCATGGCGGAGTGGAGTTAGGATTGAATCAATGCCAATCTCCCAG
This sequence comes from Bos mutus, assembly GCF_027580195.1. Taxonomy (NCBI): domain Eukaryota; kingdom Metazoa; phylum Chordata; class Mammalia; order Artiodactyla; family Bovidae; genus Bos; species Bos mutus. The sequence goes on from NC_091633.1 coordinate 58,942,359, forward strand.
TTTACTGGCCCACCTCACTAGGTCCCCTGAAGCCTCGAGTATTGGGTTCTGCGTACCCTGGTCTGGGACTCCTTCAGCCAGCATATCAATGCATAGAGCACAGGAACTGGGCCATCATTTTAGTTTCATTTAGTAGTGCCCCCAGAGGCTGGTTAAGATGAGGAAGTTGATCCTGGCAGGCCCAGTAGTCAGATGATCTTGTCTCTGAATCTTGGAATGCGGATGTGACCGCACTGTGCCCTCTGCCTGGCTGTCAAGTGCAGGTGGACATTCTGCTTCCGCCTCGCAGAGCTCTGTGAAGATAATGTAATGGATTTAAAGCCTGTGCTATTCTTCAGTACCATTGGTGTTCATTCCATGCACTCAAGAATTATTTCAGGTGATTGATCTCACAGCTTTTTGAGGTTGTTTTAGTGCCAAAATTGGGGTCAAGATGTCCACAGAGTTTTAAAGAACTCTTTGCAACCCCATGGACCTTAGCCCACCAGGATCCTCTGTCCATGGAGTTCTCCAGGCAAGCATACTGGAGTGGGTTGCCATTCCCTACTAGGGGATTTTCCTGACACAGGTATTGAACCCAGGTCTCCTGTATTTTAGGCGTGTTCTTTACTGTCTGAGTCAGCAGGGAAAGAACTCTGAGTCTAGTTTTCAATTGTTCAAGTCATGTCTTAGAGGCTTGTTCTTTGTTAAATCTTTTCAGAATCACACAAGTGCTCCTGAGGAGTGGAAATGGAAGAATTCTAACAGAGTTATGAATTTACCAAGCTTCATTTTTATAGAATGCAAATCTTTTCACACTATTGAAAAAGATTCTTTAATTTTTGTTTCAGATGAACTGAAACTAAAGGCCCTTTTTTGACCTGGAAATATTTCCAGGGTTATTTCTCCAGGAATTTGTAAAACAAAATCATTCTTAAACATACTGAGTTAATTACCATGTACCCAGTCTTTCTCTTTTTTAACACCTTGCTTATCTGTTATACCCACTCAAATCACACAGCCCATTCCCTTAAAAGGTCTATAAATTAACTGCAAATTCCCAGCTTCAGAGCTTATTTTACAGAAACATCCTATCTCCAGACTCCTGTATGACCAATATCAAAAACTGCCCTCATGCCTAAACCAGGGTGTCTAAGTATTTATGGTTTTACTGTTCGTATACCAGCTGCTAAAAGAAAAACTATGACTTTTATCTTGCAATCACTCCCAATTCACCTAAACCCTTTCTGTTTAAGGACTGTTGCTGCTAGTAACAATAGTCTGCAATGTTCTTCTGTTTAGGTATGGGTTATTTGGAAGTCTGGAAACTAATAAATATGGTGGTATTAATATTAAAAAAAAAAAAAACCTGCTCTTCTGTCTCCTCCCCACTATGCCCCCACTCACTGTTCTTTGTTTACTTTTTTCTTAATATCTTCATCCTACTCCTTAGTATGCTGGATGCTGAAGAGTGCTTTTTTTTTTTTCCCACAAAAAAAAAATCACTTCATGAGAGGAAATTGGTTCTGTTTATCCTTCGCATATGTCTCAGGGAGCTGGCAGGCAGCTCTGCCATCCTAAAGAAAGCCGTGCATAATGGAGAGGGTTTAGCCCAATAAGCCAGTCTAGTCCCAATTCATCAGTCGGAGTTTTATGCAAGTGGCCTCCCTAGGTTGATAAATCCCCACAGTGCCTGTTGACCCAGCTGCCAAGTCCTCTTGCTGCGGGCGGTGTTTTCAGGCCACCCTGACGGTAATACAAACTGTTTAGCAGCTCCATTGACCTCTCAGCTATTAACAGGGACACAGGCTCGACGAGGGACTAGTTTTCAAACATGACAGAATTTCTTAACACTAGAGGTCATGAACAAGTATATGCCTTATAAAAATCCATTCAGCATGGTGGATTTGAAGTCAAAAAGACAAGGGAAGCATGGTCCACATTTTTGCTATGGTTTTTCTACATTCCCAATCACCAAAAATGGCATACACTTATGTGCCCGCTTACATTTTATTCTTAATATGCTATAGCTTATGTTGTGGTGCACAATATTTTTAGCTAACAAATCCTTCCTAAATTGCCAGAAGCATATGAAAATTTAAAGATATATTACAAAAGAATGGAATGAGATAAACTTTTAATGAATGGATGAGAATGCATACATAATATATTGTCTAAGGATAACTGGAATTTTATTCATTCTTTACCAAGACTTGTTGTTTGTGTATATATGTACACAGACATACTTAAAGACACTCAAATAGTCCATATAAGTCTATGTTGCACCATCACCTATTTCAAGATACATACAAAATATTATATCATAATTTATTAAAATTTTTATTGAAATGACCCTGTTATTTTAAAAGCCTATACTATAAGACTTCTTATATTTAGATCCTATTTCCTGAAGATGTCACATGTGACCACAGTATTCGAGGGAATTTTCTGCTTTATATTAATTATATAGTCTTTCTTAAACTATTAATTTTGAATGTTGGTATATCAGTTCCTAGAGTAATTGTACAGATTGCTATGAAAACTTGATTGAATTGCCACTTACAAGTGGCATTTGTTAAAAAGGCAGAAAATGGAGAATGCTGCCGCTAAGTCACTTCAGTCGTGTCCGACTCTGTGTGACCCCATAGACGGCAGCCCACCAGGCTCCCCCATCCCTGGGATTCTCCAGGCAACACTGGAGTGGGTTGCCACTTCTTTCTCCAATGCATGAAAGTAAAAAGTGAAAGTGAAGTCACTCAGTCGTGTCTGACCCTCAGCGACCCCATGGACTGTAGCCTACCAGGCTCCTCCGTGCATGGGATTTTCCAGGCAGGAGTACTGGAGTGGGGTGCCATTGCCTTCTCCGAAAATGGAGAATATGAGTAGCTAAAAATGTAGTCTTCAAAAAGAGACTCATTTGTTGAGTCAAAAACTTTTAAAAGCATTTCTTTTTTTGTTTATTTTGTTAATAATTTATTTTTTATTGAAGGATAATTAAAAGCATTTCTTTTCAATATCCATGTTTCTTCCCTGCCTGGGACAATGGTGGAAATCTGTTACAAGACCTTCTGAATGTCATACTTTTATTGTAAGACAGTATACCATCAGATATTGCAGTTCTTGAGATAAAGACAGATTTAATCTTGCATGGAACAGCCACATAAATTTGTAAAAAATGCTTTCTAGAGGAAGATGCGCTTTCTAAAGACACATATTGTACCCTAGTATCATTTTTTTTAACTAATTCACTTTATTTGATTAAAAAAACTGTTGCTTAAATGCCTCATTTTTATCAATATTGACAAGTGAATTGAAAGGTGTAACATCAAAATTTGAAAATTTGTCATCCTGATAGTCTTCAAAGAGAATTTAAGGTGACATTTTTGTGCTATTTTAAAGGATAGAAACTTGTTCCAAATCTTACTTCCCACTTAAAACATTGGTCACCAGTGTTTCTTATTTAGTGTCTAATATTTTTATCACTTATGGCTTATAAGTTATGTTTTTAAGTTAAAAAATTTATTTTGGACATAAAATTCTGAACAGAATTTGATTCCTTCTTTATATTAGGGTGCAATTGCATTGACTTTTTATTGAACCCTAATTTTTCAGTTTTTATTTTCTATCAGAGTAAGTCTAGTTATACAAGATTGAATCATGAGATTTAATGAGTCTGCAGGTATCTTTGGCTTGTCTCCTGTGTGCAAGGTATTGTATTATGTATTATGAAAGTGAAGTGAAAGTGAAAGTTTCTCAGTCGTGTTCGACTTTTTGTGACCCCATGATCTATACAGTCCATGGAATTCTCCAGGCCAGATTACTGGAGTGGGTAGCCTTTCCCTTCTCCAGGGGATCTTCCCAACCCAGGGATCAAACCCAGGTCTCCTGCATTGCAGGCAGATTCTTTACCAGCTGAGCCACCAGGGAAGCCCAAGAATATACTAGAGTGGGTAGCCTCCATTATGCATTATGAAGGGATAATATACATGAGAATTTAGTCCTTTTCTCTAAGGAGCTTATTTTTGTCTTAAATCAAGAGATTGCACACATTGTCTAAAACATTAGCAATGTTCTCAGAGATAAATATTGCCACTCTGGAACAACAAAATTATGTCAAAACATGGTAAGTTATAAATTGCCAAATTAATGGTCCAGAAGGCAATAGGTACCAAGGTGGGTAAAACTCACCATAATTTGGCTTCCTGGTCCAGTCTGTTCTGCTATGCTGTGATTTACTTTCAGACTAATTAACTCACCTATAAAAAAAAGGATGGTTGCATAACATGGAAATTATGTAGCTTTCCAAGCAACTAAAGCCAGAATGACAAGAGGATCAAGGCCTCAGCCTGACTTGTCCAGGCAGAAGGAGCCTCCCCAGTTGAGTTAAAACAAGAAAGAAGCATGGCGCTGAGTTCCCCCACCCAACCCCAGGGCCATTGCATGGCTCTTCACAGGTTTCACTTCCTCCTGAGATCAAAGCCTCACTTCTGTGGTTTTTGGTTTTGTGTGTGTGTGTGTGTTTTAATTAATTTTTATTGGAGTATGCTGCTGCTTCAGTCATGTCCGACTGTGTGATCCTAAGGACTGCAGCCTGCCAAGCTCCTCTGTCCATGGGATTCTCTAGGCAAGAGTACTAGAGTGGGTTGCCATGCCCTCCAGATCTTCCCAACCCAGGCATCAAACCCGGGTCTCCTGCATTGCAGACGGATTCTTTACCATTGAGCCACCAGGGAAGCAGTTGCTTTATACTGTTGTGTTAGCTTCTGCCGTGCATCAAAGTGAGTCAGCCGTGCATATGTATGTATGTCTCCCCTTTGGACTTCCTTCCCACATAGGTCACCTCAGTGCTTTAAGTAGAGTTCCCTGTGGTGTACACCAGGTTCTCATTAGTTACCTATTTTATACTTGCATGCTCAGTCACTCAGTCGTATCTGACTCTGCGTGACCCCATGGACAGTGGCCCAGGCTCCTCTGTCTGTGGGATTTTTCAGGCAAGAATACTGAACAGTGTGGGTTGCCATTTCCTCCTCCAGGGGATCTTCCCAACCCAGGGATTGAACCCATGTCGCCTGACTCTCCTGCCTTGGCAGGTGGATTCTTTACCACTGAGCCACCTGGGAAACCTACTATTTTATACACAGTATCAATAGCGTACGTGTATGTCAGTCCCAGTCTCCAAATTCCTCCCACCCCTCTCCTTTCCCTTTTGATATCCATATATTTGTTCTCTACATCTGTGTCTCTATTTATGCTTTGCAAATAATATCATGTACACCATTTTCTAGATTCCACATTTATGCGTTAATATACGATATTTTCTGTGCTTCTCATCTCCCCTGAGTGAATCTCTCCTCCACCTGCAGGTGATCTCTGGTATCCCTGGGATACCCTCTCCATGGCACCACATTTTACTTTTGTTAGTGCTTTAGGTACAGAGTTGCATAGATCTTGAGGAGTCTGCCCCAGCTCTATTTTTCCTATAAACCTTATTTTTATTATATAAGATTTTTCAGGAACAAGTCCACTGAGTTAAAGTGAAATGCCTGTTTTTCTAATAATTATAGTAGACCAGTTTCTGAATTAAAGACATAACAAAAATAGTACAAGAAACACCTAAGGCAATTTAATAAAATTGGACTTTGTTTCTCCCTAAAAGCAAACAACCTTATCTAGTTTCATTAGTCATTTCTCCTAGGTTTTCCTTTCAAGGAAATATATACCTTTTCATTTCCTAATTTCCCCCTGGAAATACATGCATTGAGTTAAGCTGATAAAATTGAATGAAGGCAATTCACACACCCTTTTAGATACTTGTGTATCTTGCTGGTGGTGTTTGGATAGGAGGTTAATAAAGGGCCTGAAATACAGTGCCTAGCTCCCTTTGTTCCTGAAGAGGACCAGTTGAGTAAAAATCTATGCTAGAAAAGAATTCCAGATTATCTTGACTTAGGCTGTATGAGAGTTATTTCATATTTTCATCCATGTTCTAATCTTCTAAACTTGGGAGTAACAAGGTCAGCCCTATCTCATGCGGATAAAGTTGAATGTGAAGTTACTGAAAGGTGTAAGTGGCTTCGATATCTGCTTTTATTCGGTTTGTATCTTTAACCATTGAACAAAACTGAGGAGGTATTTGTGAACTTTCTAATAATTTCATTAACACTACTGCACAACAGCAGTCTTTTCACACGAAAGTAATGCTCAAAATCCTTCAAGCTAGGCTTCCACAGTGTGTGAACTTGAGAACTTCCAGATGTACAAGCTGGATTTAGAAAAGGCAGAGAAACTAGAGATTAAATTGCCAACATCTGTTGGATCATAGAAAAAGCTAGAGAATTCCAGAAAAACATCTGCTTCAGTGACTATGCTAAAGCCTTTGACAGTGTAGATCACAACAAACTGTGGAAAATTCTTAAAGAGATGGGAATACCAGACCACCTCACCTGCCTCCTGCAAAACCTGCATGCAGGTGAAGAAGCCACAGTTAGAACTGGACATGGAACAACAGACTGGTTCAGAATTGGGAAAGGAGTACATCAAGGCTGTATATTGTCACTCTGCTTATTTAACTCATGTGCAGAGTACATCACGTGAAATGCCAGGCTGGATGAAGCACAAGCCGGAATCAAGGTTGCTGGGAGAAATATCAGTAACCTCAGATATGCAAATGACACCACACTTATGGCAGAGAGTGAAGAAGAACTAAAGAGCCTTTTGATGAAAGTGAAAGAGAAGAGTGGAAAAGTTGGCTTAAAACTCAACATTCAGAAAACTAAGACCATGGCATCTGGTCCCATCACTTCATGGCAAATAGATGGGGAAACAATGGAAACAGTGAGAGATTTTATTTTGGGAGGCTCCAAAATCACTGCGGCCATGAAATTAAAAGATGCTTGCTCCTTGGAAGAAAAGCTATGACCAACCTAGGCAGCATATTAAAAAGCAGAGACATTACTTCACCAACAAAGGCCCATCTAGTCAAACATATGATTTTTCCAGTAGTCATGTATGGATGTGAGAGTTGGACTATAAAGAAAACTGAAGAATTGCTGCTTTTGACCTGTGTTATTGGAGAAGACTCTTGAGAGTCCATTGGACTGCAAGGAGATCCAACTAGTCCATCCTAGAGGAAATCAGTCCTGAATATTCATTGGAAGGACTGATGCTGAAGCTAAAACTCCAATACTTGAGCCACCTGATGCGAAGAACTGACTCATTGGGAAAGCCCTTGATGCTGGGGAAGATTGAAGGCAAGAGGAGAAAGGGACGACAGAAGATGAGATGGTTGGATGGTATCACCAACTCTATGGACATGAGTTTGAGTAAGCTCCGGGAGTTGGTGATGGACAGGATAGCCATGGGGCCTCAAAGAGTCAGAGACATTGAGCAACTGCACTGATGTATGGATGTGAGAGCTGGACAATAAAAAAGGCTGAGCACTGAAGAATTGATGCCTTTGAACTGTGGTGCTGGAGAAGACTATTCAGAGTCCCTTGGACAGCAAGGAAATCAAACCAGTCAATCCTAAAGGGAATCAACCCTGACTATTCATCGGAAGGACTGAAGCTGAAGCTGAAGCTCCAATACTTTGGCCATCTGATTCGAAGATCCAACTCATTGGAAAAGACCCTGATGCTGGGAAAGACTGAAGGCAGGAGGAGAAGGGGATGATAGAAGATGAGATGGTTGAATGGCATCACTGATTCAATAGACATGAGTTTGAGCAAAGGTGAAGACAGGGAGATGGTGAAGGACAGGGAAGACTGGGGTGCTGCAGTCCATGGGGTTGCAAAGAGTCAGACACAACTGAGTAACTGAACAACAATAGCACTAGGCAGTCCAACAAATATTGTTATATTAATGCATATATGTAGAATCTAGAAAAATGGTATAGATGATCTTATCTGCCAAGCAGAAATAGCGACACAGACATAGATAACAAAGGAGTGGGCACTATGGGGGCACAAATGTGTGGACAGACTATGGACACTCCTATGTCTAAGTGATCATGTGCTCAGCAGTTAAGTCACGGACCTTAGAATAAAGTCAACCTTCCCTGGTGGCTCAGAGGGTAAAGTGTCTGCCCGCAATGCGGGAGACCTGGATTCAATCCCTGGGTCGGGAAGATCCCCTGGAGAAGGAAAAGGCAACCCCCTCTGGTACTGGAAAATCCCATGGACAGAGAAGCCTGGTAGGCTACAGTCCATGGAGTCTCAAAGAGTTGGACACAACTGAGCGACTTCACTTTCGCTTGGCCCCAGAGCAAAGAGCCCAAGCCTAGCCCTGCTCTTCAGTGCCTTTCAGAACAGAAAAATGAGAAATTTTGAGAACAGAAAAATGCAGTGGTTTGAGAAATAAGGTAGAGCACTGGTTTTCCCATTCTAAATTTGAATTATAGAAATATACAGTACAAATTAATAATGTTTAATAAGACCAACAATGTATATAACTTCAGAGGTATTCTTAAATTTGTTTTCTTTTCCTTCATTCCAATATCAGGGTTTACAGAGGACGTACATAAAAAGATTTTTCTAAGTGGCCTACATGTGATATAATATCAAAGAAGGCATTCCTTAAGAAGGAAATGAAAGCAAGTAGCTCTTAAAACATTCAATTTTTTGATAGATCTCAAATGGTACTTGAAAAATGTGGTTAGGAAATGTGTATTGCCCTCTATATAGCCATGAAGTCCTGTGAAACCAGTTTTGCATGATAACACAGAAACAGATTCCATAGTCTCTGTTCTCTGACCTGGAATAGGATTGCATTATGAATATATAAGATTCCTCACAGCCAAATTGAATTTGTATGGTGTATTATCATTTTAACAGGTGCTACAAAATGGTTATATGTAGTCGGAATCCAGGCTTCTACTCCTCATGGGTAAACTGACACCTTGAAAAGAGAAATGTCAACATGAAAAAGAAGAATTTAGTGACCACCCAAACCAAAAAAATTATCCAGACTGAAAATAAACAAAAATTCCTTTGTATGTTGACCTTGGGGAAGGATCCTAAAATGAGTATTTAAAAGATGACACAGTACTAATATACTAGTCCTCATTCCTATGCCTCAAGCTATACAAATGGGAAAATAGTAAAAATCTCACCAATCATGAGAAGTTTTCCATTTTCTTAATTTTTTTTTTTGAGGCAAAAGTGCTGAGTCATGATTTTAGAACCTATGCATGTTTATGGATTATCACCTATGTATCCAAATGCTTGCAGAGTGAGGAGATCATTAAGCCATCAAATCTGGTGGTGCAGGAAGGCTGCCTCCTTGGGCAGAGGTCATATTCCATCTAGTAAAGATTCTAGTAAAGATTCCAGAATCTTTCCTGGAAGCTCCTGACCACATTAATTTATGGCCCCCCATTAATCACCATTGGCTGGGAATGGCCCTAAATTAGAAAAGTCCCTCTGTAACTTGACTATGCATGTGAATCTCTTGATAAATTGAGTGAAGTGCAGGCTCTGATTCTATATGTCTGGGAGGGGCCTGAGATTCTGCATTTCTGACAAACTTCTAGGTGGTGCTAAGGCTGCTGTTCTGTGTCACAGTGAGTAATGAGGATTTAGACTTAACAGTTTTTCCTACCTCATGAGAATTGGAAGAAAACATGAAAATAGTTTGGCAAAAAAAAAAAAGGGAGCTGCCATTAACTGAAATAGAGAAGCTCCTCCCTCCTTGTAGGAGGATCAGGATTGTGTGCATGCCAAGTCACTTCAGTCATGTCCGACTCTTTGCAAACCTATCAACTGTAGCCTTCTAGGCTCCTCTGTCCATGGGATTCTCCAGGCAAGAATACTGGAGTGGATTGCCATGCCCTCTTCCAGGGGATCTTTCTGACCTAGGAATTGAACCTGAATCTCTTATGTCACCTGCATTAGCAGGTGGGTTCTTTACCACCAGCACCACTTGGGAAGTCTGAGGGTCAAGACTGAGGTGTGGATATCAGAAGCTCAGTTTGGACTATGTAAATAATGCTGAAGTCACACATACTGCAATTCTCCAATTGCAAATACTAGACTAGAAATATTTTCTCTATTCCTCCTTAGAATTTCCATTAGGATCCTTTTATTATTCCCCATTTTATAATTTTTGGGGTTCAGTGGTAAAGAACCCTTCTACCAATTCAGAAGATACAGGTTTGATCCCTAGATCAGGAAGATCCCTGGAGAAGGAATGGCAACCTACTCCTATATTCTTGCCTGGGAAATCCCATGGACAGAGGAGCCTGGCAGGCTACACTGCATGGAGTCACAAACAGTCAGACACAACTGAGTGACTAAACAACAACAATTGTATAATTTAATTTTCTACTTTCTATTATAAAGATGACTAGTTGCCAAAAAAAAAAAGGAAAATAGTTTTGCAAAGGTTTTAGTTGTAAGGGATCACTTTTCCATGTGTCCCAACATGACTGTGGATAAAGGAATAAGGGAATTCCCTGGTGGTCTAGTGGTTAGGACTCTGCTCTCTGACTGTTGAGAGCCTGAGTTTGATCCCCAGTCAGGGAAATAAGATTCCACAAGAAAAAAAAAGAGTAAGACAGTTCTTACATCACCTCCTAAATCACCTCAAGCAGAACACTGTCTACGAGAAGCTGAAGAATGAGCACATCTTCTGAAACTTTCAACGATTCAGAATCTTATAAAAGAGTATTACTCGTGATCAGTGTACCTTGTTTTATAATAACATGAATTTAAAACCTGAACCCCTTAAAAAAATTTCAGAATGAACACTTCACTTTTTGTAAAAGACACAATAGATCGGTCTCTGCAGCACTCACTCTGAAGATCAGGCCTGCTAAGACAGATCTTATCCCTGTGCGTCCATACAGATGGATAGAGACTTCCCATTGATTGAGTCAGTCACTTATTAAATTAAAGATCCTAAAATTAAAATCATTCTTTAACCCACTACACAGAGACAGTCACCATTGGCCTTAGCTATTCACAAAAAATCATCATGATATGATGTGTGTTATAAATTACTTGGGTTTCTCAATATTCTCCTTTATTTCAAGAAAGTGTCTAAAGCTTTGTACTACTACACAAAATGAATCAAAGTAGATTTCTAAGAAAATGTCTTACATTTCTGAAAACAATGCTTTTATAGATTAGGAAATGTTGGGTAGTTTTCTGTTCTAACCCTTTAGTGTTTCATTATTTGTCATGTGTAAAGGGATTAGGAAATGTGTTTTTCTAATTAGGAAATTTAAATTAAATTTCTGAGAATTATGGAGAATAACTGTCAACAAATGGACACCATATATTCTTTATTAAAAACCTAAATATCTTCTTAGGTAAGTTTCTGTTTTGAAAGCTATCTCAGACTTCATTCAGTAGATGTAAGGGTCTAAAAGTTTAAAAAATAATTGTTTAAAAGGAGAATACTATTTAAGCAATTCTTATTAAGGCTATATTAAAATGCCCAAATTCCTGGTTCAATAAAAATTAAGAATGAAAAATGAGTGTATCTATCACAGGTATATACTCTAGATTTGTGTTTAGATCCCATGTAGGTGTGTATATGTAATAATTTTGAAATACGAGATGGTCTATTTCAAGGTGACAATAAAGTTCACATTTACTTCTTCTATTCCCTTTTCTTAATTCTTATTTATTCCATGTAAAGGAAACTTCCTTCTTTCAATGGAAGGAAGAAATGTCCCTAGAACAAAGAGTATGTGTGGAGAAAAGAAATGGTTGAGCTCTCCAACAATCTTTGTCAGGCTTTGTCAAATATATTATTAGAAAAATGAATTTTGATGTGTTGACTTAATTCCCAACTGGAGGAGAAAATAATCTTATCTCTTTATGTCTTGCTTACTTTTTAGCCTGTTGTTTATTTGTTATAATTATAATTAGTGTAAAAATGCTTTATTTAAAGTGAATTTAATTGTGTCTTGGAAGAATTTTTTAAGACTTGAGTTAATTTAGGCAACAGAAGGAAATACAATGAATTTAGTTTTATGCTTATGATATAAAAGTGTAGTGGTACAGTTTTAATCATATGCCTCCCCTAAATTGTCTGTTCCTAATATCATCACTCAACAGAATTTTAAGGAACCAAACACCCTTTTAAAATTACACTCATTTCATTCATTCAGCAGATTTTTAATAAGCATCCTGCATGTGCTATGCACTCTTATGGGTCCTGAAAGGACACAAGAGAAGAGAGGGAATTATTGGTCTTCATGGAATTTATATTCTAGATTTGAAAAAGTTTCTACTGTATGCATTTAGTTCAATAAACATATTGAAATTCCATGGTCTTTTCCTACCTCCTAGGACTGTAAGTAGTTGAGGAGATAAAATACTTGGGTAGCTTAAATATCATCTTTCTATCGTATCCCTCAACCCTAAATTAATTGCGTCCTCGTCTGTATTCCTGATGACTTCCTATGCCCTCTGTCATAGCAAAGATCCTACTGCCTCACACTTTGGTGTTCGCCTGTCTGCCCCACAGTGGTCTCCATGAGGACCAGGATTCTGTTTTGTCTTTGTCTTCTCCCCATGAAGAGTGTAGTGCCTGGCAGTCAGTGGCTGGACTCGAAGAGGACTGCATGTACAGATTTCGCCCTCAGAAAGCTTATATCAATGGGGAAGGGAAAGAAGAACTAGGACTCCTCATTCCTTAAGGAAAGTGAGGTCCAATAAGTGATGGGCTATGTTTGATGTACATTTTCATGTTCAAGGGTTCCCAATAGAATAATAGTTTAAAGGGAAGGGAGGGGCGGATTTTAACATGCTAAGTGAGGAATGTTAGTTGTCAACTTCATAAAAGAATAAAGTTATTTTTGTAGGTAATTAAATAAAAATTTAAGGGAATCATGTTTATATATGACAGCCACACAGTCTTATATAAACTAAACAAGCCCAAGCATGAAGCAATCGCATCTGCAGATAGATAAGCATTTGCTCTATCTTAAGCAAAATTAAAAAAAAAAAAATCAGAATTCCCTCCATAATCTGAGTTTACACACATTTGAATGTTTGGTGAAAATCAATCAAACTGTCTAATTGGAGGATCAGCGGGGAAACAAGGATCAGATATCCTGCCCTGAAAAACCATGCTTGTGAATCCCTGTGCATCCGACTGCCGTATCTGTTCCCAGTGCACGTGGCTCAGTGACCCTATACTTTGCTTCAGACAGGAAACATCTTCTGGTTGTAGCTGTTTGATCGAAGTCATTCTTGATCACATGGTGTCTTGTCTTTAGATTCATCTGCTCAGGTGTAAACCATATAATCAAGTAGCATGTGAGCTATGTTGACTGCACATTTTCCATCGCATGTAACATATTCCTGACACACTGTACTTCTGGGTCTCTTTTCTTGAATAAATTGGAAAGGAAAGGGCATGAACAAATGAAGTGAAACGAAAATCATTAGTTCACACGTAACATTTGTTCATTAGTAACAAATGAAGTGAAAACGAAAATCAATCATTCGTGTTTGACTCTTAGCAACCCTATGGACTATACAATCCATGGAATTCTCTAGGCCAGAATAGTGGAGTGGGTAGCCTTTCCCTTCTCCAGGGCATCTTTCCAACCCAGGGATCGAACCCGTCTCCCACATTACAGGTGGGTTCTTTACCAGCTGAGCCACGAGGGAAACCCAAGAATACTGGAGTGGGTAGCCTAAATAGAACTGGATAAATAGAATCTCAGTTGCCAGGAAAATGTGAACAATACCTGTTCACCAAATATCACTCAGTAAATGTGGTGATCTGTAATTCAGAAGAACATCATGACTTCTGAGAAACTGCTCTTCTGATGATCAAAATGCCACCATAGTATCTCAAACAAAATAAGAATTTTATGTGAGGGAAAAATTGAGCAGACTTGGGCTATTCAAAATAAGAAGGCAAAGATTTTCCCCTCACTTTCCTTGGCCATTTAATGTTTTCTCCACCATATCACCCTCTGTCCTTACTCCCAGAAAGATTTCTTTGGGGCAGGGAGTGGTGGGGAGAGACAAGGAAAATATTAGTGTGTTCAGAGTGAAAATGTAGAATGTCTTAAGTACCTTCACATAAACTGGACCATTTCTAGATTTAAATAAAAGGGTGAGTCAGTTTAAGGGAGTTTTCTGAATTGTCACAATAGTTGCAAAAATCAGTAATTTATTTAAAAAAATTTTTATTTTATATTGGAGTATGGTTGATCATGCGAAGAGTTGACTCATTGGAAAAGACTGATGCTGGGAGGGATTGGGGGCAGGAGGAGAAGGGGGCAACAGAGGATGAGATGGCTGGATGGCATCACTGACTCAATGGACGTGAGTCTGAGTGAACTCGGGGAGTTGGTGATGGACAGGGAGGCCTGGCGTGCTTCAATTCATGGGGTCGCAAAGAGTCGGACACGACTGAGCGACTGAACTGAACTGAACGGAACTGATGGTTGATCAACAATGTTGTGTTCATTTCAGGTGTACAGCAAAGGGATTCAGTTCTACATATATATGTATCCTCTTTCAAATTCTTTTCTCATTTAGAATATTGCAGAATATTGAGCAGAATTCCCTGTGCTATCCATTAGGTTCGTATTAGATATCTGTTTTATATATAGCAGTGCATACATGTTCATCCCAGACAACACTTTCAACAGAGAGTGGGTTTTAATTGGAGAGAAGAGCTAAAGAAGTCACTGGATATTTTAAATATGGTTTTGAGTCATTGTAGAAACAGTCTCAGATCAGACCTCAAATTATTATCACAGTTCACATTGCCATGGGGCATAACAAGATAACCTGTCTCAAAAAAACTAAGGCTGCGGGGCCTAATTATTTGCTTCTCTCAGAAAGCTGTATCATTTAGCTCTGTGGTGGTCCTGACCCATAATTATCACCTTCTTTGTTATGGTACTTAAGGACTCCAACTGACTTGGCCTTCTTCATGGTGGTGATTTGACTGGTGATGAAGCGTTTGTTTACATTCCTTCCCTGAAAAGAGCTTTCTCACCACACTGAGGCGCAGGTAGAGGTGACTGATAGCAAAGGGCCATTGCAAATTTTTTCTCAAAGATGAGGTCATGAGCAGTTGGGATCATGCTTCTAGCCTGAACCGCCTTGAAAGATAACCTCTCACTCAAAAACATGAAGACTTATGACAATTTTCTGGAGGCAGCTTGGTCCTTCTTTAAATGATGGCAGTTGTCGAGCAGTTAAAACAAAGTCTGTGACTTTTTAAGTGACAGATAAGATACTTTTGTTTGCTACTATTAGCATTCTTTTTCTTTATAGCAGGATAAAGTAAAATTATAAAAATATGTATGTACACATATACACATACGTATATAAAAATCTATTTAGATCATTTATTGCATAGAGAGTTTAAACTTTGAGTCCAGAAACACACATGTATTATTTATGTCCTTTCAAGACCAGTCATTCTGGGAAAAAGTATCTCAAAAGAAACATGAAAATGAGATAAAAAGCAATTTCAAAGCTTTTTAGGCTACAAGCACTCATTTTAATGACTGCCTTCAGCCCCCTAATATTGCCAAATATCCCTATTTTTTCTCTTCCTAAAAACTTTTGGAAGTGAAGTTGCTCAGTCGTGTCCGACCCTTTGCGACCCCATGGACTGTAGCCTATCAGGCTCCTCTGTCCATGGGGTTTTCCAGGCAAGAATACTGGAGATTCCTTCTCCAGGGATCTTCTCCACCCAGGGATCGAACCCAGGTCTCCCGCATTGTAGGCAGACGCTTTTACCAGCTGAGCCACCAGGGTTAGTTTGGAGTCCTAGAGGAAAAAAAAAAGCTTTAAAATATCCATATATCTTCATTTTTTTAATTGTAATTGCTAGGAATTCTTAGATGCCAAAAAATTGTGTGTGTGCTCAGTCGCTTCAGTCATGTCCTGCTCTTTGTGACCCCATGCACTGCAGCCCTCCAGGCTCCTCTGTCCATAGAATTCTCCAGGCAAGAATACTGGTATGGGTTGTTATTTCCTTCTCCAGGGGATCTTCCCCACCCAGGGATCAATCCCGCATCTCACTGCATTCCTGCACTGCAGGCGGATTCTCTACCGCTGAGCCACCAGGGAAGCCCCACCAAAATATTGGTGTAATGTAATTACATTTTTAATCAATGAATCTTGATCGTGATAAAGTTTCTTAACCATGTTTAATGTGTTCCCTTTGATTCAAAACTGGTTATTTTGTTTTCTCATGGGTGTATGTTTTCTTAGAAAGTCGACGACCTTTCTGTCTGAGTGACTTAAAAGAAGAATTTCCATAGAAAGGAAGAGACATGCTTTGTAAGCTACACAATCACTCGATTTTATCCCAGTGCTGATTTTCAACCAAAATGCACTTTTGATTTTGTCTTTTGATGCAGACCTCTGATGCCTGAGGAATGCAGGGCTGTGGTCCAGCCCGCCCAGACCCTAACATCCGAGTGCTCCCGGCTCTGTCGGAATGGCTACTGCACCCCTACGGGAACGTGCTGCTGCAGTCCCGGCTGGGAAGGGGACTTCTGCAGAATCGGTTAGTATTTCTGTTGTCCCTGGGAAAGAGAGGGCATGGGACAGCCTCTAGGAACTCAAGACCTTACGTTAGTTATTTTTTCTAGAATGATCTAATGTTCAGAGCTGTAGCCATTTACTGAAAAATAGAGCGACCCTATGATCCAACATGCCACTTCTAAGTATTTATCCAAAGTAACTGAAAAAAGGACTTCAAAGAGCTATTTCTACTTGCACACCCATGTTTATAGCAACATTATTCACAGTAGCCAAAATATGGAAACAATGTAAGTGACTGTCAATGGATAAAGAAGATGTTATACACACAGGTGACTATTATTCAGCCGTGTAGGAAATCTTGCCATTCCTGACAACACGGAGATAGACTTTGAGTACAGTATCTTAAGTGAAAAAGCCAGACAGTAGATAAATTCTACATGATATCACGTATATGTGGAATTTGTTTTTTTAAACGTCAAACTCATAAAAACAGAAAAGTGGTTGCCAGGGGCTAGGGGTGGGGGAAATAGGGAGAGGCTGATAAAAGGGCATGAACTTTTCAGCTATAGCATGAAAAGGGGAAATGCCCCAGAGGTCCAGTGCTTAGGACTTCAAGCTTCCTGGGTGCTCAGGTTCGATCCCTGCTCCAGGAACTAAGATCCCACAAACCGAGAAGTACAGTCCCCCCACAGAACAAGGCGAATAAGATAAAACTGTAGCCATTTACAGTAACAGTAATGCTCAGCTCGTTTCTGAATTTATACATGAAGACGTTGCCATTTTCCTGATGTAAATAATTCATTTATATAAGTTAGTTATAAAGATAATTGACTTCTTTCACAAAATCAAAAGTGAAAACAGCCCAACCAGATCATCCTTGTGGGCTTTCAGTCCCAGATTTGAGATTTCAAACCTGTGGACTCACTGGAAAAGACCCTGATGCTGGGAAAGATTGAAGACAGGAGGATAAGAGGGTGACAGAGGATGAGATGGCTGGATGGCATCATCGACTCCATGGACGTGCGTCTGAGCAAAGTTCTGGAGATTAGTGAAGGACCAGGAAGCCTTGTGTGCTGCAGTCCGTGGGGTCGCAAAGAATCAGACACAACTGAGCGACCAAACAACAGCAGCAATGACCTGTGTGTACAGACTCCCTTTCTGAGTGCCAGAATTTTTCAGACACTCCATATAGGCCCTCCCTTGATTTGTTGCTTGCTTTCTTGCTACAGTGCACTAAAATGGGGGTTTTCAGTTGGTGCTTTTATAGGAAAGGGGAAAATGCAGTTATCTAGAGTCATTTCAGAGAAGGTGATGGCACCCCACTCCAGTACTCTTGCCTGGAAAATCCCATGGACAGAGGAGCCTGGTAGGCTGCAGTTCATGGGGTCGCGCAGAGTCGGACACGACTGAAGCGACTTAGCAGCAGCAGCAGAGTCAATTTATGAGATTTTCTTCATTCTTTTTGCCACTCCCTTGTCGACCATCAGCTAGGTGTGCAGCCGCTCAGAGAGCAAAGGAGTTTCACTCCAGGGTTATTCTATCCTTTAACTTGTGACTTCCACAAATACACGCAGTTGTGTTTAAATTCTACCTATTGTGAAGACAGTTAGATTAATTTAGAGACCTAGAGTTTAAGGTGGATATGTTGAAAGAACGTTTTCAATAACCAGCATATACGTGTTATTTACAAAAGATTTCAAACATTAAAGTCTCTCTTGCTGATAAAATTCTAAGTCCCATGTTAATATTTAAAAGTATCAATCATTCATAAAGGCCATCTCTCTTTACTCTAAACATGTATTTGTTTCAAAATACTATAGCCATACGTTGCTTACTTTATATATTGTCAAAATAAAGTAGACAGTATTTAAAGTCACATAGACAATATCCATTTTAAGCTTAAATTACTTCAGTACTAACAGTATTATGTGACTGATTGATACCATGGTTACGTATCTAGGAAAAAGGTATCATAATTGAAACAACAGAAATAAAATAATTACATTATTTAAAACAAATATTCATATTCTATATTTTTTCATTAGTTGGCCAAAAAATGAGGATCAGTGTTTAAATGCAATAATATTCTAATTCCTGATGATATCTCTTCCCCCTGCTTCCTCTGATGCTTGATATCCTTTCTCTCGACTTCTTTTACCTGGTGTCCATTCTGTCTTATCCCTTACTTATATTTTGCTTATATTTGACTCTTAAGTCACCTCAAGTCATTGGATAAGAAAAAATTTTTGAATGCCTGCTAGTAACAATATGTTAGGCTGAGGGTAAACATAATTTTGAATATAGGTAGCTTCATATATACCATATATGATAATAATATATGATATAAATGAAATAATAATATATGATATAAATGAAAATTTATATTTTCATAAAGTATTTTTCATCTTTTCATTAAATCAGTTTAAATACTTGGAATATATAAGATTAAACCAGAATCATTTTATTAAAATAATATATTTTTTTGGTATTTTTGACCCAACCAAGAACTTTTTTCATATACTCACATAGTTTGCTCATCTCCCACAAATTTAAAACACTATTGTAGTCTATTTTCTCCGTGTTGTTTCTTTCCCATATACCAGCCACAGACCCCTGGATTTTTATTAATGCATTGGAAAAGGTTAAAAGAACTATCCCTGAGAAGTATAAGGATATGTATTCAAGGAATTTGATTCTATCTACAGTGGCTGCACACCCCACATTCATCCTATCAGTAAGAGACTAAGTTACAGGCTCAGTTTTCTGTCTCCACCTCATTTTAACAGTAAATCTTTACCTTCCCTACCTATATTGTAGTGGTAAACATTCTTTTCTGAGGCAGTCCTGTGCTGTAGAGTACCCTGAAAAGGATTGCTCAAAACATCTTTCACTGGGCAACCTTACTACCCCCAAGAAAGGGCTTCAAGGTGTAATCAGAAATGAGACATATACCATGCACCCTCTGGGAACAAGGAAAGGGAAGAATCCAAGGGAATCCACATAATGGATCCTCCCTCCAACCAAAATAAAAAACTAACCATTTCTTGCTGTCAAACTGTTGATATTCTAGCCTCTGGGTCTTTCTCTCTGACCATGCCCTTCCCACCGTGAGGTCCTAACCTGAGGAGGAATGGAAACCAGAGGTACTTGGAAGACATTCTGTTGGAGATGCCCTAGGGAAACAGAAGTTTTAAAGAACTGAAATTCTTGTTTCAATGTTGTTGTTCAGTCACTAAGTTATGTCCAGCTCTTTGCGACCTGCATGGACTGCTTCACGCCAGGCTTCCCTGTCCTTCACTATCTCCCAGAGCTTGCTCAAATTCATGTCCACTGAGTCGGGTGATGCCATCCAACCATCTCGTCCTCTGTTGTTCCCTTCTCCTCCTGCCTTCAGTCTTTACCAGCATCAGGGTCCTTGTTTTACATAAAGTCCATTCCATAATGGATTGAAATTGTTTGCCGTGATCTGGGTGATCCGCTTCTCTAGAAATATCTCCCGCTGTCTGCTGCATTCTGGCCCCCAAATAATTGGAAGTCTAAAATCTTCTTTCTTTGTATTTATCAGCTTTGGGGTCATTTTGGGACTGCTCTTCCCCTCTTTCCCTCCCTTCCCTCACTCATCAAATATTTATTGGCCTCATATTCGGCACCGTTTCTGACCTACAGAATGGAACGTGATTGTATTGCTCTATTTTTCCTTCCAGCGAAATGTGAGCCAGCGTGTTGCCACGGTGGTGTCTGTGTTAGACCCAACAAGTGCCTCTGTAAAAAAGGATATCTTGGTGCTCAGTGTGAACAAGTGGACAGAAACCTCCGCAGAGTGACCAGGGCAGGTATTCTTGATCAGATCATTGACATGACATCTTATTTGCTGGATCTAACAAGTTACATTGTATAGTTTCTGGGACTGTTTGACTATTCCTTTCCAGTGGGCATTTATTTTTTTATCCTGTCATTAAAAAGAACAACTGTTATCTTGCTACACACTCCTGTGATTTCATTTTCTTTGATTAATTTAAAAGTCATTTCCAGAAATGTGCAGGTCTTGTGTGTGTATATTGGCATGTTTGTTCACATATGCACATATACACACACACTCAAAACCCCTATGCGTGTGGTTGCATAACAGATGGGTTTTAAAAATATGTATTTCCTTGCGTGGAGTAATTTCCCCGGAAATTCCATTGTAAATTGGTAACGGCATTTTTATGTCACCAGAAGAGATTATTTGACTTCCCAGGAATTTTCTGTCTGTAATCACTGAAGTCTACTTCAATGGAGTTTTAAAACATTACTGTGCAATCTGATGGATTGAATTTTAAAAGGCCATATTTTTATATTAATATTAAAGGATTATAATATGAGAGAATGTTTCAGCCCTGATTAATTTCTAAGTGGGCAATGGTATAAAATTGTAATCTGCATTTTTATCAATGTATCCAATTATAGAATGTTAACGCACTTACCTTTTTATTGGCAGAGAAATCTGGTTACTCTAGCTTAATTTCAAGATCGTTTTCAAGTGTTTTCAATTAAATCATAACAGCATATTATAAAACCAATCTTCCTAAAAGGTCTGCTTTTATTGTATAGTTTATTTAACAATAGGCACCAGGTTTGTGTTACATATTTATATTTTTTATTTTATTTTTATAATATAGACATCACCTAGATGAAACACCTTTACCCTGTCCTGTAAAATACTAAAGTTACATTTTTCACCAACTTAATTGGAAAGAAGGGGAGTGAGAAAGCAAACAGCCTTTAATGTGCTGTGGATCTAATCTAGCAATGTATCCTTGTGCCAACATGTAATCATTAACGACGGATGAAAAAGCAAGAAAACAGCCACTCATTATAAAATTCCAGCACTAAACATTCGTAAAATGCTTTTCACCATAGCAAGCCTGTCAGAGAGTATATGTGATTAGAATGTTGTGGGTTTCACACTGAATCGAACCTCACTGGAAAAAGAGTTCACTCGTTTTGAACAAATCTTGCCTATGTAAGCTGTCACTTGTACGAATTTTTAATATGCTCATTCTTGCCAAATATGACTTTTAATGTGTACATTCCTTCAGAACTCAATGAAAATCCTCTCTGGTTCATGTATGAATAAATATCCTGTAAATGTTCTTTTGGGTTTTTCAAGAAATACCATGTTCTAACTTAAACTGCAGAAACTCAGGTAGACGCTTCTCTTCGTGGTTTTTGAAGTCAGCGTGCCATGTTTGGATTATAAAGAATTATCAGGACATTTTGCACCTCTGAAGAAACATCGACTCATGACACGTGGGCCCCCACTTTCGGTTGCCCTTCTTTAACATCTGTCCCTCCAGAGTCTAAATTGTAGAGCAGGGCAGATTATACAACACAGATTGACTTCCCAAACCTACTCCTTACCTTTAAGAACAGAAGCGTCAATTTAAAAAATAAACAAAACCTTGCAACTCATATTTGTTTATTGTTGGAA
Organism: Bos mutus; assembly: GCF_027580195.1. Taxonomy (NCBI): domain Eukaryota; kingdom Metazoa; phylum Chordata; class Mammalia; order Artiodactyla; family Bovidae; genus Bos; species Bos mutus. The sequence goes on from NC_091633.1 coordinate 58,964,289, forward strand.
AGCGAGAGATTTGCAATGAAAGCACAGGGAGAAACCACCAAGTAGAAAGTTTGGTTAAGTACCCTGTTCTTGTCTGCCATATATGATTGCTTAAGTTTCAAGTGACCTCATGCCCAATGGAAATGGGTTGACAAGCCTTGGTTCAGTGCTTAGTGAACAATAGCCTGCATTAAAAAGTGCATGCATAATTTTGCACAATTTAGATTTCAATGGACAGTCTATTCAAAGAAATCTCAGGATTAAATGAGCATGGAGACCAAATTGCCCTCTTACCCCAGAAAAGGGGTGGTCCCTTCTAGTCACACGAACACTTCATTGGCCCAACAGTGTGGCAAATCTTGCGGTGAACCCTGCCGTAGCCCGCATCTGTAGGTTAATAGCAGTCTTTTGTCCCTGTGGCTTTCTCTTCATGGCCCTTTTACTGAATTCCATCACAGAAAGTTTTACAATTAAAAAAAAAAATGTCCTGACAACCATTTTTGTAAATGGACCCTACCATCTCCTCATCTCTTATTCAACGTGGGTGACATTCACAAAATGTGAGCTTCTTGTGAGGGAGCCAGCTGTCTAAATCTGTCAAATTGTGCAGTTTTATTACACATTCTCCTGTTCATAGTTTCACTGAAAACAATAAGGATACTGCCATATATTCAGCCAAATTCAAAAAAAACACAAAACAGCATTTTTTCTGACATCTTGAATCTTTCCATCTTTTCCAAAAGAATCTTTATAAAAGAAAAGATGTTCTATTGCCATTAGTTCTATTTAAAAATATCTAGATTAAATTGACCAGACCCAGCTTTTTTTTAGATAGTCCTTTCCCAAGCGAAAGACTTTCAAATGACTTAGAAAAACATATGTACTCCAGGTATCATTGCCTTTTCTATGGGGAGTCATTAGAATAAAAGATCAAAATTTTCTAAAAAGAAAACAGATCCACTACATTAAACCCCAGCAAATACAGTCATTGGAATCATTTCTTTCTGTTCCTAGGAAAGAAGTAAATAGCAAAGGCAGATTAATACCTACATATTTTAAACTAAGTGATCCTTTCAAAAAAAACTTTTGACCTTTCCTTTCAAGTAGATTTTAAACATATATGTGACTGAGAATGATCTTAAATAATTCATGATGAGAGGCAAGTAGGAATTGGTTAAAAAGTATGAGCTAGGGAAAAATAATTGTTTCATCACATGAATGGCAATATCTACTCAGTAAAAAAGCACATAATCAAAATGAAAGAAAATGTCCTCTGTATGAATATAGATGTGGGAGATAAAGATACAATAAACATAAAAATGTAAATTATTATTCCTTTTTTCCATTCTAGAGCTTAAGCTTTGGGGATCAATTTAATGTAAAATGCTATGATGGTAGTTATAAAGAGTTGAGGCAAAATATTTTCTGCCACTGCTTCTAACAAACTCTTGTTCTGGTTGATAGAACTTCGTTTTTTTGCTAGTTATTTGAAGTAATAAGAAGACAAATGAGTTGACACATCATTAAAGTGCAAAGAAGGGAAGATTTAAGAAACTTGAATAATGGTAAAAAGGGCTTCCATCTCTAGCTTTCTTTTTGGAATTTCCCTTCAGTATGGCTATTGTAAAATATACCTTTTATCACAAAGAATACTCAGAAGTTTTCTCAGATTAATGGACTATCTCATAAAGAAGAGCAAAGAAACCTACACATACAACTTAAATAGAAAGCCATTTTCCTTTTCATTTATATATTTAAGAGTAAGCACTTCTCTATTTATTTATTTGAAAATAATTACATAATAATGTACTAATAATTTTTAACAATTTTTTAATATTGTTTTTATCTCCAAATCATAAACTAAAAAGAAATCTACTAGGTTTAGGATCTTAGGTTAGATGCTGCATCTGGGGTCTTTCAAAGTACACATTAATTTAAACTGTATTAGTTTCTTTTAGTTTTGAAACATAAAAACTAAGACTAAATTTTTAAGAGGGAAAATAAGGTATATTATAGGCATTTATATTTGGCTGCTCGATAAAGTTTCTGAGCATCTCTAAAGAATGTTACCTATGATATCTTTCTCTCTCTTTTTTCTTCCCCCACCCCCATACATCCCTTTTCTTGTTAACCTCTCTCGTCTCTGTTTCTATTGGTTTTGACTAAACAAACATGTCCTCAGGACACTAATGAAGATATCCTGCAGCTTGCTACTGATTTTGCCTGAAAAATTCCTCTCCTAGTACCACATTTGTTCAAACTAAATCATAAAGAACAGTAGACAGTGATGAACAGACTAGACTGACCTATTGCAGTCATTGAAAGAAGTGACAAAAAGGAGTGCATGACTCCCAGCCTAGATGTCCCAGCTCGGCTGGGGTTCCAGCTTGGATGCTAGAAAGAACGTCCCCAGTCCAACGGTGTGAGTTAACAGTAAGGAAAGGTAGCGGCTATTTCCTTTTCAAACAACAACCATCTCTATGGATGGTTGAATAATCTTAAGACTATCCCAAATCAATGAGGAAAAAATGAAATAGTCCTTCAGTGGAGACTTCAGAATCTCTTTACCCCACCCTTGGAATGAAACATGAACTTGCAAAGAACTCAGACCAAAGTTCCATGCCTTGAAAATGTACCCATTTCTTTATTACCGCCAAGAAGTCAGTGGGCCTGTTACTGTGACTATAGACAATACCTCTAGCAAGTTTCTCATTAGGATATCCTAAAGAAATATATTCTGTCTTACCTTCTTTCTCTTTATCACACAAACACAAATTAGTCATACCTCTTATAATCAATATGATGCAGAGAAGGTGAGCAACTGAATAAAAGAAGCATTTTGATATTAAAAATATAAAAAACATGACCATAAAACCTGCCGGACGTTAATCTTAACCAGTTGCAACACTTCTTGCTCTTAATAGCCACTCATAGGTTTTGGAAATTGTCTTAAAATAACTGTTTTGGGGAGTACAGTGTACTCAGGAGAGCGGGAGAAAGTGTTGTGCTATTTTCTTCTCAATCATAGTGATTATTTCCCTAGTGACTATGAAGAGATTTACTTATTTATCAGATGAGCTCTTTTGATTCTTCATTAAATGTAAGCCCAAGATGCACCCAAAAGAAAGATACATTCTCTTTCTTTTGTATAAATCATCTACAAATTGATTGAAAGCAATAAAAAATAATGATCCCTTCTATTAACATAAAGCTTAAGCTTAAAACTTGTCACTGCTTTTAACAACAACAAAAAAAATGATGCCAATTCAATATGAGTTCTCAGGTACATCTCATGTACATCACAAAGTCAGACATCACATTTTGGTCAGGGTATTTTTTTGCATATGTAGATTTTATATTACTTATACACAAGCAAATTAATATAAATGGTCAGTTATTTCTATTGACTATAATCTTTCAAGTTAAAAATTTTTTAACTTAAAAAAAGTTTTAACACAAGATAAAAAAAAATAATATTAACAGGGATGGGAAATTCATAATCACTAAAAAGAAAATGAGCTTTGTCTTCACAGTTAGAAACTAACTCTTGTACCTTTCCCTTTGCACTAAAAAATAACTAGCCAAGAGTTTCCATTCACATGAACAATGTGTGATCAGATTTGGTGTAGTCTATGCCCAAAAGTGTGTTGGGTATTTTTTCACCTTATGTTCTTAAAATCAGAGACATGATTTTCATAGAATAAATTAGGAGTTTATGTATAGTAGAACATAATACTATTAACACATTAATACATTCCATTCGTAATACTATTATTGAGAAATCAAACTGACAACCTTATATCAGGTATTTCCCACATCTCATTCAATTCATAGGACATTTTTGGACTTGCATTTCACCAAGAACTATGGGGTAACAAGATAAATGATACAGAGGTTCTATGAGATTTTTGGAGTTCATTCCCTAGGACATGCTAAAGAAGTCTATTTAAAAGAAACCCAGCTAATTAAAATAAAAAAAATTATCAAATCATTATAATTAATAAGCATAAAAGAAATTGGTAAAGAAACCATGTCTTTCCTGGCTTTATCTGTGATTAATTCTGTCCAGCTTTAAAGAATGGTTAACTTTATCTTTTAACTTTAGAATGGCTAAATTGTTCTAAGTTTTGCTTTTCCTAGCTGTTGATTTTTCTTTAGATTTTTGACAATTAGGGCAATTTGTCCGTAACCTTACTCACAGAAGATACTTTGCTTGGATTTCTGTTAATAAGAGGCAGAAGACTGTGGGAACAAGTAACAAAAGCAGGTTAATATATGTACTAGTTGTTTTCTATAAATGTTCTTTGGAAAAGTAACACGCAAAGTCATTGGCTTAGATAATCCTTCTATATTTGCATTAATTTGACTTACTTTACCAAGTTATTATAATATTAATTCTTTTTAATTGATCTTCTATTATTCAGCCATCCATCCATTCATTAATTTAACAAAGATTTATTGAAGTGCCCAGCACGATTTATGTACTATAGAAAAGGCAAGGATGTGTATAATGGGAGATTGTGAGCCCAGTGGGTGCATTTGAAGCAGAAGACAGTAATCGCACCCAACTGCTCTAATTCAGTTCAACATCAAAATCCAGCAGTAATAGTACAGATGGCCTAAAATACATCTGTGTGTATCTGTATGTGTGCACACACCCATGTATATATATTTATCTATCTGTACAAACACTACATATGTATACACACTATCTATGTAATATATAATATATGTATAATGCATATAAATTCTAACAAGTGTATTTGTGTTATCTTTAAAATAGAACAATTGTATCTTGAAGTGATAAATGCAGAGAATTGGTTTTTATTGTTGATCTGTGGATTTAATGATTTTTAGGTGAAAAGGATGTTTAAGTGTATAATTTCTTTTCTTAATTTAATATATTTATGTAAATGCATGCCTGAAATTTGGTTAGATTGGCTGTGTTTGTGTCCTTTAACATGATCAAATGTATTAAACTTTATCTTATGATCTAATGTACATGTGCGATTTTAAAATTATTTTTTATTGTAGAATTTTTAAAGCTTAAGTATCCATATTGACTATATAAACACTGATTTTTTAAATATTCTATACTCAAACTTCTTGTTCAAACTATTCTTGCCTTTTTTCACTTTTCATGTTCTATTTTCAAAATTTTACTCCCCAAAATATATGGCAATGTTAAGGGTCAGTTTCATTGGGTACAAATATTGACTTAAATTTATAAGTTGTAAATGACTTAGATCTGATCCTTTAAAAAAAAGTAAAATATTAATCAGTGAAGGATGCAAAAGAGCAGTCAAGAGTCCTGAGAGAAAGAAGCACGTAGAAGAGGGGAGACACGGAAAAAAGGCGATTGCAGATACCGTAAAACCTCGTTGACCTGGCCGTTTGGTTTCCAGTCAATTGTATCAAAAGTATTTGTACAAGGTCAGCTATGCTGTTTTGAACATGAATTAAAAATCTGCCAATATTCTTTAGAAGACCAAAATGCTTTCATCTCGATCTCCTTTCTTCCTGAACAAATACGTCCCTGAGCGGCAGGTAAAGCTGTTTCCCTAGAAGAGAAGATTGTTCTGAGAAGAAAATGTGGTACAGGTGCTTGATTCACAGATAGAGTCCTCGAACTCAGGTTACTCTCCAGAAGTGTTAGGTTAGGCAAAGAAACTCCACGAAAAGCATCCCTTAGCTCATTCCTCAGTGGCCCATGCGTGCTAAGTCACTTTGATTGTGTCCAACTCTTTGTGACCCCACGGACTGTAGCCTACCAGGCTCCTCTGTCCATGGGCTTTCCCAGGCAAGAATACTGGAGTGGGTTGCTATGCCCTTCTCCGGGGGATCCTCCCAACCCAGGGTTCGAACCTCCATCTCTATGTCTCCTGCATTGGCAGGAGGTTCTTTACCACTAACTTCACCCAGGAAGCTCCCTCAATGGCCCAGGAAGCACAGAAGGTCTCTTTCCCTCAGCCACTGCCCTTCCACTTTTGAGACTCTGTCCCTGAGTCTCTTAATCACAATCTGTTTTTTGCATGTGCCTGGTCTCTCCAACCAGATTATAAATCTCCCAAGGATATATCTTCTACTTAGAATCCCTGACAGACCTAGAGCAGCTCCTGCCTACTTACCTAGAGGAAGATGATAATAATAGGTATCAGTTCAGTTCAGTCGCTCAGTCGTGTCCGACTCTTTGCGACCCCATGAACCGCAGCACGCCCGGCCTCCCTGTCCATCACCAACTCCCGGAGTTCACTCAGACTCACGTCCATCGAGTCAGTGATGCCATCCAGCCATCTCATCCTCTGTCGTCCCCTTCTCCTCCTGCCCCCAATCCCTCCCAGCATCAGAGTCTTTTCCAATGAGTCAACTCTTCGCACGAGGTGGCCAAAGTACTGGAGTTTAGCTTTAGCATCATTCCTTCCAAAGAAATCCCAGGGCTGATCTCCTTCAGAATGGACTGGTTGGATCTCCTTGCAGTCCAAGTGACTCTCAAGAGTCTTCTCCAACACCACAGTTTAAAAGCATCAATTCTTCAGTGCTCAGCTTTCTTCACAGTCCAACTCTCACATCCATATATGACTACTGGAAAAACCATCGCCTTGACTAGACAGACCTTTGTTGGCAAAGTAATGTCTCTGCTTTTGAATATGCTATCTAGGTTGGTCATAACTTTCCTTCCAAGGAGTAAGCATCTTTTAATTTCATGGCTGCAATCACCATCTGCTGTGATTTTGGAGCCCCAAAAAATAAAGTCTGACACTGTTTCCACTGTTTCCCCATCTATTTCCCATGAAGTGATGAGACCAGATGCCATGATCTTCGTTTTCTGAATGTTGAGCTTTAAGCCAACTTTTTCACTCTGCTCTTTCACTTTCATTAAGAGGCTTTAGTTCCTCTTCACTTTCTACCATAAGAGTGGTGTCATCTGCATATCTGAGATTATTGATATTTCTCCCAGCAATCTTGATTCCAGCTTGTGCTTCTTCCAGCCCAGGGTCTCTCATGATGTACTCTGTGTATAAGTTAAATAAGCAGGGTGACAATAGACAGCCTTGACGTACTCCTTTTCCTATTTGGAACCAGTCTGTTGTTCCATGTCCAGTTCTAACTGTTGCTTCCTGACCTGCATATAGGTTTCTCAAGAGGCAGGTCAGGTGGTCTGGTATTCCCATCTCTTGCAGAATTTTTGCACAGTTTATTGTGATCCACACAGTCAAAGGCTTTGGCATAGTCAATAAAGCAGAAATAGATGTTTTTCTGGAACTCTCTTGCTTTTTCCATGATCCAGCAGATGTTGGCAATTTGATCTCTGGTTCCTTTGCCTTTTCTAAAACCAGCTTGAACCTCTGGAAATTCACGGTTCACATATTGCTGAAGCCTGGCTTGCAGAATTTTGAGCATTACTTTACTAGCATGCGAGATGAGTGCAATTGTGCGGTAGTTTGAGCATTCTTTGTTTGGCATTGCCTTTCTTTGGGATTGGAATGAAAACTGACCTTTTCCAGTCCTGTGGCCACTGCTGAGTTTTCCAATTTGCTGGCACATTGAGTGCAGCACTTTCACAGCATCATCTTTTAGGATTTGAAATAGCTCAACTGGAATCCCATCACCTCCACTAGCTTTGTTCATAGTGATGCTTTCTAAGGCCCACTTGACTTCACATTCCAGGATGTCTGGCTCTAGGTGAGTGATCACACCATTGTGATTATCTTGGTCATGAAGATCTTTCTTGTACAGTTCTTCTGTGTATTCTTGCCAACTCTTCTTAATATCTTCTGCTTCTGTTAGGTCCATACCATTTCTGTCCTTTATTGAACCCATCTTTGCATGAAATATTCCCTTGGTATCTCTAATTTTCTTGAAGAGATCTCTAGTATTTCCCGTTCTGTTGTTTTCCTCTATTTCTTTGCACTAATCACTGAGGAAAGCTTTCTTATCTCTTCTTGCTGTTCTTTGGAACTCTGCATTCAGATGCTCGTATCTTTCCTTTTCTCCTTTGCTTTTCACTTCTCTTCTTTTCACAGCTATTTGTAAGGCCTCCCCAGACAGCCATTTTGCTTTTTTGCATTTCTTTTCCATGGGGATGGTCTTCATCCCTGTCTCCTGAACAATGTCATGAACCTCTGTCCATAGTTCATCAGGCACTCTATCTATCAGATCTAGTCCCTTAAATCTATTTCTCACTCCACTGTATAATCATAAGGGATTTGATTTAAGTCATACCTGAATGGTCTAGTGCTTTTCCCTATTTTCTTCAATTTAACTCTGAATTTGGCAATAAGGAGTTCGTGATCTGAACCACAGTCAGCTCCCAGTCTTGTTTTTGCTGACTGTATAGAGCTTCTCCATGTTTGGCTGCAAAGAATATAATCAATCTGATTTCAGTGTTGACCATCTGGTGATGTCCATGTGTAGAGTCTTCTCTTGTGTTGTTGGAAGAGGGTGTTTGCTATGACCAGTGTGTTCTCTTGGCAAAACTCTATTAGCCTTTGCCCTGCTTCATTTCATATTCCAAGGCCAAATTTACCTGTTATCCCAAGTGTTTCTTGACTTCCTACTTTTGCATTCCAGTCCCCTGTGATGAAAAGGACATCTTTTTTGGGTGCTAGTTCTAAATAACAGGCTAAAGAAGGAAGTGGTTCTTTTCCTGATGCTAACTATTTCTCTGAGTTTCTTCGTGTCCCTTGATTGCCTTCTCCTCTGCCGTCAACAGTTTCATCAATTCCCTGCATTAAATTCCCTTTGTCATAAATACAAGGAGCAGTTTCTGTTCTCCTTTTTTAGACCCTGATCCAGTGGTGAAGACTTCGTGCTACCAATGCAGGGGACCCGGGTTTGATCCCTGGTTAGGGAACTAAGGTCCCACATGTTGTACAACATGGCCAAAAGATGGAAAATAAATACTTAAATGATACATATGTTAGTAAGAGTGACTTAGACACAGATGAGAAAAGAGATTACAGGTGGCATTACAAAGGAACACGATGAGATCTCCTTTAGGAGAATATCTTAAGAAACCATTGCCTAGAGTCCCGACATGGTCACAGCAACATATAGTCAGGGGGATCCTACCTTCAAGGTAAGGGATCCTTACTTACTGCCTAAGGAATTGCAGGGTTATGTATGGAAACCCCCAGTTACCACTAAGAGACCTCATAGCTCGCCTTTGTACTGTTAAACCTGTCGGCTTCCATTTGCCCAGGAGTTGGACAGCTGGTATGAGAGAGAGTTCTCTGAACTTGTTCCTTACTTTCACGTTTTTTTTTCTTTTTTTGAATTTCGTTTTAGACTAATGTATTCATTCCAATGGAAGTACAGCTTAAAAAAGCAACTACACGATCTCATCAGGAAAAAATACATTTTTCCCCCTATTTGAAGGTCTGAAAGGGTCTCTCTGGAGATTAAATTCTACCAGCATTTAAAGAAATGAAAGGATCAAAGGAAGAAAAATAATTTAGATACAATATTTCTTCAATATTTTCATAATTTGATTTATGCTTGATTTCTCGATGATCATTTCTATGATTAATACAATTTAACAGGGGGAAAATAGGGGCTGGGAGAAGGGGAGAGAAGCCTGAGTAGCACTTGACTATAAAACTCATTCTTCTTGGGATTATGCCCACACCAGAAACTGCTTGAGCTCACTTTTGTAATTTAATAAGATGTCATCAGATATTTGATGATGCCTTTGACATATTTATAGCCTTATAATTAAAACTACTTGATGCAAAATCCATGTGCTTCATGTAAAGCAATTTAGATTATCATAGACACTGTTCTGTGATCTACAGCTTCCAAAAGTTGTGTATGCCGGGTGTGCTGGCAGGAATTCTCGGCTTCAGCTGCGAGATGGGGTTCCCAGGTTTGTATTTCCAGCTAATCAGCCGAGTGATGCTGGGTAAGCCACTCACTGCACTAGGACTCAGTTTCCTTATGTGTAAAATGAGAGACAAGTTCCTACCAGCTCTAACAGCTATTATTTTTATTAGACATGCCTAACCCCAGGATCCATGTGAATTGCAGATTAGAAATTGCATATCTTAGATAGTTTATTAACTACTCCGCTGCATTTTGTGGGAGGTAAATGACTAGAAAAGACATTCCGTTTTTTCCCAGTCTTCCAGCCACTTCTACCCTCTATGGTTCTTTGTTGCTTTCGCTGGGTTCTCTGGATCACTTTTTCCTGTTCCTCCCATCCTGGTATGATTTATTTTTGAATAATCCTTTCATGTCTCCTGCAGCTCTCTCTCTTCTGATTTCTAAAGCACTCTCTGATCTGCTTTCCAGGTGGCGCTAGTGATAAAGAACCCTCCTGCCAATGCAGGAGATGCAGGAGACCCAGGTTCGATCCCTCGGTTGGGAAGATCCCCTGGAGAAGGGAATGGCAACCCACTCCAGTATTCTTGCCTGAAGAATCCCATGGACAGAGGAGTCTGGTGGGCTACAGTCCATGGTGTCACAAAGAGTCAGACACGACTGAGTGACTAACACACACACTGATCTGTGGCCACCATTTTCTTCTTGCTGAAGAAGCCCACTGTCACAAGGGGGCTGCCACTCCTTCCAGGGCCCTCAGTAACTAGTTTTGCTCCTTCCTGTTAGAAACATAATGGTCTCTTCCATGAACTGTGTTCCCAAGAGGACTGCTGTAGGCACCCTACCTGATTGATAGATACCACATTCTGAGCAGGTACAACAGTACAAATGCCTGAAACATCATCTAAAAAGGTGGACAAGTCATGGTACAGAAGAAAGAGTAACCACTTAGTGTCCACTAGGGAGAAGGCACTGGCACCCCACTCCAGTACTCTTGCCTGGAAAATCCCATGGACGGAGGAGCCTGGTAGGCTGCAGTCCATGGGGGTCGCTAAGAGTCGGACACGACTGAGCGACTTCACTTTCACTTTCATGCATTGAGAAGGAAATGGCAACCCACTCCAGTGTTCTTGCCTGGAGAATCCCAGGGACGGTGGGGCCTGGTGGGCTGCCGTCTATGGGGTCGCACAGAATCGGACACGACTGAAGCGACTTAGCAGCAGCAGCAGCAGCAGGGTTGCCCTTACAAATTTGTGGCTTAATCACCAAAAGTTTTTATTGTCTCATAATTCTAGAGACTAGAAGTCTGAAATCAAGGTACTGGCAGAGTTGGTTCCTCAGAGAGGGCTGGGAGGGAAGGTTCTGTTCCCGCTCCTTGGCTTGTAGACACCGTGGGTCTTATACAAATTTCCCCCCTTTTATTTTTATAAGCACACAAGTCCTATTGGATTAGGACTCACTCTAATGACCTCATTTTAACTCCATTACCTCTGTAAAGGCCCTAACTTCAAGTAAGAACACACTCTGAAGTATAGGAGCTTAGGACTCCAGCACAGGCATTTTGAAAGGAGACATGATTCAGTCTGTAACACCTTGCCTCAGAAATGGCATCAGAAGTACCGATGTCTCATCTTCGGTGTCTAAAGCAGTGTTTCACAAACTTTAGTATGCCTCTAGTTTTCTGGGGACACAGAGTCTGGGGGTGCCTGAGATTCTGTGCCTCTAACAAACTCCCAAGTGACGCTAATGCTGGTTCCTGGACTGCATTTTGAAGCACAAGGATCTGGAGGATGGTTTCAAGGGCAGGATGTGCTCAGTCATCCCTGACTTTTAATGACCCCATGAGCTGTAGCCTGCCAGGCTCCTCTGTCCATGGGATTCACCAGGCGAGAATACTAGAGTGGGTTACCATTTCCTTCTCCAAGGATAGAATACTAATAATGCAAAAACTTGGTGGGAAAATGGCTTTCTGTCACCAAAATGGAAACAGTCATATGTCCTATATCTATCTTCATTCCAGGCTTGAGCTGAGTTGAGTATTAGAATATACACGACACACAACACAGGGTAAACATTTGCACCTGGCAGTCAGGTATCCCCGTCATGCTAGAGCTGCTCTTGTTGCTGTTGTTACTATAGCCAATGTGATTTTCAGCAATAGTATCATAATGACACAAACACGCACAATATTTTTAAGTACTTTGCAGTTCATCAATCTGTTAAAATAAATTGGGTTGTAAAAGCCATGTGCACCATAAATAAAGTATACGCTAGTTTTAAGCTCTGTAAATTGTGCCAAGATGATACTCAGTCATAACAAAACTGTGGGAGATTTCCGTCAAGAGAAAACATTCAAAAAGGAAAATATCACTGCGAGCAGATAGATTTAAATGAAGATATAACCACTGACAAAATAGAAAATGAATTGTATGTTATGTTGAATTTTCATAGCTGAAGTTTCGTACCTTTATCTTATAGCCAAGATATAATCATATTGCTTAGAGTTGCAAACATGTCTAGAATTCTGTCCCAAATACCTTGGATGTAACTTTTAATGCTGTTTGCTAATGAATAATACTTACCACCTGATTTAGACATTTATGTAATTTGACAGCAAGGCTCCTCAATGGAAATTCCCGTGATAGAAATGTACTATATATGCACTGTCCAATATGGTAGTCATGAGCTACATTTGGCCCTCAAATACTTGAAATGGGGCTGGTATGAATGTTTAATTTTATTTGTTGCCGTTCAGTCGCTACGATGTGTCCAGCTCTTGGCAACCCCATGTACTGCAGTATGCCACGCTCCCCTGTCCTTCACTGTCTCCCAGAGTTTGCTCAAACTCATGTCCATTGAGTTGATGATGCTATCTAACCATCTCATCCTCTGCCACCCCCTTCTTTTGCCTTCAATCTTGCCCAGCATCAGACTCTTAATTAAATTTAAATTTCAGTTGCCAGTATAAAAGTTAAGGTGTTCTTTTATATTGGCTACTTTAAAAACCAGAGTTAAAGACAGTTCAGAGAGTTCAGTTAAAACATTTCAGTGATGTTTGTGTGATTATCCTTTATACATAATTCACACTGAAATGTTTCACATTCCCTTTAGCTTTGTTCTGTTTTGACCCTGTAGCTTATTCCAAATAGTACACTGTGTATACTCTTTGCTCTGAAATTTTTTACATTGTCCTTTTACCAAAACCGATAAAGCTCTTAACTCTAGGTATAGTTTTATAGTACAGTCAAAATCAATCTCGTGCAAATGTGGAAACTACCCTCTGTGATTGTGTGTATGCACATCTCTTGAGTGTAAACAAGTGAAGCAGTGAGGTTTCCCTGGTAGTCGAGTGGTTAAAACTCTGTGCTTCCACTGCAGGGGCCACAGGTTCGAACCCTAGTCTGGGAACTAAGATCCTGCATGCTGCGTGGTACAGCCCCAAATTTTTTTTAATGAAAAAAAGTGAAGAAATAGCACTAGACAGACAGAATTTTTGGTGGAGAGAAGTGCTCGCTGATACTTCTCACATGCCAAACTGTCCTCTGTATGAAAGGAGGTACAATCAGAGGAACTGGGGGGGCATAGAGTACCACCATGAGCCTTAATATCTAGTTCTAGAAAATTCTCCTGGAAGAGAATAAGCTATAAGAAACAATATTTGGAGAAAAAATCAAATCCATCAAGGTGATCTGTACGATTCAGCTCTGACAATTTGACCCCATGCAACAAGACACCACCAGGAGGGGTAAGTGACAAGGTACAACCCATGCAAATGCCAGAGGTCCAAAGAGAGCGTGAGGACACGCTCTCTCCCTAAGCAGAAGAGGACACGAAAGGCAGAAATTAGCAGTGATTCAGCTGCACCAAGTGGAAGTGGGGGGAGGGGGAGGTAACAGTAATAATATCTAACACTTAACACAGCGCTGTGTTCCAGGCGCCTATTTCTAAGTATTGTCCCAAACTGTGAAGAGTCCAAGATTTCTTTTTTTTTTTTTAATTTTGGTTTCATATTGGAGTGCAGTTGATTAACAGTGTGTGTTAGTTTCAGGTGTTAGTTTCACTCTATTTAGTGAAGAAGACAAGTCAGCCTGCCACCCTGTCTCAGACACAAGCAGAAGCCTCCTGAGTCAGAGACAAAGGACAGTTTATTACTCATAGAAGTAGCCATGATCTTAACTAGTCCTTCAAGCCCCAGTGCTCACACAGGGTTACACAAAATGATTCTTGCACATGTAGAAAAGGTTGAGTTTCAGAAGAGGAACTTTGCACTTAGGGCAACCAAATCTTTCAAAGTAGCAGACAGACACAGCTGATCTCTGTATGAGAAGGAGAAGCTGTATCCATTTCCGAGCGGCTGTTTACTATACAAGCTTCTTTGATAAGATAGTTTAGAACATTCTGCTAGGATTGCAGAGATCAAACCAGTCAATTTTAAAGGAAATCAACCTCGAATATTCATTGGAAGGACTGATGCTAAAGCTTCAATACTTTGGCCATTTGATGCGAAGAGGTGACTCATTGGAAAAGACCCTGATGCTGGGAAGGATTGATGGCAGGAGGAGAAGGGAGTGACAGAGGATGAGATGATTGGATGGCCTCATCGACTCAATGGACATGAGTTTGAGCAAACTCTGGGAGATAGTGAAGGACAGGGAAGCTTGGCATGCTGCAGTCCATGGGGTCACAAAGAGTCTGACACAACTTAGTGACTGAACTACAACAAAACAAGATTCTGCTTATCAGAGGTGCAGAACATACAAGGCCCATGGAGATTTGTCACCAATGAGCACTAACATATATTGACTCATTAACCTTCTCAACCATGTGAGGTAGGTACTGTTACACCATTTTACAAACAAAATGGAAACCTACAGAGTTCTCACAGCTCTGAGTGGTAGAGTAAGGATTTGAACCCAACAAACGGCTCTGGAGGAGCAGAGTCCAACAGAAAGGTTATGTGAGCCACATGCATCATTGAAAATGTCTAGTGGCCAAATTATAAAAGTAAAAAGAAACAAGTGAAAATAATTTTAGTAATATATTTTATGTAATTCCGCTTACCCAGAATATGATCATTTCAACATGTAACTGATATATGAATTATTGTTGTTGTTGTTAATGAAACTTTAATAAGTACATTCTTTTTTATATAGAGTCCTTGAAAAACCATAAGTGTATGCTACACTTACCCACATCTTTATTCAGACACAGAATTTTTTAATCTTTTTTCTGTTTTTACTGGAAGAATAGTTAATTTACAACATTGTGTTAGCTTCATGTGTACAGCAAAATCATTCAGTTTGTGGCTCAGACAGTAAAGAATCTGCCTGACATGTGGGAGAACTGAGTTCAATCCCTGGGTTGGGAAGATCCCCTGGAGAAGGAAATGGCAACCCACTCCAGTATTCTTGCCTGGGAAATCCCATAGACAGAGGAGCCTGACAGGCTACAGCCCAAGGAGTCAGGCTAAGTGACTAATACTTACATGTACATTTTATATATATAGACCCAAAATTTTTAACGAAAAAACTTGACAATTGAAAAAGTAGAGTCACACCCCCAAGCTGTTCCAAACATACTTTAAAGCTTTCCAGTAATCAACTACCAGAGTTTAAAAGTCAACTAGTTAGAATTAAACATATTAAATATCCATTTTTTCCATCACAACAGCCACATTTCAAGAGCTCTTCACCATCTCTAGCCAGTGGCTTCTGTTTTGGGCAGAATAACGTTAAAGCCTGTACAATAACCTTTGGGCTCTCCTGCCTCACAAAAAAAGTGCATTGAAAATGTAGAGAATTTTTCGTAATTTCTTGCTCTTCTATTTTAATTGTTTAAAGGGATCGCCACTGGTTTCTGTGATGCCCGACCTGAAGGGCTGCTGAGAAGAGTGAAGAGGAGCCAGTGCAGGGTCAGAGCTCAGGCTCGTGGTCAGAAGGACCTTGCCTGATCCCTGCTCTATCACTTCCTGTCACTTCTCAGTGGTGTGAGCATAAGTGTATTTCCCTACCTCCCGAACCCCAGTTTCTTCATCTTTAGTTTTTTCTCTTTGGCTGCATGGTATGTGGGATCTTAATTCCCTGATAAGGGATTGAACCCACGCTGCTTGTATTGCAACACAGAATCTTAACCACTGGACCACCAGGGAGGTCCTCCAATGTCTTCCTCTTTACATCAATAAATAGTACCTCTAAGGATTCAAAGAAGCCCTTCGTGTAAATGCCCTGGCACGATGCTGGGCACATAGCTCATGCTAAGTGTCAGTTACTATTTGGTAACTGGACTAAATTTCATACAAGAGATTGAAAAAGAAAAGGTTTAATTGTGCATCATGTCAAGATGCCCATTTGCTTCCTGGAGAGAGGCCCTGCTCACTTAGCCACGCGGCCCAATGTCCCCCTCTAGTGCCCAAAACCTTGAACAGCAGGCATCACCAACGTGAACCACCAGAACATCAAACCTCCAAAAGGAGGCGCTCATTTCTCCAACCTCAGATGCTGTGTCTAAGGAGTACCCCGTCTTTCAGGCCAGTGCTTCTCACACCTTAATGTCCTTTCTTACCAGGTGTCTGGGGAACCTTGGGAAAATCAATTTATGATTCATTAAGTATGAAGTGGAGCCCGACAGTCTGCATTGCTAATCAGCTCCCAGGTCATTCCAGTGTTGCCACAGACAGCTCTCTAGCAAAGTATTAGGAAATTTTATTTATCTTTCCAACTCCTTCCAGAAGGGACCTCGAATTACAGGATTAAGCTAAATGTTGCCTTCTTTTCCTAGTGGACATGAGTAAGAGGAAAAGCCCTAAGTGGATACTGAAGTTGAAATACACGTAAATTTGAAGGATGCCCTCAAAGAGAGCAACAGCATTCTCTCAGGAAGAACCTTGGCCATAGAATATGGGGCAGATGGGCCAAGACATTCTTATATCCCTTTGACCTCAGAATGTAACTCAAGGTCATGTGCTAGTCTAACTGGACATCTGTGAATCAACGATGACTATGTAAATCAATCAGGCTTTCCAGGTAGCACAGTGCTAAAGAAATCACCAGCCAGTGCAGGAGATGCAAGAGACACAGGCTCAATCCCTGAGTTGGGAAGATCCCCTGGAGGAGGGCATGAAAACCCACTCCAGTACTCAGGCCTGGAGAACCCCATGGACAGAGGAGCCTGGTGGGCTACCGTCCCAGGGTTGCAAAGAATTGGACACGATTTAGCGACTCAGCATGTAAATTAATCTGCACTCATAGTTCAAGGGCCAAGATAATTTGGACTGCATAATGACACTGGTGGGGTTTCAGGGCCAGCAGTGAAAACTGAGTCTGAATCTCAGAAGTCACTGACCAATGTTCTTTCATTCAACAGACACGAGAAGGCTAACATTTGCAAGGAATCATCGTCTCTATGTAGATCATCGGAGAAGGCAATGGCACTCCACTCCAGTACTCTTCCTGGAAACTCCCATGGATGGAGGAGCCTGGTGGGCTGCAGTCCATGGGGTCGCTAAGGGTCGGACACGACTGAACGACTTAACTTTCACTTTTCACTTTCATGCACTGGAGAAGGAAATGGTAACCCACTCCTGTGTTCTTGCCTAGAGAATCCCAGGGACGGGGGAGCCTGGTGGGCTGTTGTCTCTGGGGTCGCACAGAGTCGGACACGACTGAAGCGACTTAGCAGCCGCGGCAGCATGTAGATCATATTTGATAAAATGGACATAAGGATAACGATAACTACCATAGTTTTGCAAACATCAAATGAGATGACATAGTGAACGTGCTATGTGTGAAAATGGTGTTTCAAGGTTGCAAAATCAATTTACTGGCAGTCTGATAAAGCAAGCTGACCAGTTATCTCTTTGGCATAACAGACCATGTCACTGTTTCAGTAGTAAACAGAAAGGGGGAAAGAGGACTTGGAGTTTATTGCAGTTTGCCTATCCGCATTTTTTTTTTTTTAAGATTTTTTTTTGTGTGTGTGTGAACCATTTTTAAAGTCAACTGAATTTGTTACAATATTGCTTCTGGTTTAGGGTTTTGGTTTTTGGCTGCGAGGCATGTGGGATCTTAGCTCCCTGCCCAGGAATCAAACCTCATCCCCTACATTGGAAGGCGAAGTCTCAACCACTGTAGTGCCAGGAAAGTCTTGTCTATCCTTTAAAAAAAAACAAAACTGATTAAGATTACAATGACCTAATCACTCCAGATTTCTAGGTATTTGGGTTGCCTCCCACAACGTGACTCCCAAGTTAACAATAATATTTATTTTCATCTTATTTTCAAACATTTATTTCTGATGATGAGTTTCATACACTACAATGAAAGCATGCTTTGTTGTTAAGTTTGCTCATTATCTAGCTGGACTCACTACGTTACCAACTTTGGTAAAAAGAAAGTTCACAGGGTTTTTCAAAGGCATGCTGAACACCCAACACAGCCATTGTGGAGCGCCTATGCATTTCCCTCATGCTGCAAATGGAACATCACTCTGGACATGAACTTGTATTTGTTACCTACTTTCCATCCCTACCTCATCATGGATGCATGTGAAGACTGGCCTCTATACTCCCTTGTTTCTTTTTCTTTTTAAATTAATTTTTATTGGAGAATAGTTGCTTTACAATGTCGCGTTAGTTTCTGCTGTACAGCAAAGTGAATCGGTTATACACATAACCCCTCCTTTTGGGATTTCCTTCTCATTTAGGTCACCGCAGAGCACTCAGTAGAGTTCCCTGAGCTATGCTATAGATTCTGTTATCTATTTTATACATTTTAGTGTGCACATGTCAATCCCAATCTCTCAATCCATGCGTTTGTTCTCTATGTCTACATCTCTAGTTCTGCTTTGCAAATAAGATCATTTATACCATCTTTCGGGATTCAACATGTATGCCTCCATATATGATATGATATTTGTTTTTCCCTTTATGACTGACTTCATATATTCCCTTGTTCCATTGTGAGAAATGATTATCTCTTAGAATTTTGTTATAAAGTAGTGTTTCACCTCTTCTTATTTTCACTTAGGAACTCATAGTGATTTATTCTCCCTAATGAGTTCTCTCTACACAATTAGATTTCAAAAAAAGATTCATATCAATGTGTCATACTGACCACAAGTATGAAGGGAGAAAGGGAAGTTTGATTACCAGAGTTTGAGAAAAAACAAAGCAAACCCACCTCCACATTTCTATAATGAGAGAAAAATCAAAGAATGAAAATGGAGGGAAGGAGGAGGGACAAACTGAGACGCTTCTTTCTTACATACTTTCTCTTTTCATTTGCACAATAAAAGCTAACGTTAGGACCAGAAAACACTATATATCCAGGCTAGTGCTGTAAGGGATCGAGGATAACTTATAAGAATCCACCAACCCACTGATGAATAGTTACTGAAGGCTAGCCCAGAACCTGTTGGGAACACAGGAAACGTTCAGAATGTCTGTGTCTTTCCATTGAGAACCAAATGGCACTGGAGAAATGTCAGTTTAAAGGGAAAAAGGGGTAAGGGGAGATGTCTTACTGCCACTGTGTAGCTATTACTACATCCTTTAGAAAGTGGGTGAGTCAAAGAGGAAAGACCATTTCACAAAGGATATGTTTTAGTTTTGTGAAAGAATTGAGTTGACCTATCCATTTATCCTGACATTTGGGCATTCATTCAACATTCAGCTAAACAATGAATGCACACCCACTTTGGGCCAGTGGTCCAAGAATAACCAAACCCCGTAGAGAAGAGGGTGCCAATCTCTGAGATAAAGGGGACATGGACCATCGCAGGAAGAGTGGAAACAGGTGATTGGGGTTGTGGATGTACTGTCTCTTGATAACACTAGGTTTTGGGTTCCACTGGATGTGGAAGCCTATGATTTTGATATCATACACAAAGAGAGGGGGGTGGCCTCTGGAGGGGAGAGCCTTGGAACCGAGGCAGCTGGAGTAACAGGCATGAACTGGGGTTAGCTAGTGGCTTTAAGTCACCCCAGGGTTCTCCAATGAAAACCAAATTCTTTAGGAGTCCCTCCAGGACCTTGCGTAACTGTCTCTTGCCTGCATCTCCAACCTCATTCTTCATTTGGCCTCCATAACAAGGGTCAGTCCTTTCCCCCCTTAATATTTTGGTGTTTTCTTCTGCCTGAGATGCCCTTTTCCAAACTCTTCACCTGTCCTTCCTGAGATGGGATTTCTATGCCTCTCCCCGCCCCCCATTTAAAGTAGCTCTCATTCCCAGTTACTCTGTATGCCATCTACCTGTTCATTTCCTTCTTAACTGTTCTGTGTATCAATGCGTGTGTGCATGCTAAGTCACTTTAGTCATATCTGACTATTTGCAACCCTATAGACTGTAGCCCCCCAGCTTCCTCTATCCATGGGATTCTCTAGGCAAGAATACTAGAGTAGATTGTCACACGCTCCTCCGGGGGGGTCTTCCTGACCCAGGGATCGAACCCCCGTCTCTTACATCTTCTGCATTGGCAGGCAGGTTCTTTACCACTAATGCCGCCTGGGAAGCCCATGTATCAAGGACTACGCAACAAATCACTCCAAACTTAGTGGTTTAAAGCCAAGGCAATCATTCTCTTATATCTTGAAGTTTCTTTAGGACAGGAATTGAGGAGAGGCTTGGTTGGGTATCTTCTGCTTGGAAGTTCTCATGACCTTGCCCTCAGGAGGTGAGTGCAGCTGCCCCAACAGGCTTGGCTAGTTAGCACTCTCCTTCCTGTCCTCTTGTGGTCTCTCTATGGAGGTTAGTCTTAGCTTTTTCATAGCATATTGGCCCAGGGTAGTCAAACTGCTTACACGGGGGCTGGAAATGTGGTTTCCATTGGAAATCAAAGCGGAGTGACCTCAAGAGATAAGTACATCCAAACTCCAGTCACCAGTTTCTGCTCATACTGCTGTGGACCCCATCTCCTTCATCTCAGAGACTGGTACCCTAAGATTCTCTCCCATCCATCCGGAGATTCTCTGCAGGGATTCCTGAACACTCTCAACCTTGCATTCTACTTTTTTTATCTTCACACTTATTCCCCCTACAAGGTGTTTCGTTCTGTATTTCCTGTAGACCCTACCATGGGTATGTATACTTGTTGAATGAATGACTTGCTAGAACAAACCCATGAAAGAGGCACCAGTTATTTGAGAGGACAGATCTGCCCCATGTAGTAAAACTTCAGGCTGCTCACTGTCTCCTTCACTGGATAGCCTGGTGGGTTCTTGTGGGTAAAATCCTCTGTGGCCAGGACCATCAATTCATCTGCCCTGATTTCTGACGTTTGTAGGATCAGTCTTTTTCCAAACAGTATTTGAAATTCTAAAGACAACTCCTGGCCTTTCAGCTCTGTGAGCAAAGAAGAGAGGTGGGTGGGATGAGTTGGGGGCGGGGTGGACCGGGTGCTCGACTGGTTCTTATCATAACTGTTTAGTTTCATTTACATTTTTCTCTGGGTTGCTCAGGTCCAGGGCAGTGTTATTTGATGTTGAACACCTGCCTTCACACAGGGAGAGCTGTGGCTGGCCCTGCTGAGAGAGGCGTTGACATTGCTGCTCTATAGAATTGTACGACGGAGCTAAAAGGTGAACACCCAAGAGCTCCCGCCTGGTTCAGGGGACTCTTGCTCACAAGGAGTCACTCCACAGGTCATTTCAGGAGTATACTCTCCCTTGGGGTTTTGGTTCCTGTGACACAAGCAAGCTTGTCTGTGTACTGAAGTCATTTGAATTTGTTTATTGGCCATTTTTATAGGTCCCAATTCATTCTTTGATGAGATATGAGTGAGAGATGAGTTTTCTTTTTATTGTGCTACGCTGATTCTCCTGGAGTCCTTGGTTATAGTCAATCAGAGCTGTATTCAAATGGAAAGTTATGTCACTCAGAGAGCTTTCTGCCTGAGAATTAAGAACAATTTATAGGCTACTGGATAGTCAAGTACAGGGAGCTTGAGAGTGGTGCTTCTCAAACTTTCACATCCATATTAATTACCTGAAAGTGAAAGTGTTAGTCGCTCAGTCGTGTCCAACTCTGTGACTCTGTGGACCATAGCCCACCAGGCTCCTCTGTCCATGGGATTCTCCAGGCAAGAATACTGGAATGGGTTGCCATTCTCTTCTCCAGGGGATCTTCTCGACAGAAATTGAACCCTTGTCTCCTGCATTGCAAAGGAAATGGCAACTCACTCCAGGGTTCTTGCCTGGAGAATCCCAGGGACGGGGGGAACCTGGTGGGCTGCCGTCTACGGGGTTGCACAGAGTCGGACACAACTGAAGCGACCTAGCAGCAGCAGCAGCTCCTGCATTGCAGGCAGATTCGTTACTGTCTGAGCCATCAGGGCAATCCCATTAATTACCTGGGCATCTTATGAAATGCAGATTTAAATACAAAAGGTCTGGAGTGGGGCCTGAGACTCTGCATTTCTAACAAGCTTCCAAGTGATGTCAACGTGGTTCAGGACCACACATGGTCTAGTTTAGACTCCAGATTCTACGAGCCCATACCCTTAGTTTAATGGTTCCCAAAGCATGACCCCAGACCAGCAGCATCCAGAATCACCTGGGAACTTGTGAAAAAGGCAAATTCTCAGCTCCCACCTCAGACCTACCAGATCAGACATTTCCCTGGTCGTGCTCAGCACTAAATGTCTTCATTTCCTCCAGGAAATTCATCCTGAAGTCTGATAAGGAAGACAGTCTCAAGATTCACTCAAGTGAACTAAATAATTTTAGCAACTGTCTCCAAATCTAGATCTCAGAATCAACAAGTCTCGAGTCCATACGTCTGATGTATTTAACACAAATTAGAGTTTAGAGTAAGTTCATTTCCAAATTGAAACGATGAGTTGAATTGAAATGATGATGATGGGTTTCCCTCTCGTCATCAAACTGTAACTACCATATAAAAATCATCAGCTTTTTTTCACATTTAAAAAGATGAATCCCCTCAACCTTCATTTAAAGATCCTCTGGTTCAATAATATGATCTTCGGACAAGTTCAAAATCCTCAAAGTTAAGCTCTTAATACCCTGGTGTGGACACCAGGCCAAGGAGCACTGGAGTTCCTGAAGTCTAGGCACATCTTTGGGCTTCCCTGGTGGCTCAGATGATAAAGAATTGCCTGCAGTGCAGGAGACCTGGGTTCAGTCGCTGGTTGGGAAGATCCCCTGGAGGAGGGCATGGCAACCAGCTCCAGTATTCTTGCCTGGAGAATCCCCATGGACCGAGGAGCCTGGCGGGCTACAGTCCATGGGGTTTCAGAGAGTCGGACATGACTGAGCGACTAAGCATAGCATAGCACAGGCTCGTCTTTGAACATTTCTAGTGGCCTTGGGGTTATCCCCGAAGGCAGATGGATGGATAATTCAGTGATACCTCAGGCTGAAAAAGGGTGGACTCAAGAGTCGTTTCTTCTGTTCGAATGGAGTCAGTCAAGTGGAGAACCTCCTTCCTAAAATGATTGGCAACATCAATAGGCCGGTAGGAATTAGACTACCTTCCCAGCATAGGCTGGAAAAACATCTCTGACCTCAGACCTCGAGGCAATATTTCCAGAGCTGCTAGGACTCTGTTAACTGTCTATCACCTCTGAAAGGGCACAAGGGCAAGTTGCCCCCCAGGTCACCAGAAAAGGTAGAACCTGGAGCCTGTCCAGGCCACAAAGCCCCGTCCAGGATGCCTGGGAATCAGGCCTACAGCCTTCATTACCTACCCTGGTTTCAACTTTCACAACTGGGACCACTTTGCAATTTCAGTTTTAAGAGTAATCTTGGGGAGAAATACATAAACCCCTGACTAATACCTTCTCGACTATAACTACACTGATATAAGAATGTACAGCAATTGAATAAAGCTGACTAATGATATGTTGGCCTCCTCTGGCCCTTTTCGTCTGAAGACCTTAAAGCACTACCCACATGACCTCACTAATCCTTATAATAACTTCTGAAAAATATATGGGAAATATTATTATCTCCGTGTCTCAGGAGGGAAAAAGAGATCGTCAGTGAATTACCCAGGTCTAGACCTCGTAACTAGCCTCAAGACTGAGAGCTGGTAGGGAGATTTGGAGCAAGGAAGGGCCCAGGAAGAAAGGGGGTGGAATATGGCCCTCCAGAGAGAAAACGACTTCGGTTGTATTGGAAGCAACATGAGTCACGGAACCAATAGAATTCCTAGGAGATAGAAAGGGGAGTTGACTTGGGGAATTTTTGTTGTCATTGGTTTGTTTCAGAATACATATTTTTCTATATCCATGCTTTGCTTGAGTCTTTCTTCGGGTCAGCGTAGGTTTGGTGGGGAGGCGGTGGAAGGGAGGCCGTTGTTTTCTCTCTGTCCGCATTACTTAAGCTCATCTTCTGAAGTTCTGCCCAAAGGTCAGTGGCTAAGCTTCCACTTCAGACACTGATCCTTGGTTTCCTGATGGTTCCCTTGACTTCAAATTCTTTTTCCCAATACTGTTTTTGTAATCCACATTCTATTTATGCAACAATTGCAAAAATTTCCCAAAGGGGTCATTGAGAATATTATGAAAAGTACCTTCGATTTCCTGAACTGATAAGTGAATGTTTAAACCTTTTTAGAATGCTGCAACTACCTTTCTTTTTCTTTCTTTCTTCCTCTCCCTCTCCATCCCCCCCACCCCCAACCTCTCTCTTTCTTTTTTCCTATTTTAAAATGTCAAAGGCTTCCTGACATGTTTTGGCCATGGAAATGGAACATATTTTCTCATTAGGTTAATTAATGGCTCTGCTTGGGTGGCATAATTTGGTGTAAGTTTCCTTTTAGAATTCTGTCATAACTAAAAAGGATCTTATTTTTGTTATGTTTTGTGGTGTCTTTAAATTTTTATGACTTCTACTTTGTTTAGTCTGTGTGTAATCCTTCTTTTGAAACCTAATGTCCTAGAAAATTTACAGTTTTCTCTCAAAACTGGCACTTTTTACATTTTACGCTGATTCCTGTTTCTTTGCGTCTCACCAGGACTTCATTTAAGTCCTTAAGGTGTAATTCGCAGCTCAGGGAATTTATGATTACATCGTCAAAGTAAACTCCCTGAGTGCAATATATTAAACCTGACAAGACGCTGTTCATTAATCTTTGAAATATAGCCAGGTGTGATGTAGTGAGGGGAGCCTTCCAACTCAGAACAGCTGAAGAACTCGGAGCTGCCCCCCACGGGAGAGGAGGATTCCTTCCTTCTCGCTGCCAAGGCCGCCTGGGTGGGGACCGAGAGGGCCAAACGCCCTTCCTTTGCCAGCTGTGGTGTTCCCTGTCTCTGCTGGTGTTCCTTCAGCTCCGCAGCTTCTCACCTTCTCATGCGTTTGTTCATTCAGCAAATATTTATGAAGAGCCTCCTTTGGGTCAGGCACCAGTTGGACCTGGAAAGCCTGTAGTAACCAAAACAGAAACAATCCCTCACTTCACAGGGCTTATAGTTTGAGGGTCTATAGTTTGAGGGTCTAGCCATAAGCAGAGGTCTCAAGGCTCCTTTCCTCAATGCCACCAAAGCCAGCTGAAGCGAACTACATTGCCTGAGTGGCCAGCATTCCTTCTCAGCCCCCAATAATGGCTTTAATGTTAAACAACTCCCAGTATGTGTGAGTGAGATTGCAGTCCAGCCTGATGAGTGTTGTAATAGAGGTTTGCAAATGACACTATCATGGAAGAATAGCCAAAGCTACCTTGGGGAATCAGTGATTGGTCAGGAAAGCAGCCTCTACACAGACACACAAGACAGACTGTGGTTGCCAAAGGGGAGGGGGACAAGGGAGAAGTGGAGTGGGAGTTTGGGGTTGGCCAATGCAAACTATTATATATAGGATAGATAAACAACAAGGTCCTACTGTGTAGCACAGGGAATCACATTCAATATCCTGTGATAAGCCATAATGGAAAAAGAGTATATACACACACACATATATAATACTGCTGCTGCTGCTGCTGCTGCTAAGTCACTTCAGTTGTGTCCGACTCTGTGCCACCCCATAGATGGCAGCCCACCAGGCTCCTCTGTCCCTGGGATTCTCCAGGCAAGAACACTGGAGTGGGGTTGCCATTTCCTTCTCCAATGCATGCATACATGCTAAGTCGCTTCAATCATGTCCAACTCTGTGCGACCCCATGGACAGCAGCCCACAAGGCTCCTCTGTCCACAGGATTCTCTAGGCAAGAATACTAGAGTGGGTTGCCATTTCCTTCTCCTATTATATATTATATAAAATATATATATATATATAAAAATATATATATATAAATAATATAAAATATATATTTTAAATAACTGAATCATTTTGCTGTAGAGCAGAAACTAGTACATTACTTCAACAACACAACTATACATCAATAAAATAAATTTTTTTTAAAAAGCAGAGTCTAGCTAATCACTGCACAATACCACCTCTAGAACAAGAGGGAAAATCCAGATAAAAGGCAATACCTCTAAAAGGCACTGTGGGTCTTCCCCAGACCCTTCTGTTCACCTCTGTAAAACATGGTGAGCTGAATGCCATGTGGAACTCTGGATTGGATTCTGAAACAGAAAAAGAACACAAGTGGAAAACAGATGAAATCTGTACAGTCTGAAGTTTAGTTCATGGATTTAGTTCAAATCAGTATCTTAATATTGATTTCTTGGTTTTGTCTAATGTAGCATGGCTATGTAGACATTAACACCAGGGAAATGAAGTGAGTGATATTTAAGAAATCTTTGTACTGCCTGAGCAACTTTTCTATAACTCTATTAATAAAACTACTCCAAAATAAGAGGCTAACTTTAAAAATGTTTGCTTATGAAACAGAATCCTTAAAAATAACAATAAAAAGCTACTCTTGAAAAAGAACAAGGTAGACATGGAAAACACAGCTCCCAATGACAAGCTGTGTTTCTTCCTGGAAACTAAGGAGAAACAGATCTGTGTGTTGTGCTTGTCGCTCAGTCATGTCTGACTCTTTACTGCAGCCTGCCACACTCCTCTGTCCATGGGGATTCTGCAGGCAAGAATACTGGAGTGGGTCGCCATGCCCTCTTCCAGGGGATCTTCTCAAACCAGGGATCAAACCCAGGTCTCCCGCATGGCAGGTGGATTCTGAAATAGATCTAGAAACACCAAACCCAGAAACTGGTATTCCACTAAAGACAATATATCTCATGCTACAATGAGTGTGGTCTTAAAGGTTTTAAGATATCCTTTTAAGGTGTATGGACACAGAACAAGTGTGCACAAGAATCATATGTCCCAAGTTAAAGACTCTCTGAATTTGCAACACTCAACCTCTCGATCATTGCCATCTTCCCTGAGTCAGACACACACACTCACACTCCAGATCATTGCTGAAGCACAGCTAACTCATCCTTTCCTTTCCTTCTCTGCATACTTGCTCTTCATTATCCTAACTGTACAAAAACTTCTTTTTAAGTAACACAACAAGGCTCCATGTGTACAGATTGAAGATTTCCAGGCTTAGAATTACATTCAAGAAGTGTTGGCTTAAAAAAAAGAGAGTCAGAGAGAGAGAAAGAGAGGAGTTGGCTTAAAGGGAAAAGAGTGGGGGAGGGATAAATTAAGAGTTTGGAGTTAACATATACACACTGCTGCTGCTTGCTAAGTTGCTTCAGTCGTGTCTAACTCTGTGCGACCCCATGGACTGCAGCCCACCAGCCTCCTCCATCCATGG
The DNA here is from genome assembly GCF_027580195.1 of Bos mutus. Classification (NCBI taxonomy): domain Eukaryota; kingdom Metazoa; phylum Chordata; class Mammalia; order Artiodactyla; family Bovidae; genus Bos; species Bos mutus. The sequence goes on from NC_091633.1 coordinate 58,991,751, forward strand.
GATTTTCCAGGCAAGAGTACTGGATTGGGTTGCCATTGCCTTCTCTGAACATATACACACTACTATATATAAAATAGATAAACATCAAGGACTATACTGTGTATAGCCCAGTAAACTCTACTCAATATTTTGTAATAACTTATAAGGGAAAAGAATCTGTAAAAGGGTAGATATCTATATAAGTATAACTGAATCACTTTGCTGTACACCTGAAACTAACCTACTATTATAACTCAACTATACTTGAATAAAAATTAAAAAATGTATTAAGATTCTTTTTTAAAAAGAGTTGGCTTATGGCATCCAATAATGAATTCCAGACTTGTGACATTATTATGTAGTTTCACAGTAAGTGCAGGACACACTCCCATTTCAATCTTTTCAGGGAGAATTTTCACTTCAGAATAGAAGCAAGGGTGATGAAAGCTCTAAAATTTTTAGCTAGCTGCATGCTTGATAAGATAATGGTTTAGTAAATCAAGTGTAAACCTTCAGAAAGACTGTTGGCTGCAAGGGACTTCTTCAAAGAGCAGAGTGAGTCTTGCAATATTCAAAGGGTGCCTTGTTTAAGATGAAAACTTTCTCCCCATCCAGAGAAATTGATCACAGAATGAGAATAGTAGTGCTGGGAAGATTCCTAGAGATCTTTAATATAATTTTATCACATTAAAAATGAGGAAAACAGGCCTAGGGGATTGTGCCTTATCCAAGGCTTTAATGAGTGAGCTGAGCCCAAACCATTCGCCAGAGGTCCACTGTCTCCTCGGCTATTCCATACTAGAGCGTCATCCTGGGCCCAAGCTCTGCGGGTTTTACTGTGAATCCTCAAAAGTTTGCTTTGTGTTCCTTTCTTTGTCTAAATGAAATAATGTGTGCCAAAAGCTGCTGATAAGCTGGGATGTGCCACACACATCATTTGTAACTGATGCTTTTGCTACTGTCATTATTAGCTACAATAGGCTTCTGAGAGAGACCTCTTGTTCAATCGCTAAGTCATGTCCAACTCTGCGAGTCCGTGGACTACAGCGTGCCAAGTTCCCCTGTCCTTTTCTCTCGCCCAGAGTTTGCTCAAATTCATGTCCATTGAGTCCATGATGCTACCTAACCATCTAATCCTCTGTTGCCCCCTTCTCCTTCTGCCTTCAATGTTTCCCAGCATCGGGTCTTTTCCAATGAGTCAGCTCTTCACATCAGGTGACCAAAGGATTGGAGCTTCAGCATCAGTCCTTCCAATATTCCAATGAATATTCAGGGTTGATTTCTTTTAGGATTGACTGGTTTGATCTCCTTGCAGTCAAAGGGAGACTGCACACATGCAAATTCTAAAAATTCTGTGCTAGAAAGAAAAGTAGTTTTTGGATGCTGACAATCGTCTTCTGCTCCATCCCTTCTTATGCCCCTGCTTTCCCATGGGGTCCTCTGGTTCTCTTTAACAATCTGCTTTTAAAAATTCCATCCCACCTTTTGCATTTTCATTTTCTCTTTCTAAAATATATATAAACTGACAGGGAGGACTCACCAGAGAACAGAGCCCAGGTTTCTAGAAAGGCTCTGCAAATAGGAAGTAAAACCACATCACACCGTTCATCTGCCAAAAGTAATAAAGCCAGCCAGCCTCAGCGCCCTCTCGACTTCGTCAGCAATGCTCATTTCTCCCTTTCCTTGCAAAGGAAAAGGAAAAAAAAAAAAAGCCAGGCAAAGAATGCCAGGCAAATCAAACCATGGGAAAAATAACACCTTCAAACTCAGGGCAAAATTCTCCTTTCCAGTTCTCGCTGCCGATGCGCCATCCGGTATGCTTGGCAGGCTGTGCTGCTCTTGGAACAAGATGCGGAATACAGGTTAGGGAGCAGATTTTGGCCAGAGACTGGTTGTTAATTTTTAATTCATAGTTGTAAAGCCTGAGAAATCTCACTATGATTTCGTTTCATAGAGCAATCAAAACAAGTCCATATAAGAGATTGTTCCTCACACAGCTTTAAGAAATACTCCTTCTGATTTCCCCCAAATTATATGAATTTTTTGCTCCTTAAAATCAGTGAGTGTGCTGATGAGTAGAATAAGTGAGAAACTCAAGGTATGATGGTCCAGTAGTTGCCCCAAACAGAAACTGTTATGGGGATTCCCATCTGGGAAGGCCATTCTTTTTCCAACTCGAATCCACCTGACTCTGCTCTTTCAAATCACTTAGAAGATCTCTGAAGGACAGTAAAAAGAGCCCAGCTTCTTAATATCAGCTTCCATCTTCCCAGTTCACCAAGAGCAGCAACTGAGAGAAAAACAAACGTTTATAATGAAACACCCTTTCTGAAATAAAGGGCTTTGGGTTAAAAATCTAATATTCTGGATTTTAATCCTTTCTCTGCCATGAACTCACTATGTGACATCTCTAGGCTCCCAAATTCCTTCTGGGCCCATCAGTGTCCTGTTTTGCTAACAGGGATAATTTCTTCCAGCTCTAATATTCTTCCTTTATTATCCCCAAAATTAGATTTCTATCACACAGGCATCAATATCATCACAAATGTCTGACACATGGGTGGAGAAAAGTCATGCTTATGTCCCTAGAGAGGGGTTTAATGAGGGAAAGCCAAAGTTCCAAGAACAGGGGGGAAAAGTCTTCCTGATAAGGATACTTCTCATGTTTCTATCCATTTCCCAGTCACCAAACATTGTTTTTAACTGTTGCTTTCTGTACTCAGCGTCTCTTCCAGGAGAGAGTGAAAAACAGCAGAAAACTCTGCATCCAGGGAAATTTTTCCTACAGATTAAAAAGCAACCAAGAAGATAACCTTTTGGAGACACTGCAACATGGATAATCCTTCTTTTTCTTTTTTTTCTTTTTTTTTTAATTAATTTGTATTGGAGTACAATTGCTGTCTAACATTGTATTAGTTACTGCTGTCCAGCAGAGTGATTCAGCCACACACACACATGCATCCCCTCCCTTTTGGACTTCCTTCCCATTCAGGTCACCACAGAGCACTGAGTAAATTCCTGGCGTATACAGTAGGTTCTCATTAGTTATCTGTTTTATACATGGTACCAAGAGTGCATATGTCAATCCCAGTCTCCCAGTTCATCCCGTCTTCTCTTCCCCCTTGGTATAATCCTTGTTTTAAAAGAGGTTCTATCATGAATTGTTGAAGGGAGGCGCTGACGTGCACGGAGGCACCCTCTGCATCAGAATGAGTGCTCCGTAGGCACAGTCCATGGACTCACTATCACAGCACTAAAGAGAAACAGTAAACTCCATCTCACAGAGGCAGAACACTAAGGCACAGCTATAACCACTTGTCCAGGGTCATTCATACGTAGTAGAGGCTGGAGCAGAAGTTTAAATCTGACGTATCTAACTATAAAACCTTTCCTCTACAACAGAGGAGCTTGTTTGCCCAGTGCTTTGCCACCTAAAAAGACTAGCTTACAAGGACCTCCTGTACAGCAAGGGGAACTATGTTTAATATCTTGTTACAACCTATAATAGAAAAGAATCTGAAAAAATATATTTATACACAAATATATAATTGTTTTGTTGTATACCTGAAACACTGTAAATCAACTATACTTCAATTTTTTTTTTAATTAAAATTTAGGGACTTCCCTGGTGGTCCAGTGGTTAAGACTTTAACTTCCAATGCAAAGGATGCAGGTTCGATCCCTGGTCAGGGATGTAAGATTCCACATGCCTCATGGCCAAAAAAAAACCCCAAAACCATAAAATAGAAGCAGCATTGTAACAATAAAGACTTTTAAAAAATGGGTCATATAAAAAAATCTTTCAAAAAATTTAAAAATTTTTTAAAAATAAAAATAAAAAAAATATTAACTTAATTATGGTATCTAAGTCAAGCTTCCTTTCTTAAGAGACAAACTGCATACAGAGTCATGTTATTACAATGGTTTATTTAAACCATCAGGCACTAATTCTTGGATTTGGTGAGTAGTCACATAAATTCAAAATAAAAGAGAAAAGAGTATTTCACATTTCACAAGCATGAAAACCAATATGTGATCAATTGCCTTTGTGAAAGATCCAACCAATGTGTCAAAAGCCACCCAATGGTTCTTTCCAAGTTATCTCCCCACCTCACCCTGGTTTCAACCCTGAATTTCAAGGAGCAAAAGGGGCGGAAATGAGAAGTTAGGCTGGCAGGGTAGTAGGTAGAAGGCATGCCTCGTGGCATGGGGGCATCACCTGAGTGAACAATCAAAGAACCACCCCTGCCCGAGAGCTGTTTTCAGTCGTGAGAGGCATTTGGAAGTTCACTGGTTGGATTAAATTCCCCAAACATCCTTCATCCCATTCCCCTTCAAGTGCGTGTGTGCTGAGTTGCTTCAGTCATGTCCGACTCTTTGTGACCCTATGGACTGTACCCCGCCAGGCTCCTCTGGCCATGGGATTCTCCAGGCAAGAATACTGGAGTGGGTTGCCATGCCCTCCAGAGAATCTTCCCAATCCAGGGATCAAATCTACCTCTCTTACGTCTCCTGCACAGGCAGGCAAATTCTTTGTCACTGGCACCACCTGGGAAGCCCCCCCTCCCATACACACACTCTATTTATTTAGCTCTCACCACGGGCCATGTCTGACAAAACCTGTTAGGGTGACCTGGCAGAATGAGCTCCAGGTGTCCTGCCCCGAGGGACTGGAAGAGTTCAGGTTTTAACTCAGGACAGTCCCACTATTTACTCCTCTGTCCTCCTCTGCACCCATCATTCACCCTGACAGGCACAGCTCACACCTCTGGCTGTCTTCACGGGAGGAGTTTATAAATAAGGGCACCTGTCTGTGAAAGCCAGACATTCATAGGTGCACCAAGGAGACACCAGATCACATGTTTGCAGAGATTTTGTGCCTAAACTCTCCCAACAGCTGGATCTGCACTATAGAGGCTTTTGTGAGGTGTTGTGTTGCAAGAGGAAGAGAGAAACAGGTTCCTTATCTTTGCATTAGAAACACATCTGCAAACCTGTCACATTCTCCAGCAGGCGGACCAAAGGTAAACATTGACTAGTACTTGGACGTCTACCCCTTTTCTGTTAAGTGAGGTTAAAACATGTTGGTAAAATGAAAATTTTGGCTGTAACTAGATTCTTCTCCAAACACAAAAGGAGGTTGTAATTTCAAGAATTTTTCTCCTTGGATTTAATCATGAATATTAAGTATTGGTACCCAAGTGCCGGAGTAACAAGCTAAAGACCACCCATCAGCTTAATTCCGAAGGCTTATTTTATGTAACTCAAGCTCCAGTTATCTGAGAATGAGTGATGTTATTTGCAACTGCCCATAACAAAAGCCAAAGGGTTTATAGCAACTTGACCTTTTCATTTTTTGCTGGTTTATTTTTCAGATAGCTGGGAAAATATTTTTGACTTGTATTTGATGACATGATTTCTAAAGCATCTTGACTAATTTCTTAATTAGCCAGAATCACCCCAAATGCCACTTACATTTAACCATGGACTCAAAAGGCCCTTATTCAGTGATAAAAACTAAAGCAAAACATAATTTGAACCCAATATTCCATAAGATATTAATGCATAGAAGCAATGGACTTTCCCTCACAATCATAGTGTTTGCCACATCCTAGAACTCTGGGAGTAGGTGATGGACAGGGAGGCCTGGCGTGCTGCGATTCATGGGGTCGCAAAGAGTCGGACACGACTGAGCAACTGAACTGAACTGAATATTATTACTTTTACTTCTTTTCATGCATTTTCATTCGATTCAGGCTCAAACACTCCAACCTTCTTCCACCAGCCCCAGTGCTGCATCCTCCTCCCCTGCCATGTTAGATGGAACTGAAAGACTCTATCCTCTGTCATGTCCAAGTCCAAAGAGCATCTCCCTTTCTTCCCCAAATCAAGAAACCACAGATGGTTCAGCCGACGATCTGTGACCAAATCACTTCTGCAACTGAGACATGATGCCAAAAACAAAAATACATTCTTTTTAAAAATTTCATATTTATTTATTTTTGGCTGTGCTGGGTCTTCACCATGGCGCCAATTTCCCCCTAGTTGCGGTGAGCAAGGGCTACTCTCCAGTGCGTGGACTTTTCACTGTGACGGGTTCTCTTGTTACAGAGCATGGGCTCCAGGGTGGTGGGCTCAGGAGTGTGGTTCCCAGGATCTAGAGCACAGGCTCAACAGTTAGGACACACAGGCTTAGCTGGTCTGTGGCATGTGGGGCTTTTTCCAATAAGGGATGGAACCCATGTCTCCTGCATTGGCAGGTGAATGCTTTACCACAGAGCCACCAGGCAGGCCCCCCAACACACATTCTTAATGCATTGTCTACCTGGAAAAATAAACTCCATCCCAGGGAAAAGTGTAGAGTAAGGTAGTCACAGAAACCCAGAGGCATAATCCAGTTAAACTCCTTGACCTTACTCAAATACTGACAATTCTAATTTCTCTGTTTCAAGAGAACTTTCTGGGACATGTCTGCAACATTGCTTTAAAGTCCTTCCACTTAGTAGAGGAAGTAAATAAACTAGACCTCAAGTAACCTGCTAGATGGAGCAATCTTGGGAAAAAGTAACTCCTCTATCAATAAGACTTCCTTTGGGGGAAAAAAAAATCATACTGGGTTAGCCTTAGACCTGATTTTAATAAAGTGCCAAGATGCACCAAAATGGGTCATTTTACTCCTTCCTGTTCAAATGCATGACATTCAAGACAAGAAAGACTTGAGTTCAAGCCCTCAGAACTTGGATGAAGTCCACAAAATAGCTTATGGTAATCGCTCTGTTAATCTGCTTTGGCTGACAGTTTTCAAAATGGATTCCACAGAGCTAAGAAATAAACCAAATCCATTCCAGCTTTCCCTGGTAGAGGGCACTCAACTAGGCACTTAATCCTGCAAAAGCTCAGCAGGACAACTCTTTATAAAAGGGATTTCTTTAGTTGGCGAAGGGAAAATATCCTGTCTGAACAGGAAGGTAGATCATTAGTGGCTGGACCTCCCAGATAGCCCCTAAATTTCTGAGAAAATTTCCTGATGAGTCACGCTGAGAAGAAACTCTCCAGAAAGGCTTTGAGCAAAGTACCATTCTAAGTGAGATCTACAATGCGTGCATGGCTCCAGTGATAGCAACTGATGTGTTATGACAGCAATCAATTCCTCAGTGACTTGAAGGAGTGAATTTGGTCCTTCGTCTACCTGATTGAGGTAACATGAGAGTCTGCAGTGAACAAGATTAGAGACAGTGTGTGAACAGTGATAAGAGTACAGACTCTGTATGATTTCAATACCTTTAGATCATGAAATTTTTGCACCATGTTTTCTGTCCCTAGATATATTTCAGTGTCTCCTAGTTTATAGTCTATGGGAACTTGAATAGAATTTGTATCCTACTGTTGTGTAAAAACTGTATAAATCTTAATTATGTTGAATTGGTTCATGGTGTTTTTCAGGTCCACTCTAACCTTCTACTTTTCTGTCTATTCATTCTGTTAATTATTGAGAGTTTGATACTGAAATTCCGACTAAAAACCTTAATTTGTCTACTTAAAAAATAATTGTAATATATAGTGAAACTTTATTCTGTGTTGTCCAAGTCTCTTGTAAATGCGTTATCATACTTGCATGATTTTTTAAATTAAAATAAATAAAAGAATCAGAGAGAACTAGGATCCTAGAATACCACTATCATCCAAAAAAATAAAATAAAAAAGAAATAGTGTGTGAATACTGCGCATTACAAATGGATGTGTTTTTATGATGTAAGGCCACTGAATACCCCTCTTCACGTGCCAAGGCCTACACTGGATTCTCCTTCTTCTATGATTAAATGCAAATGCTATTAGGAAAATGTCCACTATTCTTTCTAAAAGTCCAGAACTATTCAGAGGCAAAAAACATTTGCTTCTGGTAAGAAAATTGTGACCCCAGACTCCATTAGTTGTATCTTCAATTCCATCTCCTAACTCTAGGATAAATAATTTCCAGGCCAACACTTGTGGATAAATGATCTACCAGTGAACACTTGTGAGGTTTAAATTAATATGTATAAAACACTTTAAAAGGAATTATGAAAGTCAACCGTACCACTCAATATTCAAGAATTATGTTCTGTGCCTTTATACAAGCTTTCCATTATTTGTTCAGTTTTTAAAGCAAATACCATTGTTTACAGATCCAGGTTTGATTTCACAAAGAATTTATTTCATAATTTAAACTGAAGTGCTTTTCATAATTTAATTATTAGTATTGCTACATTCAGGAAAGGTTTTTCCATCACTCTTACAGAAGATTTTTTTTTTCAGTTTTAAAAACGAGAACTTTCAAAACTGGTTTAAAGTAAAATAACTACAGTGTTTCCAAAGAACATGAAATATTTTTGTAATAAAGAGTTATTATTGTTTTATCATTTTAGCAGTCATATCTAATGATTTTATAGCCACTCAAATGGTTACATGGTCTTCTTTCTGAAAGAAAGAAATGAGAAATGATAAGCAAACTTAAGACCTGGCCTACAAGAAATACTAAAGAAAATTTACTAAAGTGAAATTAAAAGACACTAGACAGTGACTAAAATCTATATGAGAAAAAATAGGTGCCAGTAAAGGTAACGGCATTCTTCAGTTACTAAGTCCTGTGCAACTCTTTACTACCCCAGGAACTGCAGTGCGCCAGGCTTCCCCGTCCTTCACCATCTCCCACAGTCTGTTCAAACTCATGTCCATTGAGTAGATGATGTCATCCAACCATCTCATCTTTGCCACCCTCTTCTCCTCCTGCCCTCAGTCTTTCCCAGCATCAGGGTCTTTTTCAATGAGTAGGCTTTTTGCATCATGTGGACAAAGTAATGGAGCTTCAGCATCAGTCCTTCCGAAGAATATTCAGGGTTGATTTCCTTTAGGATTGACTATTTTGATCTCCTAGCTATCCAAGGGACTCTCAAGAGTCTTCTCCAGCTCCACAGCTCAAAAGTATCAACTCTTTGGTGCTCAGCCTTCTTTATGCCCCAACTTTCACATCCATGCAAAACTACTGGAAAAACCATAGCTTTGACTATACAGACCTTTGCTGGTAAAGTGATGTCTCTGCTTTTTAATATGCTGTCTAGCTTTGTCATGGGCTTCCCTGGTGGCTCAAAAGGTAAAGAATCTGCCTGCAACACAGGAGACCTGGGTTCAATCCCTGGGATGGGAAAATCCTCTGGAGGAGGGCATGGCAACCCACTCCAGCATTTTGGCCTGGAGAATCCCATGGACAGAGGAGCCTGATGGGCTCCAGTCCATGAGGTTGCAAAGAGTTGGGCACGACTGAGTGACTAAGCACAGCACAGCTTTGTCATAGCTTTCCTTCCAAGGAGCAGGCATCTTTTAATTCCATGGCTACAGTCACTGTCCACAGTGATTTTGAAGCCCAAGAAAATAAAGTCTGTCACTATGTCCATTGTTTTCCCAACTATTTGCCATGAAGTGATGGGACTGGATGCCATAATTTTAGTTTTTTGAATGTTGAGTTTTAAGCCAGTTTTTTCACTCTCCTCTTTCACCCTCATCAAGAAGAGGCAGTGGCCAAAGGTAACAATATGGGTAAAAATAAAAGGTGGATTAAATAAAATTCTGTTTATAACTTGCTTTTTCCCCTCCTATCTGATTCAAAAGACAACCACACCTAATAACAGCACACCGAAATACATGTTTTGGTGCACTGGCAACGTTGAAAGGAGACAGACAATTTAACAACGGCTGGGGACTCCAATACTTTACTTATAATAAAAGATGGAACAACTAGATAAAAGGTCAACAACTAAATCAAAGACAAATATAGCATTATAAACCAACTACACCTAGCAGAGATCTATAGAACACCACCCAACAACAATGCACATTCTCCTCAATTGTACAGGAAGCATCCTCCAGGTGAGATCACATGTTAGGACATAAAATAAGTACCAGCAAATTTAAAAGACTTGAATTCATACAAAGTATATTCTCTGACCACAATAGAATGAAATAGGAAATCAATAACAGAAGAAAATTGGAAAAATTCCCAAGTATGTGAAAATTAAACAACACATTCTTTAAAAAACAATGTTTCAAAGAAGAAATCATGGAGAAATTAGAAAATACTTGGAGATGAATGCATCTAAAACACAACTTACCAAAACTTATGGAAGTACTTAGAGCAGTTGTTAGAGGAAAGTTTATAGCTATAAATGCCTATGTTAAGAAAAAAGAAAGATCTCAAATCAATAACCTATCCTTGCACATTTAGAGGAAAAAACTAAATGCAAAGGAAGTTTCTCATTTGATGAAATTAACAAGCTGATCCTAAAGTTCATATGGAAATCTAAGAAACTCAAAATAGCCAAGATAATCTTACAGAAAAACATTTATGCTGGAACATTTATGCTTCCCAATTTCAAATGTATTTTAAAGCCACAGTAATTAAGACTTTGTAGTGCTTGCATAAAGACAGACATGTAGATCAACCATATGGAATTGAAAATCCAAAAATAAACCCATACATCTATGATCAGTTGATTTAGAAAAGGGCACCAAGACCATTCAATAAAGAAAAGAATAGTCTTTCAACAAATGGTACCCAAATCATAATTCTTACAATTAAACAATAAAAGACAAATAACCTCATTAGAAATTTAACAAGGGATTTGAATAAATACTTCTCCAAAGAAAATAGTACATGAAAAGATGCTCAACAATCATTACTCATCAGAGAAATGCAAATAAAAATCACTAGATATCACTTTATAACCACTATGATGACTATAACAAAAGATGGATAATAGCAAATATTGATGATGATGTGGAGAATTAAAACTCTCAAACATTGCAAGTGGGTGTTTAAATTGACGCAGCCTCTGTGAATTATGGTTTGGCATTCCCTCAAAATGTTCAATAAAGAGCTAAGGGGACCCAGCAATTTTACTCTGGGTAAGAGCAACACCTCTGAGGTCTGTTCTGTACCCTGTCCCAGGACTCTCCTGTGGGAATGAGCCCCAGGTGCCGACAATGGTAGCCTGCTTCCTAACCCAAGTTTTCTGTTTCACTTCTATGTGCTGTGCTGTGCTTAGTTGCTCTATTGTGTCCGACTCTTTGTGACCCCATGAACTGTAGTGCACCAGGCTCCTCTGTCCATGGGGATTCTCCAGGCCAGAATACTGGAGTGGGTTGCCATGCCCTCCTCCAGGGGATCTTCCAAACACAGAGATTGAACCCAGGTCTCCTGCATTGCAGGCAGATTCTTTACTGACTGAGCTACCAGGGCAGCCCTTCACTTGTTATGACCAACCTAGATAGCATATTCAAAAGCAGAGACATTAGTTTGCCAACAAAGGTTCGTCTAGTCAAGGCTATGGTTTTTCCTGTGGTCATGTGTGGATGTGAGAGTTGGACTGTGAAGAAGGCTGAGTGCGGAAGAATTGATGCTTTTGAACTGTGGTGTTGGAGAAGACTCTTGAGAGTCCCTTGATCTGCAAGGAGATCCAACCAGTCCATTCTGAAGGAGATCGGCCCTGGAATTTCTTTGGAAGGAATGATACTAAAGCTGAAACTCCAGTACTTTGGCCACCTCATGCAAAGAGTTGACTCATTGGAAAAGACTCTGATGCTGGGAGGGATTGGGGGCAGGAGGAGAAGGGGACGACAGAGGATGAGATGACTGGATGGCATCACTGACTCGATGGACGTGAGTCTCAGTGAACTCTGGGAGTTGGTGATGGACAGGGAGGCCTGGTGTGCTGCGGTTCATGGGGTCGCAAAGAGTCAGACATGACTGAGCAACTGATCTCATCTGATCTGATAGTGTATCCAGAAAAATGCATCAAACTGTCTATGGGTGTATTAGTCTGCTAGGGCTGTCATAATGAACTACCCACCAACTGGACGGCTTAATGAAAATGTACTCACTCCCCAGTCCTGAAGGCTAGCAGTCTAAGATCAAGGTGTTGGCAGCACTGGCTTTTTCTGAGGTCTTGCTCCTTGGCTTGCAGATAGCCATCTCTCTGTATTGCTTCACATGATTGTCTCTCTGTGTCCAAATCTTCTCTTTTTATAACGACACCAGTCATGTTGTATTGTTTAGTCACTTCAGTCATGTCCAACTCTTTGCAACCCCATGGACTGTAGCCCGACAGGCTCCTCTGTCCATGGGGATTCTCTAGGCAAGAATACTGGAGTGGGTTACCATTTCCTTCTCCAGGGGATCTTCCTGACCCAGGGATCAAACCACATCTCCTGCATTGCAGGCAGATTCTTTACCATTGAGCCACCTGGGAAGCCCCATATTGTATTAGGGCCCACCTTAATGGCCTCATTTTAACTTAATTACTTCTTTCAATGTCTTAGTCCAAATAAATCACGTGGCACTGGGAGTTACAAATTTGGGGTGGATGGATTCAATCCATAACAGTGGTTTTCTGTGTACTGTGTCATTCTTGTCTTCGGAGGCAAAATGCTTTCCAAATAGAAGGTTTTCCTGCCTTCCTCCTCTCCACAGATTAGTAAATATAACAGGGCCTACAAAAGGCATCCATCTTTGAAATTCAAGGCTCAGTGTTACAGAGTGGGCCAAGCTTCCTCTCCCAAAAGAGCTAAGGGGAAAGGGCTTGCTAACAAAGGACGAAAACACTACAGCAGGAAGAAATCTGTGAGCTTCCTGAGAAACATGACCAGGTTCTTGACAAACAATCCTACGGCAATCCTAACAGAGAAGGGCGTTTTGTCCTAGTTTGGAGTCTCCACAAGAAACACCAGCCAGCAGCTCTGGTGGTCTTCACCTCATCGTCCCTGGAGACTTGATATGATATTCACTTTGTAACTGAAGATCGCACTACACAGTCATCCCTCCGCGACTCCACTGAGGATACAGAGGTCCACTGGAAAATGCTAGGCTCTCTTCATTCTTCAGATGGACAGGGAGGACCGTGATCGGCTCTGCATGATCAGAGACTGTGACAATAGCGTGATTTATGACCAGAGCAGCAGAAGTGGTTATCATGCACTGTTGTGTTATAAAAACACACCGAGAAATACACATGGGCCATTTCACAAGCCAGTGTCATCTGAGCCATTGGGTGATACTGTGATCTAGGACTCAAGAAGATAGTCCATTGAGGAGATAGGTGGAATGCAGTGAGCAAAGAGGCAATGAAATTTGCTTATTTCTGCCTAACAGATGACCTGTTAGTTCCAGAGACAGCCTTCATTCAGCTCTGAGCTGCCGCAGCAGTACCATCTTTCCTTATCACAGGAATTTATGGCTCTTCTGGCTTCCTTCCTGTGCAGATTTCACAACAGAAAGCATGCTGAGATACAGACAGAGATTTCTGGGTCAGGAAGCCAAATAATTTTGTTTGCTTCTTGGTGCATAGCCACAGGGTCTTCTTCTTCTTCTTCTTCTTTTTTTAATAGAACTTTCTCTGGTCTCCAGATCTTTCCAGATTCGTGGCAATCTGGGTCTTGTTTTCTCTTCACCAGATGCATTTTTAGTTGTTGCCTTTTTTCAATCAATTTCCAGATGTTGTTGCATATTCTTTTTATTTTCAGCACAGTTTATCCTTTCCTGAACTTCTGCATAATTCCCTTCCATACCACCTTCTCCACCAGCTCCTCCAGCCCATTAAGAATTCCAGAAAGCTGCTGTAATTACACCAAAATGTAGTTGGCTCTTCCATGCCCCAGTTAAGGATGCCTCTGCCCTGAAGGTGAAAGAGATGATGGATATCCTTCTTCTTCTGCAGGAGAAGCCCCTTCTGAGTGAGCTCCCAGCTGATAGCGAGATGCTGCTGAGGTCCACGTCCATGATTATGTAAGTCTCTATAGACAGGAAGAATGTTCACTAGAGCCCTGATGTCCACTCCACAGTTTGTTTTAGAACTTTTTTTTTTTTTTAACGCTCTCTTTATGCAAATATCAAACCAGGAAGCCAGAAGTGTTTTTTA